>NC_137949.1:11251818-11869318 GCF_963969265.1 Rhamphochromis sp. 'chilingali' | reverse complement strand
GCACACACACACGCACACTCTCTCTCACACACACAGTAGTCTCCTTTTCGAAAGCCAGGACCTATTGTGTCTTTTTAGTTCCTTATAGGCTGGTTCCATAGATTGCTTCAGAAAAACGCAGTTTAAATAATAATAATAATAATAATAATAATAATAATAATTATTATTATTATTATTATTATTATTATTATATTTAACATGGCAAATTATTCTTCTTTTGCGACAATTAGCAGTAATATTACAGACTTTTTTAAATTTTAAAATAAGATACAGTCTAGGTAAAAATTTACTTCGCTCATTCTTTCTTGGAACGTCCTTTCTAAGATTTTGGGTGCATATAAAAGCGCGCCTGGTGCACAGGCCTGAGGTAAATATTTCACTAGCCTGGCAGAATTAATCACAAGTCTCTGCGTCCCACAAAGGCTCCATTGAGCTGAGCGGGCTATATGGACAAACTGGAGCTGCGCCTGAGCCTCTATAAGGGAGAGAGAGGTTACTGACCTGATCCACCAAGTAATGCTGCACAGCTAAATCCGACATGTGAAGGGACAAGCAGCCCACAGGAGACACCCAGAAAGCTTTACGCACCACGGAGGAATGACCCAGGCTGCAGCCTTTATGCGCACCTCATCAGGAAACTGACTTTGGCCCATGCAACAACATTATTTCGTTGAGATTTATTCAGTGGCGTAAAAGTGTATGGAGCCAAATTATGGTATGTTTGAGCACGCAGGGTTACCATCCGTGTCATTCTGCTTTGGTTCTGCCGTGGGTGGCACACTGACACGGGGAGGGGGAGTCACAGTAGGTCTGGTGACGGTGCATGGGTGCGCACTGGGCTGCAGAATGTGGTCAGTTGCTGGGGATATACTATTTGATCAATTGAGCCGTGGGTTTCGGAAAAGGAGAGGTAAATGTGCACTGGCTAAGTGGACGTACTCCACTTGGAGAGCCTATCGCTCTGTGTTTACCTGTTTACTTTCACAGGTAGTTCAAACAGCCCGCTTGCCTTTTCACTCTGACAGTGGCCAGTACGCAGACTGTTTTTGTACAGCTGGACGAGTTAACGGGACCAACACCGGGAAATGTTTACAGTCCAGTAAATTCGCTCAGGACACATTCAGGCTAAATTTATGTAAAATTATTTGTAAAAAAACAAAGTGTAAAAATACGTCGTGCATTTTGTCCAAGTTAGACTTTTATTTTCTAGTCATGATCTATTTATTGTAGTTTTTGTTGTTGTGTTTGCTTTTTGTATTTTTTTCCCACGCTTTTGGTTTGTGTTTCTTTAAATATTAACTCGCAAAAATAAGAATCCTCTGTTTAGAGTCAAAAAGTTGAAACAAAAAATGTTAAATCCACTTAGAGACCATTGTTTCACTATCCCCAGTTAGGACTGTGTGAAATGTGTGTGTATTGGGGGTGTTAATGCGCACAGAAGATATTGTAAAGAATGGCTTCTGAGCTGTGGATGCAGCAGGATTTAAAGGACAATGCAGGGCGCAGTGCTGCTCCTTCCTATCACCTGCTTACTTGAGTCCGGTTGACATTAAATCTTTAGATCTGACACCAGAACGATACACTATTCTGACTGAGATGTTCATTTGACTTTTGTGCGTATAGTGCGTGCACAAGACTAACCTTTTTTCTCTATGTGATCACCGATGCTGTAATTATGCTATCACCAGTTTTGCCAGTTCTTCCATTTTAATATTATATGCTACAGAGCTGGCTGCCTAATTATTAAAGCTCATTACATTTTTTTTCTGATCCCAGCTTTGCAATCAAAAGTATGACAGAATGGATTCATCCAAAAACAATTAATTTTTCGGATGAACCCCAAAAAACGGGCCCCGTCTGATTAATTATAATTCCCTCCTAAAAATTCATGCCCACGATTGTTCCCAAATAAGTAAAGAAAGGGCTTTTTATATTGTTGATTAAATAAATCTTTCGATTGAATGCACAAATAAGAATGCCGCAGGAGAATCCATAATAATGTTGATCATTGCTTTCCTTTAATCGCTGAATTTCAGCGTGTTCGGATGCCTCAGGCAGTGAGGTAGTCTTTGATAAAGGTAACCCCGCCTGCCTCAGGGTGCCTATGATAAATGTACAGACTGACAAGACCGATTTCCTCCCTCTATGATTAAAAGGCTATATATAATATTCAGGTAGAGCCGGGTCCAGTTTATTTATGGGGGCTAAGCCGTGGCCCGGGGAGACTTGGCTCGAGGGCAGAAATCATTCTGGAGCCCGATTTTTTTCCTTTTTTTTCTTAAAAAAAAGAAGAAGAAAAAAAAAAGAAAAGAAAACAGAAACAGAAATCCTTCCACCTTCCCCCCGCCCCGGGCACAAAGTCTTTATTCGTCTCCTTTTCTCTAATGATTAAACATGTCATGGCGAGATTATAGCGAGGCGCCCATGCCCCGAGGAGATGCCTTCATTTGTTAAACCACCAGTTTATTTGTAACGGTGAATTTCATGCCACGCTTTCCCATTCGCCTTAATCTTTTTCTATGTAAGACAAATTGCTAAAAGGGGGTTTATTATTTTTTAATCACTTCCCATTTCAACATCGCTCTGACACCGGCAGGGAGGAGGGAGAATAGTTAGAAATCTCCAAGGCTTCTTCACATAAATCCAAAGTGACAATTTGTAAAGCCTCGAACAATATTATTGTCAAATAAACAATTAAACAAATAAATAAACAAAAATAAAATAAATAAATAAGTAAATCATCCTCTCCACGAAAACTTGATCTGGCCCGCTGTAGATGGCACAAGTACAGACAACTTGTCCTCCTTGTTAAGCAGCTAGTGTGCGAGAGCAGTAATAACGTTAACAGCTGTTGACATCTGTAGAGCTCTAGCGGTCTCTACCGGCAAAATTAAGAAACAACAGGGGGTGCTTACAATTAGGCAACTTATGATTGCCAGTATCGGTGCTCATAGGTGCACAAAAAAGAAACATTTGATCATACGAGGACCAAACGCAGGATTTCTGACAGGTAAAGCACAGAGATGTTATCTTCGAGCACAGAATTTGGCTCGGCTTTGGTGTAACTTTGTGAGCGCATCATTTGTGGAAGCTTTTTTTTAAAAAAAATTTAATAAAATTTTTTGCATCATTGGGGTCAATGTGTGCGCCTTTTGTTGACTCTTGGACAAGAACATCTGTCGTATTAAAATATTTTCTTTAATTTTACTCTTAGTCATCTCCAGATGACACCTCAATTCTCCCGATTGAGCAATTGAGTGTGAAGGTGAAGGCCTCTTTCTCTAAGTGTCACGCAATGATAATGCTGAAAAGAGCACAGTCTGCCCAAGTGAACGCGTAATGATCACCAGCTACTGTAGGCTGAAAACACACAGGCCTGGCTGCATCATTCTTGTATTTAAAACACATTAAGATCAGCGTTTTATTAATTTAAAGACCAAAGTGCGCGCTCACGTGCATGAATCAGCAGTAACAGAAAATAAGCAGCGTCTATTAAGCTGTAACAAGAGAAAATACTGTATAAACTGCCTGGAGCATCCAGTGCGCTTACCTAGACTGGAGGGGGGCTGAATGTGTTGCCAGCGTTAAGACAGCGCGCAGAGTTAATGAAATATCTTCAAATGGGAGTCAGGAGTGCGTGCAGAGATAAGCCTGATGTGGTTTATATACCCAGAAAGCAAGTGCTCCTCTTCTCATATTGTCCAAGAGCGTTTGCATAGCTGGCCAAGTGGCTCTGCTCTTGCTGACTCGCTAACATTGCATGATGTTTGTTTTCCCCTTGCTATGACGTGAGACAAAATATTGGCCATATGTTCATCGGCAATAAATTGGTCTTGAGCGCAAACACAACTCCCCTTGGAGGGCGCTTTTAAGCTACACAACTAGTTTTCCCTCTTTGAAATGCTTTGGGGACACAAAACTATCTGTTGGTGAATAACAATATTACAACAGCCGGTTTAAGAGATAATTGTATGCCTATGGAAGCGTTGCTAGTTGATCCTTATACCTTGACCTATTATCCCTCACACAGTGCGCTCTAATAAATCGCTTGGTAACCAAGAAGCAGCACAGTCCAGAGAGCAGATGTGGCATGTTATCCACACCACGGTTGCGTTTACATTAGATACCCTGATACAATGATTGATAACCAAGGTCACAGTAATTCACAATGATTCGAGACCCGGGCAGCTCCCAGGAGGCGCACTACGAGCATATAATGTTTGCAACATAGAGCCACGCGTGTCGACACTGAAAACGGGCGCAACGGTGAGAACAGAGAAAATGTCACACGTACCATGTTCAGGAGAATAGCAGCATAGTACAACCCAGCAGATAATAATAATAAACATAATGATAATAACAGAATCTTTTGATGGCATTAACAATTAGAAAACCAACAAATGTTTTTTTTTAACTGTTTGTTATAATTGTGGAAACTTTTACGACTTTTAGTTTTTGAATAAAATCACAAGTCAGAGTTTGACAACATGAGTCAAAATAAAAGCTTAAAAGTTTCAAATATAGCACAAAGTAAAAAAAAAACCCAAAACAGTTTGGTCCCCAAAATGTTAAATTATTCACTTAAATTCAGAATCTGCTCTTAGAAAAAATAAAATGCAATCAAATGTCTGTTATCTTTAGCATATCTTTGCACCTGTTGCACATACACACCGGCAGCATTTTTGTGTAAACAAAGCTTTGTCTCCTGCATGAAAGGTTGCAAGAGTATTAGGCTGGTGTAAAGATGATAACAGGGAATCCCGGCAATTGTCGAGGAAGAAAGCAATACAAGGCAAATACCAGTCGTGCTATTATGACACCTCAGGGGTGGATGACTTAAATCAAGACAATGATTTTATTGTGGGCAGTCTGGAATCTATGCATGATAATAATGGTGTTGCCTAGTAGTGCAGGAGCGACCATCAATCAATAGCGAATACATTACTGATGGGTTTTGTGCAGGGCCACTTTGCTGATGAAAGACTGAGATTATCCTGCCTGTCATCACCGTGTTCAAGAGTATCACTAAGAAGCTGAGAATACAAATAAATAAATTGGCCTCATACCTTGATGAAATTCCACATTAAGGCAAAGTAGTTGGTTAGAGTTGGAATATATTCATGAGGTTCAGACGAATGAGAAAAAGCTTTCCACTCAGCTGCTCTGTGAATACCCTTGTGCTGTTTGAGTTTTGCCACAAGTGCTCTGGGTGCTAAATACAAGACCTCCTGAAAAAGGATGGGTAAGATAGGCCCCGGCGGTCAAGCTATTATCAATCCCTGGCCTAAAGCTTGATGACTAAGATACTTCAGATGTAGTTAATGGCAGCGTAAGGACACTGATGGCACAAGCATTCTGAAATCAATCAGTTCAAGTTTTAATGTATCGACCACTCGAGCGAAAAAGAGGGAGAGCTTCTCGACACACGAATGCCAGAGAGACTAGGTTGATTTCATGGAAGATACACTTTGAAAAAAGTTTAATTAAAGCTGAGGGCTCACTTGGATGGCTGGAACTCATACATGATGATAGCCAGTCCTATCAATTTGAAAGGCTTAGAACATTTTCTTCACAAACACATGCACTTGGAGAGGTTTAGCATTAGATCGCCAAGTCCTCAGTGTTAAGGCGAATGAATAGGAGTTTATAGCCCCTTTAAGAGATGTGAAGCAAAGTAGAGAGATGAGTTGTTTTCCAACAAAGTGCCCAGTTCTACACACTGATGAATATTACCGTTCCTTAAATGACAACAGTGCATTGTGAATTTGAGGAGCTGTGGAGTGCAGGGCGTTCAGTCTTAACGTTTTTGCCCTGCTGTGTTACCTACTGGAGAGGAAGAGAAGCCATGGAACAAATAGTGTGAAAGTGGTGAGCTGTGTCAAAGTGTTAACTGAGTGAAAAAGCTCCTTTAGAGCACTCATGAAATGTCTGGTATTTCCATCAAAATATCAGATTTATGGGTTGTATGGAAGGGTTTTGTGGGCCTTACTTGACATGAATAACTTTAAGCTTGAATACCTCCATTTCAGTGCTAAGCCTCTAGTGCAAGGCCAGTGCTTGGCCTTGGAGAGCCATATAGCTGTTTGTAAACCCTGCTGCTGAGGCTAAGGGCCAATAATACAATACTTACCTGACACATTATTTAAGCATTTTAGCCCTTGTGGCATGTGAGTACAACACAAAAGTCCCAGTCTAGGTCAGTTGCCTGAAAAGGTGTAAGCTTCAAATAATAATCAAGAACGGAGGCAATCAAAATTATTTTCGCTCGAGCACATATCGGCTCAGTCAGGTATCACGAGGAAAGACGACAAACGTTTATGATAGCCGCTGAAGTGAAAGTGAGGACGTAAATAAAGAAAGTGGTTGTGAACCTGCACATACTTTCAGCAAATTGGAAAGTAAGTGTTGTGCAGATATGTGGCCGTATGGCTGTTGAAGACAAAAGCAGCCTAAGTACCTCATGGTTGTGATAGACAAGAAAGGCACCTGACCAGGTATGTTTCAACACTGCTTCTATCATCCAAGGTAAAAGCAGAGCAACAACTCACAGGTAGGACCACCTTAACAATAAAGCATTTTCTCTTTGGTGAACCAAATCATCCGGTAAATTAAACCTAAACCTGAAGGGTAGCGCTGCAAAGTGTTAACCCACAACGGTGCATTGATTCCACAGTGTATTCATCAAGAGAGAACTTAATACATGCAGAAAGCAGTAGTAACTCTGCTTTAGTCTTACAAGACTTCCTTTATTTTTTGAAACAATAAACGCAGCATGAGCCAAGGACAGATCATTGGAGCTGGGTGCACTCGTCCTTGCCTTCACTCCTGCTGAACAGAACAGGTCTGGAGCAAAGATTCAAAAGCAGTGCAAGGATATTGACTGTTAGCTTCAACAGTAGGTCCACGGTGGGGAAGGTAGAATATAACTCATATCTGAATAGTACAGCATGGACAAAGCATGATGAATTAGAGGAGGGATGTCTCAAGGCCACTTCTTTTACAAATGTATCTTGCTGAAAAATATATGCTCATGTAAAATCCTTCTAACAAACATCCTTCTGAAAAGTTTACCCTTCAGGTAGATGAAACCATGGACAGATTAACGTGGTAAAACTTTGAAATTCCACTGAATACAATAGAATACTGACTAGTAGTGAATGTAGTGAAATATCACAATGTTGCACAAAGGAAATGACAAGCAGCCATCAAAGGAAAGGGAGAAAAACATACATTAAAGTAATGGCTTATTGGAACATACATTTTAAATGTTTTATGAGGAATCTAGTAAGGTCAAGTATTGCAATTTTTTTTAAATCCTTTTTAAAGCAGTAGCTCTGCTTTTTTATTATTCAAAGTTGTATATTGCCTAAAAACCAGATGGATGGTTGTAAAGTGTGTGCTGTTGTCCTTCCAGCAACAAGGAGCCGGGCAGAGATCGAAGCAAAAGATCCCCAGTTTGATCCCAGGAATAGAAATCCAGTGTAAAAATGTGGAGCTGAACGCCTGTGAGTAAGGCAGCAGCTGAAAGTAGCACAGAATTACACTGTAAACTAATAATAATAATGATAATAATAATGTCCCCTCTATTTTTTGCCTTTAATTGAATATTTATGAATATAATTCATCCAAAGCTGTACATACATTTTATCACCAGCAAGGATCAAAAAGTAAACTGCATGGTAAATGACAATGGTTCACATGCATTACTGTCCACATATGGATGAAAATGGATGTTCAGAGTATGCTGAGCAAAGTTTATATCACATACTAACTGAATATGCAGAATGCAGCTAGATCAATTAAAACAATCCTCATTACTATAATACTGCAATACTACATCCATAAATGTCTGGTCAACTTGACAGAGCTGCGTTACATGCTGAAGTGTATCCAACTTTATGTGTGTGACAGTCAACGGAGCCTTAAACAGCAACATCATGAGCTTGTGATGTGTCTATAACTTGAGGGGACGACACTGAAAACAACTACTAGAACGTTTTTGGAGCCCAAGAGGAATTTAAGAACTTACATATAAAGTGCAAAGATGATATAACAACCCTTAAAAACAGAAATTTACTTTTTATCCAAACTTATATTAATATTTACACAACCACAAACATAAGCTGAGTCTCTCCAAAACTGCATCCAGGTCACTTTGAACATTTGAACATTTAACTCAATGCGAGCTCAAATAGTGCCTGATGATAATCCATTTCTATAAAATAAGCTGTCATTCACACTCAGTTTACTGCAGATTATATTTCTTTGTGGCACTTTAAAATGTTTTTAACTACTTTAAAGGGTTTCTCAACCAGTTTGGCCCATAAATGCAAAAGGTTAAGGTTTCAATATTGTATCAAAGATTCTACAGCTTTTGGAGGTCTGAGGTTACATTTTCAGTGTCCATTTTTCCACCAAGAGAAAAAAAAATTCTGTTTACTGAAATCTTACTTAAACAGACAATCGCACAAATAATGACCCAAAGCTAATGCCTTGCCATGAGTAGGTGTGCTCACGGTTGCATGTAGAGCAGTGTGCATGCGGATATATCTTAATGGCTGTGAGAGTTTCTTCTGTGTGTGAGTGCGATTGGATGCGTGTGAGAAACTCTCTATTTGAGCCCATCAGGATATGTAACCTAAACAACACAATGGAGAGTAACAGAAGGGCTTGGGGGCATGAAACACTCACCTTGAACCAGGCTGTTCCTTGCAGACACAAGGATTGCCCATCTGCACATTTCTGAAGCCTTTTGATTAACAATGTGTCCAAAATAAAAGCTGAAAAGGAGAAAACACAATTTAGTATTTTCAATGGCTTTCTGCAGATGGGTTGCCAACATATTTGGATAATTAACGTGTAGATATTTTCTTTATACTGGGCTCACGATGGCAATTAACATGTTTTGTGAAGAGGTGGAAACTTTTTTCGAGGCAGTGAAGATGGAGGGAAATGCATTAGAGGAGGTCATGAAAATGGGCTTCTATTCTTTGTGCTAAAAGGATGCTTTTATAAGGTGATAGCAATTGAGGAATAAAAACCCAAGGGCAAATAAATGATAAAGAACTCATCATTAATTGGCAATCTTTTGGGCTTATATAAATACCACTCCAAATGTTGTACCCACATTTTCATTGACAGTAATGGTAAGTCTCTCTTGAACTAGAAATATGAAAGGCAAAAGGAGCCACAATGCCACCCAAAAAGGACAACTGTGTCTCTCAGCAAGCCAAAGGTTTGCAAATTGCCCACTCTGTGTTCATCATGATACTATACAATTCAACGAGAACAGTAATTGCTTTAAAAGAGATTAAAAGATGCAAACTGTAGTTCTGGAGACCTTCATTCTGAAAACTGGATTAATTTGTTGTTACCAATTTGAATGAATTTGTATTAAAACATAAATAAGTGCATCCTGATTCACAAAGGATAAAATATGGTGGTCTCGCTGGAAAAACAATGCGCTGTAGAGTTTAAAGTGTCAAGGTTTCCTTTTCAGAAACATACTTTGTGACTCGGTTTGGCTTTCCACTAACAGTTTTTCTTTATACTCAGGTTGTGGTAATGTATGTGTGAGCCATGACCTGGGTCTTCACACCCATAACCCCCCCAGTCCCCCCTCTCTCTCTCTCGCTGTGTCTCTCTGCTTGCTGTCCCTCTCTGTCGCCACCTAATGGCAGGAGTGTGTGTTAATTCTGAACTCTGAAGCCCAGCTGAGGAAAAGTGTGCACTGCACAACACATCCTCCCTCTCTCAGGTAATTATGTCTTTTATCTGGGAGACACATACAGCTACTTTAACATCGGATATCCAGCCGTCCTAATGGGCCATTATTCAAATAAATGGGGGAAACACTGTGGGGTTGGTGACCCCCTCCGTGCGGCAGGGTCCTCCATCCAGGCACACCTGCTGAGACAAGGTAACGTTTATCACTGACACCTTCGCAGGACAGAAACAAAATGGCAGGCAGGGTCAGCGGTAAGGAGCACACTGGGCCTGTCATATTGCAAACATGTCCATTTGGTACAGCTCTACTCTTGTGGTTGCCAGGCTACTGCCTAATATATGGTGACTGAGTGTGCGTCAGGAAAACAGAAGTAAGATGTTGACTTTGAGATAAGTACCTCTTCAAATTAAACAGCACCATCACATTGCATTCAAAATAACATTTCCAAAGGTCAACTTTAAATGGTCCCCATTTGGCAAAAAAAAAATCCCTGTGTTCTTCAACTCACTAAATCATCAAATTTGCATACCAGTTATGTTAGTTAGTGGCATTTAATTATTTATGTTTTAATTACACCGAATGAAGGGGATAATATCACTGTACGGTAGTTTTGTGGCGCGTGTGCCCCTATCATCGGAGCACTCGGATGTCTCCTTATTAAAGTACACAAAAAGATAATTATGTCCGGCTCTGTCTAAACATTTCCATGGTGCTGCACTAGAGAATCATCGCTGAATTGGACACAGGAGAGGGTTAGACCTCTTATGATTAATGTGCTTGGTCACACACACTCAGGAGTGGTAAAGGCATGTCAATTTCTTCTCTTTCCTGCTCTCCTCCTGAGTTAAGGGTCAGCAAAATTGTTTGGATGGCACTGATTGCTGCTAGGTTTATAATGTGCAGTGAGCTCACCTATGTCCATAGGTGAGCTCACTGCACATTATAAACCTGGATTGCTGGAGTGCTGGAGTCTATATGTAAGGCCAGCTGGCATGCAGCAGAAGAAAACACCCTTTTCTCCTAAACTGCTTTTGTGATGTTCATTAACAAATGCAAGGACATGGATAGATAGCTATGTATGTTGAAGGTTTACAAACATGTACCACACCAATGCAATATAAAATCTAACCATGAAAAAGGTTAACAATGACAAAAAGCTGCAGGTCCAAATTTGCACAACTCATTCCCACCAGCTCTCCCACAAAACACCCATCACCTCGAAATGCCTTGCTGAATAGAACTGCTGATGTCATCGGAGAGATGGTATTGACTGACCAAGGGGCAGCAAAGGCCAATGCAATTAAGAGACAAGAGAACATATAGCTTTAAAGACTGTGTAAATAAAGGGACACTGCAGTAGGTCCAGACAAAGGCCAGTTCAGAGCCCTTTCAGGAGATCCTTGGATTGGGGTCTTCTCCAAGTAGTGAGGGTCTGGGTGGGAGGCCTAAAAGAGGTGGCAAAAAAGGAGAGTGTGGGTGTCCGGAGCGATGAGGACTCAGGGAGTTGCTAAGATGGCTCTGAGAGGTCAAAGAGCTCAGCCGGACTCTGGAACAGTCAGGTGATTGCATCTATGTCTCACGGATGTCCACGTCTCTCATTTTTATGAGCTACGGGCTGGATACAACCAACTACAGTTAGATTAATTCTTTGATTGCTGTATCAAAGATAGGTACACCTTAATCATATGTACGTGTTTCCAAAATTTTACCTAACAAGAGAGAATTTATGCTTTATGAGAGGATTAAGCTAACATTTTGGTAAAAGTCCACATTACACATCTGCACACATTAATCAGTAAACGATCACACCACGTAGAAAAAATCCTAGAAAACTAAAAATTGGAAACTTTGTGCATAGAATGGTTGTGGTACTAAAATGCTCCAGCAAGGTACAATAATATATTTTTGTATGTAAGTCTTAGTCTGCTCAGTTAGTGAAAAATAAACATGCTAAGTAGTGTTTTTACATGAGAACAATATGGCCCGTAGCAATTTACCTTGTTAGACTGCTAATATTCACAGACAAGTTTAACTCTGTTGAGAATGTCACCGCTTTAGAAGGTTTTGGACAGAATTAATAAATTGAAGCCTGCCAGTGCTGCATCTGTCGAAATATTTCATAGAAAACCTGAAAATGTTCACCTTCTGGTAACACTTGGGCAAATCAAAGGGTCACCAAAGTCATCGGGATTTTTTTTTTTCATAGGCCATGCAGTCAATGATTATCAAGACTTCATCAAAAAACAAAGTGATTGAATGAGCAGGGAAGTCTGGTGTTACTCCATTCCAAAGCCAAAATGAGTTTCTTCTCTGGACTGGATTTCTAGAGATCTCATCGCATCGAATTTCTCTGAAAATTTGATTTTATTGCAGCAAAGTCTAAACACAACATCCTGGCTAATCGTTAGCGTTACAAGGAAAAAACAAAATTAATCAGATTTGTACAGTATACAGTACGCCAAACCCGATACCATCTTAAATATGACTTCATGTAACAGTCATTTGATGTGTGCAGCCCGTATCATCACCATCCTTTGATGGAGTACAGCAGACTAGACCAGGGTCTGCTGCATCTGTCTCAGGTGTTCAGTGTCAGCACGATCCTGGGATAATTGACTTATTTTCTCGTTTCGTGTTCAACAAATGTTATGTACACCTTAGTCTCATTTACATGTGATCATCAGCTCTGTACAGAAGTCGTGTTTTCATCCTTGCTGTCCACAAATTACCCTGCAACAATGAGGACAGCGTATGTATGTCTGGACAGCCACCTGAAGATGGAGAGAGTCATTGTTTCCTCTTCCATTTTTTAAAGTGGTTGCTTTTCTATCAAGGCCTTTTGATACATCACGTTTGCTGTTCTTCACAAAATAATAATACAAAAAAAAAAATGAGTGTAACTCTGCTCTCCATAGCTAGAACACAAAGGCACTTTTAGAGCCTTTTCTATCAAAGCACCTTTGACACCAGAATAGGATCTTGATGCATAGGAAGAGGGGTGGACATTGTATCTGGTAGGTTCAACATCTATCTCTGTGTGAAAAGATATTACAAATTCACTGGCCCACCACCATTGTCTATAGACTCTGGTCCTTGACCATGATTTTAAAAGGTTCACCACTTGACCATGGTTTTTCACAACATTCAGCAACCGTGAATGCATGTTAGTCCTTTCCTGTGAATGATGAATGTATATTTTTGCCTCTGCAATTCAAGGATGTCGCATATTAACGGATGTGTCTGACACCGCAAACGTATCCATTTGCATAATCGTTTACTTGTTGTACAATAAGCCCCATTGATAATTTAGCTTTGATCTATCTGTCAGTCTTATGGGTTTAAATTTTAACAGTCTAGTCCAAACAGTGTCGCGAACGATGTCGCTAGTCGCTCCTGGAACAAGCTGATAATATATACTGGGGAAGAAATCATATAGCATGTGTGCACTAAATCAAGCAACTCAGTGACAGTGAAGTGCACCGAGAGTCAGCGGTGATGCAAAGAGACGCAGAGGACTTGATGGGTTCAGTCTAAAGAGATAGGCGCCGATTACAGTGGGTGCGGGTAGATGTGTATGGAGACATGGGGGCAATATTCCCAGACATCTTTCCACAATAAATATATTTTTAATTTGTGCTATTTTATTAACCAGCAAAATCACTTCAAAATGAATAGCACATTATTAAGTCTTCTAGTGGCTCTTACTGTTCTTTATCATGAGTTTGTATCACTGCGCAATTCATCTCCAGCCATTCTTCACACTAAATATGTTTTATATGAGCCTTCATTTATCATGGCCTGTCAGCTCTTAACTGTATCATTATTCAGTCTAGAGTTATAAATTGGAATCATTAAACGGTTTTTCATATAATCTGATGCAATAACTGCTCCCCCTTTATTGGCTTGTGAAAAGAAAATAGTAAATACAATTGTCTGTCAAGATCTTTGGAGATAGCCGTCTCTCTCAGGCTGAAATGAAATTAGGCCAGCCGAGGAGACAGGATCAATGTCAGCAGATTTGTTCGACTTTCATCGTGAAGGGGACGAGGGTTGAGCAGATGAAGGATGGCGAGAAAAGGAAGCTGACACCGCCGAACCCGATGAGGAATGTGGGCTTAGCTGTCAATATTTTTTTCATACAGTGTCACATCAATCACAGGTGTCTTTTCAACTTCTCGCTGCGGTTCTGCTGAGACATTTGGAGATATTACATTCTCCGAACTAAATGTGTGGTCTCTGTATCCTTTTGTCCCGCAGCTGAGATGCTTTCATGAAAGGAGATTCAGTGATTAACAATGACAATGCGGGGTCAAATTTTTCAGCACTTGTATCATATTCTAATCCAGAGAAGTCCTTGGCAACGTGAACTCCTTTTGCGGCTGTACCAAATTATATCAGCTACCAAAATTTTTGTGCAACCTAAAAGACTTTGAAATTAAACAGCAGGATCTATAACATGCCATTACCGTTTTCTAATGATACAAATATGCCTGCACTTATTTAGCTATGGACTGTACATATGTGGCACAGCTGAGACACGCATCATTCTCAGGAATATATCTGTCATGTTTTTTTTAAGTGAAACTACAAAACTACAGTTGAGTTTTAATTTGAGTTATTCTGTTTTCTTCACTCTGCACACATAAAGAGAAGGCGATAAAAAACCTGGTCGGAAAATGGGTAAAGACTGCCACCATCTGGTAATCTCTTCAATTTAGATCCCCTCTACATGTTCTGCTTTTATTTTGAAGACATTTTAATGCAGTTTTATACCAAGACAGAGACAAAGAGCTGCGCAAACAGGTTACTACAGAATGAGATGCAAAAATTTAAAGTCAGAAAAAGTAAAAATGGGAAGAATATACACTGAGGAAATCTTGCTTTCACAGGACAAGGACCCGAAATATACTTTTATATGAGCCTATGCTGCCATCTACTGGATGATAAACTGAAACGATGAAAGATATGAGCGGCAGTGCATGGCTGAGGTGGAAGTGATTGAGGTCACAATGTCTTTCTTTCACAGAAAAGGCTTTCTGAGTAAGTTCAGAAGAAAACATAAGATCAAGGTTGCGTCTTGCAGGTGAATAATCGAGTGAGCAACTCCCAGTTTAGGCCAGGTGGTGGCGTGTTTGTACCAGGTTGCACTCAAGTCTGCGACAGAAGGGTTGTAGAGCAATTTTGAAATTTACAAATATACTGGATCACAGAAGAAAAAACTCACCTGGGTGAATTCTTCACGATTTCACTTTTTTGGTTCTAGTTTAAATCAGTTTTTAGGAAAAAAGTTTTTAAAGTTAATTTGCAGATGTTTGAGGCCCCAGGTGTTTTATCCATGTAATGAACAGATTGTAAGAAGTAGTTTCATTTCTAAGGAGCTTTCAAGTCCAAGTTTACCTGAAAAATTCCATTGTTTGCAAAATGTCCCAAACTCCAAACCAAGACTATTTATTTACCCCTACAGACCCATATTTCCACCTGCATGTTGAACGTGTTTATATGTAAACCCCCCAAAAGAGAGTTCACACCAAGGTCTCTGTTCTGTCGCTCTGGCAATAAAGCTCAGCCATGCTCTCTTTCCGCCCTCTTTGGCCCCCCATCTCTCTCTCTGCCCTTCTTAATACTTCACCATCTATCAGTGTGTGTCATGCAAAGATGAAGGAAAACTCTGGAAAAATTAAAGCATATTGCTATGGGTATTTGGCATCTGACAAAAGAGATAATAGGAATGCGACTGTGATATTTTCTAGAAACAAATACGTCTTTCACCGTGGAAACAAACTTACCTAACAAACTGTAAAAAAAAAAAAGCATCAAATCAGTGTTTGCAGTGTTTCAGTTTGATGTCATTGCAGACTAAATGGAGAGAAGAATGGAGTTGTCTTCAGCCCGACAGTCATAATTTTGCTGCTCCAGTTATTAGCTCACGGCTCTTTGGCTTATTATTAGTTAAAAGGTCAGGAAGGCCAACTGACATGTCGTTAATACTTTCATTTTTAGTTTATATGGAGTTCATTGAAAATTAATTCTTTGAAATTTACATTTGCACTCAGCTTGAACCTATCATTGACAGGATATTTGTGGCTCTTTAGCTCCAGTTATTGAGATTTGCACAAGTTACGATGCAGCTCTCCCCCCAGCAGAACCATCTGCTTTCGGCAGCCTTTTCACCAGAAAAATGTGTAGCCGAGTCTTTCTCGTCGGTGCTTAAAGATGATGACACGAACGACCCAACTACGCTTTCTCAGCCACCCGTGACCCAGGCCTCGTTAGACAGGCTGATTCTGCAAACGTGTCATCACTTTGCACCATCTTGTCGATGTTATCGCAGTTATTTGCATTCTCTCCATGGAACTTGATATGACCCAGAGTGCTATGAAGTAAAGAGAAATGTGGTATGAATGTCTTTACATATCAGAATTATGGGGAAAGTTCTAACACCAGCTGGT
This sequence comes from Rhamphochromis sp. 'chilingali', assembly GCF_963969265.1. NCBI lineage: Eukaryota > Metazoa > Chordata > Actinopteri > Cichliformes > Cichlidae > Rhamphochromis > Rhamphochromis sp. 'chilingali'. The sequence continues at coordinate 11,853,142 of NC_137949.1, read as the reverse complement.
TCTCCCACATTGCGTAGCCAGCCAATTAGTTGTAGGGCAGGGTGGTTAAAGGTGTGCGGCCTCTGTCAAGACAGACTTATTTCACTGTGCATCTAATCACTGAGAGTAAACTCACATTTTTAGAAGCAACTGCTAACGAGCTTGCAAAACATCCCTTTGTAACAAATGATGTTGCTTTAGCTTTAAAAAGGTTTATGCTCAGATTTGTGCTCCATTCACATGGAAAAACCTGGTGTCTGCCCCGAGCTCTGTATGCAGAGAAAGAAAACTATTAACAGTAGCCAATCAAACCTGTCCTCCAGAACTTGCTTGCACTTGTCTTGGCTCCAGTTCAGAAAAAAGCAAAAGAGGACAGAGAATGGCTCGGTATGAATCATTTGAAGACAGGCAGACAGTGATAAATCCATTTTTAGCTTAAACTCAAACATTTTAACAGCAGAGTGCTAATAACATCTCGCTTGGTTTAGTCAAACAGTGTCTGAAGAGCGAGTATCACTTTCAGACGGCTCACAGGTCACAACACTGCTAAAGAAATACCAGACAATGACTTATCTTTCCTGTATTATGTGTTATGATAGTCAAAAGCTGAAGGTGGTGTGTAGGTGTGCCACAAAATCAGATCAGGTGGTGCTAGCACCTTTGAATGCGAATGACATTTTCAGCCATAATGGAAATGGAAATATCTTGTGGCTGTTATTGGTGAGCTGCTCAGTGAGATGTTTTGTTTGTAGAGTAATGCTTTTCCTTAACAAAAAGAAGAAAGGTTATTATTTACTTTGTTTATGGGGTCACAGAGTAAAGAAAGTAAGTGAAAATACTTCCTTGTGTATACACATATAATAGTGCTGAAGAAGAGGTTCAAATGTGGAGTCACTGAAGCACTTACTAACAAACTTTGTGTGTTTGTTTGTGCGTGGCATGTGTAATTATCTGGCCATGCATCCTGCACACCTGAGATTCTCACACCTGAGACTCGTCGGGGATCCTGCAGTTTATAAACACCAGTTGTGGGTGTCAGTCTCTATTGTTCAGTTCACCAGCATGGTGATACTGACACATACGCTCACTGATGAGCACAAGTCCAGTTTTTCTTGTTATTGCTGAATTCCTTGTAACCCCCTTATCTCCACTGGTTTACGTTCAGTTCTTTCTCCTGTCTGTTGTGTCTGTCTGACTTTATCCAGCTCTTCAGCACCGACTCTGCCAGGATTGACTCGCCTGTCTGCTCTCTGCTCACGCATCGTTCCCCTCGTTGCCGGATAGTCTTCTCCTACCAGCTTTTCATACTTTCATTTCGTGATCAGTTTAACCCGGAGAGCCAAACTCTTGCCTCCAAACTGCCATCTTTCTGGATTCTGCTCTTGGGTCAAGTGTCGTTCCTATTTTATCATGTTTTAAATACACTAAATGTAGACATAAAAATATAAATGAAATGGAAAAAAATATTGTCATGTTAAAACATGACAAAACATGTTGTCTATTTTCTTTTAGAATTCATAGTCACGGGGGGCTGGAGCCAGTCCCGGCTGTCGTTGGGTGAAAAGCGGGGTTGACAGAATTATAACATCCCTTATTATCACCACTTTGTAAGTATTTAGAAACTCTGGGGACCAGTTGATGTATTTTTGAAAACAAAATATTTTCCACTCCTTTTCAGCTGTGTAACACTTCCAGGCCTCCTGTACTTTTTTGTAATACACAAAAATGTATTCACCAAGGAGACAAGTCTGGACTGCAGGCACACAGGTTTAGCACCCACGCTCATTTGCTAAAAAGCCATGACTCTAAAGTGTATGCATGTAATTTTTATATTGCTTTGCTCAAATAAGCAATATCTTGAGAGAAAGAGAGTCTTTGGATGGCAGCATAAGCTGCTTCTGTAAAATTTGTATACATGTGCCACGTGCTCCAGTTTACTGCAGTCATGCTTTTGAACTGTGTGCTGAAAACAAGCTGGTTGGTCACACTGTCCACAGTCATCAGACCACAGGACAGTTCTTCAGTAGAGCTGAAGCATAGACGCCTGATGTGCTGCTCATAGATTTGCATGATAGAGTTGCATCTTTAAATACAGACAAAAACTGATCAGTGAATCTATGCAGACGATAATTGAACGATAAACCAGGGCCAGTACTCCCTCTGTAGTGTCACCTGATATATCCTTCTGTGCCACAGGGCTGTTACCATGTTTCTTCATTATATAAATCACTGTTACGGTAATTTGGTCCAATCCCTGCTCTCTTGGGGAACACTAGAACAGCAAATGTGTATCAGTCCACGACAGAAAGCGGTTCCCAATAAATGGAATATGTATCCCATTTGAATAATTGATTAAAAAAATATGAGATACAGTAATTCCAACATAATTTCAAGGAATCGTGTGCATATAATAATCTGGAAGCAACCATCAGAAGGTCTGTGATCACAAAGGGATGGTCAGAATGTCAGGTAAGCTGTGGTGGGCCATGAAAATACCCCCACCAGCAGCAGTCTGAACCACTCATCAGACCAGCCAATGTTTTTCCAGTCATCTGTTGTCCAATTTTGGAGAGACTGTGTGAATTGTAGCCTCTGTTTTCTAGCGACATATGCCAGGGATGCCACCCTTCTACTGCTTCAGGGTTTGACATCCTGTGTTTTCAGAGATGCTCTTCTGCATACCATGGCAATAACGAGTGGTTATTTAAGTCGAAGATACCTGTACCTTCTCCTCTGACGTCTGGCATCAACAGGCTTTTTTGCTCAGTGAATTCCTGCTCACTGGAAATTTCTCTTCTCAGATTATTCTCTGTGTACCATAGAGATGGTTTTGTGGGAAAATCCCAATAGATCAGCAGTTTTTCAAACAGTCAGTCCAGCCCTTCTGGGGTTGGTCAGTAACTACGCCAAGTTCAAAGTCACTTAAATCACTTTTCTTTTTTTCAGCAGCTTCATTCTGAACTCCAGCAGGTCATCCTGACCACGTCTACATGCCTCAACACACCGAGCTGCTGCCATGTGATTGCTTAAATAAAATTTGTGTTAATGGGCAGGTTAAGAGGAGTCCCTAATACAGCAGCCAGTAAATGTATGTATTCATCCACATATCACACCATTAAGGTGAGATGGGTAGGCGGTTGTAAGCATGTTAGGTTTGTGATTAAAGCAATCTGGGTAAGTCAATAGAGACTAAAGTGTAAAATGACAAGCAAAAAATATAATAACTCAAAAGTAAAGCTGGAGTATTATTTCCTGGATTTTGTGTAGTCATATTTCATCCATAAAAAATAGACTTTGTATGTTCTTCGTCATTAGAGTGACAAAGAACAATAATGCCTAAGCTTTGTTTTATCCTCTTGCCTTTGGCTAAGTATCCTGTGCACTGCGTCATGGGGAAATCCTTGACATCTATTTAAGTAAAGGGGGCTTTCAGCCAGTAACACTTTGCACTGCCAGGGAAAGACTCAACCCTCTCATCTGCGAAGTGTGCTGTGCACTTTTCGTTTGATGTTGTAATTGTTTCTCTATCTCGGACGGGAGGTCTGGAGCTTTTTTTTCTTTTCTTTTTTTCAGGGGAGGAAGCACTTGAGCATGGAGCTGAATGTTTTGGAGATGTGGCAGCAGGTTGTGGTCTGCAGCATATGGGCTCACTTTAAAATCTCCTCATAAACCTCTCAGTTTAGATAATTGTATCACGTATCAGACCAGAGAGGCTTTGATTTATCAACACAGTTGTTGACAACAAGTTTCCACTCTTTCAGAATATCCATTGACAATTGTTCTGTGACAACTAAAACCGTTTAAAATAACACTACACAGCATGAAACTTAATTCATCATCTTGAATAAATTGTCTTTAGTGGATCAAAATACCAGAGTGTTTGCACGATAATGGCACCGATAATTTCCGTATGTAGCAAATTTCTGTGGAGGCTAAATGTCCTCTAATTAGACTGGATGAAGTTCTCCTTGACATCTCGTAACACCGTGAGTCTTCTAGGAAGCTCAATGTGATCTCTGACCAAGCCCATAATTAGCTGGATATGGGTGTACACAGTTCAAATATGGTTACATCAACACTGCATTGAGCAATCGCGGTTTTACATTTTCCATTTTCCAAAGTTGTTCCAACAAATAACATCATCACATGTGGGCTCTGCCACACATACAATCATTATTACAGCTGATCTCGACGGTATATTGACACAAATCATGATCTTGCTCGTGGCTGTTGCCACAAATGATTACCGTAGTAATTCAGCTACACTGTTTATCCTTTCAGCTGTCTCAGTGGCCTTATATAATTACTTTAAAAAATTGCACTTTTTGGGATAAAGAAAATCTTTTTACCAATATTTTTTCTTCCAACACATTTAGTTCCATCATCCATCCATTCATTTTCTTAACCATTTTCTTTAAATTCAGGGTTGCAGGGGAGCTGAAGCTTATCCCAGCTGTCTTTGGGTGAAAGGCACAGGGCACCAGGGCTCAACACATTTCAATAATGACGAAACATTCCCAATTCATCGGATCATTTCTCTGTTTTTGCTTTGTTTTTTGCTACACTTTGTAAGTTTATAAGAACAGAGAAGAATTATTCTTATTTTTATTTAAGTGAGCATAATGCTTTCTTGTTGACACAAATGTTCAGTTGCATGTCAGCTTGATTTCAATCACTGGACATTCCTCTTGCTTAGACATGCTGAACACAGTTTAGCTGCAAAACAACATACTATTTTCCACTACACGATTATGTTTGTGTGCTTTTTAACCTTGCACCTTGCATACAGAGATTTCTTAAAAACTTCTGGCACAACTTTCCCAACTTTACATCAGACAGGCTCAGGTGGTCTTTTTGCGAAATAAATGGTGGTGAGTGGTGAGATGGCTTTTTAAAAGCATTTATTTATGACACATGTTTGTTAGTAACACATTAAAAGTCAGTGCATATTTTAAAATATATTTCCAAACCTATTTTCAATCAAATATAGTATATTTGTATGCAGTGTGCTATGTACAAATCACACAGCGTTATGTCTTTACTGCATTACTGCTTTACAAACACAGAATTGCACATGCATCATAGTTTATATGCACTCTTATGTGCAGATTTTTGCACGCTTGCTCATTATTGTGCATGCAGTGACTAAATAGGCAAAGCTACGCAGCACATTCATTCAGGAAGGGGCATGTTGAGGAAAATGGGGGAGCAATGAGGGGCTTTTTCTTGGCCAGCAAGTCCAGGCTTGGTTGCAGGCCTGTCTGTCCCTACTCAGTACAAACATGTCAGACATTTCACCACCAGCATGAGTGAGCTAAGTTCACTCACTCCTTTTAGGTTGAAGTGATCTCCGCTCATAAGCCTGATCTTCTTTTTTTAAAGTGTTTTTTACTCAGCATGATTAACATGTTAATGCCACATAATTAGCTTTAGAATATGGAAAATTAGTAAGGGACATAAGGGATCCCTGCATACTAAAAGCTACACATGCATTTTCTACAAGCAATGTGTCCAGATGTGACCAAAAAACAATCATGTGGGTTGAGTTTCTGACATGGTTTGACGCAGACTTAACTCCTCACCTACCCAGACTGGAGTCAGTTTTCACATTTTCTCTGCTGAATGTCGACTCCTGCAGTACGGCACCACAATTCGTAGAGGAGAGACGTCCACTGATTAATCCTCAAGTGCTGGGACAAACAAGTCCTCATTATACGGACACTGGACTCGGGTTTGGTAGCTTTCAACAGATCACCACCATGACAGACGACCACAAGTAGGAATGCATATGCATTTCAGGAAGTCAGCACAGTTCTCTTATTAGAAACGTGAAAGCATGCCCTGGCTGAAAAATACTGAGAACTCCCAAAACAAACCCGCTTCCCGGCCCAACTGGCATCTACGCAAGAGTAGAAATAAGGGAACGTATTTATAAGCATCTGGCTGTGGTTCAGTGAGGTCAGTGAACTGATAGAGTACAAGGAGAGATCCCTGCACCTCTATAAACTATTTTGAAGGGAAGAAGACCTGTGTCACTTAGGATTCACATATTAGTAAATTAATGACTTTAGTTTTTGTGACAATTATAAAATAAGACCTTGTAACTACCAGCCTGTGTGTTCCTGCAACCTTCAAAAGGCAGATTCTGATTGCCCAGTGTTGTGACACCAATATTGAATCTCTTTGGGATTTCTTTTTGTCAGGACAACATGACCATGCTGGTAACATTGACTGACACTGAGCTTGGCTTTTGGAAGAAGACACATGGTTCTCATAAGCCCATTAATCTTAAAAGGAGCAACTGTCAGAAATTATACAGTACCCCTATCCCTGACATAAAAAAGGCCCATCCAAGGCCTTGATTTCTGGTTTGGCAGAAAACAACATCACACTGCATTCGATAGAAGACCTTGAATGTCCCTTTTCAGAATTTTCCATTATAGATCTGGCATTCTTAAACTTAGAAGCACAGATTTTTGGCGCAGCTGCAATCCCAACAATTGACTGGATTTACAGCTCAAGAGAGGCTCATTTTGAGGTGATAATTATCATTGCTTTAATTACAGATATCCTAATGCTCTAGCCGAGCAAAGCTTTCATCTGAGAACACAAAGAACAAAATAAAAAGGTTAAACGCTAATCAAAAACATTACAGCAGTACTGTGGATTCAACATACAAGGTTAATGTCAGTTTCCACATGTGACCCAGTGTTTTTGACTCCCTGGGCTGATTTCCAAGTAGGGCAGGCATGAATCAGCAGCAGCCATGGATACAGTCTCAAGTGCTCCAAAAGTAATTAAGGCTCCTCCTTAATTGACAACAGATCCAGCCAAGCAAAGCCCCACTTGCAAACAAAAACCATACATGGCAGTACAAGGTGCATAAAACAATGCCTAGAAAAGTTTTATGGCAGAACAGACTGGACAGACTGTGAGCGTGAGTGTTAATGATGTAGTAACAATTCAAATGAGCGCTTTTGGAAATATGTCAGAAAACAAATCCCGTTAAAAAGATTTTGCCATTTTTTAAATATTTGACTATATTGTTTATTTAGCAGTTTGAATTTGGTTCCTGCGGGTGTTTCAGACCGTTTGAATCACCAAAAAAGAACAACAGGGCATAAGTGAGTGGACACAGGAGCATCAAACTGTACACGCAAGAGAGTTTCACTTCTTCAACAATCATCACTACTTTGCTTATGCACAGAGGGAGCCCTTCACTCTGCTTTATTATTGTATAGCCATGTGAGATGAAACATAGGAGTGAGACTGTGGCCTCTAATGACTCTGCACAATCTAAAGTCTCACCAAATATTTCTGCTCCAAAAGAAAATACAGCTGAATGGTTCCCAAAGAGACAGAAACAGATGCAAAAATAAACAGCAGACTATATTATAGTATTATAGTTATGGCACGTATTGTCTGCACAATCATTTCTGGCATTAGTGTGACACACTCAAAGTTTGACCTCTTGATCTTTCTGTAAGTAATTTGAAGCCATATCTGATAAAGCAATTCGGTCACATCTTCATTAGTTTGTTAGCAGATGCTTAGCATGGATATGCTGTTGAGCAAAGTTATCTTTTGCTGAGCAGATTGTCATCTTATGGCTTCTAATTTAGAAGTAATGTGCTCTATCTTAATTAAAAACACCACAATAAACACAGGCACCTTTTCATATCCAGAGAAATTACTATTCTGCATTCAAATTATAGTCTTCCAGAAAATGCAGCTGCTACAAAAAGGAAGTCGACGGCTTACAGTTTAATCTTACCTAAATATAAATTCTCCATTACGTATGAATGCCGCTGTGGCATCTAAAGAGGCTGTTTAGAAACACTGTCAGCATTTCTTTTTGCTTAAAGCGTCGCTTTCCATAAAGATTCGTTTTTGCTTGATACTCGAGCCAAGATGATTTTAAGTTGCCAAATTTAAACACAAATCAAATAGTAATGCTACATTGTCTCTGTTAGCTTAACAATTTTAACTTCTTTTAACTTAATAAGACAGTATAAATAAAAAACAGATTTCTTAGAGACAGCTCCAGTAACTTGAGCTCTGTCCCAGTGTAATGAAGACCCAGGTATAGTTTTTATTTTGTGTCCTGTGCCGTATTGACTGCTACTGATGCTAAGTGGTGGGTCATATTAAAAAGGTAACACGTTTACCTGTGGTGTAATTTTGAGTAAATAATTTTTTAAATAAACCTGCACTGAGAGCTCAAATAAGTTAGTTTGTAAAATATGTGATTTCTTTTAATACTTTCACTAGTTTCTTTGTATTTTTTGTTGTTTCTTATAATTTCCAGTTTAATGAAAACCAAGTTTGTCCCTGACATGCAGCAGGGCTGTTAGGGGTTGGTATGAGTTACTGAGGACAAGCAGTGGCATGAAAACAAATTCAGCCCACCTATTTCAGAAGGAACTCTTTCCATAGGAAAATGACATACTTGTGGAGTAAGTAAGAAAAACAAAATAGCTCGTTAAGACGTACTAATTGAAAAGTTTTGGTAGTCTTTATAGTCACTGAGATGTGTAAACTACAAGCAGAAAGCATCCATAGCTCATTTAATTCAAGCATAAATGCCATCAGATCAAGCTACAAATGCACCTCCCCATTGTAAACAGAATTAAAACATTTGACTTTCCTGGGCTTCCATCCAAAAACACTCACAATGAGTGTGTAATCCTAAGACGTTGCCCTCAATGTAACAATTAGAAGTACGTTCAGAACACACAGACACTTGAGACATGTTTAGTGAAGGTCACGAGCAATTATCCAGCCTGGTAAAAGCTGGCATGTCTCACATGGCACTGCTGCACACCCTCATTAGGCGTCTTCTGCAGCTCAGAGTGGGTCTTGCGGCTATAAAAGAACTGAGCTTGCTGCCTTCCCAGCCTCCTTTTAGCAGAACTTCACCAGCAGGAGCACAAAGAAACTACACATCACCGCCTCTAGATCAGATAGGAATGGACAAACTTTATTTTGTAAAGGAGGGGGATAGTTTACCAAGGAATCTGTGTTTCTTTACAGGTTGAGCTTGGTTGGCTTTCAACAGAAAAACATTGATTTCTCCCCTTTTCCTATAATGAGCAAAAAGGGCTTCTTACCACACAGAACCCGTGAAAGGCTAAAAATATTCTAAATCACGCACAAGTGATATTTTGAAAAAGAGGCAAATGTTGAGTCAAAACTTTTATGGAACCAGAACAAACAACAACAACAACAGGCACAAATATAAACAAGATAAGTTAATTAATTTAAAAAACAAATGGTGCGTATTTATTTTTTTCTGTTCAGGACTTTCTCTGACACTTTGCTTTAAACTTGCAGTCTTCTTCCTGGTGTGCTCAAAGCGAGCAGGCTGGACCCTGACTAATAATTTCCATATTTAGGGCTGAGATCACTAAACTCACAAACACTAAATCAAAACCGTAGACACACACAAAAAGCTCTTCAATAAAACAATATGGCTCGCTCGGTTGTGGAAAGAAAATTGAAACCATGTCAAAAAATATAGCCGACTGATTTTGTTGAAATGGGAAAGACAGGGGTGTCTATAGGTGGCACGATAGGGGGTCCTGGTACCTGGTGAGAGATGAGACAGTTGCACACTTTTTAGGGTGAATGTAAACATCACGTACTCATCACGTAAATGTGTTTGCATTTTTTGTTCACTCCAAGAAGCCAGTAGGAGGCCTGGGTTGCGTTAGACTTGCACAGAGGCATTACTGTGCATGCACACGAAAATGCTAGGTATTCTTCATTAATTTCAGCTTTCTCCCCCATTTACAAAGGAGTACAATTGTACAACAGCTTCTGACAGATCACTAAATTCCAACGCACACACACGAAAACCATACTCCAACATTTTAGGCCCCTCTAAGACAACGAAAAATATAACTTTAAATTCACCTTAAAACTTTAAAGACAAAGCACACCCGAGGAAGCGAATCCTTTGATGCCACTTAAAACCAGCATCAATATTTACCGACCGGGGTCGCTGCACCTTACGGGTGTCAGGTGTCAGTTGGATGAGATAACTTGCGTTTGATCTAAAAGCGATTTGGAGGGAAAATATACACCCTGGAGACCTTTGTACTTTCTTTTTGTTTCTTTTTGCTTCGTTTTATTTTATATATGCTCGCAGGTAATCAAATATTTATGATAAATCATGTTCTCAAGTTAAATTTTAGAACATTTACAATAATGCAATGAGGCCTGTTTAAACGAAAGGCAGGTCTAAATGAAATTAAGTTTTCTCACACCCAAGTCATCACGTACGGGTGGCATAAAAAGAGACTGAACAGAGGCTGACTTTTTTCAGCAGGATTTAATACAGACTAAATACATTTAATGATTTCCCCGTGGAAAGATATCTAATCTACGGATCACACTTGTTTCTCTTCACAGTAAAAGCCTGCTTTAGACGCATTAATGCGCAATAATGCTGCACGTTGCAGTTTCGTCTTACGCACTGCAACTAGAATAAAAATTAAGGTAAACACACACTAAAAGCTGCTTTTGCACAGAATTTAATAACGTGAATTTTATTGCTGTTCTTCAAATTATCCCCATTATCAATGCTCATGCTAAATGAAAACATCTGAAAATATCCACGCACCTGTCACAGTAGTCACGGGCAAACTGCTCCTCAAAATACATTGAGTAAAAAATTCAGATCTAAAATTAAATATTGGATATTGAACAGCACTTTTTTGGGTTTATTTATTTATGTTTATGTGGGCATGTATTTTATGAATATACATGATACAATGTGACTCCTGAAAAAAAACGTGGGGGCGGTTCAAGGTTGCTTTGTTTTGTCACACTTGACAAAGTCAGACGGTTCAACGTACACCTGACATGCGTGCAAAATGTAGACCTGCAGCAGCTGCGGTTTACTTTCATGGAGAGAAAATGTTCCAACAGTCTAACACATTAACACAGGATACAAATAATTCAAACAATTTAGTCAAATCTCGTTTATTCCTGTAATACAGCCACACCACCGACCTCGACCTAGAAGCCTCTTATCTAACTGACCCATCCTGGATTTACGCGGCAGAAAATCAGGTCGCTCCCGTGCATATTTCTGACTTCAGTATCATTTTAAACATCTGAATTTGAGAAACGAGAAGCTCGGAAGCCAAGAAATTCAGATTTCCAAGACTGGAAAATAAATATATTTCACAGAGACAAACGCTAGATAATAAAAATGCAGTCCAGTGGAAGATGTGCATGTGATACAGCATATATTCATATTCCGGTATTCAAAGTTGTTTTGTTTTTTTTACTTTTCAAAATGAAGGTATCATTTATCAGTATTTCCAAATAATTACTGATGCACGTGATGCAATTATGACAATTTCAAGTTCAGGAAACTAAAACCTGAAGCGCTGTCCAACGTCAGCCGAGGAGAAAAAAACCGCAAAAAGTGTTATAACGTCTGCGTAAATGTATCCAATAATAAAGCTGACTCATCAGTGTAGCATTTTTCTAAAATGCAAATGTAAGGTTTTAATCGATGCCGCTTATTTGGATATTTTGTTTCCATGCAACATTCAGAAACCAATTCAAATACGGAGGCTGAGGCGGTGCTGAGGGAACCGGTGCAGTTCCTACAATGTCCAGATGAGGGGAGAAATGCCAGCCGGGCACTGGCGGAGAAGGGATAATAATAATAATAATAATAATAATAATAATAATAATAATAATAATAATAATAATAATAATAATAATAATAATGTTTAAATAGAATTTATACTCAACAACGAACACAACTGATGCTTCCTCATGTTTGTCCAGTATCACCGCTCTGCAACCTGCAAATGCAGAAATGCAGCATGTGGACTTGTGATATCTGGTCGCTTGGTCTCCAGACAAAGTCCACAGTAAAACCAAACGTGTCCGTGGCAGGTATGAAGCTTTCAGGCGATCTTCTCCAGCCCCCCTGACTCTATTCCTCTGACCTAACGTGATGCTTTCCATGTGTCCTGCTTTCAGCTTTGGATGGAGACGTAGTCAGGAGACAGAGAGGAGAGGGGTTGGGCCGGTTATGTGCGTGCGTGCGTGCGTCCTTGTGTGTGAGGATTGGTGTGTGTGTGTCTGTGTGTGTGTGTGTGGGGGGGGGACACTACACCTTGTTACCATTGGGTCGACTGTTAAGTTTTACAAGTAACATTTTGCGAGCTTATAAACGATACCTTCTAAACTTGCTCAGGAAACTCCGAAAACATGCTGTGATAATGTATGTCTGTGGAATCCAGTCGATAAGCCATAGTCTGGGAGCTCCGCGATCTACAGAGGTATCGATTACATGAGGCCCTTCCCATGTTTGATGCCTTAACACTGGCTTATAAAAAGACTCAGGCTGGAAGTGTGCAAGTTTCCTCCCGCTCTGGTGGCTAAGAGAGTCGCTTCTGCGGGATAATACCTTTAAATACTCCAGAGTTGCTCAGTCAGCCTATTTATTATATACAATATAAAAAAAGAGGAAAAAGATTTGTTGGCGTAAGTAAGCAAAACTGTTTTATCTCAAAAGTTAGAAAAAGTCTCTACAAACTGTAAACGTGTCAGATCTGATCTTCTAAAAGAATATTTTGAGATTTTGGGGGTAATTTAGAAAAACAAAACAAACACATTCCCTGTTATAAACACGCGTCACTGGTTTCATACATTCAAATTTGATGCAATTTCAGTTAAATGAATACAATTACACTGTAACGTTCAAGAGAGTGAGATTCATTTATTAAAAATGACCGTCAAACTGAACTACGTGCGTTATCGATATTAATACATGTCTTAAAAATGGCTCCATTTTATTTTAGACCTGAAATTACTTGGAACGAGCTCAGCAAGGTTACACCTCTACTGTCATCCCGCTTATTACATCTCCCATATTACAAGTCCTTACCAGAAACGGTGGATGAAACGCTTCCCTGTCTCCACTTCCCTCTATGCAAAACTGTCAGGAGGCTGCGCAGCTTTAAACCGGATGGGGTTTGTATTGGCTGAGAGCATTTCCAGCACAGGACGACCAATGAAACCAAAGCAGAGACTCGGCGTATAACAGCGAGGGTTGAAGGACGCTCCAAATTAATTCCAGCAGGCTCCGGACTTCCCGGGATAACTCTAAATTGCATATATCGGATGAAGATCACTTTGGCGCTATTGTACCTTGCAGGCACTTGCTTCCAAAAAGAAGCGGGCACGCTGCTTTCGGAGGATTTTAAAAAGGTCTACGTTTTCTCTTCTGGGGCTCATTCCTCCCGTTCCCTTTTCTTCTCTGATCTCGCTCGGCGCATTCAGCCATTTGAAAGGACACCTATATTTCCAAGCATCTCAAAACATATAGGCAAATGGGTAAGCCTTTACCGTCTGCATGCTTCAGTGACATGTAGCTTATGGAAGCGTATCCAAACTCAGCACGCCTGCGTAAAAAGAGAATTAAGGAACTTTTCCCCTTCTCCAAGTTCAGATAATGTGCAAATAAAAAAAAAAACCTTTTGGAGAACAAGTTTATTCTTTGGGGGATTTTTTCCAGCACTGCTGAGCAGGAATGACAGCCTGTTTAAAGCTTTAAATCGTAAACTTAACCACAGAACCAATTATCCAGTGAGACGCGTTTCTTTGAAGCGCTCTTGTTTGTATTCTTCGAGCTCGCCATTTTTTTATGTTTTTGTTGTGTTGGAGGCTAATCCCAGCCAAACACTTTATATACTTTGTATAGTTGCAAAGTAAAGGTTAACCAGCTATCAGCTTTATGAACTCGGTTTATGGCGTGGATTACAACTGAACTGCATCAAACGGTCTCAGCTGAGCATTTTAAAATGCTTTTGCCTCTCACTATTTTTTTTTTTTTCGCTTAATTGAATATGTGTCAGAATAAATGCAATGAAAAAACACGCTGTAATATTTTCTTTGATCACATTAGTGGACTCAACTCAAAGAGTAACAACACGTAACTCGTATCTTTCTCTTTTCCTGCAGAGCAAACCTATGGAGAGGTGAACCAACTGGGCGGTGTGTTCGTCAACGGCCGACCTCTACCTAACGCCATACGGTTAAGAATTGTAGAGCTGGCTCAGCTCGGGATTAGACCCTGTGATATAAGCAGGCAACTCCGAGTCTCCCACGGCTGCGTGAGCAAGATTTTAGCGAGGTACAACGAGACTGGCTCCATACTACCCGGTGCCATCGGTGGAAGCAAACCCCGAGTCACGACGCCGAACGTGGTGAAAAACATCAGGGACTACAAACAAAATGACCCCGGGATCTTTGCTTGGGAGATCCGGGACAGGCTTTTGGCTGATGGTGTTTGTGACAAGTACAATGTCCCGTCGGTTAGCTCGATCAGCAGGATTTTACGCAACAAGATTGGAAATCTCTCCCAGCCTAACCAGTATGAAAGCACCAAGCAAGCCTCCGCGCAGGCAGGCCTCCCCTACAACCACATATACCCTTATTCCTACCCCAACACTATGTCACCCACTAGCACTAAAATGGGCAGCCCTCCTGGAGTACCAGTGACGGCTGGACATGTGAGCATTTCCAGGGCCTGGCCTTCTGCGCACACCGTCAGTAACATCCTCGGAATACGAGCCTTCATGGATCCTACAGGTGAGGAAAACGACACTTTATAATCCTTAAAATCACAGGCTTCAAAATGCACGACACTTTATCTCTTACAAATAAGAGCTTAATAAACTTGAACAGCTGGTTATTGTGCAATTCCACACGACTAGTTTCCATACCTCTGCGTACAAGCAGCTATGGCAACAGACGGGACAATGTGCCCATTAAAATGTGCACAGGCCTCCATTTCACCATTCAGCCAGAACGTAGTAAGGCCACGCTCAATGGGCCTTTTCATGGGATGATACATTTACAAACACCTTGCCCACCTGCTACATCCAACCTAATAATTCAAGCACTCCTTATATTTTTTTCCCTCTGCCTTGCTGGTGTTTTACTCATTTTACTCATTTACTCATCTACTGTTGGGTCTCACAGCTACGGTTGTGTTCCAACTGAATTTATTCAAAACATATGTAGAACTAAAAAATAAAATTATATATATATATATATATATATATATATATATATATATATATATATTTATTTATTTATTTATTTATTTAAAGATATACTTTCTCGATCAAATTCCTCAAAACCTTATGCAATTATATTTTCTCTGTCTTTCATACGCATAAAAAATAACATGTAGGACTTTATTATGTAATAAAACCTAAAAAAAATCATTAAAACGGAGAGAAATGTTTATAATGAGCTGCTGTTGCCTTCTAACCGAACAGCTTTTTTCTGTTTATTTTTTAAGACAGTTGTATTTATTTATTTATTTATTACTCATTATTAAGCTGCGCTGGAGTAATTATAATTATTATAGTATTAAATATTATATTTATCCTGTCTTGAAAACTATTTTTCAGTATTGAAAATTAAATCTGTTTGATACTCAAGAAAAGTTAGTGAGGAAATTGTTTACCTGTCTTCTACTTTTATAATTATGACGTTAAATGAAACTGCCCTGTCATTTTCCTTTCTTTACCTTTCCTTTGTTTTTTCTTTTGATTTTCTGAAACCTGAGAATTTTTAATTTTTACACACTTTTAACGTAAAGTTACTGTCTCTAAATCAGCAATTGCTGGGACAGAGGGATACCCACCAAAAATGGAGGAGTGGGGTAGTGTCAACAGAGCAGCTTTCCCAGCCGCGCACACAGTCAACGGGATTGACAAGTCAGCCATTGACGCCGACATAAAATATGCTCAGGTAAAAATCTGTGGGTACACTGCACGGCCCGTGACCTTTCTACACTCAAACTGCACACGTATGCACACCTTGCATTGCTTTAATTTATTTTCTGTAAAAGAAACAGTCCAAAGTGCTTAATGCCAGATGCTCGTGCTACAAAGGCCTGTGGCAAAACTGTAAAAAGGGCTCATCCACAGAGTTCTTTTTGCGTTCAGGCGGGATTTTATTGGGTAAACGAGTCTTTTGAGTTTTGAAGTGGATGGTCGATGGAGGAAATCTAGTAGCGCGTATATATTCTAGTTTAGCGTATTCATGGTAAATTAAATTATAGTGAAACACATGTATTCGAAACCACTCAAACACCAAGCACCGTTTCTCAGAACCACTGCCGAAGGCCACATGCCGCTGTCACACAGCCTGCAATTAGAAGTTCTGTCAATTTTGTGTGTTTGTGCTTATTTTCCGCATGTCTTATCTGCCTGTCCACAGCCTTCCTCGACATTGTCTAGTTATGTACCGGCGTGTGCTTACTCCCCAACCAATCAGTACGGGGTGTACAGTGGGCCAGCAGGCGGATACGTGGCCCCGGGCCACCACCACTGGCAGACGCAGAGCCCGGCTCTGTCCCACCCAAGCAGCGGGATGAGCATGCACGCAGGAGAAATCCACTCCCCGATGACCTTTAAACACCAGGCCCGAGAAGGTACAGGACAGGCAGGCATATTATTATTATCATTATTATTATTACTTGTAATTTTTTTATTAAATGTTGTTGTTGTGTTTTTGTTTTATTTTTTACTTTTTGAAATGTATTCAGCTGGTGGCCGCACAAGGCCACGCGGTTCTCTCCCTGCCTTTCTCTTGTCACGCACCCACACTTTGCAATAAGCAATGACCGTAACGGATGTAAACACCCAATCCCAGAGAAAGTCTAACTGTATGACAATGATCAAATATTGACCTTTCAGACTTGGACAACTTCATGCCAGCCAAGTTGCCCGAGACCATTTTAGCCTTTGGAAACTTACTTTTTAAGGAAATACGTCTGAAAATGTTCCTCGTTTGAGGAAAGCAAGTGGATTTTAAACTTAAGTAAAACAGTTCTCTTTAGACCCATTCTACAGAAGCAAATAATCACCTGATGGGAATTTGCACACTGTATATTTCTTCTGTTTTTTGCAGGAGACAGAAAACCGCCCAGTCCCCTGAGCAAGCCGCAGCAGCAGCAGCAACATGAAGACTTGAACAGTGTGCACGGACTCAGTCTCCCTACCTCATCATCATAACCGGGGATTATAACACCTTAGTCACCACAACCATTTAAATGAACTCATTTCAACAACTGCGACAGTAAGTCTGAACACTAACGGCTTGTTTGCATCTAAACACGGGCCAGATCACGTGCATTATGAGTGCCGGTCTCTGCGGCCATATGAATGTAAGCTTGCATGGATGTATCGGTGTTTCCCCGCACTGGCTGATAGTTTTCTTTGTTTTTCATTTGAAACCCTTCATGTTGCTGGACAGTATATTCTCCAATTGAGATTGCAGGATTTAAAAAAAAATCAAAAAACATTGTGTAAGTCTCCTCCGCCTTGGATGTTTTCTTCCTAAAACCAGAGCTGGTCTGTAATCCGCCATTTTTATCATTATCTTATCTTTAATTTGTGGCCATGACTCTACAGTGACTCAACGATGTGAACAAATTATATAAATTGTCTAAATGTAAAATATTTGCCAAAGCTTTAATTATATATTTTTATAATTTCATTGTAAATATTCAAAAATAAAGCCTTTTTCTTAAATGCCACATGTTGTTGCCGCTGATATCATTTCACTTTTGATCAATGAGAGGACACCAGCTGGTTCAGTCCTAATTTATGGGACTAGGTGATGAGTTTATGATTTGGAAATCAGATGAAAAAGCTGAAGTAAAGTTTTCTTTTAATTTCAGCCCGTGACAGTGCCATGGTCGGCTCACCCCAGTTCGTGCCAGTTTTTCTTAATCATTATGCTTTTGATTACCAGAAATTTAACCTACCATTAGGACCCTGAAATCTAACTTTGGCTATATTGGTGATGGCACAGGCCTTTAAGATATTGCCAGATATTACTGTTGTCCGTTTTCCAGGCGGTGGTGAAATAAAGAGCTGTGAAAGCGTCGTTTGGCCTTTTTTGAGGCTTTTAATGACCTGTAACCTGTTTGAATCGATGACAAAGAGATTAAGTTTAAGCCTGCCTTTTATGAGAAAATGTTTTGATTGGATTTATACTCTTTATTGGTAGAATGATTAGTACTACTACTTACCGGGAAAGGTAATTACTGTGTTTACACAGGCATAACCTGCCTACACTTCCAAAGAGCTCCCCACTGGCTGGGCGCCTCGGCTGATGCTATCGGGCCTGTAATTGATACCGTGATAAAAAATCTGAGGGCTGATCATACACGTTAATGAACGGTGTGTGCAGGAGAGCAGCTGACAGTCCAATCCACCCACATGCCGCCTGTGGGATCTGTTGTCCCGCATAGAAATTACGAGAATTTTCCCATACAGGCCTATAGGCTCTGCCCGCTCTCTCTGTGTAAACTGTTTATTCCTGTGACCTGTTTGGCTGTACTGTACCAGCCGTAACGAAAAGACTTCTCACAGCTTAATAGACGTCACTGTGCGCCACTGAAGGTTTTTGTGACCACGTTTGTCATGTATGATTTCACTTATATGTTTGGCCTCTATGTGTGGGGGTCAATCGACCCTATTTATGGTGCGTTTTAACAAATCCAGCCCACTGGTATGTGAGGCAGGGTCTTACATGTTATCATGGTACTTATCGTTGTGTATGAATCCACTAGTTTGTCTCAATGCAAAACGTCTAACTGTACTTTGGGTCAGAAATAAATATTTTCGTTAATATTTTCGCACTTTTGCATATTTCACCAGTAAAAGTGGATTAACACTGTCCATCCATCCATTCGCTTCCGCTTATCCTTTTCAGGGTCGCGGGGGGCGCTGGAGCCTATCCCAGCTGTCATAGGGCGAAAGGCGGGGTACACCCTGGACAGGTCGCCAGTCTGTCGCAGGGCTAACACATAGGGACAGACAACCATTCACACTCGCATAACACTGTTTTTATTTATTTGCTTACTTGTTTGTTTTTACTTTCATTTAATTACAAATGTTAAAAAAATCCCCCCCGATTATTTTCTGGGCAACCAATATTTTAAAAATTAAAATTCTTTTAAATGTTAAATTTATACATACTTGCAATATAAAATAAATCAGCAAATAAATACATTTCGTTAAAAAAACAAAACAACAAAAACGACGAATACAATTTGAATTTTCTTTGTTGTTCCCGTGTAAAACCTGCATCACTTCCAGTGGAACTGATGCAGGACGTGTGGTCAGGGGGAATGTGAGCACTGCTGTTGTTTCGGTGACAGACCCAGTTTAGTTTGGCTGAGTAACAATGAGCATTTCTGTGGTTTTAACAGCACATCCAGCTAGAAAGAGTTGTCATATAGTCTAAATGTGTTTCTTCCCCCTTTTTGACGTCAGCATGCCTTAAAAATTAATAGCTGTGGCTTTATAGTTCCCAGTGCTCCAAGCTGTTAACTTTTCAGGTCGGTCAGGAATGACTTGACAGTGTTTTGACTGAGCTGAGGTGACAGTCACCTTTTGGGATTATTGATTGTATCCGTTTATTCTAAAGTGATAAAACTGAGCAAAATCAGACACATTAACTCAAAGTGTGTTGACTGGAGGGAGGATCAGTTCAATACTTATCATGAATTTCAGTAAGTTTAGCTTTTTGTTATTCATATCGAGTTATGATTCTTTTATTCTGATGTTGTTGTTGTAAAGTTCGAGGGCATACATGCATAACTGGAATGCAGCTCGATTGCCATAGTGGTGTTGCTGAATTTTGCTGGGTACAGCGTATGCAGCTTGATCATGTTGTGGGCTTTCAAAACGGTTTCTGAATCACAACAATCTCAAAATCAAGCGTAGACACAGCAGTTGTCCCTGCCACTGTCTGCCGGCCGTTACAAAAGCAGTTAAATATTAAATGTCTGGCAATGATCGACTGTAAAAGGCCAGGATTTCTTAATACAAAGCACTTTAATGTCTTTTACTGGCTGGTTTTGGTATACATGCTGGAATCTGGGTGTCATAAGCTCTATTTTGCAGCTGTTGATTCTTTTCCCCTTTTGCAGCAAAATCCCAAGTGACTCAGTATATCCAAACATTAAGATGGCCTTTGAGTACACACGCTCCCTGACTGGAGTCGTTCATGTTTTCCCGGATACCACTTGGGGTTCGCAAAATACTCCTTCATGGTGGTGGGGTTACTTCCTACGGGACCTATGGTCATCAATCAGGGCAGCAAGTGATACCCCCCACTGCGTCTTCAGCAGACCCTCTGTGCTCAAAGAGCAGCAGGTGGGCTAGTTTCAGATGTTGTTTTTTATTGAAAAGAAACAACAGTCAAAAAGAATTTGTATTTTTTAAAGATCTACAATCTGATCTCTCTGCAGATGACTGTAATTGCCTCGGGTCAGATGAATCCAGTAGCTGCATACAGAAATTCCTACTTGCATTAGTTTTACTTGAACTGTAATGTAAAATGATACACATGAGCATTTATCGGTTTGGATTCCTCGCTTTAAATTGATAAATGCATTTGCCACGTAATGCAATACACTTTAAACGCAAGTAATACCACAAAAGTATGCAGATGCCCAGGCTTTAATACTTCTGGGCACCGAGCTTGTTGGTCTTAAGGGTCTTACCTCTAAAACTTAGACTTGAAAGGATTCTCAAATACCAAAAACTCAAACAGATACTTGGAGAGATGGATAGGAACTTGGCCTCCTTGAGCCTAATGGATATGATATTAAGTACTATTAATAATCCAAGCAGAAATGAAACGGTGACAGAGGTTCCTTAAAAAGCTAGAACAGGCGCTCCTGTCTTCAACTGTAACAATCCATCAATGTCTGCCATGTGTACAAGAGAGAGTGAGAGTTCTTCACAGACCAAAGTTCAGTTTATGAATTTGACACTTTGCTTGGTTTGAGGCATTTTACATTGTGTCCTCTTTTCGCTTTAAGGGGGAAAACTACCCTAGGCTCGCCAGGAGTCACTCACTCACTCATCCGCTGCCTTTGCACAAGTCAAAGCCAACAAGAGAGCATCTCAGGACAGGCGACATGGCAGGTCTTGGAAAAAGCAAAGAAAGATACACGAGAAACCTTTTAGAAAGAGAGTGGCAAGTTGGCAAAGTTTCAGTTTTAGAAAGGAGGTCAGTGTCAGCACTTCTAGTCATGTCTGAAATTTCAAATGAATTGCCTTGCCGTGGAAACATGGTGCATGCAAGCATGTACAATGCTGGAACATGTGCGTATCCTCATCCTTGACGAGCAGAACATTATTTTTTGACAGGCGTGTGAGAAACGCTCATGAATTAAAACTGTCATGGTCGCCAGCGTGATGTTAATATTTTCTTGAAAGAATTAGACTAAATTAGATCAGACAGTGCAAGTTATACATGCAAAAAGATGCACATCCTTCATAACACATCCAAAAGTTATCAATATTCTAAATATTATTATTAGATTAATTTAGAATTAAACCATTTTTCACCAAGAATGTAAAGATCAAAGCAATGGGTCTGTGAAAATTCTTGTATCATTCTTGTAATGCAGTCACTACTGGCTTTTCCCCCCCACTGACTGTCCACAGGATTTCCAAGCAGGCAGAGTTACAGCTCTGTAGTCTAGGGGATGATAAATGTCTCCCTCCCATGTTCTTACTTGCTCTGCCAGCTCACCACATCAACCAGACGCTCTAAAAGTAAAAGGGACAGAGACATGATGATGACATTTGGCTTTCTAAATGAAAACGTATCATTTCACTTTTTCTCTCCGCTGCTGTTTTTTGCTGCCTTTGAGGATACAGCAATACAGCAATAAAGAGAATAACCACAGGATCACATCAAATTGCAGAGGCCAGATTTGATTATTATACACAGATGACTAAAAGACCATGAAATTATGTTTGCAAACACAATTAAAATGCACTCTTTGAAAACAATGCCATGAAAGCCGACCTATTTTTTTAAACTAGAAGAATGCTTGTAATTTGTCATAATTTGTGCATATTGTCTGTAAATATCAATGCCTATAGCAAAATCCACTCCTTTAGTGGAAAGTCATAACACAGACCTTCATGGAAATTTGTCAGCAGTTTCGCATGTCTATTTTACTCTAGATCTTGGCAAAGAGAAAGACAGTCATGAGAAGAAGAGAATCCTCTCTAATTTGTGGAAACTATAGAATTAATGTTCTACCAGAACGCCCATCTGTGACTTATTTAAAGTGTGCTGAAACATATACCACGCCACACACATGCAAAATGCTACCACCAAATAAAATACTTAATTTTTGGCTCAAATTCTTATTAGGTGATAATAAGATGATGACTCTTCTCCCGAAAAATGCAAGTGGTAAACCACGGTACTGTCTGCTGGTTTGAGGAGGAAAGTTCTGCATGAAACTCAGATGGATCCTTAAAACGGGTGAATGGGCGTTATTGTGTTTGGAGAGAAGATTCAAAAGCAGCGTTATTACTGTCTTTGTATGTGATTCAAAGGAATTCTTACAGAATATGGCTTTTTCCTGTCTTTTTAAATAATAAGAGCTTTGCTACCATCAATCATTTTTAAAAAGAAGAAGAAGAAAAAGCTTAAATCTATCAGTGTGTGACTTTCTGACCCTCTCCATGGCTCTCGTCCCCAAGTTCATTCATTACAGCCGAATACAGAACTCTCAGATGAATTCAGACTGTCTTGTGCTGTGTGTTTAAGCAAATGCTATTCCACAAAGGACTGGGGACTATTTTCAGCTGCAAATGAATACATGCTTTTTGCCCTGGTGGTTATGTCAGTAGTATATGAGGAATCAAAATAAACTACAGAGGGCACGTTCCTAGTTAAAGAAATGTGCAAACCAGTCCGACATGGACTTTTTTTACATGTAGCATTAGAATCAAAAGGCCATTTTCATTTTTTGTCACTAGGGTTTTAAGATATCAGATTTTCATTTGTCACAGTCATAAAACGATATTATTTATGTCATCGAATCGGCATTATTTAGATGATGTAAGTATTTTATGTTTACATATGATTATCGAGACACCAGATGATAACACAAGGAAAAAGACAGAAAGCACCAGGCTTATCCCTCAGAATAAAAACCTCTCCAATCACATTAGGGCATCAGTGTAGTCTAGGTACGTAAAGTTCCTTTTTTAAAGTTCCTTTATTTTTACACATGTACATGTTCCCCATGAAGATCAGGATTCTGGTTACAGTTCACTTCTTCACTTTAGAGGTCAAAAAGTCAAATCATAGCTTGTTTGCAGACATTTGACTTCACGTAGACGTAAAAGCACACCAACTATTTTATTTAAAGGCAATAAAAGATAACGGACTGTGTAATTAGTCTATCAGATTAGGTGTAAATAAGCTAATAAAATATTTTTACTATTAGTGAAAGAAGACACTCGTACTTTATGAAATTTGCTCTTTGATATCACTCTGGGATTGTTTTTTTTGTCACCCACCTGCCTTTTCTTCCTGTATGTCTGTCCTACAGCACATGCTGATCACCCCATTATTCATGAGATAATAGGAAGTTGTAAGCGCAGCTCTGAATCATGCAGAATCTGTTCTGCTGAATGCTGCACATGTGCCGTAGGACCAGGAACGAATGCTGTCATCACATCGTGAGTTCACGAGATAATGCAACCAAAGGTGAAAGGTAAACAGCAACGAATGTCATTAATCAAACTTTTGACCTTGCCTAGCAACTGCCACTCCCAGAAGCGTTTGCAGCGAAGGCGCCAGTAAGAACTGCCAACCCCTATCAGAACTTGTTGGCCAATAACCAAGACAGGCACATGTCTATATCAATGCAAATTTACACTGACCTATTGACTTTAGAAACATCCGGGAAGGACTAAAACATATACATAACTGTCTGACCTTTCCCATATTGACAGTATCGTCAGGTTTAAACAACCAGTATTTCGGTTTGTGTGTTTGCGAGCAGCGAGGCTCAGGAAACTCTGTGTCACGCAGTCAACTGCCGCTCTGAACCGGCGCACAATAAGTGAGAGAGCGAAAGACAGAGGGCCCTTTGAAGAACACGGAGTGCAACCAGTTGTGGAGAACCATGCGTGTTGCTGTTATTGGTGCTTCTCATTCAGATATGCCTTTCCCATCTCAGCACTCACATGCAGCAATGACCCAAAGGGTGGCTGTTAATTTGGCATGGCGAAAACATGGGTTTAAACTGAAAGAGGGGTCTGATGTAGCCACTCCACCAGTAAGAGCGAGTAGCTCCACGAGCCAGACCAAAAGACACAAAACTAATATGGAAATAACCCACATGACATGGTGTGCACTGAAAGAAAATAGACATTTAGAAAATATCTCTGTTTTGGCAATGAAATGTGGTGAAGTGATACTGAAGGATACTTAATAACCAAAACAGAGGAGTATAGGTAGCATTTATATTCTCATACTAGAGAGAATATACAATTGCAAAATGCAATTAAGGCAGAAAGCAGTGCAAGTTTAATGTCAAACTGTGTACATATAATTTTTCTACAGAAGAATATATTAAAAACACACACACACAGTAGACTCCACAGAGCACATGGTACAAACCTATGTGGGTGGCTACGGGCTGTCCTCTCATTCATCGCTCTCTATTGTAGACTGAGACAACCACAAGTCGCACTTCCAAGCCACAATAACAAGGTGGGCCTCTGTAGAAATGCTTAAACTGCATTCAATTGTCTGGTGAACCCTCTGTCTTTCAGCTCCCAAACTCTCTCTGTCATGGTGTGAAACCATAATGAGAAATACAATCGCTTTTTATTCCCTGGTTGAGAAGCGTTTTAGTAGCTTATTAAGGAAACCTTGTATGTTTTGGCAAACGGGGGTGAATGCAGCTATAGTACTTGTTTATGGTGAAACTGTGTTGACTGAATCTTATCCAAGCAATAAACATACAAGCAAAATTTAACATTGACTGCTACTTTGGAAATTGAATATAATGGATCCCTGTTAATGTAATAAGAGGTGGTCAAAGTAGAAACAGTAATTGTTTTTGCAATATGATTCTATAGAATCAGAAATTAGAGTTTTTACACATCACATAGTGTTAATTTACAGATGTTAGATATATTAAATATTGTATTTTAGGTTGCGCCACTTGTCAGTGTGGTTTTGTTTATCCCACATTTACATCTCATAATGCATAAAAGTACTTCCGTTATCAGCTTCTTCATGGGAAAAAGCGATGAAAACAGCTGTATGCAGCTAACCGACACAAAAGGTGAGTGTCAGCGTGTTAGAGGAAATGCTTCAGCTCTTCCTGCTCTCAACCACTCAAGAATGATGAAGGTGTCCCTGTGCATGCTAAGGCTATCTGTTACTGAGTTAACAAGTTCTCTGCTATTCTATAATTGAAATCCAAGGCTGTCTGTCTGTCACGTGGAAAAAAAAACAAATAAACACACATGTGAATTTGACGAGGTTCTACTCAGGGGTCACTACGTGCCAAAGAATGCTGAGTCTTTGTCCATTAAAAACAGGACACCGTATGGATACGGCATCATGCCATCTTCAGTCCACCTGCAAATGCAAATAGGGGAATTCTTGGAGGAAGGCTTAGATTTCCCCCAAAGAAAAGTTTGTTTCTGCTAGACTGGCTGGCTGACCCAGTGAAAACACAGAGAAAAGTAAGGTGAAGGAGCCCCATGCTGCTCGGCTACTCTCACTGTGCAGCAGGTTGAATTAGTCCCACAGACGTTATCATTTCAATTTGAGTGAAACAGATTAAAAATCATTTTAGAAAAAATAGCATGTTGAGGTTTTCTTGCACAGAAAGCACCAAACAGCATTTTATATAAGTTACACTAGTTTTATCATAATTATTCTTCACATCCAAGCTACTTGACACTGAAGTTTTATGAAATTTAATTTTCAAATTTTTTATTACTTTATTATTTTTATTACTATTTTTTTACGTACATATAATGCAATACATGTAAAACAAAGATTAAAACCGCGTGTTGACTTACAATTCCCTCGATGCTTCTCAGAAAGCGTCATTCAGATGTCACACACACACACACGCACGCATGCATGCACAGACAGGCACACAAACACGTGCGCACTCCCACGCACATTATTTGAGAAAAGTCCAACTTTTTTCTTTTTTTTTTTACCTTGTGTAAGAAGAAATAGAAGAAATAACATGGTTGAAGATCTCAGAGCCAGCTTGGCAACATACTGGTAACATGATTGGATAAAAACAGCACATACCGGAGAGGCTGAGTTTAATTAGCTGAGTCGTTATCTATTGTTCACAATATCATAAAAAGAGGATTCCCAGAATTACTCACAAATCTTTGCAAGCAAGGTATGAAGACAGGAATATTTGTTCATTGAATTTAACCAATTTTAAGTAAAAGTAGGTCAAAGTATAAAAGTGAGTCGATATACTGCAGAGACACCTCTGAGCGACAGGTCGTCTTTCAAGGTCAATCATGGGGAAACCTTTAAAGTGTACTTAAACACTCAAACCCTATTGTCCCCCCTCCCGGGGGACCTCAGCTTGCACTTGCAGAGCAATGACACGACACGTATGCAGTGCCTGAGTCCAGCTCGTCTGAGCCTGGGCACCTCTTTGACCAGGCCAGGACACAATATGCTTAGCTGAGACCGGCATGGCACACAGTGATCACAGAAGTCAAACAAACAGAACTAGGGATCACCCAGGGAGTATACCCTTAAAATTCCCAAAGACAAGCTCTGGGTCTGGTCCTTTGTCCTGCCATGGGTTCCAGCTCAAGACCTTACTAAAATGAGGTCACTGCGCTCATCACTGAGCTGCAGTAGAAAGCAGTGGAATGCCAAATAAAGGCGACTTTGAAAATAAAAATAAATAAATAAAACAGCAGCCAAGACTATTAGTACTAGAAGTACTTTTATGATTTTATGACTTTTATCCATAAAATCATAAAAGTACTTCTATCCAGGGCAGCACGGTGGCATGGTGGTTAGCACTGTTGCCGCACAGCAAGAAGGTCCTGAGTTCAATTCCACCATCAGGCCGGGGTCTTTCTGTGTGGAGTTTGCATGTTCTCCCCGTGTTTGCGTGGGTTCCCTCCGGGTACTCCGGCTTCCTCCCACCGTCCAAAGACATGCAGCTTGTGGGGATAGGCTAATTGGATAATGCAAATTGTCACTAGGTGTGAATGTGAGTGCGAATGGTTGTCTGTCCCTGTGTGTTGGCCCTGCGACAGACTGGCGACCTGTCCAGGGTGTACCCTGCCGCTCGCCCTATGACAGCTGGGATAGGCTCCAGCGCCCCCCGCGACCCTGAAAAGGATAAGCGGAAGCGAATGGATGGATGGATGGACTTTTATCCAGCTGAATTAATTTGACTAGAGGAAATTTTCTAAAACTGTAAGCAGTCGTCTGAGTCAAGGTCTTTGTATCATCCTTGAATTTTGCATGTGATACTATGCATTTATCACCAATGTTTATGATAAGATATTCATGTCTAAGCTTCTTCCCACATCCATCCGTCCGTCTGGCTCTAACAGCAAAGCCGTCATCTTTGCTTTCATCGCATAAGGCTAACAGGTCAGGGGAATCTAGTTTCTCTGTTTGTTGTTGATGGGGTGGGATAAAGGAAGATTGATTCCTTCAGTGTCATCATTGCAGGTGTTTGCCTTTATGACCAGCGTCCTCTGCAAGCAGTTTCTCATTACGCTCTGGTGAGAAAAGAGGACCTTTAAGTTTCGTGCATTCCGACCATGCTCTGAAGACTGTGTAATTTTGGAGACTAAATTTAGGGGGAGAAGCAAATCAGTTTTTATTTGAAGCAGACCTGACTCAAACAGAGATTCACCGCACTGTGGTCAGACTTCAAACCAAGTCATTATTTGCCTTTTTTCATGTACAGACTGCTGCAAATCTCCAGTCCTTCTGAACACAGCAGAAAAAAAGAAACAGACTGTTGTTGATTTGACTTCCATCTTTGTGGGAGACTGGCTCCTTAATAATGTGCACATTGATGGCATAGCAGCTGATCAGTAATTTGTAAGCAAATATGTCATCACAGTTCCTTGATATTAGCTACCCAGTAACCAGTAAGTTTTTGCTTGGAATCTTGATCCCTGTGCGTTTCTCGTAGTAGTTTCACTTGCAAGCGATCGATGCGAAGCGCTCTCAAAGTGAAGCCTTTTGATCAAACTGAGAAGATGGGTTGGATTTCATCATTAGAGTTAATCCATCAACAATGCCAAAGTGTTGAATAAAGCCAGAGTAAATGAGTGTGTTTGCACTGCCATGGAGTAAATATTAGTTTGTCCAGATAATGCTACAGACTCCTGAGGGTTTCCACATTGCTTAAGTTACACCAGCCTCTGTTCTTTTCCAACAGAAGAATGGCTTCCCACTCTTTCTTCTTCTTGAAAGCAAAACATTGGTAGCAGTCTCAAGTGGCTGAAAGTTTTAGTTGATAATCCAGTCTGTCACTCAGACACACAGCAAGATTAATGGCAGGGGAACTCCTGTCTGGCAAACATCCCGCTCAATCAAAACAGATAACTTGCTTTGAGTAATAGTTCTGAAATGCAGAGTTAAAGCGCAAATTGCTGCTTTACTTTGCAGGAGGAATATCAGGGGAATACGTAGAGTAAATACAGGAAAAAATAGACTTCAAAAACAGGTTGTGTCACAGTAGTAACTCATTTGTACAGTGTTCAGGTTGAAAAAAATAAAGTCAAAAAACACAACATTTCTCTGGATAATATGTATATACTCTATATAAAACCCAAGCAAACAGACCTGGTAAATGAAAGTTTGAGGATTTGTCAGATTTCCCTTTTGCAGCTTCAAGTTGGGAGGCTCGTGGGGAAAAGGGAGCCCTCTGCTGCTGAATCTGCCTTCAAACTGCTTTTGCCTGAACCAGAGGCGTTTGCAGTGTTATTAAAAAGAGCCAAAAGCTGCTGTAAAACAATGTTTTTACACATCGCATCATAAAACAGTAGTGAAAGTTTTAGAAAGAGACATATGCTTGACAGACCAGTAATGATGGTCTATCAGCAGATGGCCCTGCTTCCTAACATAAGCATGCAATCAGTCACCCCTGAACATATATATATCTACATATATATAAAAAAGATGCTTTTGCTTGGGTTACCATTTGTACAAATCTTCCACATTTGCAAAACAGGCGCACTACTCAGTAATGGAAAATATATGGTCTAGATATGACATTCAAAGCGATAATAGCAGCTTTATGCAACACTGAGTCCAAAGGGAACTGAGCACAGCTTATTCCTAGCATGACTGCCTTGATCTTTTGTTGCATCTGCAAGGTATTTCATGTTTATTTGTTATGGGATACTAAGCAATTTTATGTGCTTGTGAGTATTCTTTATGAGTTCAAACTCATAAGCGCTTTCATTTCATGTTGCAACATCTAAGGAGCTAAATGGATACCTGCGAGACTCTTTGAAGTAGTCTTAATTGTGAAGGAGCACATAGAAAAACGTCGAGTTGGGCTAATCTTAGATGCTACCCAATGATCTCGCCTTGTTGAATGCCCCTGAAAACCCTGCTCTCACCTCAGACTCAGCGATAACCATCTTTAATGAATAGCTATGTGCTTCAAGGAGTGCTGGCTGATAGAGATCATTTCAGGAACGGTGGGGTTCAGGTCTCAATAACAATCAGGGAATTCCATCTTAACCATTTGGATGTCCTCCATAATGCCACACACTCAGAGATTGCTCTTGCAATAGACCTACACCAAAATAAAACTTGGCTGGGTATGAGAACGGGCTGGGCATTCTTGCCCAACTCAACAATTCCAAGTCTGAACACCCCAGACCCCCTCCCAGCTCCAGGATCTATCTGGCGATGTGAATGCTGACTCTTTGTTGGTGAGTTCTGATCTTAGGAGGAGATACTACACAGCTAAGCGCCTAATAAAAGGTAGGATGACAAGCCTGGCGAATGGAGGCACAAGCACAGTTCCCTGCGTCTGAAAGGCCCAAATTGAGCCATTTCCCCAATCTCCAGGGAGCGTTCTTATCGCCTGCAAGATCCAGAGCGAGATCCAGGGCAGACTGTGTATAATTTGCAAAATACTATGCTGATACTGCAAATGAGGTTTAATAGCTGTTGGAGCCTAGTTAAGCTTCATAATGTTCTGTAGGTTTCTTGGCTTTGATAGCTAGTAGTAGAGACATTTTCATGTAGAGAAAAAAAAATACGAGAGGAAAAAAAAGAGAGTGAAGGCATCAGTCAGTGGGCGTCTGCTGTCATAGCTGACTGATAGCCGTGGGATTACTCATCCTGTCAAAGCAACCAACAGCACAAGCACACCGCTCTGTGCTTTCGTCGTCCCCCAGGGTAGACGAGCACTGTAATTAGTCAACAATCACGCCGACAAGCTGTCAACCATAATACCGTGTTTTGTAACACCCACGACACTGTTTGCTAATTTCTGCCTCAGCCTACACTGAAAAAGGATGTAATGAATTGAGACTTATTATAGTAATCATGGCTGATGCTGTCAACACAGCAATTCATCTTAGCAGCAAATCTGCCTTAAGCTGCTATAATTTTACGAGCACATATTTGCGCTGATGTCAGAGCAAGTAACATTAAAAGATTAGATTGCGAGGATACTGTGTTTTTACTTACATTTGAAACGTTCTGATATGTTAGAAACTGGAGTGTGAGACTGAGATTAAAGGCAATTTTAACTCAAGCCATTTAGTCTTTTATTTATGTGTTTCTTGCACTGAGGTTTGGAGCATTTTGTAGCTTTTACTAGCTGTTTTTTTAAAGTGTATCCTTGGATATTGGCCACCAAGTTTCTTGAAGAATGGGAGGACACGGAATAAGCTACACGTTAATGTATATCCTTTCCCACTTTCACAGAAATCCTTGTAATAATTGTTGGGCAGACAAAAAGTCAGACATCCGCCAGGGTCACTAGGATTCCTCCTCTGGGGATCCTGGATATCTGTATCAAATTTCATGCCCATTTACCCAGTAGTTGTGGAGATATTTCAGCACTTGCTCTAAAATCAGGATTTCTAGCTGGGACTGAAGAAAAAGCAAAGACTGCGCTTTTAGCTAGCCAAGTGAAACATGAAGGTAATAGATTACTGTTCCCTCTCCATGTCAGCATTGCTCAGTGCTTTTCTTCTCATCTCACCAGATATCATAGCAATATTAGGTTTCTCGTGTATGATTATAAGAATGGCATAGCTGATTAAAGAGAAGATGAAGCAAGAGTTAAGACATGGCTGAGGGAAGAGCTTTACTGGGTGTGACAAGTGCTGACGTGCCTCAGAGGTAAGGAATCGTTTTCTCACCTTAACTTAACACCTAATTTCTGCAAGTGTGGGCGGATAAAATGATTTGCAATAAAGTAATGAATGTAAAAGAGACTTTATTAACTGGAGAAAGAAAAAAATCGATTCCTTCCAAGCTGATGGCTCTAAAATGGCGATACAAGATACAATCAGAGATTATTCATTCACGATAAAACACCTTTGGCTTCCAGGAGACCGGAGATAAACCTAAGCAAACACATTCCCATCCACTAGTGAAAATGGATATGTTGTTGACCTGTCCAGCCACACAAAAGCCATTCCCGTTTCTCAGGTAAGTAACCCTACTCCAGCCTGAAATCTCTTAACTAAATATTGTGAGTGTCTTTCTTTATATCCAGGAGTCCTCCTGTTTACCTTTAGATCCAAGGGATTAGAAGATCAACCTTACACGCATGGCACTGCTCAGGTAGAGTCAGAAAAATCATAAGAGACTGAGAAAAATGTACTTTCTTTTATCATGAATAACGTTAAGATTGTTTTTAATATTTTATTGTGTATGTTAACCAGTCTCGAAGTTGTTTCAAAATATGTACCGCTTTGACAATTTCAGTAACTTCATTTAAATCCTCGCACAGCTGAATCGAGTCAGGGCCCAGAATCCAGTTAAAGGCTTCACTCCAATATTATCCATTCAGCAATTACTATGTTGTGGATTTAGTTCTGCAGTGACCCAACTGAGCTGGCTTCCACTTCAGTCCTGCACAGTGAGCCAGATGGGCGCGAAGATCCTCTGTGGCTAAAGCAGCGGAGCACGAGCCAATACTAGAATTAGAGTGAACTTGTACATGTCAGCACGTCTTCACACATTCATTTTCCACTGGCTGAGATGGATGAGACAAAGATGATTGCTGATGATTTTCTAAAATTCCTTCACACTTGCTGAGAAACATTTACAACACAGTCTCTTCAGTTGATTCGTGTAACTAGAGCTATCACACTTCGATTTCTAATCTTTTCAAGGTCCATCAACAATTCTATGCCGTGGTTCAAAACTGAATGCTGTGTTTCACATACCAATTAAAAACGGCAGCAGGTAAATGGCACTCATGCAAGAGCAAACGTGCATTTTATCGTAATTACCGTCAGCATCGTTCTTTTACTTGGCCAGTGAAAAACTGCCAAAATGTGCTTTCTCCTATCTTGAGAAATCACAATAGGCTGCGGTCCAACTGATCGTGCATGGTTTGTCCTACATGAGGGCACATTGAACGTGTGCAGTGGAGGGATCCTAATCTTGGAGACATCCACATGGGTGGTAAAGAGAGATGGAAATGGTATCCAAGTTTGCTTTGTATGCCTAAAGGCAAACAAAAGTAAAGTTACAAGTCGACGGAGGGGGTCTCACTCCCAACTTGTCACTGAATCTCAGGCAGGACCCACTGCATCACTGGGCACCCTTGGCATGATTTTTCAACATGGAGGGTAGGCCGATAGACTTCAGCAGAAATCTCTGATAAAGACGTCATGAGCCACAGACAAATGTTCTCTGCCGGTGTGGTCACCATCGCAGGACTTGTTGACATGATAAGGAAGAAAATGGAGAGGAAGCATGAAGTAGATAAGTTTGCATTCTAAGATGCAGTTAATGTTTTCAAAGGCTGTATCTTAACATTTTCTTTTATTCTTTCAATCTACCAAGCACTGTTGCTGCCCAAGTTGAACTCAACTAGACATTAATACTGTCTTTGTCAACTGTCTCCATGGAGAAGCACAACGTTTGTCTGTTATCATCCACTGCCCTGCAACCAGGCTGAAGTGTATGATTCTAACAGCTGGCTGCCACAGCTGATTGAGGAGGCTTTTTTGCACATCTCTTTACCCGATATCATCATCTCTACTCAATCCAATGATTATTTTTAAGATACATATCCTGATAAATCATGATTGGACCAGTTCTACGTGTTGCAAATAAAAAAAAGTGAGCAATTTTGAAAGTCACTTGCAGAATACCTCATTACATGCAAGCTTATACATAATAAAGTCAGTGAAAGTGTTTTTAGGTAGATGGCACCAATCTGTTATGACACTGCAATATTGTCAGAATTACAGTATAACTGCAACTCGTCCTGAGTTTATCTTCAATTAACATCAACTTATACAGCTTTGCTTACACCTTCAAACTCTTATAAAGAAAGTTTTCACTCTGTAGTGCTGGATGCAATGAACAGACTTAGTACTTATATTTGTTGGAACACACCGAGCGGTCAGTGTTGTGCTGTAAAAATTTTCCTTTACTCTTGTGGTGAGCCCCTTTTTCCAAGGACATTTAGCCTAATCCACTTCAGCTGCCTTCATTCAGAGTGGGTAAAAGAAGCTCCGGCTCTCACTCTGTTGGTGAAATTGCAAGACTGGTTTTCATAAAACATAAATATCTGTTAAGAGTCTGGGTATGATCTGCCTTTATGAAATGATGAGTAACATTTCCTTTTTGTCGCTTGCACTCCATGCTGCACTGTGAGAAGTTGTTGCCACAGATGTGACTTTCGTTATTGTGTGACCAAAGGAGAGCAGCGTTGGCTGTGCAGTCCTCCTGGGGAAAAACTCATCATCTCCACTTTTACAATAGCAGAATTTTCAGTGTCCTTCAAAATGCACGCACAGAATGCAATGTAATATCCCTCTCTTGATAAGAAATATTAAAGTTGTTTCTAACACACGTGTATGATGTGTTGCATTTTGAGACAGGGAACTCATTCCAGAGGAAATGTGGCAGCTTCAAAAATATAATTAGCCAATTATCATATTTTTAGCACAAACAATTTGAATGAATGACAAATATTTATCTACTGCACATATATGACAGGGACACAATCTGTGAGTTTTATTTTCAGCCGAACAAATTTATTTCTAATAATCTAAAAAACAGAAAAATCCAGTCTTATAATGCAACCGTTTTACTGTAATTTTTCATTTTGAAAGTGTATTTATACACACATTTATTGTTCAAGCGCTTTCTTTTCAATGTGGCATCTTAATCTTTATTCCTTTGTGCTTCTTTCTGTCAGTGTGCTTTCTCTTCTGAAATGGGAACTGCAGAGGGCTGGGTACAACGCTGCTGGGTATTCTACCAGATGGATACTCAGTATGAATCAAGGCTAAGTTTCAGCCAAGGCTTGAATGTGTGTGTTGGACTGCACATTGCATATCTGGAGACCACACAGGATCCATAAGCATGTCTAAATCTCTCTACTGCCCTCTATCTTTGTCCGAACATCTCCCTCAGGGATCAGGGTCATAAGTTCAATACCAGCGGGGAACCTGTGCTAGTACAAACACATGGCATTTAGCTGCTAATTGTCTTTCAACATCTTTTCAGCCTCTTCTAACACACATGTGATTGTTTTTCTACTTCTAGATATAAGAGATGAACAAAAAAATCTGTTGCATGCAAATGAAAAATTGTTGTGATACAAATTTGAAGTAAAAACGTCTGTCATTTGTTAGTTTGTTGCTCAAAGGTAAAACAATGAAGCAAAAAGAAAATGTGATGCAAGCACGTGTCATCAATTTTTAGTACAGGAGCTCAAAAAAAAAATTTTTTCCAGTCTTGTTTTTTTTGAGGACTGCACTGGCGGCATGTGGCCCCAGCCTGCTGCCTCTATCATATGATCTCAATAGTGTTTAATAACTGTGGGAGAAGAAATTCACCAGCACGTGAAATGTCCCCCGAGCTAGCAATTCAACACCAACAACAGTGATCCCTAGCCCGTCATATCCCGGCACAAATATACAGACAAACAGATGATTTCATTAGCTCTGGAGCTTGATGTCTGGGCAACAAGGGATAGCGAGAGGAAGGTACAAGTGAGCTCATCCAAGGTGTTGAAGGCTCATCGTTATAAATGAGTTTGTCTTACCACCATGGTTGGCCATAAATGACCTCACCAGACGTGCTGCTGTAATAAACTAAACTAATAAGAATGTGCAGGAAGAAAAACACTGCCCGCAGTGAGCGCGGCTACTAAGAAGCGAGAACTGGCTGCTAAAAACATAAATCTTGTCCTGATAAATCTCAGCGGATGGCTGTCAGTTTACATGTGTACAGTCAAAGGCTGGAGAAGGGACATATTCTCTGGACATCCGCACTGATTGAGGGAAAGGCCTCTCTAAAGAGAAAAGAGACTTCCATATGTACTTGTACCTTCTGTGGCCCTTTAACCTGGAACAGATGCCATCAATAAATATCCATGACCCATGGAGACATTCCAGCGTGTGACGGAGGCCTTTTTTGCAGCATGCTAGACTGGCTTGTCTAGCTGGCCAACACCTGACCAAACCTAAAGGTTTACAGCATAGATGTATAAAGCCTGCATTTGAGAGATCATTGGAGAAACAACAATGCTTTAAAAACTCACCGGGTACCGTAACAGCTTAGCTTACACACACTGCCAGCTCCCGTGGGAGCTGTGTGAGAGTTGCTACAATCTGCCTCTTGTTACAAGGTCTGCTCCTAAGTTATGACCTATCGCCTTGCCATTCTAATCTTTCCACAAACATCTGTAAGGCAAGATTTACATGTCCTCTTGTGATTTATTGCAACACGTCTTCAGTTTTCCATTGGCTTTGAATGTGGGGCTGCTGCTATGAAATGTGCCGTTTCCATGTCGGTGTCTGACTCAGATGATGCTCTTTTGTCTGCTGTCAACGTGAGGCTGGATTTTGCATGAACTTGCTCACTTGCTCTAGTGTTGGGGTAAATCATGACACTAAATTATTATTACATTAGGGTCCTTAGGAATTATTTAAGTATCGGGTATCTACACGTACGACAAAGTAAATGGGACATCCTTAATAAAGGATGGATTCCGATGTTCACTGAGCTCCATCTGATAATCACAAATGGTGCATTTCAAAGGACACAAACTTCCACGTTAAGTGACTTCCACCCCCCTCCTTCTAAGGGTGGTCCGTCTTTGTTGGCCATGCATGTTCGCATGCTATCGTAAAGTGTCCAGGTTGGATAAGTAGGATAATCTGTTCAATATGTAAAATGTTTATTTTGCGAAGGGACCTCAAACAAACTGAACCAATATTTGCAGAGAGAATGGCAGCCAAATATTCTGCCTTTTTTCCCAGACATTACTGCTCCCTCATTTATCTTCTACTCTCTTAAGCAAATCGTAGACAAGAAGACTAATGCATCTGAAGCCTTAAGGACACTATAATATTTTCTCTGTATTATTTTTAAGGAGTTCACATAGTCACTTAAAAAATAGTTTCCCTGATGCATTGGCCTCTCTGAGCATACATTATGTATACAGTTACGTGGATGTTCTGCAAGAGTTAATACCACTTCACTGCTACTGCTAAGAAGATAAATAGGAATAGGCTGAAGATTATGTTAAACTCCTTTAAAGCCTAACATACCAGAATGCAGAGCCATGTATAAATACTATATGATGCCTTTAATGTCATATGTGTGAGACGATATAGTTGTGCCTTTATCCCAGTGACAGAAAACATTTATCAAATGTTTCTGCTACACATTAAAAATATCATTTTTTTAAATCTAAGATATGCAATTTTAATCTAAGAGAGAAAATAATATGGATGTAATTAACCATGTTGTGGCTTTAGCAGCTGTAGGAATAGTTACCAGGAATTTTTTCAACAATGTAAAGAAAGAAAAATCATGTTTCCATATCATAACTACAACGAACCACAGCCTGATAAAAAAAAAATAATAATAATAAAAATAAACCAGTATTTTGGGAAGATGCTTGACATGTCTGGTGACTCAGAACGTTGCACGCAGAAGGAGGAAACCTTGGTGGTCCATTGATGGTCACTATTAAAGCTGCATTATTTTTCTTCCTCCTGACCCTTGGAAATGTCTACAACACCAAGATGCCTTCTCTTAGAAATAGCAGCTGTGTGTAGTTACATAACAGGAAACAGCTGTCAGAAGCAATCCCAGTGTCTGGCTCTTTAGGTCTGGGTCTGGACTCCTGTACAGGTTGTTCTGTTTGTTTTTGAGAACATGCTTGGTTCTTGTAAAGGTGTCCTGGAGTCAGCGGGCTGGAGGAACTCTAGGTTCCCGTGTGTCTGGGCATTAGTTAGTAACATGGCTGATAGGATGACAAATTCATGTAGCAGACATGCAAAATATTTGTACTTTTGCTGCCATTTATTTGTTTGTTCTTGACATTTTTGTCTTGTCTGTAAATGGCAAAGGCAACTGCTTTTATCTGAGCTAGGTTTACAAGTTCACGGAACAGAAAGACTTCAGGAATTATGTAACACAGCAGATTTAAATCCAAAGCTTAAAGTTGCTTTAACAGTATTTTTTAAATGAACAATGTGTTAGGTGCACTTCAACAGTGGCAGCTTCTAGCAGCTACAAGCGGCTGATTGTACCAAAAATGTCTGACAGATTTATTGGATGCAACCTCAGCAGCAGCAAATTAGACTTCCAGTCATGTGGAAAGAAAGTTTTCACACAGCTCTGTGGAAAAATAAGTACACCCAATGATTCAGTGGCTTGTAGAATCACCTTTATTCGCAGTAACTTGAAGTAATCGTTTTCTGTGTGACTTTATCAGTTCTTCACATCGCTGGGGAGGAATTTTGGCCCAGCCTTCTTTGTGGCTTGCAGGGTGAGGTTTGCGGGGTGTTTGTCTATTTACAGCTTTCTTATGGTTCCACCAGAGAATTTCAGTCGGGCTGAGGTCTGGACTTTGGCTGGATCATTGCAGCACCTTGATTCTTTTCCTTTTCAGCCTTTTGTACATTTACTGCTGTGCTTGGGATCATTGTCCTGTTGGACAGATGGCCTCACATTTTACTCTAAAATACTTTGCTATAGAGAGGACTCAGTGTTTAGGTCAGCGACTGCAAGTTGCCCAGTTCTATAGCTGCAAAACAAGGTGTTCTGTCACCATGTAACCGTATTCTGTTTAAATAGATTTTCCCTGAGAAAGTTACTCTTTAGTGCCCCCTTTTGGCATTACCTGGTGTAACGTGCTCAAATCCGTCTCTGTTCTATGATGTCATCAGAAAGCGCATGTTATTGTTTGGGGAAAGGACTTCTCCCGTTCTCCCGTCCGCTGCTGTAGTGGCATTTGTCTCCCTTAAGACGGTCTTTAAGGGCATTGTCGGTATGTAATTCTGTTCCATCTTTACTAATGAACAATCTACTTGAAGAAATGTGATTGCAGTGTTTGCTTAATAGAAACGTTTGTAAAGAGGGAATTAGCTAACGCTTTCGGCTAAACAAGTCATTGTACTGTTATTGTGTATTTCTCCTCATCTATGGTTTCTAAGAGCATTTCATGTCATGTTGTTTCTCAGTTTTACCCTACTTCAACTGGCCTAAGTAAAGGGAGTGAAGTCAAACCCTCTTGTCTGCGTGGTCATTTTGAAGAGGAGTTTAGTCTGAATGTCGACTCTAGCAAGGCGTTAGAGGCAGAGGACATTACAGTAAAACGACAGCCTCTCAAAGACCAGTCTCGTGGGGAACTGGACAGCAATTAGAGCTATCCTCCGGAAACAGCTCAGATGTAGGAAGAAATCCAATCGACAGCAACATGTCGCAGAGAACCAGCGCATCAATGAAAACCAGATCTAATATATCTGGCTCCTCCA
Organism: Rhamphochromis sp. 'chilingali'; assembly: GCF_963969265.1. Taxonomy (NCBI): domain Eukaryota; kingdom Metazoa; phylum Chordata; class Actinopteri; order Cichliformes; family Cichlidae; genus Rhamphochromis; species Rhamphochromis sp. 'chilingali'. Next base: position 11,814,302 of record NC_137949.1, on the reverse strand, counting down.
GGCATACCAGGAGCTCAGCTGCAAGTAAGGCAGCCGCTGCACAAGCACGTGCAGAAGCTGAGGCGGCTAAGGCTGAAGCAGCATTTGTGGATAAAGAGAACGATCTGAAGCTGCAGCAAGCGGAACTGGAAGCTTCTATGCAGCTTCGAAAAATACGTCTTGAAGCGTCATTAGATAAAGTACGCATGGAAAAAAGGGCTGCAGCTGCAGAAGCAAAAGCAGAAGTTTTGGAGGCTGCAGCGATCCAAGATGATGGCGAGGGTCTTAGTGAGATAGATGTTCCTGCTGACGACCCAGTAACGCACACAAGAGAATATGTGAAGGGTGCCTCACACGGCAGCCAAACCACGCCCATTCTAGAAACCTCCAATGATAACACGGAGACGAAACTCCTTCAGCATTCACCGACCATAGACTCCTACTCCAAGATCTTTACGCCAGGATCTGATGTACATTTTCGACCAAGCCTCAAGCCAGTTGCGACACCACACATCCAAACCCAAACCACACCCATAATAGCAAATCTAAAGGATCATTTCCCAGGCAAAGCTGATCAAAGTGAGACCTACACCCCTAAACAAGAACCAACGGTCAATTATGCACGACAGCCTCTGGACAGCGGCTACACCGGCGCGGCGTATATCACAACCCCAGACAACTCCGGTCACCCACATGAGACCACATGCCGGGAAAGGGGCCCACTGTACACTCCACTAGAAATGGAGCAGAACATGTCAGACCTTGTTAGATTTATGGCTCGACGTGAACTGGTGACTACAGGGCTCCTTCACTTCAACGACCGTCCCGAATGCTACAGAGCCTGGAAAGCATCGTTTATGAATGCCATCAGAGGTCTCAACCTCTCACCAAGTGAACAGCTTGACCTCCTCGTGAAATGGCTAGGTAAGGACTCAGCTGAACATGCCAGACGAATACGATCCGTGTATGCGAACCAACCAGCTAACGGACTCAGAGCTATGTGGGACAGGCTTAATGAGTGCTACGGTGCACCAGAGGTCATCGAGGGTGCCTTTTTGAAAAGATTAGACAACTTTCCCAAGATTCCAAACAGAGATGGTCGTAAACTAAGAGAGCTGGGAGACTTGCTGTCGGAGATACAGGCTGCCAAAGAAGATGGTGACTTGCTTGGGCTTAGTTATCTGGATACCCCTCGTGGTGTTACCCCTGTCGTCCAGAAGCTGCCATTTTATCTCCAGGAAAAATGGCTTTCTTTAGGCTTTAAGTACAAAGAAGATCGCGGGGCTCCCTATCCCCCATTCGGTTTCTTTGTAGACTTTGTGTGTCGGGAAGCACGGATGCGCAACGACCCTGGCCTCACACAGACAGCATACAGTAGTGAGTTATTAGGCAGTAAGCAATCGTCTAAAGCCGAAGGTCACAAAGCTGTGGCAGTTTTTAAAACGAGGGTCTCGCCGGATCCTCGGCCCCTTTTCAACGGTACAAGGACTGCATTGTTTCACACCCAATCTGGAAGCGAGTCATCCACTAGAGATGATCCAGCAGAGCGCTGCCCGCTACACAACAAACCCCACCCCTTACCCAGGTGTCGCGGGTTTAGAGAGAAGCCAATGGAAGAAAGGAAAGCACTCTTAAAAAGGTACGGAATATGTTACAGGTGCTGCAGAGCCACACATTTGGCAAGGAATTGTGAAGACGACATCTCCTGCTCAGAGTGTGGAAGCAAGAGCCACATTGCAGCCCTCCACCCTGGATCTGCCCCATGGTCCACCAACACAGCACATTCCGCACCAGATCAGGGCGGGGAGGGAAATTCCAACCTGAATGAAGGTGATGTTTCCACAGCATGTACTGAGGTCTGCGGAAATTATCCCGCAGGGCGTTCCTGCTCAAAAATATGTCTGACCAGGGTGTACCCAACCGACTGCCCTGAAGCTGCAGTTACGGTATACACAATATTAGATGATCAGAGCAACAGATCACTTGCACGTACCGAGTTTTTCGACCTATTCAACATTGCAGGGCCTCCTTCACCATACACTTTGAAGACATGTGCCGGAACACAAGAGACAGAAGGCAGACAAGCACGTGGCTTTGTGATCGAACCCATTAACGGGAGTGTCACACTCTCTTTGCCGTCACTGATTGAATGCAACGAGATCCCAAATAACCGCGCAGAAATACCAACACCAGAGGTAGCATTAAACCACAGTCATTTGAAGGCCCTTGCAAAACACATTCCAAAGCTGGACTCCCAAGCTTCCATCCTGCTCTTGCTAGGCAGAGATATCATCAGAGTTCATAAGGTCAGAAGACAAGTGAATGGCCCACAAAACGCACCCTATGCCCAGAAGTTGGATCTGGGTTGGGTTATTGTAGGAGATGTGTGCATTGGAGATGTCCACAGACCTACGGTTATCAGCTCTTGCTACACTAACGTACTGAAAAATGGACGTCCTTCTCTCTTTCAGCCATGCCCAAACGATTACTATGTAAAAGAGAAGTATAGTAGTGGTAGCTCCCCCTCATTTCCCCTAACATGCAAACATCTCCCTGCTAGTGAGAAATGGGCCACCTTAGACTGTAATGTGTTCCAGACAACAAAGGACGACGACAAAGAAGCTCCTTCAATCGAGGACGGACAGTTCATCCACATCATGGAGCAAGAGGTCTATAAGGACCAAGAAAACAGGTGGGTGGCTCCCCTGCCTTTCAGATCTCTACGACCAAAGCTCCCTCATAACCACGAGCAAGCACTTGAACGTCTCAAATCTCTACAGCGGTCCTTCAGAAGGAAGCCTAAAATGAAGGAAGAGTTTGTCTCGTTCATGGCAAAGATCTTTCAGAATGGACACGCTGAAGAAGCCCCACCTCTGAAGCCTAATGAGGAGCATTGGTACCTACCTTGTTTTGGGGTTTACCATCCCAAGAAGCCCTCCCAAATAAGAGTCGTCTTCGACTCCAGTGCCCAGCACAAAGGTTTGTCTCTGAACCAAGTACTCCTAACGGGACCAGACCTCAACAACACCCTGGTAGGAGTCCTCCTTCGGTTTCGGAAAGAACAGATCGCCTTCACTGTGGACGTGCAACAGATGTTTCATTGTTTCAAGGTGCGTCCTGAAGACCGGAACTTCCTCAGGTTCCTCTGGTTTAAAGAGAACAACCCAGAGAAAGAGATTATGGAGTTCCGTATGAACGTGCACGTCTTTGGAAATAGTCCTTCGCCGGCTGTGGCTATCTACTGTCTTAGACGTGCAGCACAGGAAGGCCGGAAGGAGTATGGGGAGGACGTAGAACAGTTTGTCACTCGTGACTTTTACGTAGATGACGGGTTAAAGTCCTTGCCCACAACAGACGCAGCTATCGACCTGCTCAAAAGAACTCAAAAAATGCTGGCTCGCTCTAACCTTAGGCTGCATAAGCTGGCTTCGAACAGCAAGGAGGTCATGAAGGCCTTTCCCAGTGAAGATCATGCCACAGACCTGAAAGATTTGGACCTTACTGCTGACACTCTACCAATGCAGCGTAGCCTTGGGCTGTACTGGGACTTGGATTCAGACTGTTTTACTTACCGCGTCCAGGACGAGAGAAAGGCATTCACTCAACGAGGAGTTCTCTCAACGGTGAACAGCCTGTACGATCCTCTAGGATTCGTCTCCCCCGTGACAATTCAAGGGAAACTGCTGCTTCGAGAACTGGCCTCACAATCTTCAGATTGGGACACCCCATTACCAGCAGAAAAGGAAAAGGTGTGGGAAAGTTGGAGAGATTCTCTGCAGGAGTTAAGACATCTGAGGATCCCCCGACCATACTCAAACATGTCACCATCTACTGTCAAGTTAACAGAACTCTGTGTCTTCTCAGATGCCTCAGAGAAAGCAGTAGCTGCCGTTGCCTACTTGAAGACTGTGGATGCAGATGGGGGATGCTGCACTAGATTGGTTGCAAGTAAAGCCAAACTGGCCCCACGTCCAGAGCATACTATACCTCGGTTGGAGCTTTGTGCAGCAGTCATGGCAGTAACTCTGTCTGAGGTCATCACCTCCGAAATAGACATTGTATTTGACGCAGTCACCTACTACACAGACAGTAAGGTGGTGCTCGGATATATCTACAATGAGAAGAGAAGGTTTTATGTATACGTGAGCAACCGAGTCCAGAGGATCAGACGAAGCACTACGCCACAGCAGTGGCGATATGTCTGCTCAGAAGACAACCCCGCAGACATCGCCTCACGGTCTATCACAGCAGACCACCTTGAGAACACAATATGGTTCTCTGGACCGGCATTCTTGTCTCGACTTGAAGGGGCGTCACCGGTGGTACAGAGGTTTGACCTTTTGGAACCAGATCAAGACAGTGAAATCAGGCCTCAAGTCACAACACTGTCGGTCACTGTCCTCAAACATCTCGGCTCTGGGCGGTTCAATCGCTTCTCATGCTGGGGTTCCCTCATAAGGGCTCTTGGTACCCTTATTCACATTGTTCAGAGCTTCAAAAAAGGAACGGAGTGTGTCGCTCAGAAATGTGAGGGTTGGCACCAGTGCAGCACACCCCCAACCAGGGATATTCTTGAACAGAGTAAGCTAGTCATTATCAAAGCAGTTCAACAAGAGGTCTATAGGAAAGAACTGGAGTGTCTTGCATCAAACGCCAACATTCCCAAGAGCAGCCCACTCGTTGCCCTGGATCCTTTCATTGACTCAGACGGGCTGTTAAGGATCGGGGGTCGCCTCATTGAGGCAAAAATAGGATTCCACGAGAAACGGCCACTGGTCCTGCCTGGACGGCATCACGTAACCACTCTCATAGTGCGTCACCTTCATGAGCAGGTACGTCACCAAGGACGTCTTTTCACTGAAGGGGCTGTCCGAGCTGCAGGTTACTGGATCGTTGGTGGCAGGAGATGCATTAATAGACTCGTTTTCGAGTGTGTCACTTGTCGAAGGCTGAGAGGGAGGTGTGAAGTCCAAAAGATGGCAGACTTGCCACCTGACAGGCTCAGCATGGAACCACCCTTTAGCAACGTCGGCATTGATGTGTTCGGGCCCTGGTCTGTATCAGCCCGTCGCACGAGAGGAGGCCACGCCGAAAGTAAGAGGTGGGCTGTCCTCTTTACCTGTCTGTGTGTCAGAGCTATACACATTGAGGTAATTGAGTCATTGGATGCCTCCAGTTTCATAAACTCATTCAGAAGGTTTATGGCGATTCGAGGACCTTTGAAAAGCATACGCTCCGACCAGGGTACTAATTTCACCAGAGCTTGCAAGGATATGGGGATTCCCTCGAATCTTGATGGGAAACACATGGAGAGGTTTCTGTCAGAACACGGATGTACGTGGACCTTCAACACACCACATTCCTCTCATATGGGAGGAGCGTGGGAAAGGATGATCGGCATCACACGTCGTATCCTGGACTCGATGCTTCTTCAGATGGGCTCCTCCAAACTCACGCATGAGGTACTCACAACATTCATGGCTGAGGTCTCGGCCATAGTGAACAGTCGACCATTGGTGCCCGTGTCAAATGATCCTACAGATCCTTTCATTCTTACACCGGCTTCATTGCTTACTCAGAAAGTAGGTCCATGCCCAGTACCAGAAGGAGATTTTGGACATAAAGACCTATTGAAGCAACAGTGGCGCAGGGTCCAAAGCTTGTCTAACACATTTTGGGACAGGTGGCGGAAACAGTATCTGTCAACACTACAGTGTCGAACAAAGTGGACTTCTGACCGGCCAAACCTTAAGCAAGGAAGTGTGGTGCTTCTTAAGGACAGTCAGTGTAGCAGGAACGACTGGCCCTTAGGTATCATCGTCGATGTGTATCCCAGTAAAGACGGAAGGGTGCGCAAAGTGCAAGTGAAGGTCATTAAGAAAGAGGGACCAAAGCTTTACGTCCGACCCGTGAATGAGATGATCTTGCTCATTCCTCCAGATGACTGAAATGTGTTTGACCTTGTCATATTAATAGGTGAAACCTGCTGAGTTTCAGACGGGGAGTGTTCTGTCACCATGTAACCGTATTCTGTTTAAATAGATTTTCCCTGAGAAAGTTACTCTTTAGTGCCCCCTTTTGGCATGACCTGGTGTAACGTGCTCAAATCCGTCTCTGTTCTATGATGTCATCAGAAAGCGCATGTTATTGTTTGGGGAAAGGACTTCTCCCGTTCTCCCGTCCGCTGCTGTAGTGGCATTTGTCTCCCTTAAGACGGTCTTTAAGGGCATTGTCGGTATGTAATTCTGTTCCATCTTTACTAATGAACAATCTACTTGAAGAAATGTGATTGCAGTGTTTGCTTAATAGAAATGTTTGTAAAGAGGGAATTAGCTAACGCTTTCGGCTAAACAAGTCATTGTACTGTTATTGTGTATTTCTCCTCATCTATGGTTTCTAAGAGCATTTCATGTCATGTTGTTTCTCAGTTTTACCCTACTTCAACTGGCCTAAGTAAAGGGAGTGAAGTCAAACCCTCTTGTCTGCGTGGTCATTTTGAAGAGGAGTTTAGTCTGAATGTCGACTCTAGCAAGGCGTTAGAGGCAGAGGACATTACACAAGGCCTAATCACCAGCCCTCCACCACCATGCTGGCAGTTGGTATGAGGTGTTTGTGCTGATGTGCTGGGTTTGGTTTTCTCCAAATGTGCTGCTGTGCATTATGGACAGACATCTCGATTTGGTCACATCTACCAAAGTCTTGTGGTTTGTTCAGATGCAGTTTAGCAAACCTGACTTATGGATATGGATTTGAGCACTACGGATCCGAGAGTGCATGAACTTGCTGGAAATTCTACGATGTTAACTATGACCTGAATGCTCAAGACCAGCAAAATACCAAAACTTCTCCTTTTATAGAGGAGCAATCAATTATTTAAGTACCACACCAAGATCGAACCGATTTTTGCTTCCCAAGAACTGGTGAAAACTAAAAGTGAGGAATAAAGGAGATTTACGGTACATTCACCATGTCACCAGATACTTAAATAAATCAGTGTTAATCTGTACATGTGGAACAACTTGTTACTCACTTATTTTCCACAATAATTTTAAGGTGAGGTGTTGATGTGTCAGCGTTGTGTTAATTTCCAGTTAGTGCAGGTTTAAAGATGCTTATCAGTTTCCAGAAAAACAATGTTTACTTCTGTTTACACACACTGAAAAAAATGCAATAGGGTGGTTGTTGAATCTGCATAGAATTACTTCATATATCCAGCATGACTAATTTAAATTTCACATCTAAACATATTTTTGTCTTTTAATTTTCACATATTCTTTAAGAATATTCATTCTTTTAGAACAAATCATGTTGAAAAGAAACAAGTTACGGTGTGTTCACACCGAACGCGATGGACGCGAATAGAGCGTCAGGTTTACATGTAAAGTCAATGGAAAGGCGCGATGACGCGCGATTGCGGGTCCCGCGAAAATTCGGAAGCAGATTTGCGTCGCGAAAACGCCAAAACGCGTGAAACGCGCGTCAGTGCAGCGCGTCTGGCGCGTTTGACGCGCGAATAAAACCACGCGCGTGAGTTTTTGTAGTCGTGTTTTATCCTCAAGCTCCGCCCCCTGGAAAGGAAAAATCGGCTGCACTGTCCGCCATTTTTGTCTCTCGCTTTGGAAAATCTACTACCATCTGGAGTTTTACACTTGAAGGTAAATAGGATTTTAAAGCTAACACACCAGTGAGAAAGAGTGTAGACCCTTTATATATGTGGACTTTTACTGGGGTGTTGTTATTTTACAGGTATGTGGGCTGTTTATCGAAAACCATGAAAGGCCAATGTTAGGCTCCAGTTAGCTAATGGTAACCGAAATTATGCGATAAGCAAATTAGTAATTAACATATATAATGTGAGTTAATATTGTTTGTATATTCTTTCAGTCTAAATTAACAGACTATTACAAACTTGCATCGGTGTCTGTAGTAAGTGGTGGTACCTGCAGTGTCTTAACCATTAAACAAGCTAATGTAGGGCCGGGATATGACTAGTTTGTTGAAACATGTCTGCTGCCAATGTGACTGCTCACACACGGTAACATTACCAGCACATAGCCACAGCCGCTATAAACATGCTGAAAGGTCAATCTAGCTTCTGTAGTCAGCAGCTGGAAGACTCAACACAGACCCAAGATTCAGTGTAACGGTTATCTAAATGTTGTGTGTCCTGTTTGTAAGCCCAGAAAAAGAAATTAAATAAAATGACGACCTTGAGCTTCAAGCTAATTTAAGCGTAATGCTATCCGGTTGTTCAGTGATGACGCGACGAATCCTACTTCCGGGTCTAAAGTAGTCTGCGTTTAATATGGCTTTTGTGTTGTTAACATGTTTAATGTTTTGTATTTTCTTCTATTTGATCTCAAAAAGCTCCTAAAACAGTCAGTGATCCCTGTTGACCTCCCTCGGCTTTTATTACCGCTAATCATTTATTTAAGCTCAGTTTTTAAAACCTTAGGATGTAACTACAGCCCAGCCCATGAATGACTAACCTCGTATTGAGGATGGATTATCTCAGTTGTTCTCCTGGCTGAAGTTTGGTCCTTTTACAGCATCCTGCCATGCGATTACATTTGTTCCTGACCACCGAGAACACTCACGTTAACTTTTATCGAGTGGGAAAAAAGTTAGCTTGTTTATATTATGCTAACATAGCTGTGTTGCTAGCGGTCACGTAGCACATCATTATATACCAGCTAGCCCAACTTCAGTAACCCTACAAACGTCACTGCTGTTTAGTTTTCTGTCTTCATTTATGCTGGAAGTGATAACAGAGCTGTACGTTTTAATTTGTCTCCAAAACCCCGCAGTCAGGACATGCTATATTGTATTTAGATAGAAGCTAGCGAGCTAACTCCCTGCTAACTTCTAACTCCGTTAAATGTCATAAATTCCGTTTTCATGGATGCCTGGATGTTAAACTCAATTGTTACACCTGGTAGAGCAGAACACTGATCATTTTATTAAAGATGAAAGACTTTAGACAGTTTTTCAACTCTCAGTAATGCCATAGTGATCGTTTGATATATGGACCTGCAGCGGAGTTTAGACCCAGACACGGCTAGTGACGTCAGACTGAACAACCGGATAGCATAAAGCGACTAATGCAATGATGACGTTGTTAAATTAGTAAAAATACAGTAAATATATCCAACATGAATCAGTTATATTTTTGGTCTAAACATAATTAAGTCTCACGCCTTTCACTTGTTTTAGAAGGATGTTCAGTCTTTTAAAACCAGTCATATCAAAATAACAGAAAATAGTTGTGTTTTCTGTTGAAACTCCACCCCCCCCCCAGGGCGTGTTCTGCGAGGGAAAATTCACTGTGGCGGTCCGCCATTTTTTGTCGTTGCTTCGTTTACGTTTGGTGCTGAGCTTTACTTTGTCGAGGTAAACTGAAAACTACATGTTTGAGAGGAAACGAAGAGAACATCCATTATATGGGGAAGTTTTTCTCATGAATTCCTGTTGAGCAACATAATGGAAAAAAACAAGTCATTCCTTAAGTTAACTAACGATAATGCTAGCTTAAGCTGCAGGACAATATTATGTGCATTAGCTTTTTTTCAGTGTGTGCCCAGTCACATTCGCTTGTTTTTTCTCAGTGAATACAGACTAACAAACTCGTGTCCATTTAGTTAACTGGTTGTACCTAAAATGTTTTAGTTAAACAGTTAAATAAGCTAGTTTGCCATGGGGTGGGCTCTGTTGGGGGGGGGGTGAAGATTTGCATATGTTATCTCACATTCTGTAAGGTAAATTTTCTGGAAAGGTCAAATTAACTAATTTAACTAAGTATTAATGAAAGACCTTGATGTGTATATGACAATAATAGATGTAGTTTCTGGGTCATTTGGCAGAACTGCAAAATGGCCAGAAGGAGGCAACTGCTGTGATTGCAAACAGGCTTTGGGTGGTATGGAAGTAAGGGCAACTATGGAACTGCTCAGCAACATGGGACCCATAGCTAATAAATAGTAACATGACAAAAAATAACAACTTTGTGTGGATGTAACCTTGTGAGATTTGAGATTTTGACAGCATTTTTATGTGACAACTTGTCTTTTTAGATAAATGCAGAGTTTAAGCGCATTACCACCATGCCACTGCAGTCCAGATTACTCTCGCAGATAGATGTGCTATCTGACAAACTCATAAAGGTCTTCAAAAGGCAAGGAGGACAAATAGGAAGAAGACTGCAGAACATTCTGGAGCCCACGGCCCAGGTAAGAAAAAAAAAATTTGTGTATACACTTTAGGGAAAATAATAATTTTAACAAAATGCTGCTTGTCACTCTATGCCAGGAGTATGTTGAAAATCACCTGGGATTTTCACAATTTACCATGGGTGCGTTTTTTGTTTTTGTTTTTTCTTTTACCTGCATCAGAACGATGTGTGGAGTTCATAGTTGAACACCTCTCTATGCTCTGACAGTATTCTGCTTCTTTGCATGGAGATTTCACTTTATGCATTACCTTTTTAAGCATTCTGAGGACTCAAATCACATGCTGTAATGAATCCATTTTTGTTCACCTAATGTGTTAATGTTAACATTTTTTGGAATAGTGACACAGATTAAAATAAGATTTGGTATAATGTTCTTTGACCAGTGTTCTGTTTAATTAAATTTTGGAATTCTGCATTTTCTAGGCCACAGATGAAGCCATTATCCAACGATCTAATAAGGAAACAACCATGGGAATTTACATCATAAAGTCAAGAGATGCCAATGGCAGCCCTGAGGACATCGGGATAGTCCTTGAAGGCCAGAGAGTCTGGCAGGATTTGGATAACTATACCCTAGCAGCTGCAATGCTGTTTGGACTAATGTACACTTTGAACCTCACCTACCCACTGGAAAAGTATACCTTCGAGGTAGGGCTGGGCCATATTATACCGTTCACGGTAATACCGGTATAATGTTAGGCAACGATAGGAAAATGAAATATCGCGATAGAATGGGAGTAAAACGCGCATGCGCAGTGCCTTTGTTTTCATACGCACATGGCCGATTGTTGAGTGAAACAAATGAACCAGAATTGGTTTGTAAAAATGGTGCAACTTCAGTGATGTGGAACTGGTTTGGCGTTTGTCCGTCAGATACACGACAAAGCACATTTTTTTGCAGAACATGCAAGCGGCCGTCGTTATTGTCGTATTTGTCGGACTAAGATGCTCTTAAATCTGGGAGTAATCTGGGTCCTAAACTCCGTAAACCTTCAGGTCAAACAACACTGCAGCATCACTGAGAGTTTAAAAACTGTCTAAATTCTTTCATCTTTAATAAAACGATCAGCATTGCTGCTTTACCAGGTGTAACTATGAAGTTTAACTTCCAGGCATCCATGAAAACAAAATTTATTACATTTAACGGAGTTAGAAGTTAGCAGGAAGCTAGCGGAAGTTAGCTCGCTAGTTTCGCTAGTTACCCAAGCATGATATAGCATGTTCTGACTGAGAGATTTCTGAATAAATTCAAACGTACAGCTCTGCTATCACTTCCAACATAAATGAAGACGGGAAACTAAACAGCAGTGACGTTTGTAGGGTTACTGAAGTTGGGCTAGCTGGTATATAATGATGTGCTACGTGATCGCTAGCGACACAGCTATGTTAGCATGACATAAACAGTGAAGCTGGAGGACGAACACTAACACTTTTCCACTTATAAAAGTTAACGTGAAGGTTCTTCATGGTTAGAGACAAATGCAATCGCATGGCAGGATGCTGTAAACGGACCAAACTTCAGTCAGGAGAACAACTGAGATAATCCATAACAACTGAGATAATCCATCCACAATACGAGGTTAGTCATTAATATACTGCAACAACATGGGAATAGAGCAGCTGCCAGAGAATTCAACATTAATGAATCAATGGTACAGAAGTGGAGGAAGCAAGAAGAATGAGTTTAATAAAGTTTGATTTATCTGACTGCCTTGTTTCGCTTAATGTGCCTTATAATCCCGTGCACCTTATGGTCCGAAAAATACGTACTGCACACTGCAGTTTAATGTTGCAAAGCACCTCTTTTTAACTTCAGTGGATATTATACATGGTTATGCTCAGGATATGTCAGCCCATTTCTACTGGAAATGCCTTTTGGTTAAACTTTCAGCAAGGAATTTGTATTCGCACTGTTAAATTTTTATATAGCTTTAATGTACATAAAAACCAGCTTCTTGTTTAAGTGAAAATAAAAGGAAGGTTGTCTTTTTGCACTAGTAATGTTGTGGAGTTGTATTTTGTCTCGCATCAATTATATCGTCAGTTATATCGTTATCGCAAATTTTCAAATATATATCGTGATAAATATTTTTGGCCATATCGCCCTGCTCTACTTCGAGGTATTATAGAAACTGGTTATGGAGCTCAAAAGGAACAGCCTTTCAAAGAAGGCCCAGGTTCTCAGGACCAGACTGTACGATTGAACAGTTTTCCAGTTATGATGTGGGAACAACATGTTTACCTCTTCGAATATGTACCATCCTTTCTTTTAAGCCAGCACTGGTAAAGTTGCAGTACATAGTGAAACTTATTTTTCTGGCACTTTTCAACTTGGGGCCTTTATTACTGCAGTTTTCACTTTTCAAGCCATGGTTTTGTTTTTTTTTTTAAATTCAAACTTTGAATGTCCATTTTTCTCAATGGAAATGGCGCCTTGCACCAATTTCACCAATTTGCAATTTTTTTCCCAAGGTGCACCACTACAAACAGATTGCATCGTGTAGTATTAGTGATTGTGATGTTTAGTGATAGAAGCAAGCCAATACTAATCAGTTTAGGTCTCTTGGTTGTGTGCCTGTGGGTTATAATGTTGTTTTAAGTCTCTTCTTTGTGTCATTTTAATAATTACACCCCTGTTGCCATATTACCTTACCTTATGGTTCTTACATTTAAAAAACTATTTTTTACATAAGTGCGATGTCACAAGGCCCCACAATGTTGAATTCAGGTTCCAGCAGATAACTTTGAGGAATGTTGTGGAATGTTTTTCAAGAGATGCATTGTACAAATATGACTCATGTATATTTTGGAAGCCTGAATTGAAAGTCCATTTTTACAACTGTGTAGTATTTTCAAAAATACAGGTCATTGTTCAAAAATGTTTTGCTTATTTCTTTGATTGAGAGAAAGTGTACAGTACATACAGTAAGATCAGCCTTAATTTAGTTTTATTTATTGAACACTCAATTATATATTAGATTATATATTATATATTAGAAATTTGTTATAAAATAAAATAAGCTTACCATAAAATAATCTTGTCAATATAACACATAGTAGTCCAATACAATTAACACAAAAAGTTCATGTCTGATAAACAAGTGGTTTCTATAAATATTTGACCGGAATGAAAAACATAACAACAACATAAAAAAGTCATGTTCGTGTTACCAGAAAAATGTGTGCAGGTATAACATAAAAAACTAAGGTTAACCAAACATAACTTAATTTCGTGCAACCGCTTACAATAATTTTTTTATGTTTATCCCACTGATTATTTTTTTCAGTGCAGAGACATACAGTATGTATGTACACGTTTTTGCACCAGAAGCCGTGCCAAGTGTCTAAAGAATAAAACAAACAGTACATGAGCCCCCATGAGGTATGACACAGATGCTATCATTTTTAATAACGTACGCGCCGTAAATGCATCTCTGCTTTCCTGAAAATAAATATAAAAACGTGACTACTCGATTAAATCCTCATTCATTTAAAAAGAGCAGATTGTTATGTTAGTCTGTACTTGTGTTTCTTATTTCTTTGGGGCTTCACGGTGCCTTCAATGTCCGAATCTTTGCAGTAAATCAAGCATGTGCAAATAAACGTACAAACCTCGGCCTGATTAGTGAACATTATAAAGGTATTCTGGTACAAATCTGTCCGGATTACCTGTCCCTGCTAAAACTGACCCTCAAAGAGATCATTAAGTGTGAGTGTGAATTCTTAATGAGAGCTGAAAATCATTCTGGTGTGTAACTGGACACTGTACTGTACACAGTAACTCTTTTTCCAACTCTTTTCCCCCTGATCAAAAGTTTGCTGAAGGTCTTAAAAATTCCTCACCTTCAGTTAAATTTATGGCAGCACTCATTAGCTGAAATAAAACAGATTAATGCAAGTGCAATTAAATGTGACCTATAGGTTTAATAATGCAGTGGAGTCTACCTAAGCATGTCTTTTCTATTTTCCCCTACCATCATGGGGTCCTAATAAAAGCTCTTTTTAAGAACGGTTACAAGTGAAACAGTGGAAAAGGAGACTGCAGAGGATATTTTGACTGCTCTAGATTCTGTTTGCGACCGTGAATTACAGAAGCACAGATAAAATTTGAACTACAGCACTCTGTAAATCAAAGGCGGTACAGTTAAATTCTTTCTTTGCAATTTTAAATGTTCTGTTCTGGGACCTTAAGTGTTGGTGCGAGATTTTTCTGTTGATCTTGAGTGTTAGTCCAGATCATGCTGTCCCACTGGGATGGGGTATTAGTTCAGAGAAAAGGAAGCCACTACCTCATTATGCTGCTAATTTTAGGCACCAGGAAAAGATGTTTGGAAACTCTTGGCCCAGATTCCAAGTGCTGGAGTGGTACCCACTCTGCTCTCAATTCCCATGGGTAAAGAAGGGGTGATTTTGGTACTTGAGCAAGCTCAAAGAAACAATTTACAACATATACAATGGAACTTCAAAAGTGTCTTATCAGAGCCAGGCATCAAACATGAATGATTCCATATGAAATAGCAACTTTCTGTTTACTGTAATTAGGGGAATATTTTTCCATTAGGGAAGTAAAAATAAATTAACATGGCTTTACTTGAGAAGCTGACGTGTAACTACACATGTTTTTTCCTCCTTGGAAAAAAAAAAAACAGGTGGGGATTAAAGCTCATAATGCCTTAAAAAGCACGAAGCTGATCGTGAAGCTACAGAATCAGTACTTTAAGCTCAAACCTGAAACCTAAACTGTGTCTTGGGGCTACAACAAATTTTTTATTCATTTAAGTGGATGTGGAGCACATACTCGTAAACTTCGCTGTCAAAATTCTGCGTTCTGAGTCAGATTTCTGTCCAATAGTGGATTTAATATAATGGTAATAGACTGTATGGTATTGTACCACCCTCTGTCATGTGACAAAAATACTGACAAATAAACTGAAACCATAGATGGAGCTAAGACTCGCTACAGAAGTGACATTACACAACTGTATCAGTATTGTTACTTTACATCGATTGGTATACATTTTAAAATGATACATCTAAAGAAAAGTGTTATTTTCTTAATAGATGGATGGGTACATGTTATATATATTTATGGACTGATTGCAACTATTTACTGGAAATTAATTTGACTCAACCTTAATGTACAAAAATTGCATGTTGTTTTACTCAGTCATCTATTTATAGAGTGTTACACGGGCATAAAAACTTGAAAAGCATGCAGAACACTCTTAAATCCTGGCGTCGGCTCTGTGTTGACCATAAACCTAGCAGGAGTTGTGTGGGGAGGCATAGGAGGGTAAAACCTTACAAACATGATGGCTGATTAATTGCAGATGAAAGAAATGACACTTGAACGATGGGCTTCGAGGAAACGTTCTCAAAGGGAACAGCTGATGAGAGGATGTGGCGCCTAGCCTCTTATAAAAGTCTGCGGTGGTTATTAAGACAAGGTCAGTGACGGTTTTACATTCGTTTTAGAGGAAATCCTGCAGATTGGCAAAATACGGAGTGGGTGTCCTTACATCGCTGGGTCACTATCGTCAGAAATGAAAGAAATGTTGTTACTTCAAAGCTGCCACATAAAAATACAGGTATCAAAAATCTCACAGATGTCTCGTAACCCAAAATATTTTCTGTGGGAAATCACTGAACTAAATGCTTTCAGAAAACAAACTATTTAGGACTATTGTATAAATACACAACAGGACCTAATCTGGCGCTTTCCTGGGCTGGTGAAAAGAAAAGTGTTTGTTGTTCTGCTGAAACATCCATTTACTGTACTGTACATCAGAATACCGTCCCTGCCCGGCCGTTCAAGACCACCCACCCACACAGTGTTGAAACACAGTCAAGAAACAGTCATTAAACTGTTTCCCCAGGTCACTCAAAATCAGACTTGTTAAAGCAGCAAACTGGAGGAAAGAAACCCTGCTGTTTCAACAGGCTCCAGCCTCACCACGCTTACTGACCCTGGCAGATAATACTCTTGCTTTCTCAATCTTAAATGCCCAACTGTTTCGTTTGTGTCATTTTTTTCCTGTTGCGATACAGGAGTTGATTGCCTCTTTGTTCCTGTGATGAAGGCCAGGGGTCTTTATTAGGCACAAAAGTTTATTTGACTGAAGGAAGAATAGATTAGGACAAAGTGACCTTGCACGTTGACTTCTATGTTCATCCCATTCTTGTGTAAACGTAATATTTCAGCGACGAGTCGGTGAATCATCCTTACATCTGGCACAAACATCTGGGTCTCAAGGATAACCTGCGTCTTCATATGTTGTGACTAAATTTCACAGAAATGACTTAGAACAAAGTGTTGACATATTTTATATCCAAAAGGTCAAAGGTCAACTTCACTGTGCAGGTGCCTTTCTGTACATTATTCAACATCTCAGGAAAAAAAAGGGGAGAGTGTGACCATATTTCACATTTCGTCACATATTTAAGTACACACACACACACACACACACACACACACACACACACACACACAGAAAATGCAAGGTAGGTACATATAGACATATATAGATATAATGATTTTTGTACAGACATGCATTATAAGTATTGATGTAGACTTGATGATTAAGGCAGCAACTTCTAATTGATTTTTTTTAACCCAGTTTCATATTATAAATGTTTGTACAGGTCAGTCATGCGTGTGGGTATTCTATCACATTTTGATTTTAAATTGACCGTTTCCTGAACAATGTACAGCACCAGTAAAGAACAATAAGGAAAAAATGTTTTGTAACTGCTGTCACTTCAGGGCATTTTTATCTGGAAATGCGCAACTGTTAGAGGTTGCACGTTACCAAATAAAGTAGAAAGGAAGACAATATAAAATCTAAAACAACTCAAAACAAGGACAACTGCTTTAAAACCCATGGTACTGTGGTTAACACATTTGCCTTAAATATGAAAGATCCCAGTTTGAGACAGGGAGCAAACAAAATCCCGACAAGCTAGTGTGCTAATGGTGCCGGTCTCAAGACCTGATGGATGGCAGGGTTGTGCCAAAAAAAGATATATGATGTAAAAATATGTGCCAAATCAAATATTATGATCCATCCACCGTGATGATCTCTTGGGAAATAAGACAGCAGCCGCAAGTAACTTTTATTTGTAGATGCGCCTTTGAAATAGTATCTGTGCCCTACATAAGTAACAATATATTCATATTTTTGGCAGGTAGATAAAGACTGGAGGAACTTTACAAAATCCAGACCACCAACCGCTGTATAGGTCCAGTGGTCTCCTTACCATAACCCATTCACACAGCACACCTACTGGGTGCTCAGCTCTGCCAGACATTACACCCTCCGTCTTTCCCAGTATGTCATCTGTTCTGTCAGCTCTCGGGTGTAGCAGGTGTAGCTCACTGATTTCACTAAGGGAGATGTTAAAAAAGACCTTCTTTAGCATTCAAAACAGCAGTTTTTCCAATGCACAAAAAAGAAACTGAATAACAAGCAGACAAAATATAAAATGAATTATTAAAAAAAAGCAACTACTAAAATCATAAAGCATGAAAATACTTTCACTGGAGGACGTGCACAAACTTTCTTCTGCTGTTAATTTCGCAACATCGTGATCTATAGGTGGGAATTTATTTCCAAAGCATTGGGAACAGGCAGCACGGTGGCATGGTGGTTAGCACTGGTGCCGCACAGTAAGAAGGTCCTGAGTTCAATTCCACCATCAGGCCGGGGTCTTTCTGTGTGGAGTTTGCGTGTTCTCCCCGTGTTTGCGTGGGTTCCCTCCGGGTACTCCGGCTTCCTCCCACCGTCCAAAGACATGCAGCTTGTGGGGATAGGCTAATTGGATAATCCAAATTGTCACTAGGTGTGAATATGAGTGCGAATGGTTGTCTGTCCCTGTGTGTTGGCCCTGCGACAGACTGGCGACCTGTCCAGGGTGTACCCTGCCTCTCGCCCAATGACAGCTGGGATAAGCTCCAGCGCCCCCCGCGACCCTGAAAAGGATAAGCGGAAGC
Source organism: Rhamphochromis sp. 'chilingali' (assembly GCF_963969265.1). NCBI lineage: Eukaryota > Metazoa > Chordata > Actinopteri > Cichliformes > Cichlidae > Rhamphochromis > Rhamphochromis sp. 'chilingali'. The sequence goes on along the minus strand of NC_137949.1, from coordinate 11,796,105 downwards.
GAATGGATGGATGGGAACAAACAGTGCACTGCTGCACCTTCAGCTCTAAACTCTGCTCAACTTTCTTTTGTTTCCATATCAGCAGCATCTCCGCCATCTGTTGCACCTTATCTCTCAGAGACACTATGACATGAATAACTACTAGTTGCTTTGTCTCTTGCCATCTCTGCAGTTGAGAGCACACTGGCCACCTTGTTTGACTGACGTGATCTCTGGGATATACAACAATGCAAAGAGCCCTTGCAGAACCCACAGGTGTTAAATCTTTTCATTCGTGTACATTATTTCCTGCACACTAAGGTTTGCATCAAGGCCTAGCCATTGTTGTCGTTAGCAAAAATGAGAACATGACACGCAGCCCTTCACAGAAATGCTTTTCAGAGCAACAGCCAGCAGGTCTGTTTTAAAAACAGATGTTATATTTAAACAATCGTGTTCAGTTCAGACTGCCATTATCCTTTTTATGACTCTAATAAACAACAAATGCTTCCAGGACAACTTTAGCAGCACAAGTTTGATTGCAATTGGATAAATGACTATAACAACAACACAGCTGCCAAAGTAAAACTGTGCTTATTCACACCGCGCAACTCTAGCTACCATGACTGGTTCAATAGGTTGTTAATAACAACATTAATGGATCTCACACTGGCATTCAAGGCCCACACTGACACAGAGAGGAATGTTTCTTGTGTTTTGGTTTTGAGCGTGCTGAATAGACGTCATTTTGACTATTGTACTGATTTTCACACAGATAGTGTGACAGTGTTTGCATACTTGAAGAAACCGGTGGGAAGATTAGTTAATTGGCATCAAAGCAGGTATGGCAGGGCCCGCCACATTATTCTTTGTGCGAGCAGCGGGCAGCGCAGGTGAAATGGAGTTCATGACGTCAGCCTGTCACACCAGTCAGGACTGCACACAACATAGGACGAACCTCAGCATGCACATACTGCACATTTTTAAAGGTCATAAACTCTGACATAGAGGGAGGCAGCAGAGATGCAGACTGTGCTTCTCCTAATGAAAATGTTCATATACTGCAGTGGGGAAGGATTTTATTTGAAGAAAAACACTTAAAAGGGAAGTCAAAAGCATAAGTGGGGAAACCAATCAAAGCACAGTGTGTTACCAAATCATAGCCTTACTGCTTCTGTTTTAAAGCCAATGGCTTTGGAATGATGGATGAGCACACATTCAGTGGGATTTCTTTTTTTTCCTTTTTTTACTGTAGGAGGAATTTCTCTCTGGCAGGAGCCAATCCATAAATAGGTGCCAATTTGAGACGAGTTTCTCCCAAAGTGGTGAGGTGTGGGTGGCTCTGTGGAACTATAGTTCATAAAAAGGCAATGAGGAAAATGTTGTGCTGCCACATTTTTGGCTTTCGTTCCTCTTGCTTTCTTTCTCTCTTTGCAAATTCTGTGTGGCAAACTTCTATTTGATGCATAACAAACATGTGTGATATCCCTTATGAGCACAATATCTCTCCAGTGATGTTTCATCAAAGCAGGCAGACCGATTGGTAGAGCATTTGTGGATGGTTACTCTGGTTGTCTTCCTGTCTTTAATTTTGGTGTATGACACGCTAACTTGCATTCCTACAACAGATCCATTGGACTTACAAATGTTAGTCATCTATTAAGAAATAGAAAACAACAATTAATACGATCTAATTTCAATCTATGCACTGACATGTGTGCATACTCAACTTTTTAGAGGATAAATGATATAAATAGTCACGTTTGGAGTTCTTTGTTCAGTAAAACATGTATTTTAAGCTATTCAGCTTTTCAGATCACGGGTGCTTGTGCTTCGTATCCAAGTCTGGGTTTACAGCTAGTTTTAATCCACTGGTACAATGCTGATTCTTGCATGAACGGAGGCCAAAAGCTGTAGTGACTGCCATCACAGACGGTATCATTCAGCTTCTACTACAAAATTTAAAGACTCTGCTTTATTCAGTTAAAATAGCTAGTGCTGTCTGCTGTATTTCACTGTCAAGACTCAGCAGTAAAGATGTGTGACTAATTTTGCGAATATGTCACAAACTGACTTCCACAAACACAATTAGACAAGATCAGGGTTGTGTAATTTCGCACAATCGATCTGCTTCCTATCAGTGCACCACATGTTTATTTTAACATAAAGTGGATGATTTATGAAGACTTCTGGATAAATTCCTTGGCTTTTGCATCACTATGCAGGTGATTGTTCTGCCAAGACACTCACGGCGAGGGCTTCTGTGCAAGAGTCAGCCTGCAATATGGGCCAAAGATAACATGATGTTTGAATGTTTTGTTTTTTCCCTCTCCTACTTCAGCAGAAGGTGAGAAACCGAGCTACCAGCATTGCTCTCATATTTGTAAGCACAGTTCTTTACCAGAGATATGAGGTCTGTGGAAGCTGGGGGTTGTTATAAATTACCTGGTGATGAAAGTGATAATCCTTGTCAAAACATCTCCTATACTGGCATGGGCAGAGTCCAGATCGCTGCCCATCTCTCCCTGCAAAGCTTTGTCACACTTGATTAGATCACGATCTGTTTGTGGTTGACTTAGGAGCAAAAGAATGCAGTTACATGGGATGTATACTAGTAAGTAAATGCATAGAGTCTGTTCTTTAGTCTTAAGACTGAAAACAAATATTCCAATTGCACACGAATAAAACTGAAGCGGGAAACCTTCTAACCTCTGACTTGGTGTTAGCAGTGTATTGATGTGAACTCTAGACCGGGTTTCCAAAAGATAAAAGTAATCTGCCTATTTAATAGCGTTTCAGACCCTACTAACAATTCCCTGGGTCAAAGCAAAGTCTGTTTACACCGCTTTAATCGAGGGATGCTTGTCACACGAAGGTTTTCGAGAACAAGGAATCATTTAAGGATTAATTACTTTGTTTAACATGCGTGCAGCCTGAAAGCATTTCGAAACCACTATATACCTAAACACATTAAGGGCTAGGTTGTACTGCACCTCACATTTCCACAAACTTTTTTCGAGTAGCCAGACATTTAACCACGTAATGACCGTGATAAGTCCCCTTTATCAAGCCAAAGAAAATGCTTTGAGGTTCTGTAGATAATAATTAAGATGATACAGTCACTAGGAGCTTGCAGAGGGCAACTTCATGTTTAATTGCTTAAATCAACATGATAAGATGCTCTTTAAATGTCTGCGTAGCTCTGACAAAGCATGCTGACATTTTGAACAGGCATTCACTGTTTACTTATTCAAGGCCTCCATTACAAAGATCAAATCAGCTACAAACATCAAGATGAAAAACAATGTGAGAGCACGTAGGATTTGTTTCATGTTTTTACAAACACGGAAAAGAAATCACTTAAATCACAGAAGGGTTTACTGGACAGGAGGCTAAAAGACGTTATTCAAAAAACAAGAATTCTCAGCTAAAAATGTTATATCATCCCACTCTTACTCATCAGACTGGACTGCTCAGCACAAACACAATCTCATAATCATTACCATTACAGATGAAAGGCAAAGCCCAATTAGAGTGGCTCCAATTGCTGCAATTAAATAAGTGTGGTTGAATGATAATATCTTTTCCCCCCAGAAATAAAGAAAAAGTCCAGAGTATTGAATAATCATACAATCAAAAACAATCAAGTGGACTTTGAAGTTGTTGCACTACCAAATCTTAGGGATACATCTGGTGTAGAAATGGTGTTTTGGGCTCGGCCGACAGGCGCCGTTGGCCCACTGGGTTGTGGGCCATGGGGTCGGGCCTACTTATTCCAGTACTGTAGTGCTGCTTTTGGGTTGCTGAGGACACTGACATGTGTTCCCACCCACAGCGCATTGCAACAGACCGCCAGAGTCCACAGCCCTTTCACAGCCATCCAAGAGTTGTCCCATGATCCCATCCCTGCATCAAAACCAGCTGAGTGTGAGTGGTAAGCACTCGTGCTCGCACATAATTTATAGTTGACTCTACTCTTGCAACCAGTTGATCACTCTGTAAACAAAAACGCTATCAGTGGAACGAAGCTTTGTTGCTTTATTCTGCATTTGTAAGGGTTTTAGAAGTTTACTTCACATTTTCTTTTACCGTCTCGTCATTTTTCACCACCCTCGTACGTTTTCTTGTATCAAAAGCACGCTGTCCATTTCACAGCTGAAGAGCTGTTCACAGGACAGTTTTCCAGCTGGGCTGACATCCAGTGTAGTTCCCCTTCACCCAGTGGACTTCAGGAGCACTCAAGCATGCCAAACAGAATACACCCTGATTGCGCTGGACTGGGACAGCAGCTATTTCTTCAGTAGTTAGACACTACTGGAGCAAACAAACACTGCAGCCAATTTGCTATCTTAAATCAACAAAAAATGCTGAGGTGGATCTATCTCAATAGGACTAATTATTATTCCGATGGTGAGCAGCTGCCTGAAATGATAAAGTGGGAATTTACGTGTGCAGGTCAGTTGTAGCCATGCTGTGTTTTTACTCTTTTTTTTGCACTGGGAACACCTGTGAATGGTTTCATCGACAGCGTTATTTATGCTAAAGTGTCTATAGCAGCTGCTGCAATTTAATGTCTTTTGACTTCAAGTGCAAAGGGAAACTTTTTCTAGTTGAAAGTAGAACGCAAACCAAAAACCACAACATCTTCTGACTTGTAAACAAACAGCTTGACCATTGCCACAAGTTTTATCCAATCGTTATCCTGACTATGAATAGCGGGCAAAAGCTTCAGGACATTAAACACAGCGATCATACTTAAGTAGAGAACCTAAAAGGCGACTTTTGAAAGGAATACTTCAGATCTAGGAAAAAAAATTTTTTTCGGACAACCAGAAGCTGAAGATTATTATTGCAAAGTTAATTGAGGGCTCCAGTAATTAGTGGGATTGCTGCTGCTACTGGGATAATCAGCCATTTAGCTGTATTTATATAAACTACCCAGTTGCTTGCATATTTTAGTTTGGAGCCAACATGTGGGTCAGAGTATTAATAGTAGTCGACATAATTATTGTGTCATTTATTTCAGTGATTTGTTTAGTTTAACCAATACTTTAAGATCTGAAACTGTCATTGATTAAAAAAATCTAAAACAAAGTCTGAATGGAAAGGAGAAGGTGTTAAAAATCCAGGCAGGAGCTTTCATTTTCTATTTATTTATCAACTCATTTAATTATTATTTTTGAACCTACTTTCTCAGCAATGATCTTACCAGGTCAGTGACAAACTATACATTACTGATACTAATAATGGTGGGAGGGAGTACACATACACACCGCAACATGTGGTTCAGTTGTACTTCCTGGCCTTCTTTGGAGGTATAATCTGTCACATATTATGAACTTTGACAGAAGTGTGAGGGAAATACATGAAAATGCCTCAGGGGGACTCATGGCCGACTTAAACACTAACAGACCGTGCCAGACTTCTCACAACAGGTATTTGTGAAGAGGCGATAGCACAAGCGAGAGGTGAAAGTTTAGCTTAAGTTACTTCAAATGAGAAAATGCTGTCGCAGGCCTTTCATGTCCTTGACTCAAACGCTTTGTGTCGCTCAGCGTGGTAATAACCATGAGAAAGCAGTTTTTGTGATGATGTCACCACATCCTAATTTGATTGTTCTTTTTTCACCTTGCTCTAGGGCATCTCTCCTACATCCTGTAAGAAAGCAATTCAATATACAAATACATTCCTACTACACAATGCACACACAGGTTAGGTTACACTAGGTGATGCCTTGATCAGTCAGTAAATTGTGTAAGTGATCTTTACACAGGCTATATTCCAACGTAAACAAGGGTGTTAGCATGTCAAAAACAACAGAACTAACTACTACATAAAATCTTACAACGGCGAATCAACAGTTCAGCAAAAACTGTTTTTGAAATGTCAAAAAACAAAGTAAGCAAACACGTGAAAGCAAACAGAGATATATGTACTTCACATATAGCACACAGAGGAGTCTGATGATTGTGGGACCAATGTTTACTCTTCTTTTAGCCGTAGCAGGAAGTAACTGTCTGTTTTGTTAGTATTACAGCGTACTCGCTATTTAAAGACAAAGGTACAATGAAAGAAAATCAAAAAGTTTAAAAGAGTAGTAAACGTGAAGTACATGTAACCAAGGCTATAAATATTCACTGGATGTGGCTAAAATTTGCAGTAGAGCTAATTCAGTGTGAGTTTGTTAGAAGTGTGATGACACACAGTAGCTAAGTGTGTCCCACTTTTGAGTCTGTCAGTCATCTCTTTTTTGATTCTTTTTTGCACCACAGACCACTTCCTACCATAAACCAATTATAATTCCTTACACAAGTTAGGCCGCCGAGTACTCGTAACAATAACCTTCCATAAAACCCTCCGTTTATGCTGCAGAGGTTGTTGCCTCTCCCAGGATACTCTGAGCATTTTTTTTTTCTTTAACTAAATAATTTTCTAGCTGGCAAGATTAATAAAAGCTGTCAGCACCGCTGCCATTGCCACGAACGCTACTCCTTCAGCTTCTTCTTCTCTCTTAGTACTTTAGAAGATTTCATCATTACTTCAGACTGATGATAGTTTCAATTTCTTAAATACCTTGTCTCCAAATAAGCGTGGTTTATAAAAAACAGTCACAGTGTTCGAGCCTCCCACAGTTCCCTGCTTCTCTCACGTATAGATTTCTTTTTAGTGTTTTTGTATTTTCTGTTACTCCAAACCTACGTTTCAGTGGCAAGGTACTTCCTTCCTGACCGGGAGCAAAGACTTTCTGTGTGTACCTTTCTGCATGTCTTCAGGCTTGTTTCTCAGCGTGCCCTTCAGAGTGCAGAAAATTGCATTACAGTCCTGGCAGAAATTTTCCCGACGCAAAATGGTAACCCAATCTTTCATCCTTAATGAGGACATATTTCATGGCAAATGCACGATCACTTAAACTGTTCACCTCACTTTACTCAAATCACATTTTTCCTGACAGGGACAAGTGATACCCGCACAACTCAAATGTCCAGAAATGTCTGAAGGCCAGAAGCTTAACATGATATATTGTTTTAGAATAAATAATAAGTGTAGCTCTGAGCATTTTCACTGCTTTGCTTGAGAGAGAGGACACTGTGCCCATGTTCACATATCCTTACAAGGCAGGGTGTTTGTTTAATACAGCCCATCACTTCTGTGTCTTTTTAGTAGCACAGCGAGAGGAAGACAAACACCCTAATGACATCATGATCTGGTGTTCATTTGATAGTTTTGAACATAGGCAGCCCACCTGGTTTTGATTTTGCAGCTTGAATGCCGGTCGGGGTTACCTTATTTTATTGGAAATCTTGTTCATATATTCCCTGCCTGGTCCTCACTGACCTCTGACAGCTCCCATGGGGCTCATGGGTACATCCAGGAAGCACTAAGCTGCTGTGTTTCGCATGCTGCTCGTTGAGATGACACCCAGTTTGAAGTGAGTTTGTATAGGCCTCCTATTTAGTCACTCATGGTTCGAGAGAAGGAAGTGGTGGTGTCTTGTCACTGAACTGTAATGAGCTGTTTGACTCAGTAATGAAAGAGGCGTGGTGCCCGAGACACGAGCCAGCACGACTGTATTTTGTTACAAAGACAAGCTGGCGTAGCAGTAATGTTAGACACACATTACACATTAACACACATTGAGCAGACACGTCAGTCTCAAAATGTACAGTACATGCACACACAGTATGGTTTAGCACTGTGATGAAATCATTTCGTTATTTGGCTTAGAGTGCTTTTAAAGGTTTGATCAGCTGGTACAAGCTTAATAAAAAAAACTGCAAACCAAAGGGTTTTAATAGATTTTGTAAGGAAAGCAGAATGTGAATCTTACAAAGGGTCTTCCCACTCCAGCTGTGGAAAATGCTCTGCAATGTATTGATGATGACAGGGCTTTAGATAAGGCCCTGGAATCCCATATGATTATAGTAAATAGAAGATATCTTGGCAGTGAAGCGCTTCATCTTTGTCCAAATAATATAATCAAACAGTGACATTTATTTGTAATCTTTGTGAGAATAACTTAAATGTTTCCTTCTGAGACTTTTCAGTTTTTTCATCTTACAATGCAGCTTACCAGTTTTTTTTTTTCCATTTCACACACACGCGCGCGCACGCACACACACACACACACGCACACTTGACTGTGTGATTTATTAACCACTAGTGTATTTATTTCAGGAGTTGCTTGGCCAGTCCTGTGTTTTTGCTAAGGCATAAAGCACGCTAAATCACACAAGTCCCCACAAAGCTCAATTGTGCAATGCTCTTTCAGGAACAGCCCAAATCCATGTGAGATATAAAATAGTGAATAATAGCTTTGGACTTAGCTGGGATAGACCCTGACACTGGGGCGCTGCTTTGCTTCAAACATAACGTTTCTTTTCCTTGACATGGATCACAATCCTGATGTAAAGCTGGCATTCTGTTCTGATTTAGACTAATAATTTACTGCATCTGGCATCAGGGTCTGTGCAACAAGACCAAAGGCACAGCACAAACTTTCAAGAAGAACATAATATTTCTGCAACCTAATCAGTTTAAGATGACCCTCTTCTTTGTGAAAAACACAATTTGCTGCTTCTAGCAGACTTTCTAGACTTGCTGAACCATTAATATAGATATAATCACAGGTCTCTTCCAGAGGATTTTACCCTCAGAGGGAATTCCTCTCTGGTGTGTGCCTGACTCCCTTCAAAGCCAAAGTGTGACTTACAAATGGCTTGCTGTGAATGAGTGACGGAGGACATGAGAGAAGTCCAACAGTCTCTTTGTGGAGTATAAATGTTGCTCAAAGGGAGATAAAAGCACATGCACTGGCATCCCCTACCACTGGAGTATGTTTTTAAAAACTCAGTTTTATACATTAATCATGTGTTTTCTTTGCAACTGATTCTTATAGGCTTAAAGATCATTTACAGCAGCCTTCAGCTAAAGCCAATTAAAACACCTTCACTAAAACTGAGTAATCACATCCTGTCCTGGTTCATCTTACAATATCATGAAGGTTGCAAGACTCAGCAGATCCGAATGACGAGACACTCATCAGAATGACAAAGTGAAACACGGGCCCGCTACCCCGCCATCAAAGCAAGTTCAGAGCTGCCTTTTTGAAAAACAATGGTGCAACAGCTAATGTGGCTCATTGAAACGCTCGGCTGGCCATGAATGGCCACATTTCCCCACGATAAAAGACGTCTTCAGAGGTGAGACTGTGTCACTTCGACTGGCGCCTGGCTTCACCTGAGTGCATAACCTCACCAGCGTCAGGTCAGCAATCTCTGTAGCTAAATACACACAATTACTGTATATTTGAGCATCAGGAAATATATTCCATCAGCTCAGCAGTTTGCTCAGTGCCAAAGTCCCTCAACACCCTGTGTTATTTGTGTTAAATTTAAAGCTGCCAGTATAATCCACTTATAAGTCTGATTCTAATTTATAATTCAGTGTATAGGCATCAATAATACAATTATTATATTCCCATGTTCCATATTTTCCATGCAGTATTTGATTGTAGGGGTAGTATATACTGTACTCTGTATTGTATTTGTGCATGTACAGTATATGTGCCCTACCACAGGGAGTATGCTTGCCATTGCTAACCCACAAAGGGAGGGAGTGGTGGGCTGCGGGCCACTGACTTTGGCCAGCTGTTGTTAGAATTATACAGCGTGGTCAGATCAACTGAGGGTGACCCTGCTTGCTGAAGGCAAACACACAAATAGGATTTGGTAGAAGAGCAGGATCCAAATAATCCAATAAATATTTAAAGTTCAGGAAATTCTTAGCTTGATTTGGTTTAATTGACTTGCTCTGGCAAGAATGCTGCTTTATTGCACTACAGTGTGTATTTAGCAGTGCAGTAATATCCAAACTTTATTACATTTTGGCACACTATATTTTTGGCTTTTAATAATCAGTTTAGGAGAACTGCAACTGAACAAATTGTCATTCAGAACCTTTTTGTCTAAAGATACATATGCATATGTTACGGGAGGTCTGTTAAGAGAGCCTCCGTGCAAAAAGAATAGGAATTCTAGTAGGGACCAGCAACAAACCACCACGCACACACTGCAATGGGTTACACAAAATTTATTTGTTCTTCCTCTAGGCAAACTACCGGCTGAAGACAACCCCGGCCAGGGATCCAAAGCCCAAAGACCACCGCGGTCCGAGTTCTTCGCCTAGTTACAAACAGGGGAGAGAGGGTCACTGCACGAACACGCAACCAACACGTATCAATCCTGCAGCTCCCTAAAACAGGTTTGCCACCCACCTTTTCAGGCTTTAACTTTGTTCGAGGCTGGGTCTCCACATTACCTCCCGGCAGTTAAACTTCCCCGAGCTGGTCCAGTTCTTCTTATCGGGGCGCAGGAGGTCTCCAGTCTAGTGCTCGTTTTCCTCTTTTCCAACACGTCCCTTTTTTTCCAGCACGTCCTCTCTTTTCCAGCACGTCCTCTCACAGCTCCATAGGAATACGTCCTCCTTTCCACGTCCTCCGTTTCGTTAAAAGCAAAAACCAGGCCAGGCTAAAAAAAAATCCTTTCTATTAAAAATGCGCACACTTTGTCCTGGATCTCCGGGGCTCTCCTGCTTCACCGAGGTCCTACTAAAAACAACAACAACACTTCCTGCTTCCTCTCCCCTTTATAAAGAGGAACTCCAATCAGCCGCTCCCTGTATTCAACTCCGCCTCACTGGCAGCTGGGCTAGAGTAAAATCTCCCCTCCCACACAGGTGCAACAACCGTAAATAAACACAAAAACATGCAATTAATCCAAAACAAACTCAAAAACAAAACCAACAAAACTTGGGGGGGGGGGGGGGGGGGGGGGGGGGTTTCTCTCCGTCCTTTCCCACCATGCTATACTCCGTAACACCCACCCCAACTTTTTCCTAGCCCGTCCTCGGGCACTCTACTAAGTATATCGAGGTGGGGGCTTCCCGAGATTTTCACGGGCAGATCTCCTTAAACCCTCCTGAGTTGCAGGGGCGGACTTGTTGGAGGACGGATAGTGACCTGGCCCTGGCATCTGCTGTGCCATACTCCATAGAAGTAACCACTGGTCTGAGGCTGTCGCTATATCATGCGCAGCTGCCGTTCCTGGTTCTAAGGCGCCACCTCCTGTTTTATCATTGACGGAAGGCAAGAAAGTACATATGCGCAGGCGATTACGATGGACCACTCTAACAGGCCCATCTTTACCTTCTGGCCGAACTCTGTAGACTGGGTTCATAGGGTTTGGCTGGCCAACTACAATTTGGATCTCTTCCTCCCAGTGTGCTGCCAGTTTACCCTGTCCGTCCCTTCTTGTCGTATGGACTAGAACCCTTTCCCCTGGGAGCAATGGTGCTGCCCTAGCCCCAACATCATACCTGTCCTTCATCCGGCCTGCAGCCTTCTGGCTGCTCTTTTCCACCATCTGGTATGCCAGCCTCAAGCGCTCATGATGTCTCCTCACCCACTCCTGCGTCGTGGTTGACTCCATGGGTCTCTTCGTCCCCATAAACAGCTCGCCTGGCAGACGAGCATTCCATCCAAACATCAGGTAATGGGGGGTGTAACCTGTAGACGCATGGACAGAGTTATTATAAGCCTGGAGCAGTTCGGGCAAACATTGTACCCACCGAGTCCGCCTCTCTTCCTCTAGGGTGGACAGCATATTTATTAATGTCTGATTGAAACGTTCACAGGCCCCATTTCCCTGAGGATGATAGGCAGTAGTTCGACTTTTCCGACAATTATAATACTGACAGAGCTCCTTTATGAGGGCGGACTCGAAATTAGCACCTTGATCCGAGTGCAGTTGTTCTGGGCATCCAATTGGCTGAATAATATGTTTCAACAACATCTTCGCTGTAGTTGCAGCGGTCTGGTCCCTGGTAGGTATTGCCCAAGCATACTTTGTAAACAAATCAGTGGCGACCAAAATGTACTGGTATGAGTCTGCCGGTCTACCTAATGTCAGGAAATCAACTGCCACGGTTTGGAGAGGTGCGTGTGTAAGAACAGGACTAAGTGGGGCCTGACCGTCACCACGACCTTTATGACGTACACACCGTTCACAGGATGTTGTCCAGTCCCGCACTCTCTTCTCCATTTGAAGCCAATAAAAACTACGGCGCAGCATCGAAAGTGTCTTTGCCACCCCCAAATGACCATTCCTTTCATGGAAAGCCTTCCATGTTGGTTGCTGTTCCTCCAAAGGAACAAGGATTTGGTAGTACGCCTCACAGGTGTTGGAATCCACCCCCCTGCGGACCAGAACACCCTCCAACAACTCCAGCCGTGACCATTGTTTCATGTAGTTTAAGACTGCAGTAGGCTCCTGGCGTCTTTCCTCCCCAGATGGCATCTTTCCTCAGGCCATGTAGTATCTCACTCTATGCAGCGTGGGGTCCTGCTCTTGTAAGCCTTGCCAGCATCCTGGATCCCAATCGATGTTCACAGCCTGAACCCATGCTTTTTCGTCCACCCTCTGTGGAGGCACCAAATCCTGGGGTTGCACCTGCAATGGCATTCTAGACAGAACATCAGCATTCACATTTTCCTGGCCAGGCCGATACTTAATATCAAATTGATAATTTGCGAGCTGGGCTACCCACCGTTGTTCCACTGCGCCCACTTTTGCAGTCGATAAATGGACCAATGGATTATTATCAGTATAAACTGTGAACAGAGACCCCCATAGATAATCTTTAAATTTCTCAGTCACCGCCCACTTCAAAGCGAGCAGCTCCAGTTTAAAGGAGCTATAGTTTGCATCATCCCTTTCGGCGGGTGCTAAGCTTCTGCTAGCATAGGCTATCACACATTCCTTCCCATCTTGTACTTGAGACAGTACTGCACCAAGGCCCACTTTACTGGCATCCGTATAAAGCCGGAAGGGTAATCTGAAATCAGCAAAAGCTAAAATAGGAGCCTCGAGCAATTTCTGCTTCAGAAGATCAAAGGACTGCTGACAATCCTCATCCCAATTTATGGGGATATTCTGTTTTTCATTCTTCGGTACTCCCACTAGCAGCGAGTTAAGAGGCCTAGTAACACCCGCAAACCCTGCAATGAACCGCCGATAATAACCGGCAAAGCCCAAGAAGGAACGCACCTGATGAATAGTCTGCGGGGCCGGCCACTTCTGTACAGCGGCAATCTTATCAGGGTCCGGAGCCACACCCTCACTGTTCACCAGGTGACCCAGGAACTTCACCTGTTGCTGGAAAAGAACACATTTATCAGGTCGCAACTTCAGCCCATAGCTCTTCAATCTTGCAAACACTGCCTGCAGATGTTCTAGGTGGCTGTCAAAATCCGGTGAATATACTATCACATCATCCAGATAGACAAAAGCGGACTCTGTGATTTGACTTCCCAAACAACTCTGCATCAACCTTTGAAATGTTGCTGGAGCATTACACAATCCAAAAGGCATTCTTTCAAACTCATACAAGCCAAAAGGAGTACAAAATGCAGTTTTTTCCCTGTCAGCTTCAGAAACTTTCACTTGCCAATACCCACTTGCTAGATCAAGGGTGGAGTAGTATTTTGATTTAGTCAGCATCGTCAAGGTCTCTTCAATTCTAGGTAATGGATGGGCGTCTTTATGTGTCACTGCATTCAACTTGCGGTAATCCACACAAAATCTCAATTCCCCATTCTTTTTCCTTACCAGGACAATGGGTGCTGCCCAGGGACTTGTACTCTCTCGCACCACCCCTGATCGAATCATATTATTCAGCAATTCTCGCACTTCCTGATACATTTTAGGGGGGATTGGCCTATACCGCTCTCTAATAGGAGGTGCCATACCTGTCGGAATAGAGTGCGTAATTACATCTGTGTGGCCATAATCCTCTTCGTCGGCAGCAAACACATCGCCCCACTTCCTCAAGAGACCATTTAACTTTTCCTGCTCCTCCATAGATAGATTCGACCGCCCTTGTGTCATAACTTCAATGTGAGGAGCTTTACCAGATGGTTCCGAGCTCACCTGGGATACGCCCACTTCAACGATGCCTGGCCTGGTTTGCTCAAACGTGACTTCAAAAGGTTCCTGAATGTCGACATTTTCCGTGGAGAATGTAGCCAGGGCCTCATAACGTCGTAACGTAATAGGAAAAGGATTGAGATTCCTTACTTTGATGGGGACCCGGCCTCTATAGACAGTTCCTAGCGATCGAGCAACGGCAACTGTACTAGGCCCTTCCAATGGCTCCACCAAGATACATTGTCCTTTCCTCAGTGTCTGTGGGGCCCTAGCCCAAATCACCTGCTCACTGTGCTCAGGGATCTTCACCGGGTGGCGGTAAGCGGGTCGCAGGGTCCCTACTTGTGGTACGGGGACAGCTGCCTGAATTCTTTGACAGTCCTGAAAAGCAGATGCCCACGCTTGTTGAGCGTCTACAGTCGAGCCAACAGGCCAGGTCTGGGTCTGCGTCTGAGGTTTCAAAAAAAACACATCCCAACATGGAACGATGATGTTCATACCTAATATAGGTAATGCATTAGAATTATTGGGGTCGTCCTTTGAAATCACAATTCCCATATCTTTCAGGGTAATGTCTCCCACCTGTACTTCAGCTAACACATAGCCCACGTAAGGAATAGCCAATCCATTCGCGGCCTTCAGCTTTAGCCAATTAAGATCACTCTCTTTCCCCGGCTCCTGTTCACCAAACAATCTCCTAAAACAGGCTTGTGGCATTAATGTTACATTAGACCCAGTATCCAGCAAAAATGTCACTTCTTTACCATCAATGAATACTTCTACTTGACGGCATGCCCCTAAAAATTGAGGGTGGTTTAACTGAGTTGGACCACTATCATCCTTTCCAATCACCTGGCCCATAGCGACTGGATTTACTCGTTTAAAGCCATCTGAGATGAAGTGCCCCGACACTCTCTTGCCATGTGTCCACTAACTCCACACCTACTACAAATAGGCTGCCCATGCTCATCCCACTTGTGCCGTGGTCGCTCCACTAACCGTGGGGTTTGCTTTGTCACTGGGGGTGGCTCGGACACTTCAACACCTCCCCTATATTGAGGGGAACTAAGGTTCCACCTTTCTCGCTCACCTCTAGGAGCTGAAAACGTCCGTGGCATTGGTGCTGGTCGGACAAATTCCCTCAGCTCCTCCTGAAGAGTATTTTTGAGATCCATAATTTGCTCCTTCATTTCTGCAAGGATCTCCACTTTAAACTTATCTCTCCAATTCAGAGTATCCTGCCACTTTAAATCCCCTCTTACTACAGCACAAGCGGAGTCCTCATGTACGCCATACAGCGCATCCGCTTCCAATTGCAGAGCCTCTTTACGCACCTGTTCAAATGAGAGGTCAGGATCGTGCCTTAATAAACGCCGCAGATCACGCTGTATCTCACCCTCCCTAAGACCCAAGACAAACTGATCACGCAGGTGCAGGTCAGCCCGCCGAAACCCTTGTGGCTCTTTTGTCTGCAGGCGATGGCCCAACTCCCTTAAGCGTAACGTGAACTTTCTAATAGGCTCTTCTGTCCTTTGTCTACATTCATAAAACATGGCACGCAGGGTACCCACGGCTGTTTTGTCCCCATACAGTTCTTTAAGCTGAAGAAAGATTTTATCTGGCGTATCCCGCTCCGCTTGTTCCAGAATAAGAATTTCACGTCGTGATTCTCCTCCTAATGCACTCAATACAAAATCACATTGCTGTTCTATCGACCACTTTTGAGCACGGAGCATTGCGCTAATTTGACTCTCCCAATCTTCATAATTCGTATTAAGCCCTCAAAATTTTGGTACCCAGGGCGCACCGATAAAAAATGGTGACGCCATATTCCTGGTTTCAGATAACTCATCCGCCATATTAATCAGTCTAAGGCAGGTAGGTTTGTATACTGGTCACAAATCCTGTCGACAAACGCCAAATGTTACGGGAGGTCTGTTAAGAGAGCCTCCGTGCAAAAAGAATAGGAATTCTAGTAGGGACCAGCAACAAACCACCACGCACACACTGCAATGGGTTACACAAAATGTATTTGTTCTTCCTCTAGGCAAACTACCGGCTGAAGACAACCCCGGCCAGGGATCCAAAGCCCAAAGACCACCGCGGTCCGAGTTCTTCGCCTAGTTACAAACAGGGGAGAGAGGGTCACTGCACGAACACGCAACCAACACGTATCAATCCTGCAGCTCCCTAAAACAGGTTTGCCACCCACCTTTTCAGGCTTTAACTTTGTTCGAGGCTGGGTCTCCACATTACCTCCCGGCAGTTAAACTTCCCCGAGCTGGTCCAGTTCTTCTTATCGGGGCGCAGGAGGTCTCCAGTCTAGTGCTCGTTTTCCTCTTTTCCAACACGTCCCTTTTTTTCCAGCACGTCCTCTCTTTTCCAGCATGTCCTCTCACAGCTCCATAGGAATACGTCCTCCTTTCCACGTCCTCCGTTTCGTTAAAAGCAAAAACCAGGCCAGGCTAAAAAAAAATCCTTTCTATTAAAAATGCGCACACTTTGTCCTGGATCTCCGGGGCTCTCCTGCTTCACCGAGGTCCTACTAAAAACAACAACAACACTTCCTGCTTCCTCTCCCCTTTATAAAGAGGAACTCCAATCAGCCGCTCCCTGTATTCAACTCCGCCTCACTGGCAGCTGGGCTAGAGTAAAATCTCCCCTCCCACACAGGTGCAACAACCGTAAATAAACACAAAAACATGCAATTAATCCAAAACAAACTCAAAAACAAAACCAACAAAACTTAGGGGGGGGGGGGGGGGGGGTTTCTCTCCGTCCTTTCCCACCATGCTATACTCCGTAACACCCACCCCAACTTTTTCCTAGCCCGTCCTCGGGCACTCTACTAAGTATATCGAGGTGGGGGCTTCCCGAGATTTTCACGGGCAGATCTCCTTAAACCCTCCTGAGTTGCAGGGGCGGACTTGTTGGAGGACGGATAGTGACCTGGCCCTGGCATCTGCTGTGCCATACTCCATAGAAGTAACCACTGGTCTGAGGCTGTCGCTATATCATGCGCAGCTGCCGTTCCTGGTTCTAAGGCGCCACCTCCTGTTTTATCATTGACGGAAGGCAAGAAAGTACATATGCGCAGGCGATTACGATGGACCACTCTAACAGGCCCATCTTTACCTTCTGGCCGAACTCTGTAGACTGGGTTCATAGGGTTTGGCTGGCCAACTACAATTTGGATCTCTTCCTCCCAGTGTGCTGCCAGTTTACCCTGTCCGTCCCTTCTTGTCGTATGGACTAGAACCCTTTCCCCTGGGAGCAATGGTGCTGCCCTAGCCCCAACATCATACCTGTCCTTCATCCGGCCTGCAGCCTTCTGGCTGCTCTTTTCCACCATCTGGTATGCCAGCCTCAAGCGCTCATGATGTCTCCTCACCCACTCCTGCGTCGTGGTTGACTCCATGGGTCTCTTCGTCCCCATAAACAGCTCGCCTGGCAGACGAGCATTCCATCCAAACATCAGGTAATGGGGGGTGTAACCTGTAGACGCATGGACAGAGTTATTATAAGCCTGGAGCAGTTCGGGCAAACATTGTACCCACCGAGTCCGCCTCTCTTCCTCTAGGGTGGACAGCATATTTATTAATGTCTGATTGAAATGTTCACAGGCCCCATTTCCCTGAGGATGATAGGCAGTAGTTCGACTTTTCCGACAATTATAATACTGACAGAGCTCCTTTATGAGGGCGGACTCGAAATTAGCACCTTGATCCGAGTGCAGTTGTTCTGGGCATCCAATTGGCTGAATAATATGTTTCAACAACATCTTCGCTGTAGTTGCAGCGGTCTGGTCCCTGGTAGGTATTGCCCAAGCATACTTTGTAAACAAATCAGTGGCGACCAAAATGTACTGGTATGAGTCTGCCGGTCTACCTAATGTCAGGAAATCAACTGCCACGGTTTGGAGAGGTGCGTGTGTAAGAACAGGACTAAGTGGGGCCTGACCGTCACCACGACCTTTATGACGTACACACCGTTCACAGGATGTTGTCCAGTCCCGCACTCTCTTCTCCATTTGAAGCCAATAAAAACTACGGCGCAGCATCGAAAGTGTCTTTGCCACCCCCAAATGACCATTCCTTTCATGGAAAGCCTTCCATGTTGGTTGCTGTTCCTCCAAAGGAACAAGGATTTGGTAGTACGCCTCACATGTGTTGGAATCAAATGGTCATTCAGAACCTTTTTGTCTAAAGATACATATGCATATGTTACGGGAGGTCTGTTAAGAGAGCCTCCGTGCAAAAAGAATAGGAATTCTAGTAGGGACCAGCAACAAACCACCACGCACACACTGCAATGGGTTACACAAAATGTATTTGTTCTTCCTCTAGGCAAACTACCGGCTGAAGACAACCCCGGCCAGGGATCCAAAGCCCAAAGACCACCGCGGTCCGAGTTCTTCGCCTAGTTACAAACAGGGGAGAGGGGAGAGAGGGTCACTGCACGAACACGCAACCAACACGTATCAATCCTGCAGCTCCCTAAAACAGGTTTGCCACCCACCTTTTCAGGCTTTAACTTTGTTCGAGGCTGGGTCTCCACATTACCTCCCGGCAGTTAAACTTCCCCGAGCTGGTCCAGTTCTTCTTATCGGGGCGCAGGAGGTCTCCAGTCTAGTGCTCGTTTTCCTCTTTTCCAACACGTCCCTTTTTTTCCAGCACGTCCTCTCTTTTCCAGCACGTCCTCTCACAGCTCCATAGGAATACGTCCTCCTTTCCACGTCCTCCGTTTCGTTAAAAGCAAAAACCAGGCCAGGCTAAAAAAAAATCCTTTCTATTAAAAATGCGCACACTTTGTCCTGGATCTCCGGGGCTCTCCTGCTTCACCGAGGTCCTACTAAAAACAACAACAACACTTCCTGCTTCCTCTCCCCTTTATAAAGAGGAACTCCAATCAGCCGCTCCCTGTATTCAACTCCGCCTCACTGGCAGCTGGGCTAGAGTAAAATCTCCCCTCCCACACAGGTGCAACAACCGTAAATAAACACAAAAACATGCAATTAATCCAAAACAAACTCAAAAACAAAACCAACAAAACTTGGGGGGGGGGGGGGGGGGGGGGGTTTCTCTCCGTCCTTTCCCACCATGCTATACTCCGTAACACCCACCCCAACTTTTTCCTAGCCCGTCCTCGGGCACTCTACTAAGTATATCGAGGTGGGGGCTTCCCGAGATTTTCACGGGCAGATCTCCTTAAACCCTCCTGAGTTGCAGGGGCGGACTTGTTGGAGGACGGATAGTGACCTGGCCCTGGCATCTGCTGTGCCATACTCCATAGAAGTAACCACTGGTCTGAGGCTGTCGCTATATCATGCGCAGCTGCCGTTCCTGGTTCTAAGGCGCCACCTCCTGTTTTATCATTGACGGAAGGCAAGAAAGTACATATGCGCAGGCGATTACGATGGACCACTCTAACAGGCCCATCTTTACCTTCTGGCCGAACTCTGTAGACTGGGTTCATAGGGTTTGGCTGGCCAACTACAATTTGGATCTCTTCCTCCCAGTGTGCTGCCAGTTTACCCTGTCCGTCCCTTCTTGTCGTATGGACTAGAACCCTTTCCCCTGGGAGCAATGGTGCTGCCCATATGTGCAAACAAACTTTTTTCCTGGTAAATTTATTAATGTCCCGTTCTAGGAAACTCCTGCTTCACTCGAACCCAAATTTTTACATGCCTGGAAATATTTTAATTGCTGTTTTTGTATTTATCTTGTAGCAAATTAAGCATTAAAATTAAATAATATCTTCCACTTGTGTCCTACAATAACCTACAATTTTAGAAATTAAATTGTTCACTTGGAAGATGCCAGAAGAAAAGAAATGCTGGTAGATGAACAAAAGTGCAACCTACTTTAAAAGCTGAAGTTAAATGTGTACCACACACACTGTCATCGATCACAGAGAAGCATTTCACACAATCATAATTATCATATTTAGCAGAAGGTTTTCAGCAGTGGGAATAAATCAATAAAGGTCAATGACTCCCTTCCTCTAGCTGCTAATGTTCCTCTATCCTCCCCCCTGTTGGAACTGCAAAACCAGCATCAATACTCCCACCTACTGGCCAATGCTTATTAGTGTACACCCCTGCAGTCCTTTTGCCCTTTTTCTCAACCCCCCACCACCCGCCTCCAGGCTCCTCTTCCTGCTGCAGGAATGGTAAAGTGATCTGTCGGCCCCTGAGTGCTTTTTGCTGTCAGTGGTGTTGACGTGGGATGCAATAGAAACCCAGCTATGGCCACCTTGATGTAGGAGACATGCTTGGCTTTGCAGTGTACACTCAGAAAAGTCAACTAAGGCACTTGTTTGATTGCTTAGATATAAAAATGCTTAATGAATATAAATATATTGTGTTCATGGTTATTAAATGATTCCTTCTTGTTGGTTGTATCTTAAGAAAACTCAGATCAACTATATCTGTATGTGTTCATCCAATGACAATTAATTACTTCAAAGCAGTGACAATTTCAAGTGCATGTTCCACACTTGGAAAACGTTCAAATCCAAGCAAGTGGGAAAAAATGTCAGAAGGCTGTTAAACTAACACATCTTCAGAGCTAACAGTTGCAGAACAGATGCAAAAAAGTAGACCTGATTATATGTATTTCTGACATCTTCTTTCCATCAATATAAAACAGCCAATTTCAGGTCTCAGAAGGCAGTGAGTTTTGTCATTCCTGTCCAAGTTACACTTCTTATCTAACAATGCAAACACAACTAGAAAATATTAGAACATGTCTGTTTAGTTGAAGACATTTGCACATTTTTACTCTTATATTGAAAACTTTAGAAGGCAGTAGTGGTTTTGTTTTGGGGGTATTCAGCCTTGCGTTAGCACATTAGTTTTGCTGTCGACATTTTACCATCATTAATTACCTTTAATGGTAGTTGATATCTTGCTCTAAATGTTTTATATTCGTGAAAATATTCTGATTTTCTCTCCTCTGACTGGTTAATAACTAAACAACTGATGCAACCAGTTTAAAATTAGGGTTCTTTGTGTGTGTTTTACAGTGGAAATGTAAGTAGAATGTGTTGTAATATTCTTGTCTTTACTAGAAGCACATCACAAAATAAAACAGCCCCCTTCATCTGCTCGTGGGCCCATCTTCTTTAATCCACAGTACGTTTTTACACATTTCTAAGACGATGCACGTGTATGTACTAAGGCTTAGAGTAAGCTTCTTATTATTATTCCTGGATGGATATTGTACACAGTGCATAGTGACAATAACATATGCAATAACTAATACATAATTACTATGCATTTACATGATATACCGATGTAACGGTATAGCTTGAGTAAACCAATCAAAGATATGAATAGAGAGTTTCATTTGGTTCAAATTGGTCGGGTGTATTAGTCTGGTTAGATCTATATTAGTAACCAAACTGGATGACATGTTTACGTACAGTATAATATATATGTGTTTGTGTGAGTGTGAGTGTTCATAAGGGAATTGTGTTCTTGCAGTGCAATTTTTAAATTTATTATATTGCTTATGATGTTAAAACTGTATTTTTTATTTTTAAAGCTGTATTTTCATTTGTGGGATTCTGGAGAATTCATAGGAAAACTTTGTCTTGCCTTCAAGTGTTTGTTGAAATGTCTTTACTCTTATAATGTGCTTCTTCTTTTAACAGTAGATTTATGTTTTTAATCAAAGAGCATACACACATGGCTAAAGGCACGATGAAGATAACAGCGATGAAGCCATGTGTCACATGTTTGTGGGGATGTACACAGACCTAAAGAAAGTTTAGCATAAAAGAAGGAGGAAGAACTAGTTACAACAGTAACAGTAGTTAATTGCTGCCAGTTACAGAAAAAAGTTACATTTCTTTGGATGTGTTAATAATGTAATTTATCTGTGGTAAACTTTGTTATCTAAATAAATGAATTTGAATTGAAACAATAAGATTAATATTCACAATATTTTCTAACCATGTATTAGTTCATTCAACAACACACACTAGTTACACAAAGTACATAATAGTTTTATATAACAAGGCAACATTTTGTTGCTCTGATGTGTTTGATTTATGAGTAAATGAATGTAAAACCTTTTTGATTTACTAAATCCAAGTATTCGGAATGAAAGGTTAAAAAAGGTCAATAAATTAAAGCTACAAAAAAGCTAATTGACTGAAATTTAACCAACAAATGTGTGTCATGTTCATAGAACTTAAGTTTGGTTGATGTATTTTGTTTAAGTTTTTAGATGGAAATATGGTGCATTCATTCAGATTATTTTTAAAGTGTGGACAGCAACTCCCACTCATGTCTTTCACTCTGTTTTTTTCTTCTCCATCTCTTCCTCATTTTACTGTCATGTAACAAAATTATCAATATAGACCCAAATATTGTCAGACTCCTACATCACCTACATACCTGCAGTAAATACTTGCAGTTCTGTGACCAAATCTGTTTTAAATGAATGACTTATTATTAGCCCCCATCTTTATGTACGTCTCCCACAGTGTGTGTCTGACAAGGTGATCAGCAACACAGGGGCACCACAGGGGACTGTCCTCTCCCCCTTCCTCTTCACCCTCTACACCACAGACTTCAGCCACTGCACAGAGACCTGCCATCTTCAGAAGTTTTCTGATGACTCTGCGGTGGTTGGATGCATCAGCAGGGATGATGAGACAGAGTACCGGGCTGTGGTCGACTCCTTTGTCACGTGGTGTGAGCAGAATCATCTGCAGCTCAACGTGGCAAAGACCAAGGAACTGATCGTGGACTTCAGGAAGACCAGGAAACACTTGACCCCTGTTTCAATTCAGGGGGTCAGTGTTGACATTGTGGAGGACTATAAATACCTTGGAGTACACATTGACAATAAACTGGACTGGGCTAAAAACACCACAGCACTTTACAGGAAGGGCCAGAGTCGTCTCTATTTTTTGAGGCGACTGAGGTCCTT
The DNA here is from genome assembly GCF_963969265.1 of Rhamphochromis sp. 'chilingali'. Lineage (NCBI taxonomy): Eukaryota > Metazoa > Chordata > Actinopteri > Cichliformes > Cichlidae > Rhamphochromis > Rhamphochromis sp. 'chilingali'. The sequence continues at coordinate 11,773,202 of NC_137949.1, read as the reverse complement.
CAACATCTGCCAGAAAATGCTCAGGATTTTCTATGAGTCTGTTGTGGCCAGTGCGATCCTCTATGCTGTTGCATGCTGGGGGAGCAGGCTGAGGGTCGCAGATGCCAACAGACTTAATAAACTAATCCGTAAGGCCAGCAATGTTGTGGGGATGGAGCTGGACTCCCTCAAGGTGGTGTCGGAGAGGCGGATGCTGTCCAAGATAAAGACAATGTTGGATAACACCTCCCACCCACTCCATGACATGCTGGTCAGTCACAGGAGCTCGTTCAGTGAGAGACTGAGATTACCGAAAAGCACCACTGAACGACACAGGAAATCATTCCTGCCTGTGGCCATCTCCCTGTACAACGCATCCACTTAACACACTGTTTGCTGCTACAACTACACATGTTTCTTTTCCAACTATTTATTTATGAGTGACTTATGTATGTATGTATGTATATATATGTATATATTGTACTATTCTTAGTTAGTGTATTGTCTGTCTTGTCTTAATGTTGGTTTAAAATGGAGCACTGTAACAAAAAATAATTTCCCCCAGGGATCAATAAAGTATTCTGATTCTGATTCTGATTTACACATCCCACTCAATACTAGAGCCTGGTGTCACTCTACACTCCTCATATAAGAACAAATAGGCTGGACACCTTGCACTTAAACACAGTCAGTACTATTTTTTTTTTCTATATGCAGGATTGTAAACAGATTCAATGCAACCCTAACCATTATTAAGACCAAGAGCAAATAAAACAGCTCATTATCCATTATAGCCACTGGCAGTCCATCAAGGTGCTAGAGCACAAACTTATGCAATTTTTCCATCTTTCTGTATAGATTATAGTACAAAGGTGGCATGAGGGGCGCTGCATTTTTAATCTCCAGAGTTGAAGCTATGGAAAGTATTAGAAGCCAAAATTCATCTTGTTTTCTTTAATGTTTAATCTTCTAATACCACCAGCTGCCTTTTGGAGACTGAGACCTCAAAGTCGCTCCTTTAATGTGTTGACTTGCTAGTTAGCTCAGTGCACTACTGTGCTAAAAGATATCCTGCGAGACTTGTTATCAAATGCTAAACTTTTTACCTTCAAATATGTTAGATTGCAAGTTGACCTCCAGTAAAAGTCATATGTGTCTGCTGGTCAAATAAAGCTTCTGAGAGACATTCCTGCCAAATCCAGCCAGTTCCTACAGTATTACAGTACTACAGTCTTATTTTGTTTACTTCACTGGCAAAAAAAGACCTAAGCAATGTAAAATCAATAGGACTGACTTTGCTTGAGTCGACAATACATGGGAAAACACATCATAAGGAGGGTTTTGGAGTTTGGTTTTGTTTTTTTTAACACAAAACAGAATTTCTGTGAACTATTTCTGCTAAAAGAAAAAAGGCGATGGGGGAAGGGTATAAGTGAAATTTATATTCTTGTGCAATTTGTAAATTGTGTTTTTCTTTCAATCAAGCTCCATCCTGGAAAAGAGATATACTTCAAGGGCCCTGGACTGCATGGGAAAATCCCCCCTAACTGGTGGAGGAAGCCACGGACACAAACAGAGGAGAGTTGGGGACTACCTGCTGTTTAAACAGATAGCGGGCCTGTGTGGCCGAGGCTGGAAAGGCCCCTGAACTTCGCTCCACTTCTGATGTTTAAAAGTCCCAGCGAGGGCTTTGGCAGTTCTCCTGAGAAATAACGAACTATCTGGCCAGAACAGCCTTTGGATCCCGGGATGGACCGCCAGCGGCGATGCAGAACCCTTTTGCTGATTGGTTAGCAGACATGCAGAACATTCTCCAGGGAGCGGATGCTTGGGTGGTTCAGGAGATTGCCAGGCAGCCGCGCAATTAACTCAAATAAGCTTTGTGGAGAATTACTTAATGTGTGTCAGGCCCTTGCTGAGTATACAAACTACAGAGAACATCTACTGTTGCAGCAGTTCACAAGAGATGCACATTAGTGTCCCGCCCCCAACTCCCTACAGCCTCACTTTCACAGTCTCTTCAATACCACAAACAATATTTACAATATTTCACATCAACGTGATATGAATGATAGATGCTACAAGTGCTATAAAAAACTCCTGGCTGCTGCTCGTAGTGGGAATATAATGACAACAGTTTCATTTCTGAATCAGGTTCAAGCAAACACCTGCCCTGAACTTTGTTCACCGTGTGGGGGCCAGAAGCATGAATCTTCCCACACAGAGCCAACGACTGACCAGGGACCAAAAACAACAGTTGTAAAAACAGATGAAAACAAAATACCTGCCCAGAAATGAAAGAAGTCTCCCTCGCACATGAAGAAAAAACAGGTGAAAATGAATCGATGTGACGTGGGCTGAATGGATCCTTGCAGATGAACTAGTTTTTTAGTTGAGTGGGTAAATATGAAATTCTAAATATCTGCAAAAGATCAAGCAATCAAACTGCAGCTGCTGAAGCCTGAATGTCTTTTCTCGCATCTCTGAGATGAAAAAACGACTGTGTTGATATGAAGCTACCTAATAGCAGCATGACCACCTAGGCTGATTTTATTGCTCCCATTTAAGGTTCACAGGAAATCTGTATTTATTTACAGGCAGATGTGAGTACCAATAATCCTATAATAACCCTAAGTAGTAACTGGGAGCCAACGAGCCTCCCCTCAACAGTTACTCTGTTATTCCAGCCGCCATACCCCTGCATTTCCTCAACCTGACTGGGGTAGGGAGCTAATCATAATATATTAACTGACCATACAGGAAGCCATTTCCCTCTGTGCAGTTATAGTTACCATGTATGTCTTTCAGGCTTTAAAGGCCATTTAAGGTAAAGGCAGTTCACGCAAGCATTTTCAAACTAGTCCAGTTGTTGTTGGATGCCAGCACCCGCTGCTGAACAGAGCCGCGTTCACCCTAAAACTCCACCTTCAAGAAGAAATAATTTTATAGCGACGCAGTGACATCATTTACACGAATACGTTGTTCAAAATCCAACAAGGTCTTTTGTATATTTGATTTGGCCTCAGGCCCCTCAGCTGACCAATACATCACGTCTGGTCTGCAACTATTTAATGTAGAATCTCCAAAACTCACAAATGCAGTGCAACCAAACGTTCCAAAGATGTACCAGTATACTAAACAGGCCATATATCTTGCTCTCTTCTCCAAACAGAAATAGATTTTGCTGAATTGTTTGATAAATTTGGTCTAGGTTTTCCAACCATCCTTACTGGAGCTCCTACTGTTTTTCTGGCTGTTGGTGGCCTAAGCCCTAATCACCCACTGTTCCCTCAGAGGCCATAAATTACTCCGATGAGATGGTCCTTTGTGTTCCTACTGCTGGGGAGCGGGGCGAATTCACAGCGCCATATTTTGACAACCCGTACATTAAATCATTGTTTTATGACAGATGGGAAAACTTCTGCACTTTCACCGGCCTGATTTATGTTCATTTGGGTCTGGAGGACACTATAATTTGCAAGTAATGTGAAAACAGATGGATAGAGAGATACCAAAGGGTAAGACTGACCTATACATTCTCAGCGCAGCTTGCAAATGGCATCCATATGCTGCTAGAACTCTTCCAGTTATATCTCTATTACTGCGTGTGTCTGTGTGCGCGCAACGACTACATGCACATGCTTCTATGTTTGACTTGTGAAGTTGAAGAATAAAGGAGGTAGAAGCCTGTAAAAAATTAGATTTTATGTTGATGTTTGTTGAATAAAGAATCTTGTTGAGCATCCATCAACATTATAATCAGTAGTGTAATTTATTACGTGTGCACTGCCTTTTTTTATTGCTTATCTAACATGCAAGTGACAGCAAGTCACTCCGACATGTTTAACATTTATGAGCAAACACTTTAATCATTTGTCTTTGGTTTATTTTGCTGCTTCCTATCTCCAGTGAGGCATAAAAAATGGAAATGAAATAATTTAAGCCATACTTCACCAGATTTCCTCTCTGGTCAGATGTCAATTTAAATGAATTACAAAGTCGGCCTGCTTCATTTCCAGGGCCGCAGGTCATGTAGCAAGATCATAGATAGACCGCTCAACAGAGTTTCTCTGTTCTAATCACATCAGACACACTCTCAGTATCATCCTCTGTGTCTCATCATCATTTAGGTTAATGTAGCAGTCAACTGGAGTAATGACAAGCTGCTGCTAAAATGTCCAATTAGTGCTTTTTAAATGATAGACATCTACTTGTGAACTGCGATATTGAGCTGTTTTGTCAGACCACACTTGTAGAAAAAAATACTTACTGTTAAAAAAAGATAGCGATAAAATGTCAGAAAGCCAAGACATGTATGGTAACCGGTGAGGAAAGAAAACTTAGCCTGGGAGCCCTGGATGACTCGTGTTTTATGGCTTTTCCAATGAGGCAGGACAGTATGTGAGTGAGCAGTGTCTGGTTCAGCTATTGTATTCCAGCAAGGGGAGGGGGGGGGGACCACCCACATGAAGTCAGTGATGAAGTAAATACTGTTGCACGGCCACGTTCCCCTCCCTCATAGAATAAACTGTGGTCAAATGGCATGGCTCTGCTATCTCAGCTTGTCTCCAGATTATAGGGCAGAGGCTGAAGACATTCAAAGCAATCACACCAGCCTCTAGTCTTGCTGTGAATCCCCCACTATCTGCCCTCCCTGTCCCGCTAAGGAAGCCAGCTAATAGTGGCCAATGTCTACGGGCTGGGTTGAACTTGGCAGAGCACCGCGTCTTTCAAGACAAGACTTATGCCACTATGGAGCCAAACACAAAGCAAGGCCCAGAAGGAATGAGGTGCCAACAGATGCTCCTGTCACAGGATGACGCCCTTGGTTTTCTTCCCTTTCATGCAGGACATCAGGCAGAGTTCATCCTGGGAGAGTACCACATGTTCAGATAATCCTTTCTGAATCAAGTGATTCCTTCTCAAGTAGTCTGAGAGAATCTGCGTAAAAATACTGAATCGAAACAAGTAAACTAACAAGCAAATCTCTTGTGTCCTACATACCAGAGCTCCTTAATCATATCCTCTCTTTTTGTTTATTTGGGCTATTTGGACATCAAACCTTTCAAGGGGGAATAATATCCCAGGAGCATGGAAAAGAGCAAGCCAATTGGCCTCTTACAGGAGGTCTTTGAAAACCACGTTTGTGTTCTACCAACAGCAGCTCAGTATTTTCACTCTGTGAAACTGTAAGGCTGATTATTACCACTATTAGGAGTCCGGTTCCCGATTTGTTAGGAAAAATGAATCATCTCTTTGTGGGAACACTGAAACTGTCCTCCAGGCCAGTTCCTGTCAAGCAGTGCCACAAAGCTTAGACAGACCTTAGAGACAAACCAGAATCTTTTTTCCCCATCATGTACATGAGGATTGTTCTAACCCTTTCGCACCTTTGAGACATTTTCTGAAACTCTGTTATCCAGTGAAAAGCCACAGAGTGAAATGCTACTGACATAACATTGACCGTCATTTGCGAGGAGGTTGTTCCTACAAATGCTTGCTTTATTGGTCTTAGATGATAGCATCAACCACAATGTCTTTTGCTTTCATAATGATTTACTGCTGCCTGGTGGGATGAGCTCAGTGAATATGTGGGGTTGGCTGCCAATTCCACTTTTTCCTCTGTTTCTTTTTGGTCTGTGTGGGCCCAGGAGGTTTCTTAACTGTTACTGAGCCATTTGGACTGGAGACCAGGCAGTATGAAGCTGTATTTGGCTAAAGACCTCACTGGGCCTCCAAAAATAAGAAAGAACAGGGTGAGCATATTTGTCTGTGTGTGTGTGTGTGTGTGTGTGTGTGTGTGTGTGTGTGTGTGTGTGTGGGTCAGACAGATACAGCAAGCCGTATTTGTTCAGTAACACTAATAACTAAAAATACAAATGAGCCTTTCACTGTAAACCAACTCGCCAACTTAACAGAACATACAAATTGGAGTCAAGTCATCCAGCCCTCTCATTAAGCTTTTATATTGACCATACAGGCTGTAACACATGGGCTTAGTAAAGCCTTTTTAGATGTTAAGAGGGGATAAAGGGATATAATATACTTTTACAAATGTTTAAGAACGTGATGGTGTTAACATTTCGCCAGCTGTGGTTAATTCTCTACCTGCAGCTGTTTCTGCTGGTGGCCATCTTGAGGAAATATTACTCAAAAAAAGAAGAAGAAGAAAAAGAAGAAAAAGAAGAAGAAGAAGACGTGGGCTTGACCCAGTCACTGCTGTTATTTTAAAGAGAAAGAGGTTAGGACACTCCTCCTGAGGGACTGGTGGTCTGACCTGTGGACCCAAAGTCAAGGATGTGAACCACAAAGAGCAGGCTGTGACTTTATAGAGGGACTGAGCTGTACGGGAGGGGGTAACATGTCTATGAAGGTGAAAGATGTGGGTTCCTCTCAGAGGAGGGAAAACCACAGATATTTTTATTTAATTTTAAATGTTTTAATCTACATCAATACTCACTGAAATAAACTTTTGTGTGTCTGTGTGTGTTTTGTTCACATGGTGAAATCACTGCTCTTGGATAAAAACGGAGTACACTGTGCAGGCCCGTCTGCTGCTCACGCATCATGTGATCAGTGGTTTGACTATGGCGACCTCTAGTGGTCGCTATTCATACTACATTGCCATATGGAACTGGTTTACACCAGTGGTTAAATATGCAGCACCACATGATACTGGGCATGCTGTGCACGAGTTGTGGCAACCCCTGCTTACAAATCGTGCGATGTCAAAGTTTGTAGCACAAAGCCAACGTCACTGTTAGATTTTGTAGGGAACTGTGTCAAGCTTGTAGCGGGGGTCATATTGAAAGGGAGTGAGCTGGAGCCAGTAGTACACATTATATTTATTACAGTCATATTCAAGCTGCTCCTTGTTTCCCTGGCATCATTCATGCAGATGACAAATGATCCAATTGCATAAATTAGTTTGTTAAATGTGCTTTTTTTGTTCCAAATGGCAGAATGACATAATGTATAGTGGATGGGCTTCATATTTATTCTGCAGCATGCTGCAGTTTAGTTTGACAGATGTGCCCTGCACCCCCTTACACTAGCTGACCCTTTTAGTCAGTATGCATGAAGAAAGCGCCAAAGTCACTTCTTTCACCTCGCTCAGATTTTTATGGCTGACTTTGTGGACATAGAAAAGCTACCCAGGCCGAGCAGCAGACAAATAGAGCCCTGTTCATCTGTTTCTTTGGCCACCCTCAAACACAGCGTTCTTACATCATCCATAACTTTTCTTTCAACAAGAAAGTGCCATTTATGTTGCGTTTCCCCCTCCCCTTGCAGCACATAATACACCGATCCCATCATGTAAAGCCATTTGTTTGGAGACTTTGTGTGGTGGCCACCCGTGTTTAAGCACGGCCCCGGCGTGCTGATGACTTTTCCAATCTTTCCTCACAGGCTGGCAGGCAGAGTGGAGCAGAGCACACAGCCCCAGACCTCAGGCAAGCCCTAGCCTTCCAGAGTCCAGCGTTCATGTTTGTTCTTCTTCACCTTGATTCCTGTAAGAGTCTACCATCTGATGTACAGGTCAACAGCAGAGGAAATGACAATCCCAGCTGAGGATGAGGATATAACCTATTAACTTTCTCATCTGTGGGAGGGAAAATGGATCACTCACTAAGTCCTCTTCTAACCGGTGGCCGATTTCCTCCCCAAAGGAAATTAACAGTTACTCTAGAACTGTAAGTTCTCTTACAGAATCCTCTGCTCTCTGTCTTTGTATGCACATGCACATGTTTGATGTGTACCAAGACATTACATAGTGATAAACAAGACAGTTGGACTTTGTAATTATTAAAATCATATTGTGGTCATTTGTTGTTTACTTGATTGAAAGGTTTTTGCTTCAAAGCAGATCTTTTAGTGAACTGTTTCTGGCCTATAGGGTGGAAATCTACGTCCTTCCAAATAAAGCCTGGAATCCTGTGATGATTTATAACTATTTAGACAAGTGTTTAACAGAGATGTAGGATTATGGAAATACTGCTGTCATATGTAATACACAGAGCACCTCATGCGGGCTTCGGTGACCACTTAAATCTGTTGGCAGCTTGAAATGTCCCCTTCAGCTAGGCAGATGGATAAGGCTACGTTTCAATCCTCACACTGAATATTTGACTTCCTTATGAACTTGACAGTTAATGTTAGTTGGAGGTCCCAAGGTTTTCTGCATGTCATCTGTCTCCACTATAGAGAAAAACGGTGGATCCACATGAATGCCGTTTATTGTTCTATGAAGAAAAACATCTTTTTATGATCAACTGATGTCAAAGAACCTAAAATAGAGCCTTCCTCCTGGGATGAGATCAATAACATGGGGTAGTCACTTGATTTTTGACAGGTGTTACAATTCAGAAGGGAAATTCAACTACTCATCGTGTTCAAAAACAGATTTTTTTTCCATCAATTGTTTTTATATCTAATTATTTTAAATTACATAGCTACTTTCACAATATGGCAGCTGCTAGGCTCCATGGATGGATGTACAGACGGAGGGAAATAGCTATACATATTGACCCTAATTAAATATTGCCACTAAAGGTCATTTGAGCTCCTGCGTGTTACAGAGGCTACAAGTTTAGCTGTCAGCAGCTGTCCTTCTTTCTCATGTGGAGAAAAAGAGGAGTGGGAGGAGAGGAGAGGCACAGGCTGCAGAGAGATGACAGCATGGCCACCCTCCTCTCCAAAATCTTTCACTCAACAGCACCGAGAGGCTTTTCTGGGAGAGACAGAAGATGACCAAGGGTCAGACTGACACACAGACATGAATTTTTCACCAGCATATTTTCTGTGGGTAAATAATCCAGTTGAGCTTTCCAGATGGTAGATTATAAATCCTGGATCGAAAAATAAATAGTTTTTGAAGCAAGCAAACAAAAAATAGCTTTTTGGGATTTATTTGCCACAGTGGTGTAATGTTCACTTTTTGGTAATGTGAGGGGAAAAATTCAGTGGTAGCTTGAATTCATGAAAAGAATGAAAATGTGATTATTTATTTATTAATTTATTTAGTTATACAACCTATATACACTCAACAAAAATATAAACGCAACACCTTTGTTACTGCTCCCATTCCCCATGGGATGGACGTAGAGACCTAAAATTCATTCCAGATACACAATATAACCATCCTTCCCAAACAGTGGTCACAAATCAGTCCAAATGTGTGGTAGTGGGCACATCTGCTATATTGAGATAATCCATCCCACCTCACAGGTGTGCCACATCAGGATGCTGATCTGACATCATGAGTAGTGCACAGGTGTACCTCAGACTGCCCACAACAAAAGGCCACCCTGGAATGTGCAGTTTTGTCTCACAGCAAAATGCCACAGATGCCACAAGCAATGACGGAGCGTGCAATTGGCATGCTGACAGCAGGAATGTCAACCAGATCTGTCGCCCGTGCATTGAATGTTCATTTCTCAACCATAAGCCGTCTCCACAGGCGTTTCAGAGAATATGGCAGCACATCCAACCGGCCTCACAACCGCAGACCTCGTGTAACCACACCAGCCCAGGACCTCCACATCCAGCAGGTTCACCTCCAAGATCGTCTGAGACCAGCCACCCAGACAGCTGCTGGAACAATTGGCTTGCACAACCAAACAATTTCTGCACAAACTGTCAGAAACCGTCTCAGGGACGCTCAACTGCATGCCCGTCGTCCTCATCGGGGTCTTGACCTGACTCCAGCTCGTCGCCGTAACAGACTTGTGTGGGCAAATGCTCACATTCGATGGCGTCTGGCACGTTGGAGAGGTGTGCGCTTCACGGATGAATCATGGTTCACATTGTTCAGGGCAGATGGCAGCTGAGAATGTCCCAGTTCTTGCATGGCCAGCATACTCACCGGACATGTCACCCATTGAGCATGTTCGGGATGTGCTTGACCGGCGTATACGACAGCGTGTACCAGTTCCCACGAATATCCAACAACCTCGCACAGCCATTGAAGTGGAGTGGACCAACATTCCACAGGCCACAATTGACAATCTGATAGACTCCATGCGACGATGTGTTGCACTGCATGAGGCAAATGGTGGTCACACCAGATACTGACCAGTTCTGGGTCCCCAGACCCCCAATAGCGCAAAAAACTGCACATTCCAGGGTGGCCTTTTGTTGTGGGCAGTCTGAGGTACACCTGTGCACTACTCATGATGTCAGATCAGCATCCTGATGTGGCACACCTGTGAGGTGGGATGGATTATCTCAATATAGCAGATGTGCCCACTACCACACATTTGGACTGATTTGTGACCACTGTTTGGGAGGGATGGTTATATTGTGTATCTGGAATGAATTTTAGGTCTCTACGTCCATCCCATGGGGAATGGGAGCAGTAACAAAGGTGTTGCGTTTATATTTTTGTTGAGTGTATATAAACACTTTGTGAAAATCTATCAGTCAAATCTAATTTTTACTCTGTTTAGATTTTTTCACTCAGTTTTTACTTTCGCCTGGTTGGGTTTAGAAAAAGATCATGATTTGGGGGATAAAACACCCCCCTTCACAATCGTAACCACTGACCAGTGCCAAGTCGTAAGAGCCAGATCACTTTTGCTATTGCAAACCGAGTGTGTCCTTGTGTACACATGACGTTTGTCTATATTTGTGTTGACATTCACAGCACTTCAAAGTTACCAGCAGATCAGCCCAGTAACCACACACTTTCACTGATATATCACTGTTAGTCTCTTTCAGTCTGCATCCTCCTGTAATCAAGTCCTACAAGCTCCGTCTTTCTTTTTCTTTCTTTCCTGTATATTTGTTTTAACCATTAAGCAACATCTGCTAAAGAAGAAAAAAAAACTTTCAATTTTTTTCCTTTAAAAAAATCTTGAAGCCCATGAAACGTTAAAAGCAGACTCCACCACCATTCGTGATCCTCATGAGGTCTTTTACACAGGTAACCCTACCTTTGATGGTGTATCTGCACCCTATTATGAAACGGTGGGGCTGCACAGCATGCCTGTTGGTCTGTGCCACTTGTAATGAGTTCCACTAGCAGGACATAAGGACAATCTACAGATCGATTCAGACTTTTATTTCTGCTGAGTCACTCTCTTGTAAAAAAAAAAAAAAAAAAAATGTCATGATGACTGTCCCTCCTATTTCCAAAGTTTACTGCTTCTTTTAAAAAGTATTTGGGACTAGTAGCCTCCTGAAATCAGACTGAAATCATGTTTGGACCTTCAGAAAAAACTTCAGACACATTCCTTCTGTGGTACACCCTTGCTCTTGTATTTATTAGTCGCCCACCTGACAGTAAATGTCAAACTTTGGACGTGTTCTCCAGGGTTCAGCTGATCAGTGTCTACAAGCACATGAGAATAATTTAGGCAACCTAAAGGTTTAACCGCTGAAAACGTGTGATGTTACTTCTATTTTTAAACAGGTCATTAAGTGTCGCCTCCATTTTCTTCTAAACAAGTTTCGAGCGTATTCGAAATCACTTTTTTTTTCTCTAAAATTCTTCATTCTTTTCATCTTCTAAACAAACACGAAGGCTGTGAGGCGTCATGTGTTTTTGATGACTATTTTTCCATTTTAGAAACTCTGAAACATCCCCTGTTTGCTTGAAAAGGATAATCACCTAACCCATGAAATGTTGATGAGGAAAATGAGCAGAGCCATATTTACCATACGGAGAAGCTCATTAGAGAGTCAGTGGCAGGGACGAGGTGCATGAGGTGGCAAGCACCTGCCTTCTGTCTGAGGCATGCCTCTTTTATTGCAGTGGCTTTTATTTACTCACTCTCAAATTATTTTTGGTCCTTAGTTGACAAAGATAAATGGAGGGATTAATATATATTGGACTAATCTGGAAGCTTGCAGTGGGGGTAGCAGCAAGCCTGGATAGTATTTCCCTCAGGTAACCAAACGCAGGCCCACTGGATTAGGAGCCATTTGCAGTAAGGATTAGCCATGATCCAAAGCTATTAGCAGAACATGGCTGTTGGAAAAATGATGGGAGGAGAGCTAAAGAGCTTTTTAATTGCATCCTACTGATTGTAATTCACAGATGCTCCTTAACAAATGATTGTATTCACACTTCAGCTGACAGGTTTTAGCGAATAATGTGGTCTTGAAAATCTAATAAAAAGAAAGAAAAATATGATATGGGGACTTTTTAGGAAGCAAGTGTTTTTGGGGTGCTTCATATTTTTGTTCATGAATAAAAATATATGTAGTGAATGTGACTAGGAAGGGAAAATGAACAGACTGAAATTAAAGTCTGGTTAAACACATCATCTCAGGACTGGACGGTACGTATGGGAGGGGCCCGAATGATAGGTCCAATCTGAAAGTACCTGCATGGGAGTAATGTGACTTTATAAGAGCTTCCTTTGAACATTATGTGCATTTCTTTGCTACTGTTTAAGTGGACCAGTGTTGTATTAGCACCTTCAATTAATTAGATATTAAATCCGATGGGTTGGTTAATAGCTAGTATTGTGGAATGAGTTGATTTTTCGCGTGCTTTTTTCTGTCAGTGAGAGCATGGAGATATTTGCTTGGTAATTAGAAAGTGTCCCACGCGCTGCTTACAGCCTCAACATACTAGTGTGTTCATGGTACAATTGTAAATAAAGCTGCGGTTGCAGTACTCCAGCATATAGCTGGCACAACAGAGGAGAAGCAAGCAATAACATTTAAATAGTGGTGTTCCATTAAGACAAGCAAGGCAAGCAGTGCCTGCAAATCGAAAAGTAGATATAAAATCAGTGGTACCACCGTAAATTGGTCTCTCTCATTTCATCTCAGACATCCACCATAAAGCTTGTAATACATCCCCTATATTACTGCCATCTTGTGGCCACGGTCAGCTATTTTCACTGAAAGATACGCTTGCTTCACAATCATAGGAAACCGTAGCTCTCTCTGTCATATGAGTCTCTCCCGTTAGCAGTGGCTGGAGATGAGCAAGCTGAGAGGACAGCAGCTTTTTTGTCGGGGGGAGGATTTCTGCATGTGGATAAACCTCTGGTTTCACAGCAAACTGATGGGAGACCAGCATGTAAAGCAAGCTGCCACTGGCTCCGCTTTCAATGCTCTGAGACAAGTTAGGATTTGTGCTTCATATGGAAACACAGCTAGCATTAGCAAATAAATGAGCTTCAGTGATTTATCATCATGCCCAAAGAGTTTCATCTTGCAAAACATCTTGGCGAACATGTGTGATGTGGAGAAGATGTTTAGTAAAGCAGAAAATGGTGGAGCATATGCAGCAGTTATATTAATACATTTGACGCTGATGGGGAGCATTTTTTTTGGAGAATAATCGGTTTAATTCGATTCTTTATGCTCAATTTTCAAATAATACAGTTTTACGTGTGATGACGTGTTTTCGTAATGTTTTATTGCCTTTTTATTGCAAATAAAATATGGTATTTAGAAGATTTGGGGGCAGCACAAATTTATTTTAATCTGATCCATTTTTTGTCCAATTATTGCTAAATAGTGGAGGAAGATCTTTTTTGTTTCTCTGTGTAGGGATAATCTCTCCTTTCCTTTCTCTTAAAGTCACCACACTTTACTGCATTTTAAGTATATTGTAAAATACAACATTTCAAACACTGCAAATAATATAAAATACATCAACTGTATCTTTGTCTACAGCTGGTATATTTCACAGAAAGCACAAAAAAATAACATATAAGGTAAAGACTTTACAGTATTACAAAGAAAACCCAACAATCCCATAGCTCCAAACAGGCAAGCCCTTGGTGAAAGTGGGAAGGAAAAACTCCCTTTAAAGAGGACAAACCACCAGCAGAACCAGGCTCAGCAACAGGTTGGGGGTATGCTAGACTACTGATCTTCCGACTGACCTTCCATTGTACAAAAAGGTCCGTCATATAAACATTGTTTTGTACCTGCTGAAGTTCAGTTTGACCGGGTACAAAACAATGTTTGGTACAACTATCCTTCAGCTATACACAACAATGTTTTGTACCCGGTTGATGAAGGTTAGTTTGACTGGAAGGTCGTGACTCAGTGAAATAGTGGTCAGTGAGAAATTAATTATTTTTTTTTAATGTTATGCAAAGGTTGCATGAAAATACTATACTTGGCAGGTAGGTATAGATACCACAGGTTAAACTGTTTAATTTGTTGTAATTTGTACTGCGATTATGGACTGCAGGAAGTGGATTCAAATGCAAAAGGTAACAAAAGGTGAGCCGTTATTTTGGCTGATTCAAGAATTCAACAAAAACAAAGAACCTGCAGACAAAGAGGCAAACTAAGGCAGACAGGTGACACATTGGGGAGGTAAACAGGCTCTGAGGCAAGGACTTCAGGGACACCACCATTATTTATATACACGAGGGCCATCAGGGGAATTGAACGAAGGAGGGTAGCGAGATGGAGATGAAACCATTAAGACTAAAACACAAGGAAATTATAACTATATGCAAGACACAGGATACAAATGAGTGTGAAAATAAAACAGGAACTAACTACCAAAGACAAAGCTAAGACAAACACATACACAACAATTTTACACTAGTGGGAATATTGGGAAAACTTATACAGTCTTTAAAAAAAAAATACCAAGAGCTCCAAATAATCATAAAATCCAAAAGAAAACAGAAACCCAGGGACCATGACCGGTAGTAAAGTTGGCTGTGATGTTCACAGTCAATGATGGATCACATCAAAAGGTACCATCCTGTCATAAGGGCGTGATTTGGGGTCATTTTTCTCTGCCTGGGTTTTTCACCCTTCAGGTGTGCACATCTCATTGGCTGTATCCCAATTCAGGGTCTGCATCCTTCGGAGGACCCGGCCGTGGCAGTCCGCGTCATCCGAAAACCGAGAAGGCCGGAAGTACGAGGCTTCCGAAATGGGACAGTCTAGCCTCCGTCGCGCTGCTCAGGTTGCCTAGCAACCATGATACTAACCGCTGGAAACGTTTCATACAGCTTTGACAGAAATGAAGGAGACATTTTTTTTGATCATCTGTTTTTACTCGGCTGCCCCGCTTTTCACTTTGGTCATGTAAATATAATATGGCCAATATTAAAGTCAGCATTATATTTATCATTATTAGTTATTACAGCAGTGAGCCTGAAGTCTGTGTCAAATCTTGAGGGGCAGTTGTTTATTATTCCTATCACCTTGAATCTTCACTCAAAGACAAGCATCTTTACACACAACATCTGTATACACACACACACACACGTTATTTTATTATGTTGGCATTACTAAACTTGGCTCAATGCTTACATGTGTACAAAGACAATGTATGAGCTGTGATAACCGTTTATGATAGAATGAAGAGTAGACTGATATATTAAATATTCTTTTACTGGGTGGGAAAATCAGACCATGTCATAACTGCTTTAAGTCATACAGAATAGATATCAGAGCCTTAAACAGGCTGACTTCTGCTAAATGGGTCAAACTGGGCAGAAAGTATACAAACACATAACATCCTTATAGAATATGATGTAACATATTCATCAACTTACCTCAGAATATATAAAGCATATAAACCATTACAGCAATATGATGCAACAAACACAGCAGTACTACTGATCCAAAATACTCAAAGCTTCATAGAACTGAAACAAACATTTATTTTTAGCTCCATTCTGCTGCTGATACATACTTTAGGTTTCTGAATATAAAACTTGTTACTGCCTTTCATAGAGTTTTCATAGTGTTAGAGTACTGAAAACACTTTAATGATAAAATTATTTTAACATTACCTAATAAGACTGATTAAGGACAGACAATTAGTCATTTTAAACTTTTCTAGCAGTCCTTCACATTGAGTGTTGACCCAAGGTGATATCTAAAACCTGCAAGACGCAGGTACTCAAGGCCTGGAGTTGCTCACCCCTGGTCTATTCTCTCCATCTGTCAGCTGCTGCTGGCTCTTCCTCCTCCTCTTCCTCACAAACTGCCGAGTTTGTCCTGGTGGATCATCAGGGGTGCAAAGCCTCACAGTGGGTCCCTCAGTCTGTCCTCACTCTGGACACTTGTCACACATGAAAAATCAAATGTGATAAGCTGCGTTATTACGAGTGCTGAACAAGATGGTACAGTGGAGACATGTGTGACTCCTGTGATTAAAGCATCGTCAGCTCGTTCAAACACACGTTAAAGTCCGTTTGGCTCGACACCACCGAACAGAGGCAGCAATATAATATAGCTAACATTAGCAGTGCAGTGAATCCTGCTTGTGCAGTGATATTCAGGATATCCAGTGATATCCAGCTTCATGCCGACCACAGAGCTAGCCTTCCTGATCAGTTTCTCCAGCCTGGATGAGTCCTTCTTTGCTGTGCTGCTCCCCCAGCACACCACAGCATAGAAAAGTACTCCAGCAACCACTGACTGGTAAAACATCCTCAGGAGCTTCCTGCAGATGTTAAAAGACCTCAGCCTCCTGAGGAAGTACAGTCGGCTTTGGGCTTTTTTATACAGGTGCTCTGTGTTGCATGACCAGTCCAGTTTGTTGTCCACCCACAGCCCGAGGTACTTGTACTTGTTGACCACCTCCTCCCCCTCTATCTGAACCGGCAGTGGACCTTCTCTGGACCTCCCGAAGTCCACAACCAGTTCCTTAGTCTTTGAGGTGTTGAGTTGCAGGTGGTTTGTGTGACTCCATGCGACAAAGTTCCTCACCAGACTTCTGTACTCCTCTTCCTGATCATCCCAGATACACCCCATGATGGCCGATGGCACTGCAAACTTTATGCTTTGCAGTGATAACATCAAGCCAGTAAATCCACTCATTATAATATTTGTCCTCTGGTCTTTTTAAATAAATTTCAGCAATCCTAAAGTGGTGCAAAATTTTACCAGTGCATTGCATTGTTGCAGTTGACTTCATTCATGATGTTAGTAAAGTATAGCTTCAAAAATTGCACAAATAAAACATATTCACCCACCAAAGAGTCTATGTCACGCTTAAAATGTGTTTTAAATAAAGTGTGGAAACATGACTTTAAACTGAAAACCTGAACATAATCTGCTCCCGACCAGGTTATGTCTTCAGCATATGTTTCCATGGTGATATAGCTAGGGTAAAAAGAGAGCCACCTTTGTGACGGTGACAACTCTGGCTTTAAGCTTGATCTGGCTCTCACGCTCCTTAACCCTGCTTCATACTCCGCCCTTCAGGGTGAAGGAGTGAAAAAGAATGTTTGATGTAAAGTAAACAAACACACAGACCTAAGCAGAAAGGATAAATCAAATCAATTTATTTATATAGCACTTTACACAGGATAAAAACCACAAAGTGCTTCACAGTAATATAAAACAGAAATACATAAAATACATTAATTATCAAAACATACAGCACAAATCTAATTAAAAGCCAATCTAAATAAATGAGTCTTAAGCTGCTTTTTAAAAGAATAAATACAATCAAGGCATCGTAATGATGGAGTTAGAGCATTCCACAACCTGGGGGCCACCGCTCTAAAAGATCTATCACCTCTAGTCTTTAAACGTGTTCGTGGGACTACCAACAGCCTTTGATTAGATGATCTCAGGCTGCGAGAGGGAGCGTGGGGTTCTAAAAGATCAGAAATGTAGGCAGGGGCATCACAATTCAAAGCTTTAAAAGTCAGTACCAAGGTTTTAAAATGAATTCTGAAATGTACTGGAAGCCAGTGTAATGAGCTTAACACTGGTGTAATGTGCTCTCTTTTTCGTGTCTTAGTTAAAAGCCTTGCAGCAGCATTCTGGACTAACTGGAGACGGTCAAGATTCCTTTTGCTCAAACAAAGAAAAAGGCTGTTACAATAATCTAAGCGAGAAGAAATAAAAGCATGAATAACCATTTCTAACTCAGATTCAGACAGCAAAGTTCGCAGTTTGGAGATGTTTCTTAGCTGAAAAAGGCAATTCCTAATCAACTGGCGAGAGTGTTGTTCTAGGGACATGGCAGAATCAAAGATCACACCAAGGTACCTGAGGCTCGGGTGAACAGATGAGCCAAGAGAGCCAAGATGCTGTTTGATTAGAGATATCTGGTTATCGGGGGCAATAGTTAATGTTTCTGACTTCTCAGAGTTCAACTGTAAGTAGTTGTCACCAAGCCACTGTTCAATGGAAGCTAAACATTTAATTAAAGAGGACAGTTTATGGACTTCCATCGGCTTAAAAGAGCAATAGAGCTGAATATCATCAGCATAGAAGTGATAAGACACCTCAGGGAACTGCTTAATTATAAGTCCTAGAGGTAACATGTACAAAAGAAAAAGAATAGGACCCAGAACTGAACCCTGCGGTACCCCACATGTCAGATCCTTGGAATGTGACATAAACCGATTCGCAAAAACACTAAAAGATCTGTTGGAGAGGTATGACTGAAACCACTTCAATAAAGCTGTAGCAGGGGGAGACAGACAGCTGAGCAAAGGCCCGGCTAATATAAGTACAGCCTATAACACAGACTATAACAGCTAACTGGGATTATGTTACTGTTTCTTGCTCACATTTGTTCAGACGTATTTTTCAGTACACAACCGTGTTTGATTTAAGTGGTTCTTTTTGTTTGCATTAACAAATCCTCTGTAGAGTTGGAGCTAGTCAACTCTGGAGAAGATCTAATTCATCACACTGAAAACGCCTGTCGAAGAAGCAAAAAATATTTAATATTCTCTTGTGTCCCCTTGTGAGTCCATGTGTCATCTGAAAATGTTGTCCTAGAGACATCTGCAGAGGCACCACAGTGGTGTTTATCTTTCATATGTGTACAGATTTTGACAGTGTGATGGTGTTGTACCTGTGAAAAAAATAGTCACAAAACTTTGCAAGGGTGTAGCTGAGCTGCATGGGAAGTAGTGGGGCCAAAAATGTGGCTTTGGAGCCATTTACTGCACTGCAAGAATTACTGCATTGTTTTAAGTGAGCACTGTATGTCACGTTCACTAAAGCACCTCAGTACAGATGCTGACTTTGAAATGTGTGCCGATAACACTCCAGATCATCCCTCTCCTGCATGATTTGGTAGATGAAATAAGGTGAATAATTTAACTTGCATTCATGGATCCACCAACTATGCTCCCTAACATGGGGTCTCAGAAAGTTCATAACTCCCTGCAGTGATTTCCACAACCTAACTGTGACCAGTCGTACTGTAGTGCTACAAGAGGGCCTGCAAAACAATTCCATTAATAATGATTGCAGACTGATCCATGTTCTAATGGAAAACAGAGGCTTCTTTGGATGGTTTCTTTATACCGAAACACTTTGCAGCATGTTGCACTGTCACCTCAGGCAGAGAAGGTCCCGTGCTTGGTTAACTGTTGATTCAATTTTGTCTCTCTGTGATGGACAGGTCCAGGTCACCTGTCTTTGGTATACACCAAATCTAACATTTGGCAATCTGGGAGAGGCTCACATTGACCCTGGATTAAAATCATGATTAAATGGTTATATTTTAATAAGTTGTCAAGTCTGTTCTCATTTTAGGTCATTTTTGTTTCTCTTCCAGTTTATATAAGAATTACAGTGTGTAATAATACTGGCATGTCATTATGTTACTTAACTTGATAAAGAAATTACCAATAACTCGGGGACATAAGGTCACTAAAAGTAAGAATCAGTTTAAGGGCTTCACTTTTTTGCTCCTCGCTATAACAACGACTTTTATGTGAAAACTTAGGCTGTTCTGTCCACTTTCACATCACACCATAGGCGGGAACCGTGTTTCTTACCGGAGCACGCCTGCAGGGAATCTAGGTGGACTAGGTGAAACTAAGGGAAAAGAAAGACACCGAGGAAGAGATGGCACACTTTTCCCTCTCACGTCATCTCAGTGATGGATTAGAAGTGAGGAAAAGCGAAGCCCAAATGTAAGTGATTTTCTTTTTTCTTTTTGTTATATTTGTGGTGTGATTGGCATGTAGTACCTGTGATGTTGTAGACTGTTTGTTTGCACTTAGGAAACGCCAGAATATTTTATTTATTGCATTAAATAGCTGATGCCATTTTACAAACATGTGCTTTGTCAGCTGGTTGGCCTGTCGCGGGAAGGCTGGAGTTTCAGACTCGCACAGTTTTCATTCATAAAGTGCTTTACAAACCCCAGTCAGTGCAGCTAGCCAAACAACAAAGAACCACTGACTGCTACAGACAGTGAAAGTGGGCAGTATACCCTCTGTTTTAACATAAAACTCGTTGTTACAGCCAAGGACAGCACAGAAGTGACCCCCAACTGATTTTTACTTTTAGCCTTCTTATTTTCCCGCGTTATTGGTTCTGGTACTAGCTGGTTAAGGTAAACTAGTATAAGTCTATTTAATTAACCCAGTGACGTAATGTTCTGTGCTGCCAGAAGATGGCGCTAAACATGTTTTTAAAGCTTTAAGCGTTCATTTCATAAACCCAGTTACATCCAAGGGCGGATCCAGAGAAATGTTCTTAGGGTGGCTTTAAAGTAATCAAGTATGGTGGCAAAATTAAAGCCACTTTATTTCACACATATGCAGGTGTTGCATTCTGTAATATGTGTTATATATGGTTCAAATAGATCAAATGCAGTAAGTGTACACATGTTTTATATAAACATAGTCTGTAACTTTCTTATCGGTTTTAACCCAAATAACTAAACAGTTCAGTTATATAAGAAAAATGTGAATTTTGATTTTTTTTTTTTGTAGTGTATATGTAGTTATAATGGATAAGCATGTAGCATGTATAAAATCCAGAAAACTACACAACATGAGGGTATCAGTTTGAAACACAAGTCTAACTTACGTTTCAAGCCCTTTTTATTAAAAATAATCAAATTGTTACTTAAATTTAAAGAAAATGTTAGAAAGTCATGAACAAATGTTTCACTAAAATTTCAAACCTGATTTTTTTGGGTTAATAACACTCACATGTGTTGAAATGCCCATTGGGTTGATTCAAAATGTGCTCTGGCACATTCATAGGCATCAGCTGCTGATGACAGCAAGAAATAAAGCCGTCAGTGCTATGAGCTGAACTGTGTTTTGATTTGGGGGTTGGGGTTTAACACTACGCAGTATATTTAGTTTTAGAATTTATATTCAGTGTGAATTGTAGCTAGGCTCAAAGTTAATGCTAGCTTATTTTAATAAACAACATTGTCATATGCAAAACTAGGGTGGCACTGGAGTTTTTATGCCACCACAGCAGATCCTCCCCTGGTTACTGTATGTCAGTCTTTGAGAGTAGAGCTTAATGGTGTAAATTAGCCTTTTTACATTTAGTGCTTCTTGTGCACTTTAATTCTGGCAGTTGCTCTGATCTAAGTAGGTTTGCTACTCTATTACTTTAAACTGGATCCGTTATCTCCACAGGTTATCTGCTGTTATTTAACTGCAGTCTGGTACATAAAAACATATACGTGCATATATTTCTCTCTGATTGAGCTTGTAATAGGACTCAGATCCTAAGGGGGACTCCTGCAGTGCACTACATCACACACAAGGTGGAGCTGCAGAATAAGATTTGATGCTGCCCTGTTTCATTTAGTCAATGGAAGACGTGCTGGAAAACAAAAGGAGAATTTATCGACTTTCTTATCTCACGTAGATTAAAACATGGTTTAACAGATATGAACTCTGTTTCACACGTCCAGATGAAAAGACAGCTTCTCCATTTTCCTCCTGACCTTTTCTGCTAATCACAGCCACTGTAAAAACAAGTGCAATAAAACACTGGCCAGCTGGTGATAAAGAGCACTCACATCTAGCAGGTGGTGCTCTGTACGTAACGTCCCCTCAGTACAACCAAGCAGTTATGGTTTTATTGCCCTACACATCCCCTTCATATCTGCGTACTTCCCAGCCGCAGCCAGGTAGGACCACCTGTCGGAACAACGATAAGACATAGAGGGATTGTATGCAGCGATAGCCTGCCAGGCTCTGGCTTTGGCTGTGATAATAGTAAAGTGCAATATTTTGATGACTATGGCCATGTTGGTTTAGTGCAGTGTGTGTTTTTGTGTGTGTGGGTGAGAGAGAGAGAGAGAGAGAGAGAGAGAGATACATTGTGAATTTCTTGAACCTTGCAAGACCTTCTGTCTGTGCTGAAGCCAAAGCTGTCCACTAGAGGGCAATGGTGCTCACTATAACAGCAAACCCTTTTTCCATACTTAAAAACTGGTTTGATTTCTACTTTTAATATTTTCCACATTTATTTTAGTTTTTTTCAAAGGAACAGACACTTTTTAAAGGTACTATTTAAACAAAGGAGCTCTGAACTGCAAAGAACAGCTTCTCTCTTGCAGCACATGGTTGCAATAAACAAATATGGCTCACTTTTTTTTTCTTTTTGTTTTGCAAGATTATCTGAATGGTACCACAGCTGGAGCTGTGGACAACACTCAGCCACTTGCACAGGGTGGTTGGCTTAGCAATTGTACAAACAGGGTTTTCTGATTATTTTTTGCTTTGCTTTACCAACATGCCATTGAGATCAGCAGATCAACAGCCAGCTTTTTGAGTGCTCTACTTTTCAGTGTGATGTGCAGTAAGTCTGAGGATCGCTGTGCAAACAGCCTCTTTATGACAGAGAGCAAGGTGAGCGGCTTCAGACACTACAAGCCAGACAACTCATCAAACAAACACACTAGAGGCACTGAGTACACTCACTGTGTACCATCTCGTTTGTGTTATTAGAGAATTTATTGACATTAGTATAATATTACAGCTTGGCACAAATAAATACAGTGCTGATGTAGTTGCTTTGTGTGTTGTGCTGCACATAATCTTCACCTTACAGCAATATTTTTGTGTTTTCTGAAACCTGCCTGCATTTCACCACCCTGCTGTTTGGTGCTAATATACATTCAGCATCATCTCCTCAGTTATGACAGAAGATCTAAGTTGCCGCCTTTATTCCTTTCTTCACACTCGTGGCATTAAGAAGCATTGTGTTTTTACAGCACACTGAAAGGTACCATCTTTTCTGCGTGAGCTTTAGCACCTTTCAGCGCCTTGCTAGCAGGCTCACCTGATGAATCTGCACAACTCCCTGCTGCACAGCTGAGAGGCTTCTTTTCTCCAGCCTAGCAACAGCTTTAGCACTAATCTCTCTCGCTCTCTGTTTTCTCTTTCATTTTGCTTTATTGTTTCTTGAATGTGAAAGCTGATGACTGATTTTTTTACTGTTCTGCCACCTTTCAAATCTCTCAGCGTACCTTATCTCGAGATAAAACCCCAGTGCCTGTAAATGGTTGAATTGAATGCAGGTGCACTTAGTGCTCAAATTATAGCGGAGAGAAGCGAAGCGTGTATGCTAAATCCTTAAAACCAAGGAGATATCGAGCTGTGCACTTTAAAGAAATGCAGCCTAACAAAATAAAATGTTTTTTTATTTTTTAACATGGGACAATCTGCTAATTACAACTAAATTAGCCCGAGCAGCCAATATGTGAAATGCTCTATGAAAACTGCCACTACAGAAATCAAAGCAAAGGGAAAAGCAGTCCTGACTGCCAGACAAATAATATGATGCTCCAGCATTATCATTAAAACACTTTCTTCCAGGGTGCACTGTTCTGTATTTATTTATTTCAAAATGAGCACCAATTGTAGCTGTCAGAAGGCCAAACAAGAGGCACCGCAGCTGTCTCACAGTCAGTCACATGTGATGATGCTGGCCCATTAACGTCGTTGTTCTCATATCCATAAACGGATATTTCGAAGCAGCATCTAAACTGTTTAGCCAAATTAGAAGTCAAATGAGCAACAACATCTGCTATACGTTAACGTCGAAACATTTTCCAGAGACAACACAAAAAAAGACGTGACCGCAGATTCAAATGCCTCCCTTTTCTTTTCAGTTCTGGGATTTAAAATTGGTCCGACATTAGAAAGACTATTGTAAGGAATAGGAAAATATCATTCACGGAATCAATATCTATTTCCATATGACATGAGAATGATAATAGGCTTCCAAAAAAAAAAAAAAAGAGAATGATAATAGGCCAACAAGCTCATACAGATAGTCCAAAAAAGAAAGGTGGTTAGGAGGTGTTTCACTTATTCACATCCATAGAAACACATAAGTGAATCATGTGGTCTGCTATTTTCTACATCACTGAGAAATTAAGCAACTGCCACAACTGCCAGTCTATTGCCTTTAAGTCAGCTGTTAAGCAGCTTTACAACTGCCAGCATCTATTTCATTTTCATTCTTTACAAGCTCGATTAGATTCGACTGAATTATTCCTTCCTTTCTGAAGGAATAGCCACAGCCACTTACTTTTTTGAGCAGCTCAGGACTGTGTGGATCCCCTTGAATTGCAGATCAAATTTAGCATTTACATTAAAAACATCTAATGGCCTTGATGGACATCTTAGGCACCACTTGCTTGTCTAAGATGTCCTGAGACGGCCTTTTTTTCCATGCTGTTTTGCTTGTGGTGTTTCACTGGTGCCAAAGTGGGCCTGGTTTGCAGCCATGTGTGACTGGGGCACTTAGTGGCTCACACTAATGACCCTAATTGGGAAAGTGGGCTCAGTTTCAGGGTCACTGACAGACTGACTGGCATGTGAGGAATGTGACCGGGTGGCACCCTCCTATTGTCTGAGCCAGCGTATCAATTAGCTGCTTATCGCAGTGGACACCTTTCCGCACGTATCGCTCCACAAATGGAAAATGACCTGCTTTTTCCTCCAGAGCTTTGCATGCAAAAGATTTTCTGTCTTGCATCTTGTGCTTTTCGAGCTCAAGCAACAAGCAAAAAATCCTCACACTTTTGTCTAAAGCTTCCAAACTTGTCTTCAAAGACTTCTCTGTCATGGGAAACCAAACTCACCTGACTTGGGAGGTTTCAGTTCTTTCAGCAATCGCCTCTGACTTCCATCGCTACAGTGCCGAGCAGCTTTGTCCCTTTTGTCACACAGCTCTGTAGACAGATATGCTTTGTTACCACAGGGAGTGGTGGGCTATTTGTTAGTGTTGTACTATGAGCTGGAATTCGGTTTTGATGCATCCCTGTGTGGGATGAAGGTTTTCAGACAGAATTCAGGAGAAGAGGAGTCACCGAGCGAGAAGTTTCGCAGTAACAATTGTTGCACACCCTCTGGCATTGCACTGTCAGTTAATCAGGTGTTTGATGTGGTTGGCCTCATGCTCTGCTCCACACCCTCTCAGAGGCTTCATGAATGAACCTGTTGAAGCAAATTGAAAATGTAGCTTCAGTCAAGAATTTTCTGAAATCCGTTCTGTTGTCTTTGCAAAGATTAATATATTTGCACTGCTGTTTTAGCTGTGATGTCATAAAATATGGAAAAGCACAAGTGTTTGTTGCTTCTTTTTTTTAAAAAAAAAGCACTCATAGTTCAAACTGACTATCATATGATCCTTTCTAGTGCATTAAAATGAAAGTGAACAAAATTCACAGTTCTTTCCTTAAACTAGATGAAAGTTCCCAGCTTTTTCACACAAAACTTGTCACCTTTAGTGATCCAGAACAACAAGAATATTTCATATTTAAAATGCCAATACTCTTATGCAAGCTCTGTGCATTTTGTTTCCGATTAAGGCAGACTAGGAATCTTTTAGGACCTTTTTAAAGGCTAATATGGACAGGGTTCATTGTTACAACAAGAAAAAGTGTTTCAGTGTTCATAAAGGGACAAATGTGTTTTATTAGTTCAAGTAACATACACTAGGTTATCTACCTCTGCCTTCAGATTATTTAGAGAGTGATCTCAGAGGCACAGTGTGGACAATAAGAAGGCTTCCATGTGCATCTGATCTTTTTTTGGCGGTGCTATCCATGCAGCTCTCTTTTTGAGCGTGCTACTGTCTGCCACCTGCTTCCCTGTGGTGCCACTCAGATGTGGCTTTTCCTAATACCTGTGCTATGGTCCTCTCATTTCAGACTCAGACGTGCATTACGTCGGTAGGTGTGCATTAAAACTAAAAGCCCGCTTTGGACCATGCAATCTCTCGTGATTTGTACACAATATAAATATTTTAGTCTCAGCACATTTCAGAGTACAGGTGATGAGATGGCGGCACGCAGCAACATACGATACACCTTTGTGATCTGGTTGAAGGCAGTTCAAAGTTTCTCAGATATATTCCTGCACTCAAATTATCCAAAGAAATCATCAACATCTAATCGCGACAGTCAACAGTTTACATGATGATTTTTTTTTCTCACTGCTGCTTAACACCAGCCACTGAAAGACATGGGTGTGAGCCACGCGCAATAAGGTATGTGTGTCAACAGCGCTGGCCTGGAGGTGAACTCTTAGATACACCTTGTGTGAAGGGGGAAGAAAAGGGAAAGGCAGAGAGAAAGATGGAGAACAGCGGGTGTGGCCTGCTAAGTGAGTCAGCCGGTCTGCTGAGTGACAAATCAAATGCCAATTGACAGAGCGCACTCTGGCTCCAGATTCACTGGCTCCCTCCACTGCACAGGTGGTCTTTGTCTCACGCGTGCACACGCACGCACGCCACAACACACTCAGCCACTCTAAATGCACAAACGCACTGCAGTGCAACCTCAATGGATGATTGCTCTCTGCATTAAACAGGTTAATCTCTGCAGGAAAAACAATACTATTTGAGTTTGACAAACATTCCTGATCACACATAGTGAATCAATATTCAACTGGAAAACAGGAACACAAATCATACTTTCTGGGGGGGGTTCGCATCTTTAAGATATTGTGCGTCTTATCCAGTGCCCCGTACATGACCTAGCAGTTGCGACACGACATGCCAGGATCTGACCTCATCCACACACAAGCACGACACTTGATTAATGGGCTCCGAGCTGAACTCTACAAGGCTGTCCCAGATCAGTCTTTTTGTGCTGATCCTTGAAGGGAGTGGTCAAGTTGTGGCAAATTGATGGTGCTTCCCAAAAGGAGGAAGGTGAAACAAGTGCCACATAGAAAGACTTGCTGAACCTCTTTATACTGTGTGTGTGTGTGTATGTGTGTGTGTGTGTGTCTCTCTCGCTCGCTCGCTCACATACGAGAACAAAGAGAAACCACTTTCAGTTGTCAGTCACAGCTCTAGTTTACCTTGATAACTTTGGCATACTGTCAAACTTTAATCTATAATAGGTGTGTTTGCAAAGCAAAGAATCCCTAAGAATGATCTATTTGCTCATTTCTTAGGTCTTGTTTAAATAAATGCATTACATAAACTCTTTCTGTATTTGTTTGTAAACATCAGGAGATGACGTGCTGAGCAAATTTACTCTCGTGTGTGGTCACAGGGGTGCTGAAGTAGCTCCAATTCATAATGCCACCCAACAGCCCGAATATTACCATTTCCAGCTTTCCCTAAATCTCAGTTTTCATAAACTGAAGACATGAAAAAACTATATGGATCAGCACATTTTCAACAAAATAAAATCCAACTTTTCTGGAGGGATTAAAATTGTAAATATAGAATTGTACTTTTTTCAAAAAGGGGGAAAAACAGCCCAAAGAAAATTTGGTCGTTGAGTCCAAATGTGAAGTAACGACCTAGTCCTAACTTGTTTCACAGCACCTGTAAAATCGGGCAGGTGGCGCTCTCTGTGCCATTCTCTAACTGATGCATTTCCACATTTTTGTATGAATCACAAATTCTGCTTGCAGAAATAACCCACTGTTTTGCATCCTCATGCTGATAACATTTCTGAAATTTTGTAAATGTGAAACGCGTTGTCATGCTCAGCGTGTTAAACATCTTATGAACAGACTTGCAACCTGCCCGCCTGTCTGCTTCCCTGTCTGTACGCCACCTCGGGAGACGGGGATTAGAGGCCTTGGAGGACTGACTGTATGGATGGTGTATGAATAAGTTGGAGAGAGGTGACAGACGGGACAGATCGCGTCTCATCACCAGTAAAGCCTCGGGGCTCCCATAGGGGACCGGTGCATCACACAGAGAGCTACATAAAGGGCCGCCACAGACGAAGGCCTGGTCAAGGCCTAAGCTATAGAAGCCCTGACATCTGGCTTTCTTCTATGTTTCACCGCCAACCTGCTACCCCAGTCTGGCAGCTATATGCACTTCATTATTGTGCCTTAATGCACTCTTGAATCACAGTCAAAATTTAGTCCTGATATGTGTCTTTATTGCCAATAAAAATCTACTTTATATGAAGTATCTACCATAAGATATATGGTGAGTTACAACAGCATGCAGTATATGACATTGGCAGTATCTTTATGCTGCCCATTTATGTACAAATGTGCAATGTGTGTTGCATTTTGGCCAACAAACTGTAAAGATAAAATTATGATGAGACAATAAAGGCAGGCTCAATCATTTTGAAGGGAAGATACACAGCAGGTGGTACGAAAAGCTCTGACAGAACCCCTGATTTGTGCAGAATTGTGTTGCTTAAAGGATATGGCCACCAGATGCCCATTTGGATGAAAATCTAGGTTTCAGTCTAATCTGTCAATTTCAGAAGCCAAAAACGTGTCAGCTTCATGAGCAATGCGAGAAACTTTGCTGTTAACACTGTTCCAGAGCACTTCTTTACTTTACTAGATTGAGAATTGTCAGACATTTGTTTGCAATTTGATGATTACAATTATATTTTATTAATCTTATTTACAAATAACAAGCCATACTTTTTTTTTCTCCTAGCAATACATGACTGCCTTTGTGCTGGGTGCACAGGACCTCAGCAGTCCTAGGAACATAGCCATAGATGGCAGTGTTTTGCCTTATTTTTAACAGCCCACTGAGTTCTGTGGCTGTGCAGAAATTAAATTTTGTTTCTGTGTAATATGCTTCCTGGTGGCAGTATATATATATATATAATACATTTATGTATACACAGAATACTTTTGGCTGATCTGTTCCTGAACTGGAGATGAATCTCTAGATTTAAGCAAATCCTTTATGATATAAAGTTCCAGGTGGCATATTGTTACAATCACCTTTAAAATTTGCACTTTGCCTAAAGCTTTTCCCATATTTTTGTTTCTTTTTTTGTTTCCATTTTCTAATGTACTTTTTAAAATGACTGCAACAGTTTTCTTATTTACTGTACATAAACAGAAAAGAGGGAAACACATTATAAAACTCAGCTGTCTGTCTAGAGGTGCCGCATTTTTAATTTTCCCATTTACGGGATTATTGCCTAAATATTTTTATTTTTTTTTACTGTTAAATTACTACTTAAATAATAAAATCACCTATTGTACTTGATGAGGTAATCTCTGCTGCTTTTTGACTGAAACGTCCTGATATTCTTCTCGTATTTGCTGAGTTGAAGAAGATTTGTTGACAAGTTCTACTTGAATAAATTGTGTTTAAACAACAGTAAATTTCCTTGGTCTTTTGCTCCGACTGGGCCAAGGTCGGTTTTATATTCGAGCGAAATCATAAAATGACACTTGAGATAAACAGAATGTTTACCCTCCCCATGTGAGCTGAGGCTGATATGTAAATGCAGCCTTATTCTTTCATCAAATTTGCATTTACCCTCTTAACCAAACACTACAGGGCTCCAATTCAAACAGCACTAATGATGGCTGGCCCTTTATGACCGATTGCCGTATCGGCAAAAAAGGGGAAGAGCAATTTAGCCCGGAATGAAAGGAGTAAAGCATAGTAGCTATCTGTGAGTGGCTGACAATAATTGGATCAACTTTGCAGAGAAATGGATGTGTTTTGATGCTCTAGTGGCTGACTGGCAATCGGCTGGCTTTTCGCCTATTTATCATTCCCCTTTTATCTGCTGCTGCCAGACCTTTCCACTGCCTCCATTCCAGGGCCGGCTAATCAAACAACTTTTTAATAAGACCAAACGGCATCTCCGCAGCCGGAGAACAGAGCGGGGCTTCACAGAACAGCGAGGAGAATCTCGGGATGAATATCAATTAACACTCTGACATGCTGTTTTTCTGCACTGAAAAGTTTGACACAGTATCAAGAGCAGTCAGCTGACTTTGTTTGCTGCTTTCAGATCTGTCAAGCAAGCTGTGACTCACAGGGCCACAGCCTCTTCAAATTGGGCTGCTTACTGCTCATCAGCAAGAAAACATTCAGCTTAGCCGGATTTGACTTTTCGGCTCAAATGACGTCTTCCAGAACTGCTTTATTGGCTGCAGTTGAATTCAGCCTGGTGCTTCGAGGACCACGCTGCTGTCGTGTTTCCACACTGAGTCGGATTGGTCAGAACCTTCCAGTGAACCGTTATCAGCATGTAAGGTTTAGTGCAAATAAATGTCAGTATATTAAGTTGCCCAGGCCGGTGACACTTGTTGTGGTCGTGTGGCACCTTTGCACATCTCTCTGGTCACAAATGTAAGCTGGACTTATCGCTGCATAGAAATCTGGACAGATAGTATTGCAGGGAGGAGGTTCAAGGTCCTGCCTGGCTTGTTTTCTGGCTTTGTCCCACGGGTAAAATTGATGTCTCGCAGCCACTGCAAGATCACCAGCTGCCGCTTGTCCGTGTGGCTATAGAGAAGCTAACAATCTCCCACCAAAAACAAGTGACAAGATGCAACAAAGAACACCAAGGAGTGAACAGGGCTGTCTGTAAGGAGGAGCTCCCTGTTGGTCCCCTACCACCAAAGGAAGGCAGGGTAGAAAAGCAGACCTTGATTCGAGTCCTTGCTAGGTAACTGAGGGTCTCGTGTTTGGAATGTGTCCCCCTGTGCGTGTGATACGCCACCCTGCGAGTCCACTGGCCATAGGTCACACAATTTATCTTTGTTTTCAATGCCTCAATTATGTATTTCCTTTTCGATTTAAAAAGAAAAGATGAGGTGCCCTTGGAAGTGAACAACAAACCTCACATTTTGAGTGTGCCTGTCAAATTGCTATCTAATTGTTGCAGGGCTGCAGGGGGAGCTGATATCTGCTTTTCTCTTGCCGCCGGCTGCCGGCCCTGCCGTTCACAAAGCCAGGGATGCCACACACATTCTGTTTGTTCTACATGAGCAAACAGATTGTAAACTGGCTGATAATTTTTGTTCTGACAATGTCATTTACGGCTGTCAGCCTTTTGTCTGCTCTGTTTGCTTTATTCAAATATGAACCGAGTGGACCTCCCCTTCAGCGCTCACTTCTGCATTAAAATCACATCAATTCACTTCCATTTTGTCTTATCTGAAATTCATTGGAGGCAATCACTTGGTTGAATGCCCTGCCATTGCCATGGAGACCACAGGTCCCGTGTGGACTTCAGTAGGATTAGGAACTTGTAAGATTTAAGTCTTGAAGTACACAGTTGCTTTGTTGTGTTTCTCTTTGATTCGATGGGGAGGAATTTGCCTTTTCTAACTTTGGACTGAGGTGAAATAAATCTGTGTGGATATTAGCATCCTCTGCTAGGATTGATAAATATTCATCTAGTCCCCTTTGGACTGATTTATCTCTACATTTACCAGTCGCTTTAAAGGCACTTCTGTAGTTATTTGCCTGACCCTGATCTGCATTCATATGGCATGGGGACCTCAGCGGTGAACCACTCGGAAAATTACATTTTATTCAGGCACTGCTCAGCTTCATTTGTCAAGCAGCCACCTCTGTGCTGAAACTATGACAGTCCAAGTGGCATGCAGTGCCTGGGTGCCCCAGTGGCACCTCTCTGCCCCGCCGAAGGACAATAAGTCCAACTCAGCGAAACGAGCAGGGGTGCTCACTGGACGCTCGCCTCCCAGGGCGTCGCACTTCACTCCTGAGGCATCCCCCCCCCTTTGTTCGCCAAGGTCAGGGCACAAAGTGCTGAGTTATTCACATCAAACTGTCTGGTTGGAAGCGGCTGCAGATGTTACTGTTTTTGTGTTTGGTTTTGTCTCCTCGCTCCGTCTTTTCCCTCTCCCCCGCATCTTGTCAGAGCTGGCTGCCAGGGCGCTTGGCGTGTGAGGTTTTAAAAAGCTGAAAAAACGTGGCCCGTGAAAGAGAAGTCGAAGCCTTGGCTCCTGCACCTCATGAATTGTGTTTTTTTTTCTTTGCCAAAAGTACAAAGTAAACAGAGTGAAGTAAATGGATTCATTTTTAGTTGCACCAGGCAGTTTGTGCACAACAGAGAGACGCTTCTTTTTGTCCTCTTTACCACCAATGCTAACATCTATTAGGCCACCCTTTATTGTCAGCCATGACAGGCGGTTTTCAGAACTTAATGCATTCCAAATATTTCCTCCACTTTCTTACAAAGGTTAAGAACAAAAGAAATCTTTTGAATAGTTTGCACATTTTAACTAACAAAGGGATAGTCTAGATCAAACCACTAACAGTCCTAAAATATGCTGTAGATGTATGGAGTAATTTGCATCTAATTTCCTCATTGAATCGCACCGTAAACTCTGTACACTCGGGCCCGTTTAGACATCGGTGATACGTAAAGCAAGAGATGCACAGATAGATATTTTTATTTCAAGTACATCATTTATTTAAACGTTAAAATTTATACATCAAGTGCGCTTGACTCTAATTTTTATTTATCAGCGCAGACACTTTAGCAATATGTCAATAATTTTTTAGTGCCATTTCAACATTCTGTGAAATTTGAGATGTAAACAAAAGTTCTCTCTGCTGGCACGGTGTCACCTAGAGCATCTAAACAATCAATGCACATTTGCAACTTGGTATTTACCTGCTGTTGACATCAATGGCAGCCCTTTAAATTAAGGTCATTTTGTCAGATATTGCATGACATTACACATGGCATTTTGCAAGGATAACTATACACTGAATATAAAATAAAGGCAACCAAAAAAATGAAAGCAATTATATACATTAGTCATTTAGACAAATGCAAACTAGGTTTTCGCAGTAGAGCAAAGATTGCCTACAATTCTGCTTAATTTCACATTTCCTGTGTTCAAAGCCAGGTGGCACATTTACATCACTTGTTTTGTCATTAAAGAGACATTTTTTCAGCCTCCAACATTGCAGATCCTCCAAAGATTCACCCCTCAAAAAGGTTTTGACAGAGTCTTGCCGCTGCCTGTCGAGACACTATTTCATCTATGGAAGGAGGATTATTCTCAAATACCAGCCCCTGTTTGAACAAAAGAAGCTGATGATGGCAAATTAGGCTCAGGCTTTCTGTTGGGGAAAAAGAGGAGAAACCTCTAAAGTCTAACTTGGTGGTCTCCATTTATTCATAATGATATATTCACCTACAGTTTACGTGATTACAGAAGGGAACGATCAAAGCAAAAGCCACGGACAGTTAAGGCTGCGTTTCACTCTGTACGTTATTGCACCGCGAACGGGCCTTTATTGAGTTAAAAGCATCAAAGCAGACATTATATAACGGCGTGGGTTACACTTTAGTCAAGGACACGTCTCGGTGGTTCGTTGACAGTCTTTATTGTGCCAAGAGGCAATGGGAAATCAATGGCACTGACCTGTCCAAGCCAGTGTACCTATAAGCTGACGGAGGTCACTGTTAGGAAAGATCTGGCTCAGCAAAGTACACAGAAAACTTCAGAAGGTCCTCTGGGACGCTTTCGTCTAAATGGCGATATGGTGCGTCGATACTGCACCTCGACTGCAGTGTTTCATATTCAGCGAAACAAATGCAATGAAAAAAGTTCCGTGTGAAGGCAAAGTGCGTGCAAGCAGATCAAAGATCCAGATCAGACAATGTGCCCGATCTTCTCTGTCTTGCAGCTCCTGAGCGGCTGCTGCTGCCACTAGCTGCTGCACAGTTGGCCGCGCTATTGATCTCATTGTGGCTAAAGACACTTCATGTACCCTGAAAGACTGCTACACAAAGCTGTGACATTGATAGGGCCACACTGAGGTGGGTCTTTTTGTTCCTGCCTGTGTGTGGGAGTTGAGCTACAGCTGGGGGTGGGGGCAGTGCTTTGAGCTGACCCGCACAGGACAAAATTTAAACTTCAAGAAGCTGCTTAGGGGTTAAACTGAAATGCTGGGCCGTCTCTTAGTCGTCATGACACTTTTTCTTTTTTACTCATTTAGATTTTACAATGGCTAATCCAGTTAATCTGCTTTGTTGTCTAGACATGCCATCCCAAAATACCAAGCTGCAAATTTGATGTTTTGAAAAATGTAATAGATATTGTTTATTATCAAACACATAAACACAGCGTCTATCTGAAGTTCTGCCAGGTTCAGCTCCCACACTGTCAGCGATGTTTGTACATTTTGTTAGGACTGTTGGTTTAAACCTTTCTTTGTACAGTGAAAGGGAAAGTCGGCTTGCAAAGCAGTGGCTGTCGACAAGGCTGCCTTTGCGTCGTCACACACAAGTATCCTGCATGTAGCCACACGAGGCTCCTGCCTGCACATCTGGCTTTTATTTTCGTAGCTAAGGAGTATCTAAACAGGTCTGAATCCGAAAACGGCTTTGTTGTTTTAGTCCCAGGTGGAAGGGATGTTGGTTGCCGCAAAGAGGAATTTTCATTGCACGCTGATTTCTGTCTTTCCTGCATTCCGTGCGTAACATATCACTGTTGTTAGTGGGCACTTGCTTTTATTGTTTTTCTAAAAGGAGTCCATTTTGATAGGATTAACCATTGCTAGGAGCCTTGTTGTAGTAGACTTAGTTTATCCAAATGTAGGAGCTGTATTGTGCTGTTTTGAAAGCACCGTGGCCACCCAGATTTCTGGAGTTTCAGGGGATGACTTTGCAGGCAAGGCGTGACTGATGCGCCTCCCAGAGGAGAACAACAACTTCCGAAGGGCAAGTGGGTAATTGATTTGGTGCTTTGTTAATAGCTCATGACTAATTAAGCATACCATGAGTGGCAAAATCAAGTACAGAATGCTGAACACTGTCAAGAGGGCCGTTAGTTCAGTTCTTGCCTTTTCACCGCCTTTGCACCAAACTACATGCAAATAAAATACAACCAGTATCAATAAACGTTTTTTCATTTGTAAAACTGCTTGTAAAATATTGCTTGATCTACAATGTTTAACAGGCTTCAAACACACTGGTATTTCCTGGTATTTTTTGTAGGGTCAAACCAAGATGCCCCTTCATCACGTTCAGCCTTTTTCGGTTTGATTTCAGTGCCAACCTTTAGTGTTTACAATGGTCTCCCGTGTCACTTCAGTGGCACATAGGCGTCCCCTAATTAGATCATAAAGCTGATCTGTTGTCCTGATTAGCATTGAATGGACTTTGATCTGCATGTATTATCAGATTACTGTGATAACCCACCTTTGGATTAAGAAAAGGTCCGTGCTCATTGTGCTCTCTTGCTGGGAAGAAAGAAGGGGGTGTGGGTTGCTTGAGGATTAAGCCCGATGCCTCCTTTGTATGCGGGAAATACCACTTTATCAGGGAGGGCTGTGTCGAGCTGCAGGCTCTAGCAATGAGAAAGGGGGAGCGGGTTGCTCTTTCAGGGGAAGCGGTCTTCTGTACCCTGGCCTCTCTTCTAGGCCTCAGCCCCCTTTGTGGAAGCCCAGTGACCAGCAAGGATCACAAGGGATGACACACCCCAATCTGGCCTGTTTACTCAGGGAAATAATCACTAATTTTGGAATAATCATGCCTCCTACTGACCAAGACTAATTGAATGGTGGCATGCCATGGAGGCGCTGGACCAGCTTTACGTTGCGTCTGCCTTGTCAACGGTGTTTGGCTAGGCAGCTCAGAGTGATTGATCCCCACAGAGCTCCGAACACAGAGAGGCGGAGAAGAAAGATATAGAACCATAATTAGTCATGAATATGCCTCCATACCCCTGCTGTGATGATCCTGAGATTTTAGGATTGAGGAATGTTGGATTACCCATCGGCACTATTTGGACAAGTTGGCTGCATTGTGGTGCACAGGGATAGTCCGAAAAAATATGTGACCCAGCCTAACCCTATCGAGAAATCAATATTTCATATACGGGGATTGGCTATTCATAACCACTGAGAGCACTTGCATTTCTTCATTATGACGTGATGCTTCAATCTTACTGCCAGCTTTAGAAAAGAAAGAACCATCCCTTGCCAATAAACGGGTCAGCCCTGTTGACATTTTTCCCAGCGTGAGCCATTTTGATCACCCAAAATATTTCAGTTCCCAAGAAAGGGGATTTAGGAAAATTTTCTTTCATTCTGCTGATCAGTTCATCTCCCGTCATTTTGCCGTCAGGTAATTCACTGAAACTGAAAGAGAAGCTTTGAATGAAGTAATGGAAAATTTCAATCCATCTTTTCTCGCTGACAACCCTTCCCTCCTTTAAATGCAGCTTAATGCAACAAAAGAAGCTCATGCATGTGTTTCATGCTTTGTTTGGTATTTTTCAGAAGACAAAATGCCTCCAGGTTTGGATTACTGTGAGAGCCAAAGTTCAAATTCAGTCTCAGTCCAAGAATGTCATTTTATCTAACTATAGGAGCTTTTTAGGGTTACAAGGCTGCAAAAATAAATTAATAATAAATCAAACTTGTACTCTGCAAGTTGAAGCAGCGAGCAGAAAATATTGATATATGACCTATAATATTATTAGTGATTTAATCTCAGCACTGACAAAAAGGAAGTTTCCACCAAAGCTTGCAAATCATTTTATTTCAAATGAAATGTTGTAAACTGTCAGCCCATCTGCATTCATCTGCACTGCTGATGGAAGGACAAAGACTGTATGGAAAGACTGAAATTGGATGTGAGATATTCTGGATTAACTTCAGGCAAAACAAACACACAAAATATGGTTTTAAATATTTTCCTAAACACAAGAGTTCCAGCTCTAAGAGTACAGACACAGGAAAAGTGAATGGCTGATATCAAGGTTCCCATCTGCTGTCAGATCAATATTTTGTGCAAGCCTTGTAGGCCTGTCTGTTTACCCTAGGCATCTGTGCCTAGCATACCAACCCAGCGCAATGTTTGAGCATGTGACTGTGTAATAATGGCTAGATAGAGGAACTAATAGCCACTGCAATATCTGTAGCTTGACCCAGTGTGCCTCTACCTAATTGATCTATAGATTAACATCAGACACATCAGTCAGGGGTTAACCTTTTCTGTTTCCTGCACTGTCTTTGCTGTGGATTATAAAGCATTTGGAAAGCTGACAGCGGCTTGCAGGAAGGAAGCGATCCCTCTTCTTTGTTTTAACGCATTTCAAGCGAGGGGTGAAGGGAAATGGCACAAGCACTATCAGCATATTAAAAGAGATGTCAAAATACTTTTTTTTAAAAATTCACCCTACACTATATGTGCCACAGATGCTGTGCATACACTTTCCACATCATGCAAGTATTATATTTATAGTCAGCCACCCTTCCTTTTTGACCCACGTTTTTAAGCAATCTTCCTCTTCTGTGGCTTCGGTCACAAAGTGTCTTTTTCCCCAGTCCAGACTCACGGAGGTCAGCCTAGTTCAGTCCCAGTTGGCCCCACAGTTCCCCTGCCCTATATGTACACTTGGTCTGGCTATGTAAACTTTGACATGTGGGTGTCAATCTCTCCCGTATTTACCGTGGGCTTTATCAGACCATGATTAGTTTTCCGAGCAAATTTGGAGGTAAAAAGAAAAACACCACTAGCAGTATGTAAGCCAACACTGCGTGTGCCACTGTTGGGCACTGCATATTTACAAGGGTCCAGCTTGTTTTGTTAAGGCTTTCTCTGTAGGTACATGTCAACCGAGGGCTTCTGGAAGAAGCAGGGGTTTATCAACAAGCAAGAAAGGGTGCTTTCACGCATGCCGTCCACCCCGACAGGTTCGTGTTTGTTAGCTGTGCCGTTCCCTTACTTCTACTACAAATACTTGGAGTGCCGTGGATGTCAACAGCAGTATTTCTGTGAAACAATCACAATGTCATTGACGTGTTTTGCTATACCGGCTCAAACAAGTAGGCAAAAAGACTTCCCGAAGTTCATAACGCACTCAAAAAAAGGAGTTAATTGAACATTAAAACAAGACAGATGGGATTATTTTCATTTATTGCATTAGGAAAACAATGGCACAGGACATCCTAAGATTGAACTTGATAGGATTATATTTGCGGACACCGGTCAATGACATACGAGGGCCCTAAGTGTTTGCCTCAAACAAATGGTCCCCACTAAACGTGTACTCAAGCCAGAGTAAATTTGATTGTGGCGACTGGAGAGAGGAGGGGTGATTTCGGCCATTCCTGTAAACACAGGAGAAAGAGAAACATTTGCTATGACACGGATAAAGCAAAGATGATAATAGCATGCAAATGTTGGCAGATGTAACAAAGCAGTTTGCTTTTACGGACCTTGAAGAGCCCTCATAGAATATTGACACTGACCTTAGCGCTCCTGGTAATCTGCAGTTGTGCAATTTTATTTTTTCAAATTTTCTAGACATCCAAGGCCTGGTAATGCAGAATACTGTGAATAACCCTGACTTTCAGTTTCCAGCTTTACCTCTGATTACACCCGTCTATGAACAGTCCTCTCTGCGCTAATCCAGAGTCGGCTCTCCATCGACACAAATCTTATCAAAAAGTATTCATGTTGAAGTTGTGCTTCCTCACTCCCAAGTTACCATCTAGTCTGGACAAATCCCACTCTGTGCTGCTCGGTGTCATGGCAACCGTGGGAACGCTTGGGCTCTGTTTAATAAACGTGGTCGGACGAGGAGCGAGGGTCCGATATTGACCACTCAAGAAAAGATTAAACGCTGGTGACATTTCCGAGGTGGAATTTGCAATTTCCACAAATATGAGGGCGTCCTCAAGCCCGGCATGACAGCACATAAAATCAATACAAATAACCTGAATCCCTAATACCTTGATCCCTGTTAGTGGAGGGATGCATTACAACTAAGACACTGGGAAGTGGGAGACACAGCTCTCCATAACCCCACCACCAGGCTCACTGCTGATTCCTATCGACTGTCTCCAGGCCAAACACAGACGCAATAACAATTAGGTGGGACACTGGGCCAATTCTCTCACTCACACACACAAACACACACTCGTACAGCACAAAAAAAGAAAAGAAATATAATAAAAATCATATCACTAATTCAAATGTTGTTTTCTGTGGGTCAGGTATATAAATATACACACGAGAGAAGGTGTTCATCCACCATTAGAAACTATTAAATGCCACACAACATGATTCACAAAGCCAACATAAACATTCCTATTGATATTCACACTGTGGAAAAGATATCTTTGGGAACACATTGGACACACCCGTTGTGAGTCATCACACCAAGAAGGATTAGCGGGCTTACCCCAGACTTAGCCGAGGGGAGATACTGAAAAGAAAACAGCTCTCCTTCTTTATATCTTCTTTTCTGTCTCCTGCAAGAGCCAAAATTGGGGGTGGGGGTTTGCTGCGCTGTACAGTAGCTACTAGGCAGGGTCTAGCTGTCACTGCAACTCTGGCGTTTTTTTATTCTCTAAGCTCTCACAGAAGGGCAGGTGAGCGGAGGCAGGTGGCTCTTTTACAGCACGGAGAGCAGTTGGCCTCTCTTCAAAGCAGGCACCCGTAAATGTCACACCACTTTGAGTCTAGGGAGAGCTCATAAACAAAAGGGATACTACAGCCAGGGAACAGGGTTAAGGAAAATTTCCCTTATTGAGAAAGTTAAGTGCCTAGCGTTGGCTTCAAACAGTTCGACGTGGGAGTCGTCTTGTGCGCTATCGATCGCCCCATCGTATGTAGACCCGTGTACATGACTAAAATATTGTT
Source organism: Rhamphochromis sp. 'chilingali' (assembly GCF_963969265.1). NCBI lineage: Eukaryota > Metazoa > Chordata > Actinopteri > Cichliformes > Cichlidae > Rhamphochromis > Rhamphochromis sp. 'chilingali'. The sequence goes on along the minus strand of NC_137949.1, from coordinate 11,733,688 downwards.
CGGCGCAGCAGAGTAGGCAATCAAGCTCAGCTGTGCCCTTCATTTCCTGCTGATTGTGGTGTGGTTTCATTACCTTTCTATGGAGGTGATAACAGTGCACCTGCTGTCTCTGCTTCCTGTGTCTGACCACAGCAAGGCAAGCCACTCCTAGTCAGCACAGTTGTCTGCCTACAGGTGGTGGTGGAGCTGCTGACCCTGCAGTGGTGCCGGATACACACAATTACCAACAGCTCTCATAATGGCCATGTTCTTTACTCAGGATTAACTGTTTCTATTCCCCTTCCAATCCAAGAATAAGGAACCGATTCCATTTACTGCCTTAAAGGGGAACTCAGCCTGTGAGAACAGTTAAGTAATGCCAGACTTCATGCTCTGGCAAATGACCCTGAAGAGTACGATGAACTCGTCTTGTTTTCTTAAGTGGTGCTCTAAATTAGTTGCCTTTTTTGCTCATTTTGCACAAAAAAATAAATATAAACTGTAAATCCTGAAATGCAATAAAGTAATTGCAGAAAAATAAAATGGATGTAAGAAGGAAAGCTAAACTCAACTGGATAGGTGGAATCTGTGAGAGTTTTAGTTTCCTAATGCGTCATGAAATTTTCCTCACATATTTAGGTGAGCTGTTTGGTGAAGGATCACCGATGGATGTGAGAATCTGAAGCCCGGCGCTAAAGCTCTCCTGTCAGGAGGCATTACTGCTCCGTGTTGTGCAGGAGGACAGTTGGAATCCTTCAACACTGATATCTTAATCTATGTCTTTCAGAAGTGCGACTCCTGATGAAGTGGTCACTAAAGTGGGAGGGAGGAGGTGCAGGGAATCCAGGTGGCCCGTGACGTTCACCGGCAGGTAAATCTGAAGGAAATGGCATGCCTTGACTCCTTTTACTCCCTCCCCATTCCAGGCGAGTGTTTGCAAGAGAGGCGTTTTAAAAGCTGTGCCCCAGCTAAAGCTGCCATCATCATTACACTAAGAGGCTGAACTGTGGTGGCATAATGTGTGTGCCGAGTTACTCTGTCTGTTTGAAGGGCCCTCAGCAGAAGTGTGTCTGCTGTTGACTCTCCCCATTTAATATTGTTTGAATTTTTCATCAAGATCCCAAGCCCTGTTACAAGAGCCCTTTGTTTTCTGACTTGTTTGTACATTCTTTGCGCACGCTTGTGCGCGCACGTGAACGGTAGTGTAAGTGCATGTTTGCAGAGAGGTAACAGACAATCATTTAGCGTTAAATGTAACAAAGTTAGTGCTGCTTTGCATGCCTCTGTACGTAATCGTATGTCACCTATTTATTTTTACTGCAATATTTCCTTGATTTCAAAGTATTGTCCATCCCAGAGGTCTGTGAGGGTCTACTGAGGAATTCCAGACTCAGGACTGGACATCCAGCTGCAGACTCCCCTGTCTCCCAGTGCCTTTTGTTCTGGGGACCCCGACGTAGCCTTGAATGCAGGTCACTGCAGGTTACTGACAAAGCTTGGTGAAAGGGGCGTTTTGTGAGCATGTCTGAAAGAAGTGCATACAATTAAAAATAGCCTGCCCTCCTGTCAATGTATCGCCATTAAAAACAGCTGGGCTGGGCTTCTGCCTGCATTCAGCCACGTGAAAGTTGATTCTCTCATTGTGCGCCGATCTTGTCACAACTCCCCCTTTACTGCCACCCTTTGTTGGCTGCTTTGTGCAAGCACCATCACGGAGGCAAAGTCAGCCTCATAAAAAGAGTTCATTTTGGATTCACTGGCCTCCGATGAACAGTGGGAACTTTCTTTATTGTGCCTTCATCCATAAATCGCTGCTAACTCACTGGGCCGTGTCAGTCTGTCTCAAAAGATTCTTTATGGGGCATTTCCTACTTCTTTCCCTGGATGCGTTTTGTAGGTGATTGTGAAGCTCAAGTTTCTAGGACGGTGCACGGCGGATGCTCCGTGCGTTTCTTTTATTGCAATAACAGGGGAAAGAATAAAAATGCCTTTTTATTTTCGATGGCGGGAATATATTTTGATTAATCAAACTTAATTAACCTCACCTGGCTGCCAGATGATCGTGCAGACCCGTGAGAGTGTTTTCATTTTGCTGTCAGTTATGACACATTGGAGCTATCATTGGCTTTAGGATCAGTCCTCTGAGCCTACAGGTAAAAGTAAACACACAGGATCCCACCCATGGAGCAGCTGTCAGTGGCTTCAATGAATCAGCTCTACCTGTGCAACCAGGCACTCTATGGGTTAATGGAAGTGGAGGCGGACAGTCTTGTCTGTATGGCATAGCCGCCTGTGTTAGATGTGGTGCTTTCAGGAAGACCTCCTTTACCAGGCTTGTCATTTTCCACCAGCCCTTATTGTTCCACCCCCGTCTCCGTCTCCGACTCTCTCTCTCTTTTTCTTTCTCCCCTGGGCCCTCTCTTCACTCTGTCCAAGGCCTTTTCTGATGCCAAGAAAACACACACAAGCAAGCAGCAACATGCACCCTCACACTGACACACTCTCATAAAGACAGAGACAGAAGCAGTCCAAGACACAGAAGACTCACACAAACAGAAAGTCAATAAATGGCCTTCTTATCTTATCAGTACTGTCATCGCTCTATCATCCACAGCCGGTCCTTTTGTCTCATTGCCTAGTGATTCCCAAACAATGGATGCAATTTATACTTAGAAGGTTTGAAATAAGCCAAACCTTTGAAATTTCACTAAATCAAAGATTAGTTTGCAGAAACGAAGAAAACATTTTTTTGTTTGTTTGGGTTTTTTTTTTTTTTTCAAAAATGCAGAAGTCACCATTTGTAATCAAAGCAGGCGCACAAGAAGGCCTTTAAGTTGTTTATGAAAGAACAAATCTACAGGAGTGTTTAAACTTATTCTAATGCGCGAGTTTTATTTTTGCTCTACGTTTAGCTGAGGGGTCACCGCAGCGGGTAGCTCTGCATATTTGATTTGGCACATCTTTACACCAGATGCCCTGTTTGATATATGTGTAGTTGTACCTTAAGCTTATAGACACAGACACCTAAATAAACCATAAAAAGGTTATTACTGTGTTTCTTTATTGATAAATTACTGAATTTTGGCCGTTCTTATTTTTAAATGTTTAATTGAAGAAGAAGAACTCCCCAAGTCCTTACAAATGATACAATATGTAAAAACATGAGTTTATTCTTTTGTGATATGCTGTGAGGCCTGTGGGTTCCCTCCACTACTAAATCATCACATGTGTGAGCAATATACTCATTGGTAATAATAAGACGCATGTTCATTTTGCACAAATTTCTCTTATTGATATCCTCATATTTTTGCATTCATAGTTAAAGCAGATGCCATGGATTTAAAATCCAAGCAAATTCCAGGTGTATCACCCGTATACAAACATACTGCTGTGATAACATGAGAGGCCACTGTTGGAAAAAAAACCCTTAAATATTCACCCACCTCCCCGTAATTAACTATTAGACATAACATTGTGTTGTTTTTGTTGATATTAAAGCAGCTCTTTTAATGGTTACATAGACAGCGTTTTAAAGATAGGCTTCGCAGAAAATGTAAACTCCTCCTCTCACCCTGCTCATTTTCTCCCTCATGGCTCTCCGCCTCTCTGCTCTTTTGTTCTGTCTCTCTTTCTGCTTCGGCCTCTGCCGCCGCTGCACTGCTGATGGAAGGGATTGTCTAGTTTTATTAATATGACAGGTGAGCCTGCCCAGCTGCTACCTGAGTGCATCTGTTTGTGTGCGTGTGTGTGTGTGTGTGTGTGTGTGTGTGTGTGTGTGTGTGTGTGTGTGTGTGTGTGTGTGTGTGTGTGTGTGTGTGTGTGTGTGTGTGTGTGTGTGTGTGTGAGTGTGCCAAAAAGCAGCAGCTGTCTCATACACGCAATGCACTCTCATGTGAACCCTTTCACTCGGGCATTATTGTGGCATATAGATTTTTATTTTATTGCACTTTTGATTCACAACAGCCGTTTGGAGGATGGTGCAAAGAAACTCGACACAGCCGGTGAAAAGCAACGACTGGCCAGATGCTCTTCATTCTGGATCCATATTTGTGCATTATTACCCTCGTATATGAGTGCTTTGTTTACTTCCTGGGCTGCAAATCACCAGTGTAATTTCCACTTCCCCACTGAGATGGCCATAACATCCCTGTGCTTGTATATACACTTTATGATTTGACTCATATGTTGGGGTTCAATACTTTCGTATTGACTCAGGTAATTGAACACGAGGGACACGATCTGTATTCATAAAAGAAGCAGGGAGACTCGGTGAATCCGGGTTATCCGAACGGTCGTGAGAAGCTCCTGGCAGCGCGATCGACACGCTTTTTTGCTTTGAGAGAAGCGTCAGGTTGTATGTCTGTCATTGACTGCAGTTCAGGCATGACCACGGCAGGACAGAGGTCTTCCACCTGAGCAGCATTTTGTTCTGAGTCGCTCCATTACCTGAGCGAGCCTCCTTTGTCTTATAGCTCCATGTGGAAAATGAATACAAGCTGAAACGGTTCAGGTCACCAGGCATCGCGAGCATTGTTTGTATGTGTGCGTTTGGGGGGGGCTAAAAGCTGAGAATGTTTTTAATTTTATCCTTTTAAATCCAACAAACACCTGCTCTGTGGTTTCTGATCCTATCTGAGATGTTACCTGAAAATCATCAACCCACCAAAGATTTCTAAACTATGGTGTATTACAGTGTTTTAACAGACAGATGTCAATAGATCCCCACTCAGTAGAACAGAGCCATCACACTTATATATGTATATATTGTTTTTCTTTCTTTTTTTACTTTAAGGAGTCAGGCTGGCTAATGGGCAGCGTTTGTGCCGTCGTGGCCCTGCATTGCCCTCACTGCTGTTAATTTTTAAGTACTGTGATGTCATTATTAAAGGCTGCCTTCATTTCTATGATGCTTTGTGGCCATCACATTTATTATCAGACCTAAGAAATATTTACAGAAAAGAGTTAAATACATAAAACTTAAAGAACAGACAGAAATGTTGCTATATTGCCAAAAAGTCTAATTTTTCTTCTTTTTCTGCCTATCACTAAGGCAGCAGGTAGAATTAGGAGGTCATTACTCATCAAGTACATCCTCCATAGAGTTGGATATTACGTCTTTCTAGGTGTGGGCTTGTCAAAAGGCAGGAGGTTAATGCAGTGCACTGCTGCTTAAAGCACACTTTGCTCTTTTCAAATTTAGTCATTGTGCCCGGTGAGATCAAAGCGGCCCTTTCAACATGTTGCTGTTGTCAGTGAGCTTTCATGTCTTACCTCATTACTGGAAAACTTTTCTTTGATTGAGCCGAGGTCTGAGCTGAGTTTGGCCAGACAATAGGCCTGGACGACTTTCACCATAATACAATGAGGAGGCAACAAAGATGTTGTCTCAAATCCCTCTTGAGATGCTGGGCCTCCACGCTTTACTGTGGCCAAAAAGCCGGTGAATTACAGTAAGATCCCTAAAAATAAGGATTTGTAACTCCTCTGATCAAACTCAGCTCACGACCAGTAGAGGCTAAATCCCCGCAGGGTACCAGTGTCGGAGAAGAAGATGAGACGAGCTTCTCCAAATGCATCCCCTGCCCATTTCATTTTAAACCCCTTTGTGATAATGTCTGGAAAAATGGCTTGAAGAGGTTAAATGTAACTTTTTAAATATGCAAGTTTTAGCAGGCTTAAATATCCAAAGCACTGTCGGAATGAAAATCCTTTAATAGACAATTATATTTGTAATGAAGCACGACACCTTTCCTTAAAAATATTTTATTCATGCGGTTTCTAAACAGCTCCAACATTTTTTTTTACTTCTAACAAAAATGTCATAGCAGGGCACCAATATTTTTTCCAATCATTTTTTTGAGGAATAGAGCAAACAAAGCCTTGAGTGAATCCTTGAGTATACACGCCCCTCTCTGGCTCTGAGAATTGGGCTGCAAAAGTCAGAAAATACTGACAGAAGTGGCGTTTTATGGATCAGTAGAAAACTACTTTTGACCTTTTTTTATTTATTTTTTTTGCTTTACCCATTATTTCCCTCCTCACACAGACATTAGCACCACGCTTTCCTTTCTCCAATTTCTCTCGATTTCTTTCGCACCTCCTGTCTGACCTTTTTTTTTCCTGTCTGAGCTTCTCACTTTTACAACTTAATTTCCTCTCCTGCTGATTTAAGTGTTTGTTTTAAAATATTTTTATCATCTTTCCAGTGATAACTGCTTTACGGGCTCAGGTAATTGCAGACTGTCAAACCAAAATGCCCATAAGAGACAATATAAATATTTGAGTGATTAAAAAAAGAGCGTTTCCTGTGACCCGGCCTCTGCAGAAAATTGAAAATGAAATAAACTGCGCCTGTTGCAAATTTTCCACTCTGATAATTTTTCCTTTCTTTGGAGGAGCCGGCCAATAAGAGCCAAGCTTTTGTTCCTGTTATCACACGCTGTTCATTTGTCTCCCGGCCGGAAAGCTGTGTTAAGATAACGCCATCCTATCATCTGATTGTCTTATCAAAGTTGAGCGACACAGCACCTCCAGACACTCTGAACAATCAGTCGAGCTGGATGAAAAGGTTAAGTTCTGTAGACACATCTTGTTAAAAAGGCCACAATACTTGGATAGAAAAGCATTTAAAAACACAACTTATTCAAGATGTTTTCTGTTGCTTTTCTCTCCCGCTTTCAGGTACCTCACCACATCAGGCTCGTGTAGGCCAATACTCAAAGCCTGTTTAATTTCTTACAGCCTCCTCTCAAGATTTCAAGTGCAAGAGTGTGCAACCCTTATGCAGCGTTTGACACCAGGGTCAGTGGAATTGCCCCACTTGAACTAAAAGACTTTTAGTTTGGTTTGGAAAGTGAAAACTCGGACACCGTTAATTTGTTTGCTCTCCCACTAGTCATGACCGCAGCAAATGCCATCACCTCAAAGAAGTGGTCGGCCGTCCTCACTTTTATTTGTTTGTTTCTTTGGAGGGTGTCAGAAGTTGTGGAGCCCAGCTGTAGCAGACATTGGACTTGTGCAAGGGGGTGTGGTGACCGTCCAAAAGGAAGGCTTTGCAGGGAGAAAGCTATAGGGAGCTAGCAAACAAGCTAGCGACAGAACAGAGGGGGGTGGTGATGGTGCAGGGAGGAGTGGGGATTCATTTAGCCAGGCATAGCTGCTCTTGTTTGTGGTTGTCCCTGACAGCGTCGGCAACGCTGCTCCAAAGCACCTGTGTTTGCTCACTAGCTTTCCCCCAATCTGCTCGAAAAATGCTGTGAGCATGTCACATGGTGGCCAGATAGCCTGGGCACCATGGGAATACAAAAGCCAGGGCTTTTAGAACAGTTAATCATTAATGGAGGCCTCTCTTTTGTCCCCATTCAGTTCCACGCTGACAGAGGCTTTGATATTACATATAGCAGACAGGTCAGTCGTAGATATCGCCAAGTACATGGACAGGAAAGCGCTTTCAGGCCGCTTGATGACGGTAAGAGTTTCCTTACAAAGAAAAAGGATCTGTAAAGGACAAGGAGAACATATAAGTCAGTTTTATATAACACTGTAGGATTTTTTTTTTACTATTTAATTAACTGCACAGTAATTGTAAAGCAGCTTAGCAAATGCTATTGAGCTCAATTAGTGAGTACTGCCAACAAAAAATCAAGTAAGGGCCACAAGCTTCATGATTACGGCTCTGTCGGTGATCGTCAGGAATGCAATTAATAGAACGGGTCTTTTATAGAACTGAAGGCTGTTTTACCAACCCCACAATTAATTAACATGCCCTAATCTCAGTTTGCTCACCATCTCGAACTGTCAATGAAAAGTCCTGGGCTCATTTCATGCCTGTCAAAGTGGGCTTTAGAATAGAAGAAAAACGCAATGCGTGAACTTGCTTTCACAAAGCAAGGCCAAATTTATCTTGAGGAGAGATTAGGTCTGCACACCCACGTTCTTATAAAGCCCTAAAAGGGTCAGAGACAAACTCTTATCTTCCATTTACCTCAGCATGCCAACAGTCCTTTATAATACTGTATGGGACTTGGAGAGCATAGTGGGGCCACAAACATTTACGGCTGAAAATGCAGCACAAGAGCAGGCAAAGTGGCCACTCAATGCAGGATGCTTGGTGTGCTGAGAGTCAATCATTAACGTGGCACTTTTAGCGATATCTGCTCTCTCTCACAAAGTAGAAGTCAAAAGATAAATGGAGGTGGTGTTTCAGGGAATGATGTAAGGCTCCAGCGTACCAACTTGGGTTGTTTGGCAAACATAGCAGGTTTCTTTTGAGATATTTGTGGATGGTTTTCATGCCTCTCTTAGATAATATGTTCCATAGCTGGCCACCAAAAGCGAAATGACTCAGGTTTATGTTTGTGTTAATATCACTAAAACACTTCCTGAAATCTCTAATGGAAACCTCTCAGCCTTTCCATTATCATGCAGTTTAAACTTCCCTGTTCTGTTATTAATGACCTGCCTGAAACCGTTCTCCGTCTACACAAAAACTATTTGAACTCAGGTGTATGGAACTAGTATGACTGCAGCATGATGCAGAGACGCCAGCAGAAAGTAAAAACAATTCCTTTGGCATGTGTGAGCGTCACGCAGCCATAAATTGTTCCCTTCCTTGGGTGCAGCTTGACCTCACTACAGCGTGTTTATTTGCAAACCCTGGTCACCGGCGATAAGAGGTACTGATGTCCCCAAACTGTAGCTCGCAATCTCTGCTACAAACACAGTAACAACACACCCATGTTTTTAACTCATTTGCACGGCACAACACACAATAAGGAAAAACACAGAGGCGCTAATAAATCCTCTGTCTCAGCTATAAGGAAATAAATCAGGTTGACTACAGTCAAAGGATGGGCTTAACAAGTGCATGTTTCAAACAAAAGTTCCTGTTTTAGGAGGGAAGGTGCACGGCTGATAGATGGCTTGGCAAACATAGTTGACATACCTGGCCAATGCCATGGGCCGGTCAAAACCCAGGACTGAGAGGGACATTGTGCGAGTGTTTGAGTGTGTGAGCGCATCAGTGTAGCTCTTCTACAGCCTTCCCTCTGAGGCTTCCTCTCCCTCCTCTTCTCCTCTCAGGCCGTGGGGATCACTTCAGTCAGCAGAGCCCTGTTTGACAGAGACTCAGCCTCCATATAAATCCCATCCTCCTATTTATTTGATGTGCAGTTCTACTAGGACGCCTTCGATCCGTCCTCAGGGAGCCCGCATCTCAAAATACTCAAATAGTCTGGGTGCACAGATAAGCACGGGGCTGGAATTATACTCCCAAATTCCCAAATCCTTATAGAGCATTGTTTCATCGCATTTTAAAGCACTTACATAGAAAGAAAAACTGCCATATGGTATAGGATCGTGAATGACTGCAACTGCTGTTTTCTGTAATTTAGTGTGTTAGTGTGTGTGATGGGAAAATGTGAAAAAGACCAAAAAAATAAGTAAATAAATAAAAGGAAAAGGGGGGCAAATATTCCAAATCCTTTTTCCATGAGTGCAATTTGGAGCATTGGAAATGGGTCAGTGCAGTCTGGTGGATGAGTGGTGAACCTTTACGGGGAACACCCAGGAATGTTTAGTTAACTCACCCGTCGCATTCAAGCATGTGTGTCAAAGGTGTTTACAGGGTGCTGACATTCACACACTGGAAGAGAAGTGTTGTCAGTGAAACAGCCGTGTGTGGCTGAACTGAATCTTTAACAGAAGTAATAAAAGAGATCTGGAGGAAAAATGTTCCCAAAACAAACAGCTGCATATGAATTAAGAGAGAAAAACAATTATTTTTAATAAAATGAAATACAAATGCAAAGGAACTGCAATCGTTAGCACAGCAGCCTTTTCACCAAAAAGCCTTAAATACAAGTTATTAATTTCATTAAAAAAATCATGAGATTAAATAATAAATTACATTTATATAATGTCATATTTTATATTTATTTTTGCTCGAAATTCTATCCTGATATTTAATTCATTTATTCTTTCAGATATATTTGAATTAACGCTAAAATTCAGTAAATAAAAACTGACACAGCACTGACTCGATAAGGCAGAAGCACAAAAATGCGACCCCGTTCTCAAAGGTAAAAAATGGTCAGCGCAAAAGATTGTTTTGATCCAGCAGTCCAACATTAATCCAGCATGTAAATATCATCAGCGCGGTGTCACCGCAGCTGCTCGGTACTGGTTCACCCAGTATTGGATCGCACTGACCCCACGCTGGATACATTTTTAACTCAGTGATGCAGTGACACAAAAACATATTTGAATATTTCTCGTGTCATTTTTTAATTTATAGGATAAATTAAATAATTAAATATATTTGTTTAAAATTAAAGATTTTTAGTGCAGCCAAAGATGATGAAACAATTCTCTTTTTTTTTATTTATATTAATATTAGTTGTTCTATTCTACATAATCATAATTAAGCATCATCTTTTTATTCCAAAGTCATGGCATATTCATTTTAATTTTGTTTAATTTATGTTCTTATTGTTTTACATTTGTCTTTTCAAAAGTGGGGGGCAGGGGGCGGGGGGGGGGGGGGGGGGGGGGTTTCCATTTTCCATTTAAATTATGTTTTTGTTTGCTTTTTTTTTTTAATATGTGTGTGGTTAAAATATGAACAAGGTATAATTACTCTAGTAGTAAATTTTATGATTAAGTAACATGTTGATCTGCTAATAAAACGAACTTGATAATATGTGGTTTAATTTCCCCTTATTTGATTCCCCGGCAATAAAACCCAATTATGCAGTCATATATCCAGCCGCTGTAACACAAGGCAAACACAAGATATGTGAATCTAAATGTTTAGTGATTTAAAACTGTGTGATTATGAATCATATTTCCACAGTTTAAAAAAATGCTATTTATATTTTAACACCAGCTCTTTTAATTAACGTGTTGGTGAGATGTGGGTTGTTAACACTTTTATTTATAACAGATAAATGGAGACTGAATGAAGAACAGAGTTTATTTTGAAAATAATAGAAAATTAACTTTTTTTTATTCTTTGTATAATGTTTTGTATTTTTCTCTGACGTCTTTTTGAAAATACTAAATTTGGAAAAGGTCTTTTACTCTGTGTCTCAAATACAAATGTCAAAGACGTGCCCATGAGCAAACACTCAGTAAGTCCTCTCTGTCTGTCCGTGTGACCACCCACCGAGTGCTTTGGGGCATGAAGCGAATGACTTTAACCGTGTCCTACCAGCTCGCCACACTGACCCACAGGTGACAAAATGGCTAACCTGTTATAGTGCCTGTACACCCAATTACTTTAGGTCACATCGCGTCCACGTCTAGTGACTGAACCACACGCGAGAAAGCTGCAGACTTCGCTCAGACTGGCATTGTTTAAGGTAATTGGAGGAGTGTTGTAAGTTTCCTATGACTCACAAGGCTCTTTTCTCCACCCATGAATGCTGGAAGATTGTAGGTCGTAGTTAACTTAAAAACGAAGTCCTCTCAACTCATAAATTACACGGTAACGGACAACCTTAAGCAGTGTTGAAATGCCTCGAACAGAGCTTTATTTCAGCGTTGCTGGAGCATGAAGCTGAGAGCACCACCCCACAAGGAGCCTGGCTCTCACAACCACAAATAAGACAGCTATTTATCTTGCCATACCTGAGGTCTGACATGCTGGCAGAACGCTGGTGGTGCACCAAAGGTGGATGTGAAAACAAGCACTTACTGTTTCTTAATGGTGTTGCTCTTTGAGGTATTGCTTCCGTAACAGGTGATACCCTTTTTATTGTTGTGAATAAAGTCAGGTCTTGAATTTAAAATTTCTGGCCTAAACAAAAGGGTTTTCCTTCCTGGGGCCTGTCTTGGCACAGCTACTGGCACTTTGAAATCTGATCTGATAGATTAAGAGCTTATCCATTAGAATAAACCATTGTGGAATCGTCGTGGGCTGGGTTTTCACTCGGCTGAAGAAAAGAACAGTTTTCATGCCATATCTTTGGGTGCAGACTGTATAGAAAGATGCACACACTTGTATAAAAGTGGCCTTACAAACACAGCCAGTGAAAAGCTTTCTTAAACGTTTCCTTCACAATGTCAAATTGTGTTGAAATTATCCTCCGTCTGACCACCCAGGGGGTCCCTGACATCACAACCTTTACAGAGGGGGAGGGGCTCAGTGTGTGTGTGTGTGTTTGTGTTTAGGCAAGTGTCTGCTCACATGCATGAATATGCTGCTTCATCTTATGTGTATTGATCCTCCGGTGACATCCCACTCCTGCTCTTTTCTGTTTGTTTGTTTGTTTGTTTGTTTGTGTGCGTTTCAGATTCATTTACCATTGTTACTTTATTCCCTGCAGATTCCGCGGGGAAGCACGCTACTTCCATTTCCTGCCACCCCGGCAGCATTACACGGGCCGAGTGTGTGTGAATACACATTCAGCAGAGGACTGGTCAATGTAAATGCAAACACCAACCGACACACCAAAACAAAGGAGCACAATATGCTTCTCTCTGCCAGAGCCCCTACACTTGCTCTATTTGCCCTCTTTTCTGGTTGGAGTCGCCATTAGGTCATATAATGGCAGCATCAAGTGCCCTCAGCAGCTTCCTGCCTTTGACTGGAAAAGGACTTTTTGTTGGGCGCTACAAGCACGACTCCTGTCTTAGAGCTTTCCTTGCGCCATAAATCTAGATCCCCAAAAATTATTTAAACTAGGCCTCCTGCTAAAACCATCTAAGCGCCGTTATCACAGTCGGTGCTTGACTTGTGCTTCCTTCTCTAATACGAGAAGAGGGGTCACCCGTTATCCCCCTCCCACAGGCCTCAGCTGCCTTTTATGGTAAAGAGAGAGCAAATCGAGGCCAAAATGAGTACACATGCTAAGGTGAACAGAGATACACGAGTGATACCTCATTCAATTAGACAACACCATTAAGGCAGGCAGAATGCGGACAGATAAATGACCATACAGTATGGCGTACAATGGGAATTAAAAGTATAGGGCAGCTGTGCTCTTATCTGGCTGTGGTAGAAGAAACCAGGCAACAAAGGGAGGCCTAAGACTAAGAGGCTTGATGCATGGGAAAGCCATGGGCCAGCCATTGTGGCTGCCCTTCTGCTGAGCAAATAGTCCAAACTGTTCATTCCCCATCTCCCATTCTCTCGCTGGTACATTGTTTGTGTCCTTGCATTTCATTCTGACTGGGGAAGATTGCTCTCAGGGCCAGTGAGCAAACAGTCCAGAAAAGAGCCAGCTATCTCCTGCCGTTCCCAGGAGAACTAGCATTTTTATTTCAGCTCCAAGCTGTCAAAGGATTGGAGAGTTTATGTCAGGATCCTGAATTAATTGCTTTAAGCCTTGGGGCCGACGCCGGCGTTTTTATCACCAAATGTTCGGTAAAATGTTTCCTAGCAAATTATGCGGCCCCCTCCCCACCGTTTCCTCGCTCAGTCGCCAAACATTTGGTATTGGATACATACAGGATGAGTTTCTGCAACACAAATGATGTGTTTAGTTGTTGTGACAGCACAATGGTGTGAATAGTGATGGGCTATAGCACGGCTGTCAAGGATTTGGTGGAATGAAGGCGAACAGAAAACTTTTGTGTGTGTGTGTGTGTGTGTGTGTGTGTGTGTGTGTGTGTGTGTGTGTGTGTGTGTGTGTGTGTGTGTGTGTGTGTGTGTGTGTGTGTGTGTGTGTGTGTGTGTTTTCTCCCTCTCCATGACGGTAGGTGCACGAGCCAAGCTTGGCAATAAAATTAGTAAGCTTACAGATGCCTCAATAAAACATAGCTGCTCAGACATTTGGTGGACCGAGCTTTAAAGGCTCCAAACTGTCCCATGAACTGCCAAACTGACTTCGGAACCGTCTGTCATCCTCATATCCATCCCATGATACTGCTAGCTAAATAACTGTACACTGTATATCATAGATTTGGAGGTGAAAAACTCCTATGAGTGACCACAAGCCGTATATCCAACCGAGCAGCATGTAGAAACTGCTCATTTCAAAGAACCACTTTTTAAAATGAATTTTGCCTGCAATGAATGCATTCGTAGCTAACACTTGATACAGTTGATACATTTGGCTCCGTTCACTGTTTTAAATCTGGTGTATCTATCTCAATTATCCCAATTATTCTATGCATAATTTTTGGAATTAAAAAAAATGCTGTGGTATTTATGAACACACAATGTTGGCGTATCTGGATGTTGCGTTTTCACTTTTTGGGGCCAAAAACAACACAGCAACGGGAAATCCGACACTTCCAGTCCTTGGAGTTACACACCAATAACTGAACCTGGATCCACTGTGTGCGTGTTGTTTTTCTTTTTACCAGTCGTCACCCACTGTATTTGCGTCCAAAAAGGCATTAGTCCTTTTTCACTTTGCTGCATGATATTAAACTATTTGTATAAATAAGCCCTTTGACAAATTACCTGTCATCTATCCCTCACTGTCTACATCAAGGATTGCGTCGTCTGATCTACATGCTGATAGGGAGCTGTTCCCAAAGAAACATTTGCATATGACGGGATCTCAGTGGGAAATTTGCATCAGCGCATAAATACAGCTGTCTCTGACTCAGTGACCTCAAACAGTGGTTGCTTGTAACAAGTCTGAACCCACAGCAAATTTAACTGTAACCATGGCCCTTCACAAATGCTTTACGACACCTCTTTCTGCTGAGACTCCACCATAATAACCCGACTCTGACCAATAAATCTGCCAGTTGACTCCTTAATCTAAAAGGATATTAAGTGACAAACACCATGATGTTGCTGTCAGCATCAAGCAGGCGAGGGTTAAATAGTGTGTATCAGGGGACTACTCTGCAGTGGGGGAACATACAGGCCTCATCCTTCACAATAATCTGCTCAACAGCCCTATAGACACTTCCCAGCTTTCCTCAATCCTTCAACGGAGCATCCGTCTTTCCATTATAAATAACACAGCCATTTATATGGGATTAAATTGGGGATTAATTTGATTCAAGTCAGGGTATGGGAATTCATTAACGGGCTGACAGTGGCACTATACACGGGGAGAATTTAATTTGAATCCCCCAAGGGAAGCACTGTGAGGCGCTGGAGCTGTGTTGAAATGGAGGTCTGAAAGACAAGGAGGGATATTGTTCTTTAGATTTGGACACTTGTAAGGTGGCACTTTATTGCTGTTGATGGTTTGTTATCAAATTGAGAGCAGCACTGCTGTTAGCTGAGATGGCACTGAAACAGATAGAGCATACTGGACAGCAAGAGACGGGTTTATCTGGAGGAAAGGGCTCAGATTTCACCTTGTCTGTCTGCGTGGATCAAGAGTAGTTTTTGACACTCGCTTGACCGTGAAGAAGAATATAGAGGTTTTCTCACACAGACTTGGCTCTCACTCACATGGTATTAAAATGAGCACATTATTTGAATGTCAGTGATTCTCATGAATGTTGAAATGGCATATCTATAACAGCCATTCCCGACAAGCTATGCAGTGTAAAGTAAAGGCATTAAATTCAACTCGGATGCCCATTACAGAATTCGACCCTGCAGAACACCATCCTGGCATTCTCTAAATTGGACAAGTCCCATTGTAAGATAGCCTATCAATGTGCACATGTCTGCATAGGAGAACATATGCAGGACAAAATATTCCATAGTTTGTTATTCCGAGGACAGCGCTGGGGGCACACAGGCTTGTTTGCCTTTGCTGGGAGAGGAGATTGGATTGGGGGTTTAAATGAATCGCTGGCGCACCACGTTTATAGGTTTCATTAACTTTTAATGAGTTAGGTGTCCTTCGTTGCGATTGGCTGGCAAAGCTCTGCCTTCACTTCCTGGAACTGGAGCTCAGGGGGAAGTGAGGAGATATTGCAGCATCCTGGCTTCCATGTTATGGCCGTGCGATGGCTAAATATGCCACAGTGTGTGGAAGTGGTTCAGAAAAGGGGATGTAACATGGCACTATATGCGATACCTCCCATCAACACTGCAAGAGCTGGGTCTAAAATATTGAGGTGCATGGTCTCAAGGGGAATAAAGACTCCACACCAGATCAATCACAGCCAAGCAAGCATCCCTTTACCACTGCTGACCGACACATCGCCCATGGCGGCTTTGCCAACAAGGTTTGAGCTAAAAGATCTCCTGGGAAATGTCTGAGGAATTACCAACAAGGGCTAAAAGCACGACTGTGTGCATGTACACAAATACATCAGCAGTCAGCCTGACTGATATCTAACTTCACATTGTAAGCATCTCTAATCTCCAACCAATATGATTTTTTTCTGCCTGGATGATCACACTTCTATTATCTTATGTGGAGGGTTGCTGTTTCTTTTTTCTGTTTCTCTTTGAAAACCTAATCTTCCCCTCCGCTGCTGGGCTGAGCCTCACGTCAGCGCTCAAGAGAAACAAAAGCTTTGATGGTCATCTCAATTTTATCTCGATTCCACCGACATAAGACGGAAAGCTCCTCTTCAGAAATTTACATCACCTTCCACACTCTTGATATTTAGCGGTTCCCATACGAGAACTTGATTGGTTTGGTGAGGTGCGGACTGCTTCTCTTCCATTTTCATGATGACAGACCTGTGCTGCGATACTATTTAAGGATAAACACTGACCATCCATCCACTTCCAGCCTTATAAAAGCAGGAGGGTAGTGAGAGGCACCCCGTTCTGGACTGAATAGATTGCCTTTAGGTCACTGCATGTCCCACCAGCTGCTGCCTCACAGTGCTCAATGGGCATTGTTGACGGACCCCTCTCTCTCTCTCTCCTTCTCTCTGAGAACATGATGGAGTCCTGCGCTGGAATGTCACACAGTCTTGTCAGGAAAGTGCGGACACATCACAGTTAGCGTCCGCATTCTCAGCCTCCATCCCTTCCTCTCTCTTTCTGCCTCTCGCTCGCTCTCACACACCCAGCTCTTCATCATCTTTGTAACAAATCTGCGTTCATCTAGAGTCACCAAATAATATCTGCGTCTGTAACTCTGAGACTTTGCAAAAAATTAAGATGAAACATGTCAGCATTACAAATGACAATAAAGTGATTTGTAAATATAGAATAAATCTGCTTTGCCTTATCAAATAATCTGTATACGTAAAGATTTTTTTAAAAAGGGACAGAGCAAAATTAAAGCCAAATTTTAGTCAGAAATGATAAAAGTTGAGGTTTCACTTACATGCACATCTTGTAAATTCCTCATGATATTATTATATTCCAGGTCAGGAGGAGAAAAACAGGCTTTTCTATAAAATAGTTTCTGCCTGCTGTCTCATGCAGTTTGTACGAATTATCCACAACCCCCCAAATTACATAAAGAAACATTTTTAAAAAGCCAATTTTTTTTTTTGCTGATATATATATTTTTAAAAATAAGGAACATTTGCAATTATTGAAACTCCATTTACTTTAACTGCACTGTTTTAATAGGAAAATTATTTATAAAAGCCAAATAGTTAATTCCTTGCTTGAAGGTCTGCCTGAGATTCATTTTATGATTTTACTTTTTAATATTTCAAGTTTGTCTTATTAAAAACAAATATTCCACAGGAAAGAACGAAGCTCAAAAGTCATTTTAGAAAGCCAAACACACAATAAAACAATGTTTTCAACAGCTGCAACGCAAACTTATGTGGAATTAAAATGTAATTTATTAATAAATCATTCTTCCCTGCAGTAATCCTGTTTTCATTTCTACCTTTTTGTGCTAGAAATCCGTAATATGTTTGCAGAAGTGCGTATTTATGTGCAAATATCCTTTTAAATACAAACGTGTGGGCAGCCTATGAAACGGCAACAGAAGGAATGCATTTTCAATTGCAAATTAGCTGGTTAACTGATAGATGTGATTTCGATACATTTTAATATTTCAAATTTCGGACACTCTAAATGTATATTTTGGTTATGAGCTCATTTTAAATTCCTGTTAAATCAAATGTTTAACAACGATAGAAAATAGCAGACGTTCAGAAATGACAATAACGCAAACCGAACCGCAGTGCCGCCTCTGGAAAAAATAAGCCGTAAAATGTTTATTAATTTATCAACATAACAGAATTTTTTTTCTACAATTTATTTATTTATTCTTTTATTTAAAGTTGAATTAATATTTAAATCTTCTGGGTTTATTTGCGCAAATTTGTCGAAATCACATAATAAAAAGTTATGATTACAAGTATTAATTTTCTGTAAATAGGCGCTGAGAAAACTGAAGACACGTACAGTGGCTGGCCGGACGGGACGGGACGGGGCAGCGACGCTCACACCGGGATGGGCCGCCTGCTGGGAAACCATGGGTGGCTTTAAGTTTTGACTTTGTGGCCTCTTTAATATACTGAGGGACGGCAGTTTGCCTTGCTAAGATATGGGATTAGGAGTATTTCTGGTGAAAGAGGAGTTAAGTCGGGCTAGTGTGGACGGTCCCTCCCCTGAAAAAGGCTGAGACAGAATTACAGCTTGTTGGACCGGTGTCCCGCCGTCGTCATGGAGACGGATCTACTTGGGTGTTCCAGTCCGCGGGCTGCAGCGCATGGAGAGCCTATAGGTGCGCCAGACACCTTTCTGTGTATATAACACATCTGACTCTTGAAAGAACACTGCTCCAGATTTAATATAGCCTACAGACACAGGCTGATGAACTGGGCAAGAATCGAAGAGGCTGTATTAGAAGGCCGATTGGAGGATTGATCACAAAACTACCCACTCTCACACACACGCGCACACACTTCTTATTGTTCTTCCCTTCCGAGGCCAGTGTTCATACGATAATTCCAATAATTTGTTGATATTATTTCAATTCTTTTATGCGTAAACCGATGGTGTAAATGGAGCCCCATCAGGCTGATATAGCCTATTCAGTTGACGCCCATGGGTGGATGCGCATATGGCTTATAGGGTTCTGAGTCATTCATTGAAGACAGAGGCCCAAACTCGCCTAGGCATTAAAATACGTCGCTGTAGGGAAAATGTCTCACTTTGGAGGTCTGGTATTAGACGCTATTTAAAGTGATAAAAAGAAAAGGAGGTAAATCGTCTATTGTTGCAGTAAATATATCCTCCCCCCCCCCCCCCCCCCCCCCCAAAAAAAAAGACTGAATTAAACAGCAGAAGACTTTATAGTACAATGATATTTGGTCTATTGTTTCCCGCTACGCTGATTTTTTTTAAAGATATATGATTTCCCATCGACGACCTGCAGTGAGAGTCAGAATGCCTGCCAGAGATGAGTGCCTCTGAGAAAAAGGGGGTCCTGTTTTCAGGCCCTAATCAAGAAATATGCAAATACGCTCACAAAAAAAGCAGAGAAATCAGGTTAGCGGGCTAAGAAAAAAAAAAGGATCAACAGGCCGGGCCATCCTTTATTCAGTTGCTATAACAACAGATGTGCTCGTCTATGATGGCGCGGCCAGGAGCTCCAGAGGTATCCTCCCCGATGGAAAAACCTGAATAAAGTTAGGAGATGCATGAGCCCCGGCGCACTTTTGTGTGCCGGTACAGATTGAGGTTGGTTACCTTTGAACCGGCAAAGCTCCACAAGGCCATTCCCGGCTCAGTGCGCGCGAGAGGGGCTTGACTGGGGTTACCGCGCCTTCTGAGGGTCGGAGGAGAGCAGCGTTGGAATATAACTGTTATATATTGGCCGAGGAACAATTTGAAGGGCTCTCCATCTACTTCAGATTTTAAAGAATCAGTATTTTGGATGCAGTGTCTTGAACATCATCGTCATTATTATTATTATTATTATTATTATTATTATTATTATTATTATTATTATTATTATTATTATTATTATTATTATTATTATTATTACATGTTTGTGTTTAATAAAACGGTAAAGATTCTAGCTTTAAAATTAAGACTTCCGGTTTTTGAATCCAGGAAAAAAAAAGGGGGGGGGAATAAGATAAAGTACGTATTATCCTAATTTTCTTAAAATATTTTATTAAACGCGTTTTATTTTCATATATTACTTTACTTTTGATTAAAACTGGTGCTGGAAAATAAAAATCGATTCAGTGTATTTACATACCGGTACCAAATAATAAAAGCCGTAGAGTCAGTGTTGCAGGAAAGCTCGCTTTCAGGACGTAAGAGCAGCCACACTGATACCAATCAGCCGCACACTGCAAAAAATATCTGCACTCAGTCTCACATGTCTCTGAACAAGGAAAGAGTTCCGCTGGTTTCGTGTGTTTCCTCCAGTTTAAACAGTCGCTTTTCTCTAATGTGCTACAAGTTACAATTGTGGACAGAGTTCATCTATTTGGATGATTTACTTTTGCGAAATAACCACCAATTGAGGCGAGAGAAATTATCTAATCAACTGAAAACTTTTAATTAAAAACAAAAATTACGCAGTTGAAAGAGTAAAGCCAACCTAGTGTGTCCGTGGCAGTTTTTTGCAGTGCGCTAAGGTCTCTCCAACATGCAACTCAGAGACAGGGAAACTTGCAGCAATCACACAACCTGCATATCCTCTCAGCTTTGCACCACCCTGTCGTGAAATCAAATACGTCTCGTTTCGACTGAATTTAGGAAATCAGCCTCTGCCCCCTCCACCCCATGCACCCCCGGGAACGGCTGTCAAACCGTCTATCCCTCCAAGTAAAAGGAAAAAAAACGATGTAAGAAGACAGATTTATAAAAATAAAAGCTTCATACCTGCGCAAAATAGCCGCTGCTTGTTGTTGGCAGGCCACACAGGAGCCCATTGTAGAAGCTCGCCTTCTGCCTTCTGCAAAGGGCTCCAGACATCACGGCATTTATTTGAGCTCAAACTCTGTCACTGTTGACTTTAGCACAAAGCAAAGATTTCACTGCCCCGCTAGTTTAAAAAAAATGATTATTTTACAGAGATATCGATCAGTGTGCTATAAAAAAATCAGCTTAGCATTATATGTCTAAAATGAATAGAACGAAATTTAATGTCTGTGTAAATTTACAGAGCTGCGGCGTCCTATTCAAAGTTTACACTTGTGCAATTTGGTTTGTGTGTGTACTCTTCCTATATGTGAGCATAGCCTACACTCTATTGTTTACTGGCTTTGTTTATTCGCAGATCACGCTGTTTAAAGTACGATCTGTAAAGAGGGCCTGGAGAATAAACGCACACTTTAGGCCCTACGTGTTCAGAAGTCGAAGGGGTGTCATTTGGTTATAAGAGGAGCAGAAATGCTCCCAAACTCCCTGGCCTTGGATTTGAGCTCAGGAGGGGACTTGGAGTCATTTGGATGACAACTAGCCTATCTTATCTAACAAGTGGGGAGGGTCCCACTACTTTAAAAATAGGCAGAAGACAATGGTCCCCCAGATTGTGGGGAGAAAAGTTAGAGCATCGCATTGAGCCGGCTCTGTTCCCAAATCAGGCCCCTTTTGCAACTATTCTGCTGCGCCACGGGAGGCTGTTTTATGTGACAATGACACTAATCTTATTCAGTGATCCAAACTTTGCACTGTGCGCGTGCGTGCGCGCGCGCCAGTGTATGTGTGTGAGAGAGAGAGTATGTGTATGTGTGGGAATTTAATAGCTGGCATAATGCATGCATGTAGGCTGCATATAATCTCACCAACTGCAGCTGAAGATTGCGAGATTAAATGGGAACGTGTGCATTTCTGCCTTTGGATCGACTGTGTGGGGTCAATTTTGCTAAAAAAAAAAAATTAATTAATTAAAAAAACATTTTAATATATATATTTTTAAATTATCCTGCCGCTTTTTTTCTTTCAAACCTCCTTTTACCTCACTTTAGTTTAAAAATATTATAGAATGTGGCGCACTGGCTACATCTCCTTTTTTCATATAAATATTTGAATTTGTGGTTGGGATTAATGAGCATATATGTGTGTTGTTTACATTTCCTGAATGACAAATTGGGAGCATTGTTCCCGGTTTTATCCAGCAAAGCTATTAATCCAAGCTGACTGTGAGCCTTACGTGGGTAAGAATAAATTCCAGAATTTGAATTAAATAAATAAATACATCGTGAGAAACGTATTTTATGATCCCAAAGATGGATGAATGGATTCGTTTTTGTTATGATAATATAAACCAAAATTGGACTAAATTAATGCCGCCTCAAATTGTATCTTTCTCCTGCAAATTCTCCGTTTGAAGTTCGTTTTTTGGATAAAATCTAATTTTTCCTATAATAATAATAGTAATAATAATAATAATAATAATAGTAAGAATGATAGTAATAATAAATGGCCCAACACCGTGACATTCAGAAAACAAAACCAATAACACTTTAATATAGATTCTGTTCTTGTCACTACAAGAATACACATATACAAGCCATAAATAGGAATTACACAAATGATTGAACAAATCCAGCGAGGCATTTCGAGTCATTTACGAGTCCAGTTATGCGGACGCAGGCTATTTTACAGCAAGTTGTTGTTGGTTGTCTTTGGGTCCAGTCCTGAAACCAACTTCTGAGCAGATTTCCGTCACATTATCAGTGTTTTTAATCATTAATATCAGCATCCTCTCAAAATAATTAGGCTACTAACAAACTCGACAACTAAAACTGTGGGAAACGTCAAAAATATCTGAAATACATATTGTACACAAAGTCTATACTTTTTCTTTTACAAATGTACAAAGTGAATGGGAAGAAAGTCCACATTACATGAGGGAATAAAAGAGTTTATGAGGAGTTCATAATTGGTCTGGAATAGACACCTTGGTAGTAAGTTGTGTCAGGTATGGATGAAGAATCCAGACCGGCTTTCCCCGCCATGGAGCCCATGGAAAGAGGTCCCGCCATGGGGGAGCCATAGCCGGAGTAATGCATCACCTGCTCGTAAGTCTTTAAGTCCATTTTGTGATGCTGCTGCTCCGAGGACATGAGGTTATTTATGGAGAAAGGGTGGTTGAAGGAGTAGTGGTGCTCCGGCTTCAGGTGGGCTTCGTGCGCAAGAACCGAGTGATGCTGAGACATGAGGTGCTGCCCCTGCGTCACCGGGCTAGCAGCGGTGTGCTCCGGGCTCAGGGCCTGGCTCGTCTTCATGTCCGACAGGGACCTTTTGTGGTCGCTGGAGGAGGAGTTGGAGAGCGGGGACTCGTTGCCGTTGCAGCTCTCCGAGCTGCTGTTGGAGGAGCCGCCGTCCCCTGACTTGCGGCCCGGTTCCTTCATCTTCTTGTCGCACTTAAAGCGTTTCTGCCTCCTCAGGTAGCAGCCGTTCTCGAACATGTTCCCGGAGTCCGGGTGCAGAGTCCAAAACGAGCCTTTCCCCGGTTTATCCGGCGACCTGGGCACTTTGACGAAACAGTCATTGAAAGACAAAGAGTGGCGAATGGAGTTCTGCCAGCGCTGCTGGTTCTGTCGGTAAAACGGGAAGAGGTCCATTATCCACTGGTAGATCTCGGCTAGTGTCAGCATCTTGCTCGGGGACTGCTGGATGGCCATGGTGATAAGAGAAATGTAGGAGTACGGGGGTTTGGCGTGCGTGTAGCTCCTGCGGTAGGTCTTAGGGTCTCTGGACCTGTTGATGTTAGACTGTCCGTATATCGGGCTCATGGCGTTCATGTTTGAGTACGACGTGAGGGCGTTCATAGACGCGGGCTGTGCGGTCATGGGACTCATGCTGGGGCTCAGGGCTGCGCTCATTGCCGTCATCCCTGCGCCCATGCCGTTCATGGCGCCGGTTCCAGGTGACATGCCGGTCATGGAGGGGCTCATGCCCGTGTTGACGTATGACATATTCATGGAGTTGGCCGTCATGTTGGCAGTGGTGCTCATGCCGGACATGCTCATGTAGGTATTCATAGAGTTCATTCCCAGGCCCGCGTTCATGTTGCCAACCGAGGTGTAACACTGTCAGTGAGGGAAAGAGGCATTCGTGAGTTTCATCTGGCATTGCAGCGAGGAATAAAGCGGCACAGTGATTTCTAAACACGGCGAATCGTTATTATTTGAGCCTGATAAAAATCGCCTTATTCATCTCCATAAATAATACTTTATATTTTAAAGCTTCCCGGTTTCGTAAGTGTGAAGTGGCATTGTAGGCGTTTGCTCTCGCGCGAAGTATTTCCTAAAAATGAAAAACAGGGGTGTGTATATTTAACAATATATTTAACGCCAGTATTACAACAAAACATAAATAAATAAATAAATAAATAAAATTGAGGTGACTATTCCTCTTAAAATGTGCAGCCTAGATGAAAATACTACTCGGTGTGCGTGTGTCCACTGAAAAATCTCCCCGAAATCAAACAGCACCCGTGTTTATTGGGTGGAAACCTGACCAACAATAACCCGATTTAGTAGAAACACGTAGAGACTTATGAAATTATAATCCGAGCGAAAAGTTTCTTCCCCTACATGTCAAGCAACTTTGTTAGGATAGTGCGCTGCGTGGAGATGGGGGAGGATTTGGAGGCGCCTCAAGTCAATATTTGATCACAAAGTTAATATTATCTCAGGGCTAATATTGAGTTGTATAAAATGGGATCGGCTTTAGACAGAAAAAAATATATATTTAAGGTACCCACCTCGGGCTCTCCGTAGTAGGTGCTCCAGTCGGTGTGTTCGTGTCCTTCCATTTTAACTGCTCCAAGCATCATGGAGGACTTTTACAAAGCGTCTCCCAGCAGAGGGAAAGCCGAAAGTCTCTCTAATAGCAGGTAACTGGGGACCACTGAGTGTATTTAGGTCGTCGGTCTGTCCCTTCGTCGAAGACTGGAGCATGTGTGTCTTATGGAGCCAGCCGTGAAATGCGTCTGTCAGTGACTGGAGTTCAAATGACGCTCCGTGCTGCTTGTTAACGCTGTGATATAGCTCTGTGCTCTAGGCAAGCCTCCAATCCCTACTTCTACGCCTTGGGCCCTATTTGAATAATCTCCTCGCACCTAGGCGTGAGACTCCTCGAGCATCCCCCCACCCCAATTGTACACCTGCGCTAACTGAAAAGAACAGTTTCATATGAAAAGCTTCATTATAAACTAATCTTATTTTATTTTGGTTGGGGCAGAAAAAGGGGGGGGAGAACTATAAAAGGAATGTTTGGCGCTCTTCCTTGGTGCGCTTTTCATTACGCACATACTCCAAAGTGCTTATTCCACTTCAGCTGAGCTCAAATCATAATCCATTTTATTGCGTTGCATTCAAGGAATTTATTGCCTAAGCCTACATATAAATTTTGACTATTTTACACCGAGAACACCAAAGAACACGAAAACGTTTAGAAATGAAGTAAAATCTCGTTTCAGCAAAAATCTCTACAGAGATTTAAGGCAGATTAAACCATTAACTGATACAGGATTAAATATTATTCTGCCATAGCTCTGTTGCTATATAAATCCAAGAACACGTGTTTATGGCTTACATAAATGATAAGACACAGTTTTAAACCTTTCTGATGTTCACCTGAAGAGGATTTCTCTTTCAGCTTTGCTTAGTCCACAGAAAAAGCAGCGAGATCCGTGTAAATGACCGCAGCATGTTTGATATAATTGGTCATTTTAAACAATATCAAAACTTCCTACAAGCTAAAGTTTACATTTTGTCAGTACTAAAGTCCTTACCTCTTTCCCAACTAATGTAGGTGATATTTGCACAAAGGCACAGTTTAACCTGATTTCTTAACCTGGGAGACCGAATTACTGTTTCTAAATGTTTTAATTAGTGTCGAATACGCCAGGCACAGCTTCAGAGCGCCCTCTCTCGGATGCCACCTCCGACTGGCTCTACTGTCTGTGGCACGTAAAGTCATCCTTTGAACTCAAACGCCCGTTAAAAAAGAAAGCTGCGTGTTTTTTCTTTAGGTTGACTCAAAAGAAGAGATGAAAAATAACCGAAATCAAGAAAAACACGGAAGTGATGACGTTACAGCCCACATTCTTTTATTTAAATAGGTCGTTTGAGAGTGCGCGTGGGTGTATAGGCAGACAGCTTTTTTGATTTTGCTTGTTGGGGGACCTTTAAAGCACGAAACTCCTGTTTTTCATCAGACGTGCAGGCCTGTGTGTTGAGGGCCTCTCATTTTCGCAACCCGTACAGTATTTGTATGACACAAACATCAAGGTGAGGCTGCAGAGCGATGCCAGCCACGTGTCAGTAGTTGTACATCTATTTGACTGCATATTTACGCAAGAGCATAACTATCAGTATAGAGCCCCATTAGTAAAGGCGAGTAAACCTGTCGTGTTGACGAGGGACTAACACAGTCTGCTTAACTTGGAAATGAGATCATGAGAAAAAGCTCTGTGTGTTTGAGGATTTGGGATTGCACCGGCGGAGAGGTGGAAATGGAGAAAGCTGGAGATGGTCAAATCTGCGCTCTCCCGGCTCGACTGAGTTAACAACAATAAGTTTTGTGAAATGTTATTTTTGAAAGGGACAGTCGCTGCAAAATCACAAAACGCTTCAAACAAACAGCCATGTAATATTTGTATATAATAGGGCCTTTATAAAGTGTTGAGGGCGGAAGATTAGGCGCGTTGAATATTTTCGGTGTGAGCTCATTATGGAGTAACTGGATTTCAGAGAAGACATTTTTCGTAGATGTTAAAATATAATTTTTAAAGAGTTTTACAAATATTCTGACGCATTTCTGTTGCATAAATGTGCTAAAAAATCTGATCGTGAATGCTTGCATGGCCAGCAGGTATGTTTGTGTGTGTTACGCAACGATGTGGTGACGCTGAATGTGAAAAATGTTGCATATTTTCTTTAAAAAAGTATGAAAACGGATTTAAAAAGGACCTGGATTGGTTCTGGTACCGCTAAATCCATTATATATGAGTCAAAAATATTATTTCATGAAGTGCTTATTATAAAATTACAGAAACAAAAAACCGTGAGCGTTTTAAAAGGGTCCTTGACCTGTGTAACATTATGTTCCTGAACGAGACGTGAAGCTAAATCCATGGTTAATCATCAACTTTCCAGAGTCCTCTGACATGAGTGAAGGTCACATTTTGGAAAAACAAAAAACTCGTGCAGGGCTTTATGCAGATGTATTTTCTATTCAGTGTATTTTGTTTTTCTTCATTATTCTTTGGTGTAGTGTTTGCATCCTCACCCCAGAACAATAACTGGCCTTTTCACAAAAAAAATGTTACCTCCTCTCCATAGCAGACACTACATATCACTCTGACTCTATCTCACACGCTGTACAACTGCAACATTTTTATTTATGACCCACTCTGACTGTGTCAGTGGAATGAGGTAGCCAAAGAAATCACACGGTAAATTTAATATATGGTGGCTGACTTCAGTTTTTAGAAACAGAACACACACAAAAAACAAGTAAAGAAAAAGTGTCAGCAAAGTAGTGACAAAATGTGGAGAATTTCAGAAATGTGAGCTCCGAAACAAAGTTTAAATGTTCCAGAGAATCAGAACAAGTTCCTCCCGTGGTAGCTTTAATTTGAATTTTAAAAGCCAGAGTAGTTAATCACTGCCTCTTTATGGTTGGTACAGAAAAGATGATTGAATCACCAAAGACTGAAAATCTTGCGTTGCGTTACACTCGGCTTAAATTCAGAAGGTTAATTACACGTGCATGTATATACTTGTAAGCTGGTCTGTTAGTGAATAAAAAATATGCCAAGTATCCATTCTTCTAGCGTAATTATGTAAAACGGGACTAAAAAAAAGCCGCAATATAAAATGAAAATCTTTATCCAAAGATTTCAGAGTCTTTGTGTTGTTTCACACTCAAATTAAAGTAATACTGTAATGCATTTTGCTTATGATTGAGGTTCAGACCATGTAAACCTTTGGGTCAAATACAGGCAGTGTGTTCCCTTCAGTTTAACCTCTGGTTTATTCCATTGACACCAGCTTTAAATATGCACTTTAATAGTTCACTTCAACACACTGAGCAGGGAATCTAATGACCTGACGGTCATTGCTGCAATATGTACAAACCGCTGCCGCGTTTCTTGGCAGTTTTTCTGTTCCCAGCTGAAGCTTTCACAATCCGGCGTGCACTGAAAATGAGGCCAGGACTGCATTGACTTGTACTCATGAGATTGAGTCAGAACACAGCTCAGTGTGTTGTTATAAAATTTATATATTTCCAGTGAAAATTTACTTGAGGCACCTGAAGCAGCAGTGTAGCCCTCTTTCTCCTCCAGTTAGATTTGCCACACTCTTGATTAATTAGCCTTTAGAATGATGGGTGTTACATTTCACACATTTGGGTGTTATTCATTTACTCGTTATGATAAGGGAATCCACTAAGTGGTGAAAATAGTAATGACTGAGTTAAAGAGGTGAAAGCAAAGCACACACGTGGCCCCAAAATGACACCAGGAAGTTTTCTTGGGTGCAGGGCAGGGGGATGGAAACGGATAGATCTCTGCTCGGTGAGAGGAAGGTGGAACATTCCTTCAAACACCCAGGAGCTGTTGGCAGTTATGTGCTAGCTTTAGGTTTCGGCTTTCAAAGTAAGGATTTCTTTCTCAACTGAAATTAAAAGCTCTGCTGAAGAATGCACCTTTTTGTGCCTTTCTACCCTCCTGAGTACACCGAGCCACACAAAACGGCACAGGGCAAAGGGTTAAGCATGTGATTCATCAAAATAAAATTAATAACAAGAGAGTCTTCCTCTTGGAAAGTGCTGGAAAAAAAATGTTTGCAGCCAACTTGCCTGTGGTGACAGTAAACATTCCAGAGCCGGGCTGGAGTTTGGACCTGCCATTATCTGCCACAGCTGTGACAACGCCTGTTGGCTGCAGGTTTGTGGCTGGCCACACTGTGTTTACCTGGAAATGAATCTGAAAAGCGGCCGGACTGGGAAGGCACACAACCTAGCTAAATAAAAACTGAGAGTGGTCATTGCAACGAGATGCAGTGGGAGGCAGTCCAAAGTTATTGCACTGGCCCCAGTGGGTCAGGGCGCAAACACAGGCGTAAACGCAGCAAGGCTGTCCTCAAACACGCACCTTTTGATATTGAGAGGAATGCAGTGAGGAATGCCATTCGATATGTTTTATGTTGACTGTATCCAAGGCATTGTAGATGCAATACTTTCCTCTTGTCATGTTAAAAAAAGAACCTATGTTTACCTCTGGCCTTCATCTGTCAAACAAGGTGACAGTTTATCTATTGGACCACAGGAGTAGAATGAGGAAAATGAAATCCTGAGAGATGGAAGGATCCAATGCACTGAAATAGAATTTTGAGTGTTAATGTTGCTGCAGTTTATTCTTTTGACAGGTCTGGAAATTAATTTGACCGAGAAAAAAAGCTGCTTTATTTGTAATTAATACATGATTTGCAAAAACCTTCTAGATTATATTTGGTTTTCAGGTTGTGAGAGCAGCAAAATAATACAAACTTACTGCTGTATTAAGTGTTTTTAGTTCTTATAGCCGCACACTTAGTGGGTCATATAAGACTGAGACACACGTGGGCTTAAATTATGTTATTTAAATGAACCCAATTTAATCTCAACTGAAAGAAGTACAGGCTGAACCCTGTAACACCAAGTATGTCTTTTCAGAGCTTTTCAGACTTCTACATCATCAGTGTGATATTTTATTTTTCCCCAACCAAAATAAATTGATCAAATTATTTTAAGTAATAAACTGACAAACAAAAAGTGCCAGATGAACAAAAATATAATATAAATTAAAACTCATATATGCAAATAGATATTGAATTTGTCAGAAGGTTCAATAAAAACTTAATTTTCAAAATAAATTTGCATTTTTTGGCAATTATTTAATTGCTCAGGCTTTACAGGGTTGCTGGATATAAAGCTGCAGGTTAAAGGCTAAAATACTTATTTTGAGGGGGGAGGGGGGGGATATATACCCACACTCTGATCAGATGCCACGACTCCTTGTGCCTTCTGAACTTTCTACAAAACGTGGATGGGTTGTGTATTAGAGCCAGAAGATTTAATATCACCAAATCAGCACATTGTTATTCATTAGTGGACCAACTGCAGAGTCAATACACATTTAATCACAGACTGAAGGCAATTAGAACAGGAGGAGAGCCACTGGTGCTATGTTAATTAAAGTGCCAGGCTCCCATGGGAAGCACTGTGTCTAAATATCACTACAATCAAGCCCGTGCAAGAGCTTGCTGTTCACACGCGGCCGCCATGCTGTCAGATCCCTGTCAGTGTGGACAAGAGGGCAAACCTGGCCTCGTGATTAAAAAGTTGCGTATCAGTAATGGTCTTTTTAATCCTAAGTGCCCTCAGCGTCTCACAGGGGACAGACCTCTGGTATCGTCCTTTCCGTGACAGTTAAATGAATTCATCAACTATTTTAATCTCGCGTTGATTTGTGAATGATGTTCAAACCTGCAGCACTGCAGTTGTTGCTGGGAGACCTCTCGAGAAAACACATCTCTGAATCTGAGTGGTCCATTTCCTTTTTCCATCAATCACTCAGTCAGTCAGAGTGAGGTTCAGATCTGCTGCAGTCTTATCTGTATTCCAGGCTGATGGGGAAATTCAAGTTTGGGATTACCTCTGACTGCTGACCCGAACCCATCACAAGCAACCGGCCAGCCGAGCGCTTTCATTATCTTCACGCTCCAAGGCTCCGTACAACAAAATCTTTCTCTCGAGCAAGAAATCGTTACCAGCATATCTAAAACACTGACTGTGCACGCTTTGTTTTGCATACATGAGAAATTAAAAGCTGGCGTTGGGGGGCCGGGGGGTTATTTGTTAGAGAGTCGATATCTTCAGCCTTCTTGCAGGCAGTTGTCTGCTTCCTGTATGGACTAAGGGCCCATCCATATGCAGATGGCTAATTTGTAGTGTTTACAGAGGAGCATAGAGGGGGCTGACAACTCATGAAGAGGTCTGAAAGAGCTGCCTTCGTGTCACCCCAGGAGCCTGGTGTTAAAGCCAGCTCTACCAGAGCAACAGCATAAGTGTCCAATCTGTGTTTGCTTACCCGTGGACACCGATGGCTGAGCCCTGGCCTGGGGCCAATAAATTTTGCCTTTTTTACAGGCTCTGACAGCTAACAGGCCATTGGGAACAGGGCCCCAATGACACAGCCACTCAACAGATTAGCACCTCATCAGCCTCCTGCAGCTTCGAACAAATATGGTGCCTGCCTCCTTAAGGACATAATAAGGCGGCCACATCTGAACAACCCCCCAACAAGAAAGCCCCTTCCCCTCTCCAGCCACAAAACTTCCCGGTCTGGCCACAGCTGCTTCGAGGAGGCCCTGCCCAGCCCCTGAGCCCACCCCTACCCCAATTGCTATGATGTGAGTATTTCAGGTGAGCAAATATTGCCACTTGCCTGAGAGTTCAATGACCGTTCCTTTCAGGGGGGTTGCGTATTGCGCCTGCCTGCTTTGCAACAGGGGCAGCCTACATTTTGCCTCACACAACAACCAGATCTTAGGATGGGTCAGGGGAATTCTCCAGGCACAGCTGGAGTCAGCAAATCAAACATACCTACATAGCTCATCTGCATTTTCCCAGACGAGGAAACCATTCCCGGCTTTCATTTCCTCTCCACAGCTTTTACAACAAAAGGATGACTGGATGTCCTTACAAGCCACCACACACACGGCTTTCACCTCCTTTTTTTTCTCCAATATACAGTCTAAAGTGATGCCAAAGCATTTAATTAACGTATTATACAACCTTTCGGTAAATTTCAATTATTAGTCAAACGGTAAACATGCAGTTGATCTTGTGAAGCACTCCCCACCCGTGTCTCCAATACACACCGGCCTCAAGGTAAAAAGCTCTCTGCGGAGGCATTCATTTACCACCTGGGTCTTAATGTGAAAAGAAGAGGGAAGAGTGCTTTTTGGGAGTGATGCCCTTTACAGAGGACACGGGAAGAAAACCGGAGCAGCGTGGCTAACGTGTGGGTTACAGCCTCTTCCAGGCAGAGTGCACTTGACTGATAATACGACAAAGAACATAATGCAGAAACAGGAAAAGATTTCACTTTAATCAGTTTAATATTAAACACCTATCTTGATCATTTCTTTGGCATTTGTGTTTTAGATTATTTATCACAGTCAACATTTACTTAAAGTTCATTATTTGCTGGCCATGGCTGAAAAACAGCTGTGTGAGGACGAAATGCCACACCAACAAGTCCCTCAGATAAAGGCCAAGACCACAGCTAACGAGTACAGGACCAGCCTAGGTAAAGGCTACAGGCCTGTGGCTGCAGCCAGCTGTGTATTGGATCAGAAGATGATGTGTCAGTGCAGAGTTAAGACCACCTTGATCCCCGTTGGAAGTCAAACACAAGTGTGGGTAGTAGTGTCCTGGGAGGCCTTTTCTGCCATCACAGTGAAATAGAACTGGCCCAAAGAGCAAACAAGAGCCATCCCCATCTCTCCCCCCAAGCCCAGCCCGACCTCATCCGGGTGATGGGTTTTTCTGTTGTTCTGTTTGTTTGCTTGTTTGGTCTGAAGCTCATGGATACCCAGCATGGAGCGGAGAGGAGAAGCGGAGGAACGGATGACACGGAGCAGAAGCGAGAAGAAGCGGCCGTGGATGGGGGTTGCGAGGGTGCGTGACACGCGGACCTCCCCTCGAGGTGACGAGAGACCTGCCGAGAAGCTACCAGGCAAAGCTGCTCAACAAATACACACAGACGCTAGGATCAAGGCAACAAAGACAGATCGCTGTCTCTGATCCTTCAGCAGATGTTATTTCTGTGAGGGATCTTGTAGCTCGGTCTTCATGTGTAAATTTTATATCAGCCTTTCAGATGTGTGTCATAGTCTCCAAAAGAAGCTTCTATTCAGCTGTGATATGTGACTGATAACACTGTAGTTTTCAGTATATGCAAAGGCAAATTCTTAATGTTATAGACTGTAATACATTGATTATATATTTCTCTCATTTGTAAAGAAATAATAATCTGCTGGTTCCAGGATCATCTGTTTTCAGTAATAGCCACAACCAGCCTTCCTTTCAAATTTGAGTGGATAAACCAACAGAGAGTGACACCTCCTGGCAGCAAAGAGAACAGTTTTCTCTTTGGATACAGACAAAGTAAAAATACTGACACTGCTTAAGACTATCTAACAGTCTTGTTCTTCCATTCTGATAACGTCTCATAACACCGCCCTGTATGATTAGCACTCTATACTCAGTAACGTCATCCACGTAACTTCTGTGTCCTGGAGAAAACCCATCAGAACTGTGCAACTGATGCTAAAATCATCTTACAGTTTCACAATAAATATGACAGCAAGTGTTTAAAGACACTTTATAGGCACGTCGCTCTTGAGTAAATGATTTGTTTCTGGTTTGATTTTTCCAACAAAAATTCAAAAGCACAGTGTAAAACTTTCAAAAAAATCCAGCTTCTGTAAAAAGTTTAATGTACTTTCCTTATTACACCTCTGTAAGCTACACACAGGGCCATGAATGGCTTCTACAAAATAATGAAGTTGAGCTCAGAAAAAGGAGTAACACGGTTAAATGTTAGGGTTGAAAAAGTAAAATGTGTTTAGATAAGAGCAAAGGTTTGCTGGTGCTGCATGGGGCCACGACAGGTTAAAGGAACGCATGAATGACTGAAACCTTTACACCTCTGGGCAACCAGACGAGGGAGACATTGCCTGTTTTTTGCCTGATTCTTCTTACGCTGTATCCTCTAATTTAACGAAGACGAGCTACACTTTATTATGAGGTACGGTATGCGTTTTGAAAGAGAATAGATTTAAACGGTCCTGTTGTATTCGGGCCTGTTCAGCGTATCAGAGCCTCCGTGTCCCCCCCTCAGAGGTTAACGGGGTCATAAGGACTGCAAAGGAAGTGCACATCTTGAAAGCATTCATGCTAATAGATAGAGGTGAGCAGTATCATGTATCCTTAGAGAGAGAGGAAAAAAGAGCTGCAGCAGGGATAGTTGTGATTACTTCACAGTCTATATCCAGTGAAGGAAACTTCAAACACTTTTCTAAATTATTGACAGCTGTCTGTTCCCTGTAGCAGTTTATTGTGGGCCTACCTTACAATAGGCCCATCCATTACACTGGAGCTGATACTCGAAGGGATCTGTGATAGCTTTCATCCCGAGTGTTTTCAGAGTTTTCCACAACCCCCTTCCTCACTACCGCCCTCTTTAACTATGTCATTACTCTCTTGTGGCGAGTGGCTGGCTCAGTAAACTGCTCGGTGTGGTGCAACAATCACATCCAGCTGCTGTGAACGGGATCCGACATGTGAAAGCACGACGCACGCGCACATCTTGATGAATCACACAGAAAACTACGAGCCACTGCTGCCTCTGCGCACACATCCAAAGCCCGTCTTTATCTTTTATTGCACCTGGAGCCGTGATCTCCAGACAGCAGGTATATAACATAATACACCGCTAAAGAAAGCAGTGTGAACAGAGAGGATTTCAGAAATTTACCAAATGTTTCATTTAGGTTTTTTTTATTTCATTGGTATGTACTGAAATATACAAAACACTGACACCTGCCAATCCAGCGGCAACAAAGACAGAGAAAGGAAACTGGAACATACTCCCAAACACACCGACGGAGCAAATATAAACTCGCTCCCGTGTGAAATGATTGGACAACATAATGAACGTGGAACTCCTGATATTTTGTTCTGTTTAAAAGCCAGTTTCGCCCACGTTGGTGATGAAACATTTCAGATAGCTGGGTTGAGGTCGAATAGTCGTTTTTTCAAGGAGGGTGTGATAAGTGTTGGTTGAATTCTCTGCTGAGGAAAGGTGACGTTTAGGACACACGCTGACCTTCATTTAAGAAATGTGGGGACACGGCGGCTTCCCATAATTCAAAGCGTTGCATCATTAGATCAAAAATCATCTTATGCCATAACATCCTAATATGTTTATGTTTTGAATCTTTAAGAATATATTAAAGCTAAAGCTGAGAGGTAAAGCACTTTTTAACGTGAGTTTGAAGCGTTTGTTGAAAATAAAGAATAGACTAAAATTATTAACTGTGTATCATCAGACTGAGCGTTAATGCTTTCACAGCTGAAGACAGCTCAGGTAAACTGGAACATCTGTTTAGTTTGAAGAACAAATAAAAAGGAGAACAGGACGAGTAACCGTTCTCAACGTGACAAACGTGTTTTTCACTGCGATGTTTAACTGCGATTTTTTAAAAATATTATTCATCAAATGTGATTTCAGGAGCTGTGTTGTCAGGGGCATTTGGCACTGGTAGGGTCTCCCAAGGCAAATAGGTTCTTGGTAAGAGCACAGATTTACATTTACCCCTATGAAACAAACATCATGGGACAAGAGCTCAGGCCTGAGCCCATGGGGTCTGGCCGTGTACTCGCCGCCCTGTGAGCCTACCGCCCGAAGGAGGCGCCACAGGGTCGATCTCTGGTTGCTGAAACGGCAGACTGACGTGGTAGCAGCAATGATGAGGACGCTGTACCAATCTGCTGTAACGAACAGAAATCTGAGTGTAAAAGTGAAGCTGTGATTACGTTTCCTACGCTCACCCATGGCCACGAGCTGGGTAAGAATGAGATCGCAGATGGCAGAAATGAGCTTCCTCCAAAGGGAGGC
The DNA here is from genome assembly GCF_963969265.1 of Rhamphochromis sp. 'chilingali'. Lineage (NCBI taxonomy): Eukaryota > Metazoa > Chordata > Actinopteri > Cichliformes > Cichlidae > Rhamphochromis > Rhamphochromis sp. 'chilingali'. The sequence goes on along the minus strand of NC_137949.1, from coordinate 11,698,262 downwards.
TGTACTCTCCCTGAGATGGGTGAGGAGTTTGGTCATTCAGGAGCTAGTTGGGGTGGTTTGTGCTTCTAACTAAGATGTTTTCTTAGTGCCTACTAGAAGAGGTGTTTTGGGCACACTGGGGGAAATGTATCTCTCCGCTGGCTTTGGCATGTCTCAGCCCTTACAGGAGCTTGCTGGTGACAGAGAGGTCTGGGCTCTCCTTAGACTGCCCCCCACAACCCAAACTCAGAACAGGAGCAGCCAGTGGGCGGATGGATGGAAAGATTTTCTATGTTTATACAGCCAGCATGAAAGCAAAGGGTGAACTTGATCTTAATCAACATTATTCATCATCGAGTGCTAAACAGCCTAGTGTGGACACACCAGGTTCTCTGTGAATTCTCGTGCACACCTTTCCTTCACCTTGTGATGTTTTCTTAGAGAAACAAGAACATAGGACATGACTTTTTGACTATTCGACCGCAACCCCAGAGAACATCAAAGAACACGTCCCAGCACTGGAGCGCTTCAACGGTCACATTCAAGAAAACAGTGAAAGTACAAAAATGTGATGCCGAACCAAAGAGTCCGTTCCTTGTTGTATTGCATTCAACTACACTTCAGGGTTACGGCCTTCACAAAAGATTCACAAAGTCAAAAAAGGAAAACAGTTGAAAGGAAACAGCGAAATGAAATGTAACATATTTGGTCAGGGTTTGTTGGTTTCTCTCTCCGAGAGCAAGCCGATAAAACTTGCACACTACTAGCTGCCATGAACAGATCACACTCTGAACACACGTAGGTTAAAAACACCTGCTGGGATCTGAGACAAAGGAGCTAATACTGCGTGACACCGTTTCTAACTTTGAATATTGACGGGAAATGTAAAAACAGTTTGCGTTCTGTAGCAGTGAATAGTGTTTTCTATTCAGTTGCTATGGAAATTGGTAATATAGTGCAAAAACCTACCACAATTACTAAAATACATTAAAAAACCCAGACAAATCTGTGTGATAGTTCCAGTTTCATGCCACAGGACAGTCTCACAAACAGTTTAGAAATGAGAACAAACTCGTGTGTTTAATTCTCAGGCTGTAAATCCCTTGCGAAAAGTGCCCTTTAATCCCGGCGTAAGCGCTTCACGCGACTCCTCTCTTACATCACGAGCACGGCCTTCATCCAGAACTGTGCGTGTTCATAAACATTGTTCTGCTAGTCCTTAAAAAATGAACCAAGATTGAACAAATTCATGGAATGTTTTCGTATTATTATACACCAAGGAAGAGGGAGCACTCGCCTCCTGTGACAGTGTCTTAATGCGTTTCTGTGACACGCATCTCCGCCTGCTTGTAGCGGTGCTTCACACTACAACCTCTGCTGGGTTTTCCCACTTTTCCAGCCTCTCCACCCGACTGGCTTATCTCTGTTTCGAGAGTTCTGGAGGGAAAACCTGCCACTTTCAAAGCTTCATGAAAACTCTGTGAGATACATGTGGTGTAGCAAGTCTCCCACTCCACTAGGGGTCCTCTTCCATGTCGTCCAGGTTGGGAGCCATGATAAAATGTTTAGGGTAAACAAGACTGTGCTCGTCCGCGTACTCCTCCCAGCGTGCGTCGTCGCTCTCGTGAGTGATATAGCGCTCGCCTCGCCGCGTCTCAAACTCCCTCAGGTCCAACCACGTCTGGTAGTCCTGACCAAAACAGACATGAAACTGTCAGTAAATCTGGCTCATTGTGGAGAAGCGGCTTCACATAAACTGATTCAGAGGTAAATCTGCATTCAGCTCACAGCATTTATACACAGTTTTCACTCCCTTTACTTTTCGGGCTTCCCGGTCCAGGTCTTGGCCACGTAAGCCAAACGCTGTTATTGACACAGTGTACTGATGTGCAGGGACAGCGCTGTTGTGGTTGTTTGACTTCTAGTTCACCACCAGGAAGTTTAATGGTGACATAACCACAAGTGGGCGGAACCTTTAACTCTATTCATGTTTTCCATGCTCTGACTATTAATGTTCACACAACTCATCTGTAGATTATTTTCAATGAAGGGAATTGATGACTTGACAGAATTATGACTCCGAGAATTAGCTCGAATTGCAATTTAAAGAGAGGAAAAAGCAAATGAGTCATACCTGTAACCAGGGATGGCTGAGACACTTGTCCACGCTGTACCTCTTTCTCATTTTGACTTGGAGGAGATTGTTGATCAGATCTGTGGCTGCGGAGGAATTAAGAGTACAAGAAGTGTAAGTGAACAAGATAAGTCAGAGGTGGTTTTGAGTTAAAGGGAACAAGACCTGCAAAAAGATATATCTATCAATATATATATATATATTCAGTGTTTTTACCGCATAATATACTATATACAGTGAGTGGGAGGAGGTGCAACTTGGGCAGTTGGGGAGATTTGAAAGTGATTCATTTCAACCACAGACATAAAAAAGCTGACATAAAGTTCAGATGACCCAGACGTGTGGGTGGGGAGGAGCTACATGTGTGAATATCATTTAAGTTACAGGTGCAGCAGGCCGCCAACGGCTCACAGACGAGAAGGTCAGATTAGATCAAACATTTCTGAAAGCAAACAAACAAGTAGCTCTTTGTCTTCATACCCTCTGCAGAGATGTCCTTCCAGGGCGTAGGAGGGTACATGAAGGCCGCATTCTGGATCTGATCATTAATGTCCTCGTCCTCGTTAAACGGGAACGTGCCGCTCAAGCTGACGTACACGATCACTCCCACTGACCACATGTCTAAGGAGCGGTTGTAGCCTTTGCTGCGCAGCACTTCTGGAGCGAGGTAAGCCGGAGTTCCTACCACCGACCGCCGGAAGGACTTCTCCCCAATGATACGGGCAAAGCCAAAATCACACAGCTTCACCTGGAGAAGAAAAGCGGCGTGTTAACGTACACACGCTTGCGGACACACAGCTCCACACATGCAAAACACATAAATATATATGCTCTCACCTGAGGGAAAGGCTCTGCAGAGGCCAGCAGTACATTCTCAGGCTTCAAGTCACAGTGAACAATGTTTTTGAAGTGCAGATGTCTCAAGGCCACAAGGATCTGTTGCAAACACACAAGTCCCATAAGCACAGATTCAGCTAAAAAGATCAAAACACTGTAAAGTCTGTAAACCGTACGCTATGAACAGAGTGCTGTTTGTGTAATGTATGGAGGAGACTCTATGGTGCTGCCATGTGGAAAAATAGTAGCAATATAAACATACTAATGCCCTTAAATACTTGCATCTTTACCAGCACTGCCATATAAGGGACACATGATCTCATCTCATCATCTCATCTATATTCACAAGGCCTATTGTAAGTGAGCGCTGCATGCATGCCTGCCCATGGCCCTGCCCCAAGACCACAGAGGGCCTGGCTCGCCGATCCTGACCCTGGCTTTAGCAGAGGCCCTCCTGGCCACATCTGAGCCGAGCCTGCCGCAGCTAATGGGGTTGTTGTTAATGGCCCCGCTCCCGTTTGGTACCCGAGATCCACGGAGCCTGCTGCTCCTCTAATCAGGCCACAGAGCCACCAGTATACTGAAGGCTGTAATCCACAGCCAGGGAGGAGGCCGTGATGCCATACAGACCAAATCCCGTAAACAATTCCCTCCAATCAGCTCACCACAAGAATAAACAGGCCCCAGAGCTGGAGCACAGACCCATTACACCCCCAAAATAGGGCACAGAGAGAGAAGGGAAGGAAGACACAGCACTAAGAGGACTAAGAGGATGAAACATGCAGCAAAGCTGCTCGATTCTCAGTGACTGTCATTATCTGACTATTTCAGTGTTAGGACAGAATCTTGATTTGAGAACTGAGGGGTGAAGAAGGCTGCGTGAAAGGGCAGAGAGCTGTGTTTCAGCGGTGCAGACCTGCGTCACGAGGAACTTGGTGATTCGTTCAGGCAGTTTGCTCTTCTCGCTCGACAGGATCATCTCCAGCATGTCGCCGTGCAGCTTCTCCATGACGACAAACACCCGCTCAGGCGTCTCAAACATGCACTCCAAGTTAACGATACCCGGGTGATGCAGATTCTACAGAGAAACAGATCAAAGGCTTCAAACGAGGAATACGCTAAGAGTAAATGTAAACCAGTGACAAATGTAATGAGCGGGATTTTCTCTTAACTGTTATCAGTGATTACCTGTAATATGGCGACCTCATTCCGCAGCTGACTCTCCTGCTTGGTAGGAAATCTCATCTTGTCAATAACCTTGATGGCCACATCTCTGCCGCTCTTTCTGTGTTTGCCTGTGTTTGCCAAACAGAAAAAAACATCAATTCACAGCACAGACACTGAATATAAAATGTTCCTTTTAACTAAAGCACAAACATACCTCCATACACAATGCCAAACTGGCCCGATCCCAGCACTTCATCGGAGAATATTTGGTACACCGAGGCAATATCCTACACGGGCGTAATTTACACCGTTAATTTTCCTCTGCTTGTGGAAACATTCAAGTGAACTTTCCATGCTGCAACAGTTACATCATCTTTGGTTTTGGCAGAACTGCTGCCCTTCCAAAATGTTTTTCAGGTATTGCCAAATAGGCAACTTTCACTAAATGCAGAAGTGGAACTGAGACGAAAACTCCATGACCAAAAAATGAGTCTGCAGCTTCCCCATTTCTACAGCGTAAAAGCTTCCACTGGATGTTTCGGCGACAGGCGCACTAGGATACCGTTTCTGATCTAACCACAGCAACTATTTTAATAGCATATGAATGCATAAATTTGCGAGCTGTGCTGGGAAATTGTGCAACAGCATCTAAGAGAAAAAAGAAGCTCCACTTACCACATTCTCCTGGACCTGGCAGTTGGACACAGATATGCTAATAGACAGCTCTTCTGCAGAGGGAAACACATGATATTTCCACATTCAACAAGTAACACAACATCACTCTGCCAATGCACAAAGCAGACACTAAATTCTTAAGCAACTGTAATCAGAGCTTGCTCAGATACCAGTATTTCTACTTTTCTAAAACCTGCAATCTTATCACAGCTGCACGCAATAACTCACAGCCCCACATAATGAAGCATTTTATTACACAATGAATTGGCTATAAAATTGATCTGGAAAGCTATCTGTGACTGAATGCTGAAAGTATGCAATGCATTTCAAAACTGGGGATTCAGACAGCCGCAGAAACTAATTCTGCATACTAGGCATTGGACAGAAAGCCGGAGATAAAAGCCAGCAGAAAACTTTCTGTGAGGTAATGCTCGACACAAAGATGGAATTTCACTCTTAGACAATGCTTTGATTTTTCAATTAACAGAGACAAACACATACAGTACATCACGCTGTCATCTGCAGATTAAACGTTTCATCTACTGATAGTAAAGTGCGGCTTAGTTCATTAGTAAATGAATTCACATCTATGTAGTGAGTTTGAGTTATCTTATCAGGTTGGCTTCTAGCGTCTTTTCTCAGGTTTTCTCATGTCACGCTCGTTATCAGTTAACCTCAAACTGTGCACATTTCTCATTTCTCTCTCTTTTTTCGGCGACTGGGAGATATTATCGCTGCCCTGACCATCAAAAGCTCAGTTTCCATACAGTTATGTCACTTCACTACTTACACTACTGTCATCCCCAAACAGTGACTTCACAGCCCCACTTCCTTTGGCCTACAGACCCTGAGTCAGGGCTTTCCCAGGCTAGCAAAAGTTAACCGAGGACATCAACTTTAAGGTCATCAAAGTAGTTTAAAAATCGCCTACGACGGGGCACAGAGAGCCTTTTTCTTTCTATATGAGCAAACAGTTCTCGTTTGTCACGGCCGCGACAGGTAACAAGCCTGCTTCATGCGCTAACCAAAGACACATGCAAGCTGATTTCATTCCTACAAACACAAGATAAAAAAAACAAACAAGTTTTTCATCCGGAGACATATCAGCAGCATTTTTAGCACAAGAAAGTTCTGATAAATTCTACTTACTGTGATCTTTGCCTTGGCCGGCAGCGCTGGCTACACTGGGCTGAGGTGTGACGGGCATCAGGGCCTGTCTGATGGCCTTCTCCCAGCCTTGAGCCACCTCCATGCCGACTCCAGAGGCGGCCAGAGCAGGGCTGTGGTAGTGACTGCCGTTGTTCTCCCCTACATAGTAGACCATGGTGGCTGTGATGATCTCAAAGCAGTGAGGGTTGCTGCCCTGAGCCAGATTGCTGTAGTCTCTGCACTGCTCTACCTGGAGGATCTCAGACAGAGGGATTTCCTGTGGAAGCAGTGAAGGAGAACTGATAAGAAAAGCAGACGAAACATAAAAGAGCACAATCTGCATTTCTCAATGAAAGCTCAAGCAAGAATCAGAGTCTTCTTTTCTGTCTTTCTTAATGTTTCAGCCAGTAAACAATTTATGCAAGTCCAAGAGCACATGAACTTCTGAAGGAACCAAAACAAACAGATACACTCCCCCTCCACACAGTGCTGCACATATAAAGTGCTGGGATGGAGTGGTGGAGAAATAAAAATCTCTTATAGCCGATGCTGGCTGTAAACTAGAAGAATATGAAAAAATACTTTCTTCAATCAAAAACATATCATGCTACTAAATGAGCAAATCCACAATTAAGCAATGATACACAAAAGGTAAAGACAGAGGAAGTAACACTCACACACACGCCGCACTCAGTCGTCCCCGCTCTAACTTTCTGCCTTCCTCTTCGCTTGACTTGTGAGCACAAACAGAAAGTGGAGCCGCACTACACTTTAAAAGCCCCCCCCTCGCCCGTCTAACTCACTGTCAAATCAAAGGTGGGAGGGAGGGCCGAAATTACAAATACAGACAATTTCCAACCAATGGGGGCTCAAAGAGGCGCACGCCGTCTGCTCTGCGTGGCTCACCACACAGTATCAGATGAAGTGCTTGTGGTTAGCAGGGCCTGGTCACGTGAGCGCGCTCTGCGGCGGCTCAAGCGGTTCCCTGATTACAAGGCAGGGCCAGCAAGAGGCCCCATCTGAGCACGAGGCGCTGGCGCTACCACTAGCCACCAAGACAAAAGACCAAGCAACTACCGTTCCTCCACGGGGTCGTTTGTGAGTGGGCGTGTGTGATACTGTGACAGGGAGAAGCCCCCTCACCCCATGAAAGCTTCTTCAGAGAAAGCCACAAGTACAGGGGTCTCATCTTCAAACGAGGAGCTGTTATGGCTTCCAAATGGTGAAAATGGCTGCCATGCCTGGCGAGCGAGCCACCACGCGACCACCACTAATCAGATTGGAGGTATAAAGAAAAGGGGAGTGGGGAGGACGGCGGCCACACACTGATGAGCAGCAGGCTAGAAACTGGGGAGGAATGAAAGGAAAGAGCTCGAGGCAGACGGCTTTCCGGATACCAGCGGAGCTCATGGAGAAGCAGTGGTTTCGGTAGAAGACCCCCTCCCCCCAAAATACTACAGGAAATAATTTCATGTTATCTGTCCCAGATAAAAATCCTCTGCTCTGAAGCAAGAGGCAAAGACCAAACTTTGGAGCATAAAAAGGAGATTTACAGCAAGCCTTCAATTAGCCTCCTGAAGCTTTTAAACATAGCTGAGTGCCAAGTTGATAATAAAGAACCACATAAAGCTGCCCTGTAAACACACCCGAGGAGTCGGTCCCCGCTGAGGTTTCCTTTCCGAGGATTTAGTGGCCGGGGACGCAGGGTGTGACAGAATAATTGGGAGAGAAGGGGGAAGGAATACAGTTTTTCCAAAACTTGCTTCACAACAAATGCGGACGGAGAAAAAACAAAAAGAAGGCAGGCAGGACAATAAGCAGAGCTGTGAGCGAGACCACCTGTTTGAGACTCGCTCAACCGAAGTGGAAACTCTGCCGCGTCCTACTCAGCGCCCTGTTGCAACATACCTCTGACCACAATTCGAAGAGGTGTTAAAGTCTCAAAACGCACAAAGCGAGAAGAACAATAAGATAATTACACACTCCATCCTACACAGCACACACGACACACATGTGGAAGTCTTTACCTTGCAGCCTGTACTTCCCTCCCCCAGGCCTCACTGTGTAATTACTGTGCTATTAAGCCCCTGTGGCGGCGTAATGACTGACTACGGCGCTGCCACCGAGAGGGAAGTGTCACACATATTCTCCTCAACTCCATTTACACGTTTAAATCTTCACATTTCACTCAAAGCGAACACTGAGGATTAGAAAAAGAATCAAAGCCAGCATTCAACAGCTCGCAGCGTGACTTTTTAGAAATGTTTTCCCTTCCCTAAAATAAGAGCTAATCAAAACTCTTTTGTGTGACAGACGCAGTCTGACATTTTCTTCAAAACCCCATTTAAATGTCCCATCTCTGCTGTTAGTGATACTGAGGATGATGAAACGCAGAAACTCCGAGACTGCGACCCTTTCACTTCAAGCAGCGAAGAGACCAGGCGGCATTGTGAAAAACCACAGGGGGAATTTCAGTGGGACGAAGTGACCACAGGGTAGTTTACAGTTGTGAAGCGGCAGCCTTCAGCTGAGTCACTCATAAGCATGACAGACAGCCTTTATACCTGAATATGAAAACAGATCTTTCCTAAATGACACGTTTGAATCATAAGACAGTAGAGCGGGTGAATTCTGTCTAAGCACTGTGGGGATTTTCATGATATAACTCTGCACAGACTGGACGCTGCAGCTTTTCTGATATTCTTATGAATAATAGTTCGTCGCACCAGATCGAGCTGAAGCCGTGGTTTTCCAAGAACACGGCAGAAATAATAGTTTTAATCTTACTTTGTAGAACTTGGCTCCGGTGTCGTTCTGAAAGAGACTCAGGCTTTTGCTGTCCAGCCTCCAGTAATGCCTCTTCCGCTGTTAAATGGAAACCCCGAGTTAGTCCTAGTGGCAAAATATGGACCACCTACCAATATTACGGAAGTTCAAAATTTTATTTCACAAGGAAAATACCTCGTGTGCTGATTTCAGCACATGTGAACAGTTTCCCCAGCATACATTTAGGGCAGAGCCGTTTCAGGCTAAGCTCCTCTGTTGGGCTTTGGGGTTATCAGTCTTACCAGGTTGTCCCTGCTCGTGTAATGAACCATCCAGCCCTCCTTCACCACCGTGGAGCTCCGCCTCTTGGTGTGTTTGATGGACTGGACCACCCGCATCAGAGGGATGTTGGTGCTAGTGGAGGGGCTGCAAACATAAAAGGAGGTTTTTTTTTATTTAGTGATGATTATCACAATTACCGTAACTCAGAGTTATGATTTCATTAACGAAACACTATTCAGAGCACAGCAGGTACTTCCTGAGACATCCCTCATACGAAGTGAAGCGCTTTTTTTATGTTTTACGTAACACTCTAGGAAACATCAGACTCTGCTGCTGCAGCTGGAGAATAAACAGAGGAGTTGGAGCGTTAGACCTAGTAGTTAAAAAATAACCCCAAATTCCCCAGTTTAGATCAGAGTAGCAACCTTGAATGTCTTCCCCTCCTCTTCTTGTTTCTGATCCCTTTTTACTCAATTGTTCGATTACAGTAGAGTAGAACAAAAATACAAAAATGACATCAGAAACCAGGACTGGGTAGTTTGCATGAACTCTGACATTCATCCCACATCAGCTGATAGATTAGCCACCTGATTGGCCAATCCACCCTAGCTCTTCTTTTTGATCCCGTGTCTGACTTGTCTTCTAGGAATAATCCTTGAAGCTCTTTTCTGAACTGAGCGGTGTCTGTTCTATGTAAGGACTGCCTAGAGAACAAAGAAGTTAGTGAGGCTGATTTCTATCCCTTGAAAAAACCCACAAACTATCCTAATGGTTCCCAAACAACAACTTTACTGACATGAACTCAGGTGGCAAAACTGGTCAGCGTACAGGTGAGGTCGCCAGATGTCGTGTTTATGAAGGAAAGAGTTAAGCAGTCGTCCTTGTCCCTGGTGTCACTGGTGCCTCTTAGTCTCCATGGAACATCAAATGTAAACGACTGCAGTTTTGGGCTACAGCTGGCCTGGATTAACCAGTATGTTCATACCTAATAGTCTTGATGGGCTCTTCATCCTTCTCCCTGTCCAGCAACGGCGAGTCCATTTCAAACATCCTCTCATCCGGAGTGGATGGTTCATCTGGATCATCCATCCCTCTGCCACAATCCATGTAATTACTGTCTACCTCCATTGTATCCATGGTAGTGTCTGAGTCCGGCCCAGGGCTCGCTGGCTCTGCACAAGAACTTTTATTAGAATTACAAATATGAGAAATAAACAACTGTCAGTTTGAAAGATGATGTAGAACTTACCTCCATTGAAGTCCACCTCACCTAAACAGTCTCTTGGTACCTTTGAAGCACAGCGCTTATGGCAGTTGAATCTGCAGTCTAGGAAACAAAATGTTATGATAGTTATGGTAAAGCGCTGCTGTTCCACGTCCTCTGTAGCGGAATCTTCATTGGTCAGCCTACCTTTACACTGCATGCCCTGGCGGAAGAGACCTTTGAGCAGACGCTTGCAGTACTGGCAGATAGTAGGACGAGTGTAGGTGTGAATGGCGAACGTGTGTGGCACCTTAACCCGTGTCTTTTCCATCTTATCCATCCAAATAGGCCGGCCGCTCCAGGACGGGATGCGCTTCCCTGCCTCCTGATGGGACCTCTGCTGCTGGGGTTGGATGGGAAAAGGGGAAGACGGGGGGTATTCGGAAGAATTAAAAACCATATGCAGGAAGGAAGCGAAAGAGGAAAGATAAATAAATAAGATAAAAACAGAGGTAGAAGAGCCTCAGAGGGAGTATGTGAGTGACAGACAAAGAGAGTGAGTAATGACATGTGAGTAAAAGACATCAAAGAAAAAAGTGAGTAGTGTCTGCGCTTCTATTGGTCCAAACAGACGATCAGATTTGTCACTCTTGCCACACATTAGAGTTTAGTTGTGATTTTTTGGTGGATAAATGGAGCAGTCTGGAATCTGTCAGGAATGGAGTTTTCTTCACTTTTTGCCAACAAGTGAGCAGATACATAAACTTGGACTTCTATGGACTTTTAATGTCATTAACATAATTACATTTCCTGGTGACCTTTTGGAGAGACAAAGACAAGAGGGGAATATCTCAGTGTGGGCTTATGCAAAAACGGTTTCGTAAGACCTCGCTGAGGATCTCTCCACAGAGCTCTGTGCAGCACAATTCAATTTTCTGCATCAGTGGTATTCTACAACAGGGCCCAGGAGGTTCACTCGTGGAAAAGAGCCACATTTGATAAGTTTAGAAACATTTAACAGTGGAGGCAGAGCCTGTGAGCTGCATGTGGATTGCCTGCCACACATACTTGCTCCGAATATGTCTCTCTTCCTGCTTCTCCCTCATTTGTCTTCATTTTTTCCATTTAAGACAACGCTTCAGTGAGTTCATTTTACATATGGATAAAACAGTAATCCTCACATTTTCCCTTCTGTTCAGAGAATTCGCAGCTACTAAAATTCCTCTACGCTGCTCTTTCTCTATCCGAGCACCTTCATCCAGTCACACTCACAGCAATCCGAGCTTACCTCATCCAGGACAACCACTGCATTTTCAGCAGGTAAAGGTCGGGGGACAGAGAGAGATGGTCCAGGCAGTGAAACATTGGACAGTCGCCTCTTCCTCACACCACTACAGTTATTTGGGATCTTGAAGGCACAGCGCTTGTGGTAGTTTAGCCCACATCCTTAATAAAGCAAAAAAACAGATCACATTAGTTACCGAACTCATGGAAAGATGACATCATCGTAAGAAATGCAGTGAAGAAACGTCTCATTTTGCAAATCAGCCACAAGATGGTCCTGCTGATAAACAGGCTTAGTACGAGAATTTATGGCCAGGAATGTTTCACTGGTGAATAAATCTTCTCTCTTTAAACTTAATTCGCTGTCAGCGGAGAACTTGACACGAAAACACAAGAACATATTTCAAGTATGATTCAACAATGTGAAAAAATGTAAGGAAAGCGAGCGCGACATGAGTCCACTGGGATCTGAATGTCAAGCATTTCAACGGCTACTGTGCCTGCGCCACATTGTTCTTGTTTGCCTCTATATCTCCCTGATACAGTTACAAGGTCAGATATGTGGTGTGTTTTTGGATCTGTGTTTGAGTGCGGATGCAATAAAAAGGAAGGTGCAGATAAAGGCCAAGTTCTTGGGAATTTGGTAGAATTGATCCAAGTGTGAGTGCCACTGTGTGCGCGAGCGTCTAACCTTCACATTTAAGCCCCTGCCGAACGAGACCCCATAGCATCTCGCCACAGTAGTCGCAGAAGGTGGGGGCCTTGTAGGAGTGGACGTAAAGGGCATGGGGTCGGATCTGGAAATCTTCAACTGTGGCTTGAGCTAGAAACAAAAAGCAGAGGTTGTTTGAGTAAAGATAGAAAATAGAAAAGTTCACAAAGAAACTTCTAATCTAAAGAAAATCATTAAAGATGAAGAATAAATATTTTTGAATACATTTTTTTAATGTAAGTAAGTAGGTGCATGTGAGCTTGCACAGGAAAGATCTACTCTACACGCTCCACTTGCTGCACATAAACACGGATGCTATGTCTCACTGCTGCAGTAGAGGGCATCACATCTGCACCACACGAGCGTGATCGAGTGATAGGGCACGCCCATAAGACACCAGAGACATGCATTTTATTCCTGTTTGTTATTAAGAACCGAATATCGAATCAGCAGAGCCGTGAATATGTCTCTCTTTCTGTTTCTCTCTTATTTGTCTTCATCTTTTCCACATTTCTGTGTCAAATGAGACACAGTGAGTTTGTCGCAACAAGACTTGGCTAATCACGGCTGTGAATCATCAAAGATGTGAAGATGAGTAAGATAAGGCTCATGCTGCCAAATATCCCTGAGTGTGTGACTGTGCCTCCTCTGTTCCTATGCAGTCACTTATGTGGCAGCAGTGACCAGCGAGGGGACGGTTAATATTTACTCTTGGGTTAAGCAGCAAATGTGCTAACGCCATTTCGTTGTGTTTGCCGATGAAGGCATTTTCAGCTTAAAAAAACAAATGTGAAACGTCCTTTGCTTAAAAGCAGCATCTGATATGAGTAAAGACGGGAGGAAACAAAAAGGCAGTTGGTTAAACGAATCCGATCTCTTAATTTGAGCAAAGAATGCAGGACAGGTCAAATGGGAAAGCAAACATTTTGATGTCATAATCCCTGGAATGGAAAATATTTACAGACATTTGCAGGAATATTAAAGATCTGAGACAATTCGGGGCGGCTGTTGAGAACTACAGCGGCTGGTGGGGTGATGTTGGCAGTTTGGGAAGAAGAGGAGAAAGAGCTCAGCGAGGTCACATGTCGAGAGGCGCGCAGCTTTCTCACACAGACACATGAAAGGCAGCCTTCATGAGCTTTCTGCACACGCGTCTGCAAAACAACTGGCCACTTCTTAGCAGTCACAGTGTTACGTAATGGTTATCGTGCTAATAAGTATCAAACAACTCCAAACATAAACTCGACACGTTGTTTTTCAGAGCGCTTCTCACGAGCGGCGGGGCTCGCATGAATGTGCTATCTGTTCGCTCGGAGGCACCGAGTTTCCATTCGGAGTCAAAAGTTTCCATCTCACAAAAACAAGTTAGTTATATTTATGACAAGCAGAAGGTGTTGTAAAATATCAATTTCACGCGGCCCGTGGCGGTGAATAAGGGGCTTGTGAAAGTGGGTGGGAATTTAGGAGGAGTGAGAAACAGAACAAAGGGACACTCGGTCAGGCCAAACCTCAAACCTCATGGGCCGAGATGGCCTGCGCAGCGTCCGCTGCATAGGGCCGCCCCGCACATCAGAGCGTGTTTACACTCCGCAGGTCTACTACAATCACTTACTGCAGGAAAAACAAGCCTTTTTCTTTGAGCTCGCAGCCAAGAAAAAGCCACTTCTGCCTGCTTCTTGCAGAGAAGGAGATATTCAGACCGTCCTTCTCCCACAGCCGCGCAATCCAAAAACAAGCTCGCCGAGGAAAAACTGAATGGAGACGAGGACGAGAGAGAAACTGCGCGGTGGGAAAAGGTTGTGTTTCACACGCAAAGATCAAGCGTCCGACATGCAAAGCGCCTCTCAAAAAGAAGGTCGCGTTCACAGACTGTGAGATGAAGCATGTGTCCATGTGTAGCAAATCTGAGATCTTCTACAGCCGTTTTCAGCAGGTATGTCTCAGGTTATAAATCGCCTGGCTCCACTGTTGGCGCTAACACCTGCAGACGGATTTGTTCAGGTAGGGGGGGGATTAGAACGAGAGAAAGCGGGGAGGGAATTGCGAGCCACAGAGACTGACACAAAAGAGAGCACAAGACAAACACAGACAGAAACAAAAAGAAGGAAGTTCTCCAGTCTTTAGTCTACATTCCTCAGCCTGAAGTATCCTCAGATCCTGAAACTATACAATCATCCCCTGACTAAATCCCTGCAAACAATACTGTCAGCCCAGGAGAGAGGGGGGAACTCGGCACAGGTGGTGTCAGGTGCTTCCCAGTGGAGGCAGATGGAGCAGCAGCACAGATTGGAGCAGAACAGATATCCTAAGCCATTTGTTGGTCTCAGCACCGCAGAGGAAGCCGGCTCATTCATCGCAGGAAATAACAAAGAAAAACCGAGCACCTGTGTAGTTTTGCAAAGGTGGAAAATTATGGAAAGAAAAAACTCAAACGTCACACAGAAAGCAAGTGTTTGAGAGGACTGTCTGCTTGTATTCGTTCACTAATGACAGAAAATTGCTCAAGACTAATATTTATTTTGGGAGAGCACAGCGGACGCTCACAACAAGCATCTCAGCCCCAACGGGACCCCCGAACAAGACACAAAAGACCGTGTTTATGAAGGTGTGGCAACGACGGCTGGGCCCAAAATTTAAAAAAAATAAGCTGACTCGAATACTTGAAGCGTATTACTTTCAGACAATTGTTTAGACTTTGCAAACACGTGGTTTATACTGCTCGGAGGAGTTTTATATTCATTTTTCTCCTGTTTTGGAAGTCTAGAAGTCTAAAACAGCAGCAACACTGTGCCAGCAAACACACTGCACTGTATCACAGTTTGTATATAAGAAAAGACTGAAAAAACTGGGCAAATTGGAGGAAGTGCGCTGCCAGATTTAGAAGAATTTGGTTTATAGTATAATCCTCTAAATACATGAACAAGTCTGCTGCTGGGTTTATATTAGGGGAGTCACTGCAGGTAAATGGGTCACAACTTCCAACATATACCACAAGTAAAGCAGTTTATCACGTATGCTAAGACAATCATCCGTCCTATTAAAACCACTCAATACGCTGATGTCTAAGCTGCAAACAAGACACGTTTAGATATTTTCCTAAAACAGAAATATGAACACTGGATGAAGCCAAGCTCAAAATTTTTTGTTTCCTTTGTTGAATTTAAGATTTAAAAAATCTCATTTTATCGCTCATAAATAAAAAATGATATCAAAAGGCAGGAAAAATAGTTTCCACCATGTTTTTAGGAACAGAATGTTCAGTGAATCCGTCTCTGAATAAAAGCTCTACAAACCCTTCAAAATCCCGAGAATATAAACAGAAATAACGCTGCGGAGCTTGGATGGATGTGAGATATCTGCCTTGGATAATGAGCCTCTGTATTTAGAGTTATGAGCTGTAAAATTACACACATTTTTTCTTAAAAGCAGTATTTAAGGTAAAAAAAAAATGTAAGTAACAGATAGCATCATCGTATTAAGGCTAAATACGATCACTAAATATGCAAATCAGGCACAAGCTCAATAATTATACATTAATTCTGCATAGACAACGAACAGAAGAAGTGCAGTAAAATAATTATGTTTGAGAGCAGAAGTCCAATCATCGAATATCTGTGCTTTTGCATGAAAAAACTGTGTTTGCATAAAGTCATCATCAGTGGCTCAAACTGTAACACTCTTTGTCTGCAGCTGCATTTAATTAAAATCAGTCCACATGTAGCTCTCACCTGAATGTGGCCGTAAGCTAAACTATCTGGATAACTAATCTGAAATGGGAAGTTTTATTTTCTACTCTTCAACAGCGCAGCTCTAGAATGTCTTTTTTTCCTTTACAAATATGCCAACTAACATTTCACTTAATGCTATTTTGACCTCTTAAATTAGAGGATGGAAAATGTGCATACACTGTACAAACACATTTACGGTGAGGTGCGAAATGACATCAGACTGCTTTGCATACCAGAAAGCACCACCTCAATGAGGTCTCCTTCATGGATGTCTTCAGCTGCAGTCAGCCTCTGCAGGATGTTCTCATCGTTTAAGTCGTGGCGGAATAGCAGGATCTTGTCGTACATGCCAAAGAAGCCGCACTCCGGGAACTGGAGAGAAAGGGAGATACAACAAAAAGAAATAAGCAAGTTTAATTGTAGGCATAACGAATACCGGTAAAGTTAAATGTCCCGAGATGCGATGCCCAGTACGTGGACATTTATGGTTATGCTCTGCAGTGGCTCAAATCTAATACAGAGCATTTAAAAAGGTATGGATCAGCCAGCTGTCTTGATTCTTTTTCAAGCACGCACACACTCACATTATGTCAGTTCCAGCAGCTTACATCACCGCTTGTGTGCAGTATTGTGAACCCAGTGGCTCAGGAAGAGAGCCCCTTTCCTCCCTCAGAGTAATCGACACTATATACTTGGAATAATTCAGTACAGACTAATTCAAAACGAGTGGCTTGCATTTAAACCCGTGTGTTCTGCATTGTGCACTTTGAGTTTTCTGAGTCATCTATTAAGACGAATCGATGATGTGTCTGCTTTAGCTGTTGAAGTGTTTCCGCTGGATTTGAGCAGCTTTCTACTATAAGATGAATTATTCAAGCGTGTCTAAAACGCCCAACAGCAGCTATCACCGCTCACAGCGTGTTGACCAAAACAAACCTTGACAAGCTGGTCGTGAACTGCAGCTGAGTGTGCGACATAAAGTCACATGACCAGGGAAAGGGGCGGGGTAGAGGGTGGGAGAGGTAGACGGGGAGAAGGAGAAGGTAAACATCCTGAGAGGAGTTCAGAAGAATCAGCATACAGGAAGTGCAGCGCCAGTCAATACTGAGTCATTTCCTGTGGTGAGGGCAGCCCATAACCTCTTAGAAAGCCATGTTCTTGTCACAGGGATAGGCCTATAATGAAAATATCCACTGTCCATGCGGCGAAACGGCAGAGTTTGCCCAGTGTTGTCGTGCTGTGGCTCCGCAGCACGTCTGTCGTGTTTAAAAGGAGGAAACGCCATCAAAGGTCAAATCAAAGTGAAACTTACTGAACATCTACTTGGCAAGGATCTCTCCTCTTTGCTCAGACTTTTCAAAGCTCAAAGGAGAAATGCGCTTTGAATACCAGGAACCTGCGCAGCATAACAACACATCTGCACACCTGACACGGCGGAAAAAGTCCAGCGACCCTCAATGAATTTTCAAAGCTGTCCCTACACGGATTGGGAACTGTGACGCTGTAGTTTAACGCCAAGGCAAGAGCCCAGCCTTGATGCCAAGTAGGTTGGTACTGAAGAATCCACCAGCTGTTTCCCCCTGAACCAGGGTCACATTCAATGGGCCACACAGAACAATGCCACTGTGTCCTGGGAGTACCAGGGGTTGGTACAGTGTCTAGGCACAGGACACATAAGACACCTGGTGGCTTATAACTGCCAAGAAACACAGAGAGAGAGAGAAAGCGAGACAGATTGATGGCCTGGGGAAATCACGAGTGTATCACATGACTTGTGTCAACTAAGCCAGAAGGATGAAATGCCTAAAGGTAAAAATGTAAATTCTGCAAAGCAACCGATAACCGATGGTGCTTCAGTCAGCAGTGGAATACAGATGCATTGTAATAAAGGAGCTGGACCCCTGCCCCCAACATGCACTCGGAACTCCCGCTGTGGAGGGGAACAGTGTCCCCCAGGGGAAATTATACGGCAATGGTTTTTTCCACTGAAAGGCCCAACAGTGGGGTGCTTACAAAAGCATTCATGCACTTTCAACAGGCTCATTCCAAGAAAAAATTAAATGTCTTCTAATAACAAAAATGTTCAAATATGGTAGTGTGCAAAAGTCTTGAGCCACCCCTGATTCCCTTTCATTTTATTATGACATTGGCTGCTTTTTCTCCCATTTTCAGTCCATTTTCACAGGAACGTTATGGTTTCCTTGTTAAAGCACCACACAATCATTCGAGCATAAAAAGAGCGCCTAAATCAAGAAATGGACTTAGTACGCATCATTTGTTCTCATGTCTTCATCTGAATCTATGGAAAATGATAAAGATAACACAACTTAAGTCAAACAAATAGTTTTTGGAGCTATTTGCTGAAAACCTGGAGTATCTCAGGATGGTGTGAAATGTGTCCTTAAAAACATGAAAGGAAACAACAAGTGGAGGACAAAAGATGAAACAGCAGGCAGGCTTAAAAACCTACCTACAGCAGCTCAGCAGTATCTGAAGGTCATGTGCTTATGAATAAATAAAAATAAAGCCCAGTAAAGACCAGACACGGGACCTGAGAGATGAGACTTTCATCGGAAACGACTCAGTAGAAGGGGAGGTCAGGAGAGAGCTACAACAGTCAGTTTCTGTAAAGCACGGTGGAGGCGCTGTCATGGTTTCTGGCTGCATTTCATCCCGTGGTGTTGGAGGTGGGCTTATCAGCGTAGAAAAGCACCATTAGATTTTGATCCAGCATGCAGCACCATCTGGAACCTGTCTGATCAAACTGGGAATCATCAGAACAAAAGAAGTTGTAGCATGTGCAGCGACAGCCTGGATGTTCTCTTCCTGTTCTCCAGATGTTCCACTTTTGCACAAAATGCTTGCTGCTCACACGTTAACACTCTCGTTGGCTGACTACCTGTCAGGACAGACGCCTCCCTCCTTATTGCACGCTGGGCTAATTTTCCCCATGACTCCATGAATGACAAATGTATTTCTATTTGTATCCCTACTCCTGCTCAGTCATGACGTAAACCTGTGCACTGACCTCACAACAACAACTACGTGGCAACATAATCCATATATGAAGACTATTTCAGTTATATTCAAACTGCATGAGAAGCTGATTTTGCTCAGAGTGTAAAAACAAGGCACGCGACTGTAGAACGAAACCTTTCCAGCTCGATGCCTCGGCTGACATATCTACATCCTAATCCTGTCACGCTTTCAGGTGATTAATGCTGTATGGCTCAAACCATCAGCACCAAAGGCGGGAGGAGGGGGGCATCCTTCCTGAGCCGGCTGCAGTGTCACGGTAGGGTTTTCCTCCACCCGCCTGACACGCCTGCACTTGGACACACAAACACACGCACACACAAAAGCTGAGGTTGATGCCCATATCTAGCCAGCTTGAGTCACCTCCTCTTGGCTCCTCGTGCAGCACTTTCCACTGTACAGAATGAGTCCCATTCCAGAGCATCTGCATCTGCAGGCAAGAACATAGCAGCTCCAAGGGCAGAGGACATTACTTTTTTCCATGCCCTACTAAAGTAAGAGGAAGCCTATGGTACAAGAACAATAGACTGGCAGGTTTAGGACAACGTTTTAACAGTTTGTTGTTCTGATCGCAGGCGTAGAGGGAAAGCCGAAGGCCGACCTGCGGGTGGATGGACGTATAAAGCACTGCATTTATACATTCTCTCCTTCCCGCATGTAAAAATAAACCATTCACCTCCAGCGTGTGCCTGTGCACATATACGTCCTTACACACCATCACCCACACATGCTGCTGCATACATTTCCGAAGCCCGTAGTGACTAAGCACGTCTTTTGTCATCTTCGAACGAGAGTCCATTCAGCCGAGCAGCCACGACCACACACGTACACCAAAGACCCCGGCGAGGAGAAGCTGTGTGAGGTCCACAAGTCAGGCTGGAAAGACAAAGACAAGCTTTTGTTAAACGAACTAATCCGCCATTGATATGCTAAATCCTGCTGTAAGGAAAGAGGGTAAGAGGCAGGAGATGAAGGAAAGAGCGGGACAGATTTGAAATATGGTCCCATTTTATTAGAAGCCAAAAACAAATTATCTCAAGACGGCCAAGAAAAAATGATCTGACTGGAAAAAGAAAAAAGGTGTAGCTTTGAGGAATATTGATGCTTATTCCTATCAGACACAAAATGATAAATGAGTGAAATGAATCACAAGTCGTAGCTCATGTATTCTGTGCGGCTGCTGTACAATTCCTGCACGAGGGCCTCAGTCACAGAGCACAATGTGTTTGTTGTGAAACAGGATGGCGTGCACCTGATTATGTGGTTAAACATTTGTGTTTCGCTGCATGTGAGGGTGAAGCGGCGCTAAGAGCATCGCGCAGGCTCTGACAGATGGTCGCGTGTTCGCAGTAAGGAAAAGCATGCAGCTTGACCTCGGGCTGCCTAACACCTTTATTGGTGTGGCAGCGGGCCAGACAGACGTGGAGGACAGCGACAGTTAAACGTCCAGCTCATCATCGCAGCGCCGGAGATAAAAGTTGGACGATGGAAACAATGCTGCTCGTGTGCAACACGCAGCACTGCACAAGAATGCAGAACTGCAAACCACGGTTATTTTCATCTAGTTGTCATTTTCTTGATTAATCCTTTGATGCTGTGGTTTATGGAAAGTAAGAAAAGTATGGCTAAAGTTTGACAACGCTGACGTGAAACCGCATATTTGTCTCATCGACGCTGCAAAATGTACGGATACTCAGGAAAACTGTAGAACTGTAAAATACGGAATAGCTGACATTATAATTATTATAGCCAATTTCATTCATTCTCATTTCAGGGCACCGACACGAGAAGCTTTCTAAATACTCTTCCTGGCAAAAGGATTATAAAATGCCAAAATTTAAAAAAAGGTCCTGTTACATCTGGCATCCCATGGTCATGTGAATATTTCTGGATACTCTGACTCAAACGATTGTGCCATTTTTCCTTATAACACTGCAAATAACTAAATCAGATATGGCCAGAAGCAGGATAGTTTAGAAAAAGCAAACAGAGCCCAGGTCTTCCAGGTGTCCAGATTCTTTCTGCTTTTCTAAAAGTCAAACTTCACCTCCCTACATGAGATATGAGACTGAAGTCGGTTACTATTATTTAGCATTTCAATCAAATGGTCACCTTAAGAGAAACAAAATGCTAGAGCGCACGGAAAACTTTACATCCAGCTTGGAAACTGTAGATGTTTCCTCTGCAATGTCCTTGAGCAGATATGTACTTAAAGGCCAGGGCAGCGTTCTCCGGTGTAAATGTGTAAACTAATGGATTTTCTTATACTGAACCACAGATATGTAAAAACATTACAGAAGCAAAGGGTAAAAGATTATCTAACCTCCAACACAACCTAAAACGTTTCATCGGGATCCTTGTGAAACATTTAACCAGAGTCAGGAGGTAAAAGACTCTTGTTTATTTTGCTCGAGGTGGCAAGATAAACACTGTCACAAGATCGGCATGATACAAGGTGCTTTTATTCAGCAGATAAATAAATCTATTGACTGATAACCTTGTAATTATTTAACAGTGCTAAGGCACAGATCGCTGTGGCCCAGAGACACCGAACCAGAAGACACAAGACGATGTTTTCTGTTGCTCTGTATCTGAGCGAGCATCATAATGAGAGGCCAATAAGAAAAGACGGCATCTGTTCAAACTGGGTTAACAGCTACAATCCTGACTTGATTCATTCTGATGCGTTGCACATTTAAAAGGCAGCGCGCGCTGTGCCGACGAGCTCCGCAGTCTGTTGTGAAACCGACAGACTGTAGTGAGGATTTCACAAATAGGACAACAGTGTTTTCATGTCAAAACAATGGGGAAACCATTGTTTGACTTTGACGTGCTTTTTAACTCCCACAACAGAGGAAAATACACTTCAATACTTCAACTAGTCCAACGGCTGCATTGGAAAATCCAATTATGTGCTCACACGAATCTTGGAGGAAAGCTGTGTAATTACTTTCTTCGAGTCACATCAAACGCGATGTGGAAACTTTGTTCATTTATTAAAGTGGAATTGTATTTGTTTTCATTGCACATTATTAATGTAATACCAGGCAATTTTTTTCCACACAGCATGGCGCAAGTCACTCATGCACTGCAAATTACAAGAGCACTAGATGTGGGCAACGACGGCAGCCAAATAATGAATTTGTCACTTGGACGGATGCGTCAGAAGAGGGCATGTTGGAAACACTCTGGCTTTCCACTGTCTTCTGTAACATTATGTGTTTTGGCTCCTCCAGTAACAGTTTCCATTCACTTTAGCTGAATGGATTCACTTTGATGGTGAAGATGTCCTCACAGTATCAAGCTAATTAAGTAACGTGCTTCTTACCAGGTTTATGCAGCAGAGAAAGTCTATCCCACTAAATGCAGGAAGTAAGAAAAGATCTTGCGAGTCAATTCGAGCGTTCCCATAACCACCAATACATAAACAAACAAACACATGAATGAAATTCACATGCTGAACGACACATGTTGCATTGCACCTCTGAGTGATGTCACACACAAGGAGCAAGTGCAGTGGAATGAAAACCACATGGCTGCACGAAAGGAGGCGTGACGCTTTTGATATCACGGTATTAAAGGAACAGATCGACATCCCATCCTGATACTTTCAATACCGGAATCAGGTGGAAAAATCTAGCCTGGATCTGTCCAGGCTGAGCTTCATCTCTTAAAGCTGTAACGTCACTGATTTTCAGGCAACTTCAAAATAAAGCTGGAGACGACCGAGTATAAAGTCGACCGATTTAATAAGGCAAAACATTTTCATATAGGATTATTTCTACATGTTTCAGAGACTCTGTCATCTATACAGAACCAGCATGACTCGACTGAGCTCGAATAAACGGTCCACGATGAATCAGGCGAATGCACAGAAAGTGCTTCGCTTCTGCTCTGCAGCCGGTGCACGAAACCGTCCGAGTGCATGAAACCGTCCGAGTGCACGAAACCGTCCGAGTGCATGCCTGATTTCTATAGCAAAACTGTTTGCTCCTCCGTTTGCATGCACAGGCCAAGAACAACACGCTGCAGCTGGAGGCAGAAGTAAAAGTGGGTTGGAAGGGATTTGAAAGGTACGTGCAGCTGACTGAAGAAGCACTCCCCTCAAATGGTTTACACTCAAGAAGGAATCTTTGCACATTTTTTTCAGATTAAGCAAATGGATCCCACCACTCTCCATAACATGTTCACGATGTGTTGGCGACGTCCGCTCTTTTTCTACTGCAAAAGGAAGACTTCACTGGGGGTAATCGACAGAAGCAGCCGCATGCAACGGAAAGGAAACTCACGTGGTGAATTGGCAGCAAGAGAAGCTGTGACTTTCTCACTCTAGAGGCTGACTAACGTGTTTTCTTCCATGTGGTCGCATACGACTCATGGTTCATTCATAGCTTTTACTGCATGAGGCTGTGTCATCATGGAACACAGCAGCAAGTTTTTCATATTAATAGAAACATGCCTGATTTTGTTTAAATATATCTGACAAATTTCAGCATGCATGACACAGAAACACAGCTCCTTCAAAGCCCTCGCAGCCCCCACTTTGCACAGAAGACAGACTCACTCTGCTTCTTTGTGCGGCCGCAGTTTGACCAGCGTCTCTGGACACTAAACAGCTTTTCACCCTGTGTACTTTCACATAAATCTGCGCCTGGTTTAGCCGTAGCTGACACGCTCTGCAAGATGATGAATGCACGGGTCTGAATTGGTGCCAAACGTACAGATGCAATTAATTCACTGCTGCTTTTCTTGTTTTTGTAGGTGGAAGGCTGTGTGCGTATATCTGTGTATCTATGTGAACATGTGTGCATCTACATTTCTGGTCCGGACTAGGAGGAATTGCAAGTCTAACCACTGAGTTTAGGTCAGCTGCCTGTTCCAGACCACAGCACAGTGGAAAACTCTACACCTGTCATTCTAGACCTCTTTCAATCACCAAGAGACTCTGGGAAAGCTATACCCCTTACCCGATTTACATCAACCACAAAAGCAGAACGTCCTCCTGCTTTTATCAAACGTAGCTGTGAAGCACTCCAAAGAAAATCCTACAGTAATTTCAGCAGGCTCTTCTGGATGTGGAGGAACAATGCCCTTCTATCGTTATTTGGCCTTAAGAACAAAAGCGCTGCAATGAAGTCGAGATAATGGTGGTGAGGTCACTGCTTGGTTACTAGCCACTGTATCCTCGACGAGAGCCAGGCGGCTTCCAACCGAACAACACCAAGTTTTTTTTATACATGCATGACAGAACCTGCCTCATCCCTCTTCAGTGACGCATCTCCAACACGTGTGGGTGTGCGCCAGCAAGCATCTCTGTGTGCGGGTTTTATATGCAACAGCGCCCAGAGGCCAGGCATAGGAGAGGAAGGCTGAGTCACAGGATCTAAGGCCTCGCAGGAAGACAGCAGTGTGATCTAAGACATGCTTGGCCAGGCCCCCGCACGCCACTGATGAGTTATTGCTCCGTTGCGATCCTCAGCCAGTACCTCCACCCCAAAGATATACTGCAGCACATACTCCATCTCCTCTCTGTGACCTGGAGAAGCGAGAGAGGGCCGCCAGATTCACCTCCACAGGGGGCAAATAAACAGGTGAACCTGGGGGGGATTTTTGTGAGATTGATGGCAACTGCACTTTCTCTTGTTCTGCTAGAGCAAAAGGTCAGAACGTGTGCAATAATGGCAGGATGTAGAAACAGGCTGCTGTTGCTCAACAAAAGCATTAATAATTGCTGTGGGCTCTGCAGCAGAAAGTAGCTCAGGACTAGCTGCATAAGCTTTACTTTATTCCCGAGTAACAGTGAAGAATTGCTTTTACAGACATGCCTTTGTTTCACACAGTTTCGCGTAAATGTACCTCTGAAAAGGGAAAACTAAAGCTAAATAAGCAGTCCGGCCGAATTCCAACACTCTAGCTGTCACCTCCTTCAAAACAGCCACCGAGAGGCAATTTCTCTAAATGTTTAAACACGCAGACAAGAATAATAGCAAGTGCAGGGTAGAGAAAAGCCATTTGAACGCAGGCACACAAAGTGAACGGGCTGTGCTGCTCTGCCGACCACAGCAGATTGGAGAGCAGGAGCAGAGAGAATATGGAAACAGGGAGCGGCTCTGAGGGGAACTAACCAGCAAGCACGGCTGAAGAACGAGACAGAGTGACAAAAGGAGCCCAAATTAAGTGGCTGACTGCTCCCCTTGCATTCAGAAATGTTCAAACAAACCAAACTTTTCTTTCCCTTTTGCCTGGGGTGCTGCTTTTTCATAGATGTGCATTTCTTGAGACGTTTCCCAATTGTAAGTCGGAGAGCTTGTTGTTGTATTCTTGTTGTATCAACATGTAATTTCACTTCCTCTGCCACCTTCCTATCAGTCTGACAGATCACTCTCTGCACTGAGACAGGAAAGGCAAAGAGCGCTGAGAAAACAGCAGCGAACGAGACACTCTGTGACGTGCTCGTGCTGCAGGGATCGATAATAACGCCAAAGTGATACGACTGTACGGCTACTGCATGTCAGTCAGTGACGTGCACACGGTTCTGATGTTAACTGCTAAGGTCACAAACAAGCAACTTTCTGCATTTTCAGTTTACGAGCTCCTCGAGTCAGAGAAGTGACATTAGTGGTTAACTGCGTCGAGCGGACAAATGTGGTGTAGCGTAGAGTCCTCGTCACTACACCGGCTTTAACTGTTTCTCTTCAGCATTTGTCATGCTTGAAGTCCTCTAAGTATGCTGACATTGTCAGCAAGTGCAGTCAAGTTAGAAGCTGGTCAACAGAGGAAGGCCTGTTAATGAATACATGAATAGGTGAAGTAAGACATCCGTTATGCCACGGTAACAAATTTATGAATGGAAACTCGAGGAATCTCTCGGGAAGTGCTCCTAAATCATTTCATGTGGTTGGCTTTGCAAAGACAAAGTCACCAGCATGTACGAGCATTAAATAGCTCTGCGGTGCTCCTGCGTGCCACGTTAATATAATTGCGATGGAGCTCTTTGAGTCCGTATTAGCGGGGATTGGAGCGATGCCACGTTATCTCCCACCACTGGCTAAAATATGATGAAGGACATTTGAGCAAGCAAGAAGCACAGACAGCCCAAGGCGAAGCCGTGATTGGTGGCAGAAGTGGCTTCTACTGATGGTTTTGGCACAGAACATCAGCCACGCAGTGCCCACAACCCCCTCTGCACCCCAAGCAGGGACTGCCAAGGGCTGTCCCAGCCTCCCCTGCCCCCTCTCCCCAGAGAGGACCACGCTTCTCCACTCTGTCATTCACTGACTTTTGCGGCCAGGCCCCGTGCTCTGCCTTGCCACTTTACATTTAAAGGAGAGCAAGGCGGTAGTAATGTGCACTGCAGATGGTAGAAATTACTTAGCTCACTTAACTTCAGAGATATTTTTTTTCCTTTTTCTTCTCTCTCTCCCTTTTCCACAAATTACTCCAAGACTGGGGAAATTGATAGATTCCTCGTGCACGTTGGCTTTTGATTTGTACATGGAGGACTTTTGTTCTTCGGCAATCCCATCCTGATATCCATTTAGCTGGCTCTATGGCTTTGGAATACGATAGCGTGCCTTCAAACGAACACCAAAATGTTGGGGAAAAGGCTAAAAGCCAAAAGTTTGCTTTACACTGGAGAGACTCGTTTTTCCTTGAGAAGAAGCTCAATGTGCTTTCCAGGAAACGTCTGGCCCTATGCAGATCACACGTGTGATGTCGAGACGTCCTCTGGGGCGAAACATGTCAGCTAGCTTCATAGGAACATTTACATGTGGCCTTATAGCGTCGAAGAAAAGCAGCGAGGGAGACGGTGGTGATTTATTTCCCATGTGTTTCGGTTAGCGCTGGTCGATGTGAACTGCAGCCTCCATTTTCCATCTGTGCACTTCTTTGATGCTGTTTTCACCTCTTATTTCCTTCCCCTTATAACCTGTTTATGTCTCCTCTGCCTTTCTGTCAATGCTTTTCTTCCAGAAGGGGTATTTATGAGTTAGTGATACAAGCAAATAAAATAAACAGGTCTCACATTTGTACTTTATTACTGTAGCTGTAATCCTAAATGTATCAAAGACAGAAAGATACAGAAAGAAAGTGTTTTTTTTCTTTTCATTTGAAAGTTTTTAAATAACAAACAAGGAAGTAAAAACTGCAGATTAATACGATCGTTTTGTAGCTTCTGTCTAAACCAGCAGTCCCCAACGGACCGGTTTATGTCCGAGATATTTTCACGGACCGGCGTTTAAGGTGTCGCAGAAAAATTCAACAAAGTAAAACCAGTAACAAAAAAAAAAGATTTATTCATAACACGGGAAAAGACCCAGGGAAACCGAGTTAACGATAAAACTGATAAAAATGCTGAAAACCATAAATTTCACACCCGTATCGCAACTCTCGCGGCCCGGTACCAAACGACTCACGGAGTGGTACCGGGCCGTGGCCCGGGGTTGGGGACCGCTGACCTAAACAACAGAATTCCTGCTGTTGTCACCAGACCTGCAGTAAACTTCACTGGGCATGTAATGCAGCTAGGCCGGGGTCACAGGGGTCAGCCACATGCAGCTCTTTACTCATTTTCAGCATCTTTTTCAAGCAGTTATGTGAATGTGAATATAGAAATAACCAACGTTGTGGGTTTTTAAATAAAAAAACGCCTAGCTTACTTTAAAATGTTTTCACATGTGCCTTATAGTCTTTTTCATTGATGTGTTAGCTGGATAGCTTCAGTAAAAGTCATATGCACAAACACTGGTAGCGCTCTATGGTGATTCTGTTTCAGTGTTATCAGCCAACATCATCTATTTGGTGATCGATCAGTGTGACTCGAGTCACTCAGAGGCACGCCATAACTTCTCTGTTAGCAACACACGTGTTTGAAATGTTTGTCCAAACCAGCTGATCCGAGTGTAAACGAGTTAAGTGAAAAACATGTTTATGTTCCATCTGTCTGAAAGAAGAAAACTACCAGTTGGTATATCGGAATATCGGATTTTGAAATCAACAAATCAAAAATGCTTCATCGGCTGGGCTCTAAAAGCATGGCATGTTCAAAAAAGTTCTAAATAACAGTGCTAAACAGTGCTGAAAGGTTTGAACTGCAAAGGTGACACACTAATTTACACGTAATCATCTGTTTCACTTTCACCGTGAGGCACAAATATATATTTTTTGGTCAAGAAAAAAAACAGCTCCTTTGGAAAAGGTGTTTTTAAAACAAAAACCACCAAAAAAACAATTATCAAAGCATGATTTATTAAAAAATTCTTAATTATTAATGGCAGTCAAAGAAAAAGTTCAGTATTAACAGGGGGAGCTACATAGACAGCTGTTTGTAGATCTGTGCAGTGCTGACAGGAAGTGCAAGGCAGGAACCTGTTCAGTGTTTTGTCACTGTCATGAGTGCGTCATGTTACGTTCAATAGCTCGGTTTATTGTTTGTAAAGCTCCAGCTCAGTTTGCTGACAGCAGTTTTAGTCATTATTCAAATCTTTCACTGCACAGCATTTTTATAATGTGCCCATGCTTCCTACAGGGCCTCCTGTGCGCTCAGCACAGGACAGATTCTATATCTCGCGGAGCCCGCGGGTATTAAAATGGCTCCATTCCCAGGCCTCGCTGTCCCGTACACGTACGAATGCAGACCAACACAAATCTTCTGCACTGTTGCAACTCAGTCTAATTAATCTTGGAGGAGAATTCTGAGCTGATCTTGTTTTCTTCGCCAGCTGTTACCTTGCATCATGTAAGTGATATTACTCAAAGGTTTAGAGCGATCCAAACCCTTCTGTTTTTATAATACTTTGCTTTTTTCCTGTGTGTTGTCCAACACGGCCCATTTCTGACTCAAAAAGGTCTTTGTCTGGCTAATTACAGAGGCAGCTGCAGAGCTCTGAACCAGAGACTGGGAGTTACAGTGCTGACAAAACCAATGGGGGAACCTGCGGCTGAGGCCTTTCATTGCATTTTCAGCTGTAGTGAAAAAGCATCAACATCCTAAGGGCTAAATTAAAGTATTCATAAAGCTAACATGCTCTCTTTCCATCTCCAGTGCCAAATAAAATCTAATTTCCTTCCCCCTGCTAAACTTTATCGTCGCCTTTGATAGAGAAACTTTTAACTGATGCCAAGTTCCCCTGTAAATTCAAACATATCAAACGTGCTGCTGCCGACATTCATCAGAAAATTCTATTGTTGCACTAAATACAGTTGAACAGGAATGAAAACTAATCTGTGTTAACCGTGAAATCGGCATTACAGCGCCCCTTACAACTTGTCAAATATTCACTCCGACCACAGCAAGAATTTAGCCTCACGCGTCTGAGTTTCATAACACTCGAATCCCACCCATACCCAGGAACATCACATCATCCTCCAAAAATGCCTGGGCAAAGAAGAATGCTCTGTAGCTGACTGGCTCACCAGGCTGACCAGCTGGCTAACTGGGAGTCGTGAACTTTTGTCCCGACGCTGCTCCCTTTGCTGGCTGCTAGAGAGGACTTGGGCGACACCAAACAGGAAGCATTCAACAACTGGACGCTTTGGATGTTTATCTCACGCCATTCATCAAACCCCCAAAACCAGAGGAGTCGGGACCCGGCTGGTGAAACAAGGCTGTGATCAGGGAGCCATCGCGGGGTTAGATCTGGGCTTCTTCGTACCCTGACAGGGGTTGGTCTCCTCCACCCTACGGCTGGCTCCCCTCCTCCTTTCTCACAGTCTTCAAGGAGCCTGGCTTAGGGTTGATGCTCTTGTGCCAAGTGGTGACAATAAAAAAGTTACACTTTTAAGCATTCAGCAGATCGCAAGAGCAGTGACCACAAAAGCTGCTCTAAAAGACTGAACTTATCAGCGTCAGGGTGCGCAAGAATAAGGTTGACCTAACCACTATAAGTTGGTAATTACGAGCCAAACCGCTACTATCAAAACCAACTTCACATCAACACAGAGAACAGAAAGAAAATCTATTCTGTAGAAGCAGCCAAGTCATGTGGTTGGTCGGGTGTTTAGCAGGAAGAAGAATGAGCCGAAGAAAAACTATACAATGCGCAGCTATTATAAAAGGTTGCACGACCCCATGTGAAACAGAGAGACTCATTCAATACTATAAGGATAGTTTACTAAATATTAACCTTTGAGGCATGATTCAGAGCCACAGCTGGACTAGAAATACAGTATATTCCAGATAAAAGTGAGCTCAAAAGGAAAACTATAGCAAAGTAAAGCACTCTGCTGATCAGAAAACAAGTTTTTCATCCTTAAGCTATGATCACAAGCTTTAAGGAGATACCAAAGGAATGTGACTGCAGATTTCACGATACCCTCCTAGAGCAACTGCAGCAGAAGAGTGTTTGTGCAGAGCGATGCGCTGCAAGCATTTTTCTATCTTAAATATTAAAGCACATAACGTACCGATTAGAGACAATATGTGTGTCTAAAGAGGCAGATCACATAAAACCTTCACAACAACCTGTAATAACAGCAATAATTCAAAAGATATTCTGTTAGTGGGACTCATTAAGTCCTGGTTTACTAATCAAGCCGGTCAGTGGGAGATAGGAGCTGGCTGTCTAAAGGGAAAAAACCCTGGCTCAGACAGCAGACAGTAGGGCATCGACTTCTTTATGCTATCTAAACAAAAGAGTTCAAGGACACCGCTGAGAAAGAAAAGTGGATCCAAGTTGCCATCCCGCCCTGCTGGCACAGCGGCCAGACCTGGATGATCAGCACAAAGGTGGACAGACTGTGCAGCCGTTTGAATACAAATGTATCGACTAACAAGACGTCAATGTTATATCCGCTGTGGTTTGTAAGCAACCAGATTCTACACTGAAAGCTCACAACAGCTGACACAGCAGAAAGGCTGACACTGAACTGCACAGATCTGAGTTGGGATAAGCATCCCTGTTTGTTGCATGGCTGAGCGGTGAGTCACTTGGTGAAGCAGGCCAGCTCTCAGCGGAGGAAACGGCACCACAGAGGGGGAATACGCTTCCATCCAAACTCCATCTCCGCGCAGATATTACAACATAAAGTCGAACGCTTTTTCCTGCCTCGGCCGCGCTGACAGACACCTGAAGTTGTGCTGACTGGAGACATCCTGGGACTGCTGTCAACGGCTAGACCGGCTAAGGTCAGAGATCCTCAGCTGAGAAAGTTGGCCGGGATGAGCGGACTCTGTATCGCTCACCGCTGTCATGCATATTCTAGAAAAGAAGGCAGGGATGGACTGAAAGCACACAAGGCCTACAGTCATATTTTCCACTGATATCAAAGCCATATGGCTGGATTTCATGAAATAGTTGAAGCAGTGCACTGCTTCTGGCAGTGTTTAATAGAAGCACTGCACACTAATGTGGATGAACAGACTGGATGTGTTCTGTGGTGATGATGTACAGTATATTATGATGAAAAGATATACAGCGTGGTCAGATGTTTATAGGCTCGCATGACTGCTGGCCATAAATTTTATAATCACCTGGCACATCTTATCAGACTGCCCGCCATCTTTGAATGAACGCATGTGATACAGAGATAAAGCCGGACCTTATCTCGGTTGGATCTCAACTCAAAATGCAGGCGCTGCACTGATTTTCTTTAAGGTGTGTTTCTAAAGCATCGTGTTTCCTCACCTTTTCCTGTTGCACATTCTGCACCAATATGTTACGAGATCCATGCAAATTTGTGCAGCGATGAGATTTTCTGCTCTGTGAACCAGAACTGTTCATAACCAGCTAGCTAGTGAGAATCAGCAGACCTCGTAAAGAACAACAACATTACCCTGCTCCTCTGGAATGTCAACTTGGACAACACGAAGCAAAGGACGCGGGCTCGGCGCACACAGCTCCCGCACAGTCTCCCTTTTGTTCCACACAAATTTGCTCCTAATTCCTTTTTTTTTCCTTTTTAATTGTAATTATCATGACTTCAAAGACCAGCGCGGCTCTGACCTACATAAATGTTCAGATTCTAGTGGCTGATGAAAGTGCTTTTTTTAATCACCCTCTCTTTTTATGCACTCAATGATAATTACACACACAAATGGAGTAATCATCATTATTTGCAAGAGGTTAAACATGTGCATGCACACAGAAGCCATTTCATTATTCCAATAGGCTTTGCATACTATTAATCCCTCACAACTGTTAAGTACAGCACCTATAAGAGCACCTATAAATGGTTAGAAACGCCACACATTTAGCAGATAGATATGAACTACGATTTTTTTCACTGTGCAAATACAGTGTTTAACTTTCCAATTTATACCAAATACTATTTTTGTCCTTTTTGTAATTATTATATGATTATGGACAAGAAAACCACTTCACATGACGGCCATAACATCTGGGGTACTGCGGCTTTGCTGTGCTTATATGAGGTTGTTTCAGATGAAGGAAATTAAAATGTTTAACCCTCATTCTTACTTCACACATTATAAAAAGAGCCCACACACGCACATGCAGTATGACTATAAATTTCTGACCAGTTTCACCACAAAACAACAAGAACATAGAAAGTAAGGCGAGGTAAACGCGCCACAGCACTCGTTTGTTGAAAGATGCAACCTATACTTGTGCTTAAAGCCGGTTCTTCTGCTGAGGCTGAACTCCTTCACCAATACCATGTGAAAAAAAATGCTTCGAGATGCACAGCGGGCACAAAACCACTTCATATATGCGCGTGCATATGAGTTTGTACTTGCACTTGCATCGTGTCCAGTGACCTTACACAGCAGCATAAATAACAGGCGCTAGTAGACCGTAACTGGAGGAGCGTCGATGCTGTTGTGTGCATGCTTCTGCGGCGTTTGACTCATTGGGAGCCACATGGCGCAGATGTCTGCTTTGGAAAACAAAACCAAAACAGATGAATATGGTAGGAGATGGCAAAACACATGCTGGTGCTTCGTCACGTTGGTCCTCTTGAGCCTCTGATATCACGGCTGCACTGTGAAAAACAAGCTCCCTGCAGATAGCGAGCTTGTTTTTGTGCAATACACTTCATTTCAGAAGAGATTAAAGAAAACAATGAAGGTGAAGCACGTCCTTTATGACAGAAAATAGACTGTTAAGTATAATAAAGAATGAATGAAGACGTCCCTACCTTCTGATCCACTATGGAGCACACCAGGTCCTTCACAGCAGACAGCGACAGGTCACTGGCCTCCAGGTTCACCGTCTCTCTGGTCAGTCCGATCTGCAGCAGGAAGGACACCCCATGGAAAGAGCTGCGGGAGCTGGTGGGGCTGGGGGCGTTGTGACTGCCGTTGGACAGCCGTGTGTAGATGGGTCCAGACGGGGTGGATGGCAAGGACGGGTGGTGCAGATGGACAGAGTGGAGGAAGGCTCGAGGTAAGGATGGGGGAGAGGAGGCAGACATTGGGTTTCTTCCAGTTGCAACGTAAACGTCTGAACAGTGGAGGAATCAGTGAGGGCTGGCAGAAAAAAGCACAGCTGGGTTTCTGTGGATGAACTCCTGGTAGGGGGAATCTTTGGTCTTCATCAGTAACAGTCAGTTTATTGTCAAAATGATACTGTCCTTTTCAAACTAACAGCCTATCCACCCGCTGGAGCTCACACCGCCCGAGCTCTGTCACCAGACTGACAGGTGATGGAGGAGAAGTGTCTGAACAATACGCAGGCCTCTGCAGTGAAATCACAGCAACACACTTCATATCCTGGAGTTTTGTTCCTTCTCCTTAGTGAAGTCAGTAATCCACTCTGACCACAGGAAGCCTGTCACCACACACACGCACACACACACACACACACACTACTTTTTAACGAGAAGCATTCTCATATCTGAAAACAGTTGTGAAAAGCATTCAGGGTGTATGAATGAATCAGCTGCTGTTCTTACAGTGTAAAGACACTGAGCTGGATTCACTAAGAGGACGTTTCATTTTACGTTTGTCACAAATCTTTATTCAGAGCTTTTTCAAATCAAATATAAAGTCATTTATTATTATCTGCAAGGTTCGGAGCAAAGCACGCCCCCAAAGTTTGGGGCTTGTCTATAATTTCAATTATTTTAAATTTTCTCGCTACATTTCTCGACTTGTGCTAACTGTGAGAAAGTTGTAAGTAGGCGACTGTACGCGAGCGCGTAAAACGCCAAAACAGCAGGCCACAAGACGCGCAAACGTCGATAAAGGGCATCACTTGTGTGTTTGTACGGATTCAAACCCCACAAACATCTGGAACCGAGGCTTCTGAACATCTGCTCCCCTCCCACTTTCGATTGGCTCGCTGGCAGAACACAACCCGAGCCGAGAATGCCAGCAAAACAAGTTATACAAGCCCCGAATCTGCGCTTTCTGAGCCTGGCCGCTGAACACTCTCTCTCCCGGTACAGTCGGGTTAAAGCCAAACGTCGAGTTAAACGTTTCTTACAGGATACTTTACCTTCGCTCTCGGCGCAGGGCGCTTTTCGATCCATTGTGAGAGGGCTGAAGAAACTTTTCGACTCCATCAAGTGAGGGAAGCACAGTCGGAACTTTATTCTTCTGCACTTTGTTACAAGTCACACAGAAAGCACTCCGGCACAGCCCACAGCTCACACATACTAACTTTAGTTTTGCAGCGAGTCTCGCTGAGACGAGCCGCTCCGTGCATTAATTTTCTCTTATCTTTTATTCCAGATTGTAAATTCATGCGCATCTTATTATCCTTCCAGCTGTGACTACTCCCCCTGCTCGACGAGAAAAAGAGCAGCGACCGTCGCTGGGGCTTGGAGTCTTTTTATTATGTCCGCATAACTGACTTTCCATGAGTGGGGAGGAAAACTTGAACTACACACCATGTGAAGCAATGGCGCCTCCGCTCGAGCTCGAACCAGTGCGCATGTGCCTTTTCTTTTCCGTTATTTCAACTTGGTCATGCCAAAAGAAAAAAAAAGAAAAAAAACTTTACTCCACATGACCCGGATCGAATTGTAATAAATGGCTCTCCCAAGTAGGAAGCAAGAGTCGCAAGGGGACACTGAAGGAGTTCATACAAGTCGAGGTTTATTACCTAAAGTGCGCTCGGCTTAAGATAAAGGGACGTTGTCTATGAATAGATTAACTTTGAAGGGCTAATATGTTATTTAACTAATACTCGGAATATTACAGAACAAATTTCAGGAAATTGTCCAACAGTTCCACTGCATTGTGAGATTTTTCATTTGAGAACATTACAAACAGCCTCTCTCTAATCAGGATGCTCAGTTTAAAGAAAGCCAAGAACAACAGAGAAACAAACAGAAAGCAGCCTTTATTAACAGTAAAAACATAATAAATGCATTAATACTGCGGAAAAGTGCAGTCTATTCCCCTCGCCCAAGCCGTGAGGCCCCCACAGATGTCTTTTACGGTGACACGGTCCACTTCTGATCCACTCATCTTCTCCAGAATCTGCACGGCCTTCTGAGAATCGTTACCCTGCTTGCAGATCACGTAAACTGGAGAGAGAAGTCAAGAGAGACTGGTGGACTCATTACGTTTGATTGGTTGAAACACAACATCAGGTACAAGCAGGTGAATATTTAAAAATCGAGACAGAGTAAAGTCCAGGCTAAATTTATCTCACTGATTAAAGAACGTCACCAAAATAATGTTTTGAATGTTAATTTCTGTAAAGCGGGCCAGCTGCACAGGCTGACTGTACTTGTTTTGGAAAAGGCCTCACATAGCAACCCCATTACAACCTGTTTCTAGCTGTCCAAAATAAGCCTCTGGCCCAGCAGTGTGAGACTACACAGTGGCCTCTGAATATGCACAAGTGACTGTACGTGCCCGTTCATTTCAAACAACACACCCTAAATGGTGTTTTTGCTGTGTTACCTGGCGGCTGGCAGTCACCTGCCATCTGGTGCTTCAGCTGGCTGATTCTCTCCCGGAGTAACTGGAGATGTTCCCTCTTCCTCTCCTCCAGACTTGAGAGTGGAATATCTGGCAGCAATGTAAGGCGAACAGCCACACAGACACGAGGCTCGCACGAAGAGAAAATACACGATTATGGTGCAGCCAGAACGATTTGTGTCTTAAAGGATACTGAGAGAGGAGGCTAAGTGGCATATATCCACCTCCACCAGAGGGCGTACATCCAACAGGAGATGGGGCTCTTCACTGTCCATTATCGATTTATAGTCCTGGAATCACATTAAAACAGCCCTTAATACACTTAAACTACCAGCTGCTACAATTACAGAGGTGCGGCTTCGCTTTTTGGGGAAAGGCGTGGATTTCTACGTAAGCAGGGAAACCAAAATTACTCATGTGCCTGGACTCGTAATTGTAGAGTAATATGAACGTTTTAACAGTTTTTCCTTAATTCACAGGAAGCAAAACTGTTTCTAACTGCAGCCTCTTGCACAATCTCAGCTGCACCCCAATCAATCATGATCCCCATCTCTGTGCTAAATGACTCAGTGGGTTTCAAAGCAGCAGTTCTGCAGAAACATAAACAGATGCAATCCACGCTCCTGCGCTCGGTGCCAAAGAGAACGTGTTATTCTTTCCCATAGAAAATTTACAGGCGCATTTTAAGTCATTTCCCATTTGGGGCTGGGTCAGCACCGAGATGCAATCAGTTTATGAATGCGCATGAAAACTGAGAAAATTGTGAGTAATCATATAATAAACAGCACTAAATACAGGGAGTCACGCAATGACCGAGCGCTCTGCACTATATAATCCCCACCTGCACTGTGATCCTCTGCTCTTTGGACAGCAGGTTTAGTTTGCGGCACTGAAAAGAGAATTTTCAGAGAATTAGGGATAATTATTTGCACTTTTAAAAATGTCACTTTAATATAAATCAAGTTGATTTAGGAAACACATTTGAAACCTTCAAAAACCAGCATTCCTCCGTAAATGGGCGTGACTGCAGAAAATGAGGAACTCCGTGAGTTTCTCTTATGACCAACCTTGTCTGTGGCAGCAGATCCACAGAAAGCCTCATAGTCCACCAGCCGGGTCACGCTGGGGTTTTCTCCACATACAGCACAGCCGGCCTGCTTTGGCCGCAGCCTGATCGACCTGAACCTGGCATCTTGGGCGTCAAACATCACCAGCTGCTGGCCGCAGGAAGCTGGCACGCCCGGTCAAGGTTACTAACAAGGCTACTTACTTCTGAGAAGCACCGTGTCGCTCGATTCAGAGGTTCAGAGTCTGGCACGTCTCCCACTGGTACATTAAAAGCCATAGCAACATTTGGGGATTTTGCTGGGAATATGGTGCAACACTTTCCCGGCTGACGCATCACGGGAGGTGTTAGCATCAGTACAACAATGCAATACAGAAGGACGGGGTGCGTCTATTCTCTCCCGTGACTCTCAGTACCAGCACGAGAACATGACAATGGCAAATAAATAGTCAACTCAGAGAATGCAAACAAAAATCTCCCTTCCCCTCCTTATCATTCAGCAGCTCATTGTTAATCAATTCTGGTGACTAAGCAAAAAAGCTCAGATGCAAAGAAGCACAATAACTAAACTATATATAACAAGAAGGTGAAGAAAAAAAGGATACAGCCCTGTCCAGAGGCAATCTTGAGGACTTCCAAAGCTTGGAAGCAGCCCATTATCCCTGGAACTTCAATACAAGCGGGAAATATTATAAAGAACGATCATTTACACCGACTGTGGCCTCTGGGAAGGTGAGGGAACAAGACTCACCCACTCCTAACACTCCTCCATCAGAGCAGTTGGTCACCGTCTCTGGAGGTGGAGGCACTGGATACAGACATCTGTAGCAGGGGCCTCCACGGTAGTTATACACCGTCAACTGCAGACACACAAAAGATACCGCATACTGTACCCACTGCACCGATGAGGAAAACGGGGGTCTGCCTTCTACCTTACCTGCCCTTCCATCCGTAAGGCACTCGCCGACACGAGAGGTTTGCCGCTGAGCACGCAGGCGTCGTTCACCAGATAACGAGTGGGGACGTTGTCTGAGCAATCAGCCACAATGTCATATATGAGGTCAGTGAAGTCAAGGCGTCCTCGCGGTTTATCAGACACGCATTACTTACAGCTTCTTCTGAATTTCTCTTCATGTGCGCTGATAAGTAATCACAGAACGAGACTTGGCAGATAGCAGCTATGTGACATATTCATGATTTTACAAGTAGAGGTCTGTGCAATAGAGGATACTGTTGAATAAGCTGTAAAGCGTTTTCCGGCGAGAGCTGCAGGTGGTAGGGAATGCACTCCACAGTGGAATTTAACCTGCAGAGATAAATGCAGATTCAAGTAATTCCCTATAAAGTCTGTGTCCTGCATAAACAGCACATTTAATACAAACACCTTAACTGTCCTGCAGCAGCACGAGAGCCAAGAAAGCAAAAAAAACGCAACATGTGAGTCCCGACTGTGGCAGCAGACCTGTCGGAAACCTGCTCGTGCTTCCTTCCTTCTCCATCTTTGCCATCTCGACTTCCAACGCAGAGGAAAAACACTGACAAACATTACAGTCGCACGTCATTTGCATCGTGCATGCAAGAAACGATCATTAAAGAGCAATTATTAACAACAAGGCTCAATAAAACTGGGGAACAAGTGCAGCCCAGCATTAAATTGATGTTTCAGTTCTTTGCTAGTCAGCGAACTGACGCCCTCGTGTGGCCGTAGGTTAAAGACGTGTGCGCGAAACCACAGAAGGCCTACTGTGTGGCAAAAAGGCACAAAAACAGCTGTCTCTAAAATAACATGTTTACAAAATATTTGTAGACTGGGGTGAAATACAAAACCAAATATAACCTGTGGTGAGACTGGAAAGCGCCGGTGTGCATTATAACGCAGCCCAATGTTTGCACAAAGCATAAAATACACTAATTATCACAGTTACTGAACATCTACTAATAATATCCAAACAGTAAGGTCTCTGTTTCCAGTTCGGGGCGGGAGGGCATTTTTAGACAGATTAGTAACAGTATACTCAAAAAATCTTTCATACTTGAAGTCCTAGATGATTTTGGTATTCTCTACACATCTGCATACCACGAATTATACGCAGTGTACACAGAGAGCAATCTGGGAAGCCGTCGCCTATCGTGTCAGACTGAGCCTGCAGGGCTGACAGCAAATGTCAAAGTAAGATGTCGTTACTGTTGTTGAATGTAGGAACTAAATGAAGAATAAGAGTTTAAACTGTGCTGGGATGAAGGACGGTGGTTTTGTGGCCACTGCACTATGTTTTAGTCCTTCACGCTTACCTGCATGCAACCAAGGCTTCCTTAAAGTGACCAGGACTAAAAAGAGAAATACCCAGTCTCTGGTTTCTTGCATAGATATTAGCAGTTGTTCACATGCAGACACTTGATTGCAGCAATAAAACAGTACCAAGTCTGTACCTCTGAACTGCACTGGCAGCAGAGAGCGCCTTGGCCTGGCCCTGGTTCTCCTCCCCATGAAGCACCTGTCTGTGCAGGTTACTCAGCTCCACTTCATCGTAGTCTAGCAGGCCGAGGCGACCTGGGGAGGCAAGAAAGGCTTTAAAACTCATCAAACACTGATACCAATGAGTATACTCATAAGGTACAAACTTTTAAATTATGCATCCAAAGTTTGCCTGACACCCCACCTGAGAAAACAGGTAGTATAACTCTCTCTTATTTCAATTCACTAAATGTTAAATCTTAAATGTTATACCGTACGTTTTCTTGTCTCTTCAGCTTTAATCGTTTTACTCACCAAAAATTAACTTTTTATGGCTCAACATTATT
Organism: Rhamphochromis sp. 'chilingali'; assembly: GCF_963969265.1. Lineage (NCBI taxonomy): Eukaryota > Metazoa > Chordata > Actinopteri > Cichliformes > Cichlidae > Rhamphochromis > Rhamphochromis sp. 'chilingali'. The sequence continues at coordinate 11,658,607 of NC_137949.1, read as the reverse complement.
TTAAGTAAACGCCACTTTTAATGAGCTGATTACTTTGGTGGTGATGTCCTCTAATCAACAAGCGTACCTACCAACACCTGCTGCTGCAAGATACTGCGCCAGGGGGCAGCCCAGTCCTCCACAGCCCACAATCAGCACGGATGTCTTGGACAGATTCAGCTGACCTGCAGATAATCAGTCCTCACTTGGTACAATGCTCTGAACATCAGACGAGTGTAATCTGCAGCCATCCGTACCTTGCACACCAAGCTCGGGCAGGAGGAGCTGTCGACTGTACCGCATGATGTCCTCGTTGGTGAGAGCCGCTTTGCCTGTGAGCGGAGTAAGGGGCGTCACTCTCTGATGTAGCTCCACCGATGCAGCTCGGCTCTGATGTCACACCAAATACATTTGCATAGTTTTTATTCACCAAAGTCTTCCACAGTTTCCCTCTAAAATCAATCCAGATGTGTTTTTTAAGGTTTTGAAGTATTTTGTGTTTTTCGATAAACTCTGATGTACAAATGTATCGCTGCACTCAGATTACAGCTGCACCATGTGACCACTCTCATTGAATTTTTACTTTGATTTTTCCTTATGTTAAAGAGCCAGTACTCAGACATGTTTTATGCATTTATATTAAATTACAGATCCTGGTTCACTTGAACATTTCACTCTTTTTCATGACAGCTTTCCAGCTATTCATGTTCAAAAGATTTCAGTCTATGAAAAAAGGTCAGAAAGTGAGTTGGATGAGTCTTTAAAAAAATCCAGGAAAGTATTTGATCCATGAAGCTGGAATGTCAAAGAAATCATGTCCAAACTTTGGATCATCTGGGCGAACAGAAAATTTTCTTAAAAAATGGATGATTTTGAATTGAATGATATTAACTCAAAACATGTGAAAACAGGAGGAAATAAAAAGGTTTGACCAGCAAAGGTCAAAGATTAAATGTTAGAAAGAGATAATAATTAATAACAGGCAGGCTAAAGTAAAGCACAAATAGGTGACATATTTAGAAGATAAGATAAACGATCAATAAACATGGTTAGATGGAGAAAACAAATTGTAGGCTCACATAAATGAATATATTAGGGATTTTTTTATTTAAAATAAGGTTTAAAAACGTCAGGTAATAATATAATAATTAGAGGCCTACAATGGGGAATCTTATTTTATAAGAATTAATGCAAACTTTTCATCTTAAACTCTGAGATTGTAAGGATCAGGTGAATATGAACTCTTGTCTCAATGATGCATTTAATATTAATTATGCAGCTGGTTGCTGTGGCGACACCTTGTGATAGCCGGATAAACTCTGAGGTGTTGGAGTAACATAACGTCCTTCCCCGATATCGTCACTAAACTAAGCTCCCATTATGCTCACGTTATAACTGCACCGTTAATGCCACACAAGAAATCAGGCACATACACACACCGAAACACACCGATACACAGACGTGAATTCACTTTCGCACCTTTTCCAGTTGCGCCAGTTTGTTCTTCAGAGCTGCGATCTCCTCCTCTTTCTCCCGCAGCTGCGCCTTCAGGCCGCACACCTCCTGCGCCATGGTGCAAAGAAAAAAACCCTACGGTTAGAAAAATGAAGCTCTAAAGCAGGAGACTCCTCTCAGACATGTTGACATGCCAAACACACGGTGCAGGCTTCCGGGTTGGTCACGTGGTAAAGACACCACGTGGTAGATGACGTCTGGAGCGCCGGTCAGAAAAAATATCAAAAAGTAGCTAAATAATAGAACATTTTAATTAGATTAAGAAATAATAATACTAATATAATATAAACAGGAAATTCGTCAAATATTTTTGTGTTTATTTGTTTTTGCCAGGGCGTATTCTTAAAAACATTATAGGTGAAAAATTATGCATTTATTTAATTAAAATAAATAGAAACCTATTGGGGAGGGGGGGAGCCTAAGGATCTGTTAATGCAGTGAGTGCCAATTTACCGTCATGGTTTGGGTTCACGTGTCCTCTCGAAAGCGAAGGAAAAATAAAATGTAAAGTTGCTATGAGAGCTCACTATGCTAATCCTACACACCCCTGTACCAGTGTGCGGTGACAAGTGGCTGATAACTCATTTCCTATATGTCCCTGAACATACCGGGTTTTCACTGGGGTGCTATTGGGGGGGTTATAGAGGGGCTCATAGGAACCCAGGAAATCCTATCTACAAGAGAGAAAACCCAAACACAAGCACGTGAGTTTAACGATTTTAATGCGCACAGAGCTCGTGACTCCATAAACACAGATCAGGAGTTGCACTGGAACAATGCAGCTGCATCTCTAAATGGCAATGCTTTCATAATCCCATCAAAAAACAGAGAGCAACAAAATAATGCATTAAAAAAGATGAAAACTAAAACATCATTTAAGCATCATAAATATACTTCATTGTTATGTGTTTACGATAAATTGTGTGCATAAAACAATAAGGAGGGTGCACCAGAGTAAAGCTCCCGTTCACGTGGCTGGGCTTTACGCTGTGACCTGCAGCTTATGAACATACAGAATGTGCGGTTTGCTGCTCAAAATGAGCACCTATCAAATGACTCTGGGGTCACTGTGTCAGGCACCCATGCGGTTCCTGGGAGTGGCACACACACACACACACACACACACACACACACACACAGACGGTGACGCGCTGCGGTTTAGAGTCCTCCCTCCTGCTCTTCACATGATCTGAAAGCTTTCACAGAGGAGAGACAGGAATGTGCAAAGGAGCGACTACATCAGTGGCTGATCGAAGCCACGCTGCCTCCACAATGTCTTTATTTCACACTGTGGCTGTCTGCGTGACCCTCATCCACTACACCAACGGAATCCCATGGACAGAAGAAAAGGTAAATATATTCAAAGGATCTGCTCGCGTTCTGGGCCTGAATGCACCGTGGTACTGCTTCACAGTCATGTGTTTAAACGCTGAGAGAAATCTGCTCCAAATATGAATCCATTAAAATAAGAACTTACCACGTGCTGTATTTACTCTGACCATCAGTAACCTGCTTTCGACACGAGCATGACTGCTTACTGTCATTATTTCCTGTCTTTGTGATGCTTTTATCATTTAAAAGCATCTGTGCTGAATGATTTGATCGTTTTGGGACTAATAATTAACCATGTAGAAAAAAAATAATAGTAATTTTAGCATGTTAATGTCTTTATATTGTGATTATATTGTTTGTGGTTACCTGCACCGTTACTGCTGTTACATTACTCCATAAGAGAAAAAGAGAGGCTCTCAAGTAATCGGATACATCTTTATAATTAAGTGAAATATGTGTTCATGACGTTAGAACAATCCCCTGCGCTTTTAACACTGTTGTGTAATTCTCCTGAGGTACACCAGGGTATCCCTGGACATAAATCTTCTTCATCTATATTCTTCTTCTCCTCTCCCCTGTGCTTGGTTGCTATGGCAGCACAGCCATCATCATTGATCCTCCAATTGTGGGTCTTGGTATTTATAGACCTTAAGTGGACCCCCTTTTAACCCTCTATGAGCTCAGTGAGCCCCAGCTCTTTGAAGGGCTGTATTCAGTCTGTGTGACCACATAATTATAGTTTTCCCTCTGCAAACACAGGCCTGCTGTATGAGTCAGCCACTATGGGCTTAAGACGTACTGGGAGCAGGTTTTGTAAGTGAATATTTGTGCCTCCGCTGAAATAAACAGACCTGGGGAACGTATCTTCTGTTGTTGTCTGCAAAGAAGAGCAAATGTTGTTGTTGGTTCTGCAGATGTAGCAGTGCCGAAGCAAAGAGTCAGTTAATCTGTCAGTTTGTTGCTTCGGCCATTTATTCCAACTCCAACAAACATAACATAAATATAAATGACTAATTCATTAAGTGAATAATGACCACATCAACTGATAATAACCTTAATATTATTCCTTTAAGCTCTGAATCTATATAAATATTTTATAACCTTGGAGTGCTGCTCGTTTCCACCACATTCCCAATTAAGTACTAGCTGAGGGCCTAATAGAAAAAATGGAGCCGCACACAGACGCGGGCTTTGATTGGTCTCTGATATTTACTCTCAGCTGTTTCCCCCCCGATTCCCTGTTTGTTACCAGGACAACAGTGTTTCTCAGCAGGTGAACTTTGTGACCAAATGAAACAGGACTGATTGGAAGATCAATGCGGTTTTTTAGGCCACGACTGTGAATCAGCAGTCATTGAACTGACTCTTATAGTTTGCACAAAACAGCAAACTGGCATTTTACTAAAGAAGAGTAATTCCATGTTAACAACTATGCTTGTCTTTGCCTCCTGTCTATTCATTAGATGCTTGCTTTTTTAAAGGAGCCACTCTGTAAACTTGTGTCTCTTCTCAAAGCTCTAATTAGCTCTTGTGTCCCGACAGGCTTTTTTCACAGCTTATTAAGGACACTGTCTTTTATTTAACAGCTTTACCATATGATCAAGTTACTCATAGCTCATATTTCCTTTATTTTTTCTGTTAAAAAAGCTACATTTATTCTTTCCTCCCCCAAAGTTCCTGCATATATGAAACATCCAAATTTTGTGATGAACAAAAACAAGCCGTAGGACTGCTGAGCAATACTTTTTTGTTGTTTTTCTGACAACCACTTATTTTAAGTATCAGTTGAATCCATTCATTTTATCTCTTGCTTCTTTGGTCCTGTCCAGTTGTACCACACAGCTGTCACGCTAACACAGGATGAGATGCGTGTTGCCCTGTCGCACACTGATGTAGAGCAAATGTGGCAGAGGGACCTGAGACCACTGCTCGTTACCAGGTATCCAGGGTCTGCTGGCAGCCAGGCTGTGCAGGACGTAAGTTGATCTGATACCAGATCTGTGTCTTTAACTAGAGGAACAGTCATCTTTACTATCATCATGTGTGCACACGTCTGGATGGCAGGAAAAATGTAAAAATAATGTTATATTTCCTCCAAAAAAACACAATGTTTTACACCTGGGAGGACACTTTCCACATTTGTAGTAAATGCAATTCCACTGGTAATAATAAAATGCTGTTTAATTCTGCAAAACAGGAATCAGGTCAGTATATTCAGTGGTTTAGCTAAGTAGTAAGGAGATGATAAGATGAAGGAGAGGCTAAATTACATAAAAACCTTTGCGTGTGTGTCCGCAGCACATCAAAACAACCCTCGGTTCGCTCGGAGCACAGTGGGACGTTACAGAGGACAAGTTTGTGTCACAAACACCATATGGACCTCTGCCCTTCACCAGCCTAATTGCCACCCTGAACCCATCAGCCAAACGCCGCCTGGTCCTAGCCTGTCACTACGACTCCAAGTACTACCCACCACAATGGCACGGAAGAGAGTTCCAAGGAGCCACGGATTCTGCCGTTCCCTGTGCCATGATGTTGGAGCTGGCAAGAGCCCTGGATCTGGATCTGAAAGCTCACAAGGTATAATTCTAAGTCATGATTTACAGCTGCAGGGCACAGTAAGCTAAAATGGTACATTATACATTATTAGTAACAGGCGTTTCATTGAAACCCAAGCCTTTTGGTTCTAGTCTGTAATGTGTTTGGTGTTTTAGAGGTTGTGATCAGCACTGACTTGACTGTGGTCATGAATCACGATGAACAACACAACATCACACAACAACAACACAAATGAAAGCTGAAAGGAAACCTGGCCAGAGGTAACAAAACACCAAGAGCATTCAATTTTCCTACCTGCAGCACTTTGATATAATATATTTTTATCTTAAACACCCAGGCTCTGTAGTTATTAGGAAAAGATTTCGCACCACTGTGAAAAACAATTTAAACTACGTCCTCATATAGGAATTAAGAGACAAGTGCTCAGGCGCTGCTAATCAGTCACACTTGATTGGCTGATCATCATCAGCGTGAGCGACTCAGGTGTGCATTAACACAATGCCAGGAATGAATGACATCAGCGATGAGCTTTGAGAAGCAACTGTTGCTGCTCATCAATCTGGGAAGGGTTACAAGGTCATTTCCAAACAGTTGGAAGTCCATCATTCTCCAGAGAGAAACATCAGTGACAAGCGGAAAACATTCAAAACAGCTGCCGGTCCTCCCAGCAGGGAGCATCCCACCGAATTCAAACCGAGGTCAGACCGTGTAATGGCCAGAGAGACCCCAGAGCTTTATCTCAGACTCTACAGGCCTCAGTTATCATGTAAAATGTTAAGGTTCAACCAAAACTAGGGCATACATCAGGACAATGATCCCAAGAACAGCAGCAAATCTATAACAGAATGGCTGAAAACAATCAAGGTTGTGCAACGGCAGAGTCAAAGTCCAGAACTCAGCCTGACTGAAATGCTCCGGTGGGACCATCGGTGAGTTGTGCATAAATGTCCACAGACTTCATGTTATTGCCGCCACAGGTGGTGCTATAACCTGTTTCACAGGACTTGACGTAGCTGCCCATCATTGTGTGGTAATACAGCTCCCACCAGTACACCAGTGCATTTTAAACACCAGTTAGGATCTCTTGCAAAAAGGAAAATACGAGAGTTTGGCTCTATGTTTTACACTATGTTTTACACTTATTAAGATCAATTCACTGCTCGTATTGATCCTTACATGATGGAAATATAAGAATTTGCCCAGTGCCGTCTGCTAAGAGCTTTCACAGAGTCAGGGAATAAGAGGATGCAGACGTTTTTCACAGCAGAGATATGACACGTTGAGTTAACCAGCATTGATGAAGGCTGTAATCCATTTAGGTGAGACCAGAGCTATTGGTACTGCTCCAGCACTGCTGGCTTTCTATGCCTGATGTCAAAAAGGCATTTAAATGTTGCTCAAATGTAGCCTACACATTTCAAACACTAAATATTTTTTATATTCATTTGTGAACCTGCAGGCGTCCACACTACAACTCAAGATCGGGATAAGAGCAACATTTCAAGTTACATTCTGGATGTTTTAAATTAATTAGTACATACACGTTTTAATTGTTCTGCTCAGTATTAATGCATTAGAAAAGAAAAAAAACATTAGCATTCATGCAGCTAGCTCCTCTGCCCTTTTCCTGTTCCACAGCTGAGCTCAGCCTCCTGTCTGCTGGGCGGACAGTGACATCGTCTGTGACAGAGAGATCAGCCAGGGGACGTGTTTTCCACACTCAACTGTCTGTCACAGAGGTCACGGTGGAAATAGGAAGCACACTGAATTCAAATGCATTCTGTGGACGAGAGGACACATAATCAATATGAGAGCTGATAAATCGTGTGTTTAAAAAATCTGTTCTAGAAAAGAGCAATGAAGCAAAAGAATAAAATGAATATTTCCCTTGAAAAACATTTTTCTTAGTTTTCTGTCAAGTACTATGAAACAACACTAGATGGCAGCAAAACTCTTGGATAAAAAGTAATTCTACTGGTTTTTGTTTTTACTCTGTTTAGAGCTTAAATTCCAACCTGACCCTGCAGTTACTCTTCTTTGATGGGGAGGAGGCTCTTTTTCAGTGGACCGCCACAGACTCCCTGTATGGCTCTCGCCACCTTGCCCAGAAGATGGAGGCCACCGCGCATCCTCCAGGAGCCGCAGACACCAACCAACTGCACGGCATTGTAAACATCACTTCTCCTAATTCTTCTCTGTCCAAATCATGGAGGATTAGGATAATCACTTAAGCACACTCAAGATCATCCTTTTGTTAGCCAACATCAATTTCAGTACAATCTGCTTAGCCCTGATCTCCTCTTACACACTCGAACAACTGAAGTGCATTTCTTAAATAGTTTTGTATTTGAAAGAATTACACAGCCACTTATTTCATCACCAGGGAGGCTCGGAGGGCTTTATATGGAGCAGAAGTTATTACACGCTCTATAAAAGTATGATGTCACTGTACCCGGTATATATGTCCGTATCCACGCTATAAAGAGATAACTGTTATCCAAAAACTGGGGAGATAAAGTTTCCCAACATTGCTGGTGTGTGAGCGTGTGTGTGCATGCGTGTAGACAGACAGAAAGACAGATTGGTGTGTTTTATGTGCAGCACCGTGGAGCACGTGATGTAATCACCTCAAAGCAGCACCGCTGAGGTGTGATTATTATGGGAATGAGCTGCTTAACGGGGAATTACCGCCGGGGTGTGTAGACAGAGTTTCTCATGAGAGATGGGCATCATTCATCCCGTCCTGTCTCTGCTCCTCCAGGATCTGTTTGTGTTGTTGGATCTGATCGGCGCTCCCAGTCCTCGCTTTGGCAACCAGTTTCCAAGCACAACAGCCTGGCTCTCCAGACTTCAGCACATCGGTGAATAATCATTCACTAATGCTTTATGTATAATATGCTGTCTTTGGTGCAGCGAGGTTGAGTGATCACCAAACATTAGCAGCTACATGAGTCTTGTTAGTCATCACCATATAGAAGCTATTCACCTTTGTAACACATTATCCTTTAATTGCAACATTTCAATGAGATTATGAATAAATTAATGTGATAACAGTCATGGGTTTGTGGCTTAAAGGGTTGTTAATGGAAACTAGTTAACCTGCATGGATCCTGTTACGGTCCTGGGCCTGGTGACCCAGTGTTTAGATTTAGAGCTTTCCGGGGTTTAGTCTTTTGTGTTTCTAGCTTCCAAAGTTCTTTGTGATTACAAGTTCGTAGGTTTTGTTTCTTTGCCTTCCACGTCTATAGTTTAGGTTTTGTTCTGTCTCCATGTTTACTCATCTGTCTTCCCTGTCAGCTGTGTCTCCTTAAGTCGTGTCTGTGTGTGTTATATGCTCAGTTTCTAGTCTCTAGTTTTCCGTCGCTATGCCTGCCCTGTGTTCCACGTTTAGTTACTCTTGTCTCCATGTTTCATGTCTGATTCCCCTTGTCAGTCATGTCTCCTTGTCACAGTGAAGATCTCATGTTTCCTGTTTTATTTTGATAGTTTCTTGTTCTGTGTTCAGTGTATTCAGTTTTGCTTCCTCCCCGTTCGTTGTGTCTGACTAGTCCCAGCCGTGTTTCCCTCCTGTTTCCCTCATTACTCCCGTGTGTATTTAAGCCCTGTGTTTTCTTCTGTCTTTGTCATGTCATAAATCCTTTTTTCTGCGTGTTGCCGCTGTGCTCCTAGTAAATTCCTAGTTCTCTGGTTTCCAGTTCCTTGTTTTTGGGATGGTTTCTGTAAATGTGTAGAATTATTTCCAGCAATAAAGCTGCCGTTTTCAGTTAACTTCCCGTGTTGTAAATCCTGTGTTTGGGTCCTACATCCTGCCACCACGCAGCCGTACCTTGACAGATACAGCCATGTTGATTGGTGCAGGGAGAGAGGAGTTAGAGACAAAGTTAGAGAGACAAGGCTGAGATGGTTTGGGCATGTGCAGAGGAGAGATAAAAGACAAAGGTTGCTAAATATGGAGCAGGAGGAAAAGAGGAAGACCTGAGAGGAGGTATCGAAGGAGGAGATGCAGAGGGTTGGTGTGATAGGTTGGTGTGATAAGCATATAGTTAGGGCTGGACCAGGTGATCCTGAATCCTCCCTTAGTTATGCTGCAATAGACATAGGCTGCCGGGGGATTCCTATGATGCATTGAGTTTTTCCTTTCCAGTCACCTTTCTCACTCACTATGTATTAACAGACCTCTCTGCATTGAATCATATCTGTTATTAACCTCTGTCTCTCTTCCACAGCATGTCTTTTATCCTGTCTTCCTTCTCTCACCCCAACCGGTCGCAGCAGATGGCCGCCCCTCCCTGAGCCTGGTTCTGCCGGAGGTTTCTTCCTGTTAAAAGGGAGTTTTTCCTTCCCACTGTTGCCAAAGTGCTTGCTCATAGGGGGTCATATGATTGTTGGGTTTTTCTCTGTATCTATGAAGCGCCTTGAGGCGACTTATGTTGTGATTTGGCGCTATATAAATAAAATTGAATTGAATTGAATTGAATTGAATTGAATTGAGGAGGAAACAGAGGCAGATGAGTAGCTGAAAGAAGAAAATACAGCAAATTGTTTGTTTATTTATTTATTTATTTATTTATTTATTTTTACTATTAATAATTAACATGTGAGGTGTTTTCACTAACCTTTGAACTTTTTATTTTCTGCTCTGCCTTTTCTAAACTTAGAAAAGCGTCTTCACTCCATGAGCCAGCTGGTGGACCATCCTAACAGCGTGCAGTATTTCTGGCCAAATCACCACGTGGGCCATGTGCTGGATGACCATATACCTTTCCTAAACAGAGGTATGACCCTCAAGCAACACAACAACTAAATCAGCAGTTGCCCTTACTGTGTTGTTCTCTTTGGTGATCCTCATAATGTGCCTCTCTGCCAGGTGTTCGGGTCCTTCACCTTATCCCCTCCCCCTTTCCGTCTGTGTGGCACACGTTTGATGACAACGAGCAAAACCTGGACCGTTCCACTATTGAGAACCTCAATAAGATCCTGCAGGTTTTTGTTTTGGAGTACCTCAGCGCCAGACCCACCGTTCCTTCAAATCCACAGAATGCCCCCTAAAGCTCCCTGTAAACCCTTCATCCTTTGATGTCTCACTGTAGTAAAGATCCTCAGCTGCCACTTTAAAGACACAGAGCATTCACTGCATTAACCTCTATTTATATACTGAGACGCATATGTACTGCTTAACTTAATGACTGAGATAAAAGGGTTAAATTGTGTGCATCAGACGAGTGCTTGTTGTAGAGAACATTTTCCATAGATGATCTTTAGAAATATTGATCTAACCTGCATTTTTATTTTGAAAGTCTGAAAGTTGTATGCGTGTAAAATGAAAGATGAGGCTCATCAGAGAGACTAAGGCTTCATAGCTTCTTCATTTCAAGCCCCCAGCAACAATCCGAGCACAAAGGACCATCAGTGTGTTTCTGCAACACTGCTCTCTTTGTATCAGTCAAAGGCCTTCCTTATACCGCGAGGATTCATCTCAGCGCCAACACTAACATCGAGGATCTTTACCACGCCTCAAAAAGTCGAAATAAGAGCAGCGCTGTGTTAAAAACAGTTTTCATTTTACACACTTTCTCAGTAACAATGAAGTAAATGAAGCCGCTAAGATCTAAATTGGAGATAATTTCATTATGGATTGCTTTTGGAATGCCCTCAAACACTTGCTTATAGTCATTTGATGACATTCAGAATCCCCAGTCGGGCATGCTGTGTGAGAAATATAGTCAGACCACCCACACAGCTGCTACCAAACATATTGAGTATATGGCGACACACATGCCACACTGTTCGAAATTTCCCCTCCTATATTAAACCTGTTCGGTGTTTAGAGAACAAACCTGTCAGTAGCAGGAAGTGTGGTTAATTTGTACTAAAACAACATCTTTAGCCTTTTATATCCTCTCATCTTAGGTGAAGTGGATGACTTCCTGTGCTGGTGTTTCATGTGCCTGTCTTTGTTTATATGACGTTATTAGCTTGGTTTTAATGTAAATGCCAGAATAATATACTCTGCCAAAACTGGACTTCCTGTATTTGGAGACTGAAATAAATGTTGATTCAGAAAACAAAGGAGAGAGTTGGTTTTTTGCGGGATTTTTAATCATTTGACAACTTTGTGTTTAAGCAGATCCAGACTACTGTACGTACTGCAGCTCCTCCTCTAAAGCATTTCTGTATTTCTGACCTGCAACAAAGAAAATTTGACTCTCCTTCCAGTCCAACATCTTTTCAAATCACTTTTTTGATTCCTCGGCTTCACCAGTCTTTCCCCTAATCCTATCAAGAGGCCATTCCCCAAATTCCACACCATCTAAATCCTCTTCAGTCCGGACCACTCGCATGTAACCACTCGAGGAGGTTTTTGTTTGCTGGAGGCAGAAATATTTATGATGCAGAGGTGATGAAGAGGTTTAGTTATATGTGAACCAAAGAGAGGGGTTGGATTCAAACTATATTTTGGAAAGCAGCACGTCTGAACAAAGAACAGAAGACCAGGCAAATCGAGAGTTGTATAACAGTGTATTGTGGCATCCAGTTTATGTGTGACAGCAAATTGATGAATGCCCCAGTTTAATAACAGCAGAGCTTTAATCTGAGCTGATTAGAGAGCAGAGTGTGCAGCTGCACAATAGTGGATTGATGGGTAGGGCCCGAACTCTTTCTAGGTGTGTTTGAAACGGTTAGAAAACAAAGAAGCGAGCAGTGCTGTTTTCTTTGTAAGGTCGCTCGCTGGAGTTTGACTGAGAGGTTTTATAAATTTCTAAAAAAAAAAAAAATCACAAAAGGGTTACACAACTTCACAACAAAGAAGCAACACTGTACTGCAGCCACCACGATGCTGCACCTTTTTTCCCACGAAAGGTCAAATTTTATATATCCCTTGGCTCATACTTTTAAACATACACATTCCCCATAACGTGACCTTTACGCTTTCTGTGCTGTTGTGCAGTGTCCACCTGTTGCAGCACTGTAAACCCACTGAACCAGCTGCTTTGTCCAATCCCAGTCTGCATCATGTTACCTATTATATGTCCCAGTTCTGTCATGCAAGAAAAAAAATCACAAATAAAGATTTTTAAAGGAAGACCTTCAGCATAGTCCTGATAATATTTTTCTGCATTTAAATTCCCCTTTTAAAAAGTCATTTTCTGCTCTTAAAATAATTTTTGAGAGAAAAAGAACAATATCGCAAGTAACTGATTCCCTCATCAGACCCAACGTAGCCTGCACTTCATTTTCTCTGCACTGCACAAGTGTGTCCATTCTAAATGAGCTAATGGGGAATATTAATTTATATTATTGCGTGTGCATAAAGAGATGCGTGCAGAGTGTACGCTGCAAAGAAGCAAGACACCAGCAGAGAGCAGTGCCGAGTCATGTTCAGGTTCCAGGAAAGCACAAGCAAAGCTCTGCTGCTCCTGTTTGTCTCACGATGTTGTATTTTGACGACTGATCATTCAAATATAAGAGAACAAATTCAGCTAGTGTCACATTAGGTCAATAGCTTAATCATATCTATGAGGCCTTTCAAGTGCTCAACACAAACGGAGGAAAATGTTCTATTTTAATTATGATTGTTCACATTGTTCTGTATTTTCCTTTTTCTCCTGAAGCAACACAACACAAACCGGTCAGCACTGTTTCACGCCTCCACTTTCAAATGAGGGCGGCGAACACACGGAAACCTGCGTTCAGGTACTCTCCGTAAATTCATATCACCACTCGGGCGTTCTGGTGGTTTTTGGTTAGAAAATTGTAAAATTGGTTTATTACAAGAAAGAAAGAAAGAAAGAAAGAAAGAAAGAAAGAAAGAAAGAAAAACATGATGCAATGGTAACGAAATTCATATCTCGGTATTAGTTTTTGATACGTAAGCACTATTATGAAGGCATCTGCACTATGTGAAAATATAAACTGTGATATTTGTTAAGTGTATCAGTGTTTTATTAATCACCGGGGCTCACTGGGCATTTAAGGAATAATTGTGATTTTTCCGAGTATTCCCGGCAGTACGTGAATGCAGCATCAATCCCAACCCGAGCGGTGAGGACCTGAGGGGGATTTCAGTCCAGCCTCCCGGTCGAGTGTGCGCACAGTTGTTCATTTGGTGAACACAAACAGACGCTGAGAGCGAAGCTGGAGCGAAGAATGTGACAGAAAACAGTTCTCCGAGTTCTTCATCAGCGCCGCCACATTTCGGCTCATTTCTCTTTCTCTGATTTTATTCTGAGCACACCATGGAGCCGATAACCAAGTGGACGCCAAAGCAAGTTGTCGACTGGATGAGAGGTAAGTGAGGCACTTTGAAAAGATTAGATTTTAGTCTGGAAAAAAAAATCTCATTGACTTCATTAAAAGAGAAGCTGTTCAAAGGCTTCTGTGCCCCAGCGCAGAGTCGCTCCTCGGTTATCTGCTCTTAGTTTCGTAGAAACTGCGTGACAGCATACCTTCACTGAGGCGCATAACAATGGGACTACATTTCTTTGACTCTCACTTACACAAGAAGGACAAAGAAATGACACTTGGCTGTGTAAGCAGTCCCCTGACATGCCAGTCGTACTACTGATAACACTTGATAATGAGATTTATTTTGTCACTGTGCTAACAAAGGAAATGTATTTGATTGGCTCTTAAATACACTGACTGTCCTAAGTTTGGTGTCACAAATCCCGAAGTCAGAAACAAACAGTATCCAAGTGTCTCTTATTATATTTGCTGCTGCTTTTTTATTTGTTTAAAGAAAGTGATATTGATGTGTAACAGTCACTGTACTCTGGACTTTTGGAGCTTTAAAATCTCTAAAGAAAGTCCGAATAATTTGTCTGTAAGTTTGCACTGATCTTTTTTTCTCCATTAAAAAATAAATTCTATTTCTAATTTTCTGAGAGGAATGAGAGGTATGCTAGTGGCATAAATATTCTCTGAACCAGACTTTAGTCACAGCATAGGTATGCATGGCGTGCGGCGCAAGAAGCTACGTAGTGGATGGAGTAGTTGCAGAGATGCCAAACTCAGAAACTGAAGTTTGTGGTCATCAGCCAGGAAAAAGAAGCGCAGGCTCTTCGTGATGGGATCAAAGCGTCTGTCTTTGTTCTGAAGGACATTTGGAAACTTTTTTCATATACTGATTTGTAAGTTTAAGCTAACTTCTGTATTTTTATGGAAGTGTAACAGTTAGTAGGCGGTGGTGTATTAACTGCTGAATGAGGCGTGCCTGCTAGTGCGCATCGATAGTTGGGGGTTAAAGGGGATTGTCAGGGGTTAGTTTCCATGTGTGCTGTGAAAAGAGCCTGACCGGGCATTTGTGGATGGAGGATTAGTTGTGTATATGGGCCCCACTACTGTCAGTGACCTGAAAATCTGACTCAGCAGTTGTCTCTGTAGGTCCCAGCTACTGGATTTGCAGACTCCTGCAAACACATCAGAAGGGAAGAACTGAGTGAAATGCACTGACGCGCTCAGGGAAGTGCTCCCTGCTGAAGCTGGTGCATGAAAAACGGTTGATGAAGTTTTGTTTTTATACTTGAGAGGCTTCCAGGGTCACTGCTCTGGCTTTGCTGAATCACATTTGCACAGAGGTGCTGTCGTCGGTGTAGACAACAATAACTTTGCAAGCAGGTGGATCTGCATTTAAGCAGTCAGAGCTGCAAAAAAATGAAGCGTTGTGATATTGCACTTCTTCCTTTGGTCATTTAAACCTCTCCCTGGGTTGGCTGTGCTCATGCGCCAACATTTTCTTTGTTAAAGAAAAGCAAAGAGCCTTTTTAAAGGAGGGCCAAAAGCCACCACCAGTTTTCACAGAGAAGAAAAGGCCTCTTTCGGTCCTCAGTGACCGCTGCACCGTCCACAGCCATAACACAGCACGTAACCACTCGTGTTGTTTGACTGAAGGAAACCTTGTGTAATCTTTTCATACCAAAGCCAAACGGCGTCAAACTGAAGGAAAGCGCACACCCGGAGCGGGGTCACGGCCGCTTGTTGACCATTCGCACCAACACCGAACACGGCTGTTTGCAGAGTTGCTGTGCGTGTGACAGAAGCCAAATGAAAGTCTCAGGAAGCACTCTGTGCAGACCTTTACTCCCGTTTGCCTCGGGCTGTTTCCCCGAGCTGGACAGGGGCTGCTTTTGTGTATTGAAGCTGTTGTTAAACACCTCCATTGTTGCAGCGGATCAAGTGGTCGCTGGTGGATGTTTATTGTCACTCTTGATCCCTTTCAATTCAAACATTGTTGTTGTTGTTTTCTATGTGTGGGGACTGGAAATGTCCTGAAGCACATTTGCTTCACCACAAGATCTCCCAGCTGGACCTGCAGTGCTCTGTGACTGGTATGCCATATGTCATGTGTGGGATTACGTCCTCCGGGGAACTGACCGCACTTTCCTGAGAACACACCATGTTTTCAGTAAATGCATTTTTAGCTCATTGTGATGATTTTGAAATTAAGGCTTAGACATGCTGCTAGTCATTTTCCAAATATAGTCTTGAATACACAACAGCAGTGTTTTAATGGTGAGGGTGGCATTCAATATATACAAACACCTGAATAGGATGTAATTCAGATTTTTCTTTTCCACCTTGCAGCTGCTGGGAGGAATCAGTGTATCTGTAAATACAGTCTTACTGTGTGGCTTTTTGCTTTTTTGCTTTTGCAATACAGCCGAAATGTCCTGCAGTGTTTTCCATAAATGTATCCTGGCTTATCAAATTTCAAAGCTCTGTGTCTGTAAAGCAGGTTGGACATGTAAACTTCAGTGATGGACTTATTTTACCAAGCTTTGCTCATCTACTCAATAGTAGGTAGAAGAGTAGCAGCAAGTGTGTGTTGATCCAATTTTTTTCCACTTCCAATCCGATCCAGAACCCAAAAATCTGATAACCAGGTTACATTAGTAAGATGTAAATCCTCACTGTGTGGAACAGACCGAGACCAATTCTTTTATGCCTCAGCTCAGCTTCCTTAGCTTCATTCACCTAAATTTCATTACCGGTAGTCTCATTTCAGCTCAGCGTGAGCGTCATTAGGTTGCTGTTAATTGCGTTCACGCTGGTTTGTCCTTTACATCCTCTCAGTCTGAGTGCGCATCCTTTACCTGCTCCTCACACACACTTATCGAGTGTGGATTGGAGCAGACAGGAGACAGCTGAAGTGAAATCAAGTCCAGCAAGAGCTTCCAAAGAAGTGGCGAAGCGAACACAAACCAAGCGAGACCAAGACAGTGAAAGCATCGTCGCTGTGGGAGCTTTTCAGGTGCGTCCGTTCACTTCGACCACAGTGGGTGTAGCTGCAGTGAAACACCACCAACTTAATACTTGGATATCTTATCCAAATATCAGATCAACACGTCCTTAATGACAAGCATGTGCAAGCACTGTTCTGTCTCCCACCAAAGGGCTGAGATGTCGGTTATCTTGTCAGAAAGGTGACAAACGTGCTCAATGTGCTTTTGTCTTTCACCAAATTCGAACCTGGGAAAAATAAAAGGATTGTTGAGTAGCTTCACTGACGGGTGCCTTCAGCAACCTTATCTCTGGAGAGGATAGGAAGGTGAGGGCAATGATGGCTCATGATCCTTATCTGACTGAAACAGAGTTCCTATATGGGAGCAAGAACAGACATTGTCCAGACACCTCACCCTTATTAAGGCATCCTTTACCCCTGTTTTAGTGCCGGCTCTATCAGGAAAGTAGAGTCTATGTTTGGATAGCCACCACAAGCATCATTAATCCATTTTTAGCAAGCCTTACGCTGGAGCAACTGTGTGTATATGCATCAGGAGAACAAGTGTCAGATTAATCCAAACATATTCTGTAAGCTGCAGAAATCTGTCTGCTCCGTCTAACGACCTCACTCAGAAAAGGAAGTAACAGGATGGGATGATGTATTCAAGTGAAACTGTTTAATTCCCGTAAAGTCCAGCCTTTGTTTTTTAACACTTTCTGCATCTTTAAGTTTAACCTGTTGAGTTCTAGTGATGCGCGCATAACAATGTTTCTTTAGAAAAGAGTTTAGGGGAAGTGCTGTAAGAGGATTCCCCCTGGGGAGAGGTTACTCAAAGGCACTGCTGTGGTTTTGTTGCTGTCATGGCCTCTGTGGCCTTTTTGTCACATGAATCCCAGCCTGACAGCATCAGGAGCTCCAACATGGGGGGACACAGTCAGCGTCGGGGTTTTTCACACTCTGATTTGGTCTGAATAAAAGGCAGCTGCATAAATAAAACCTTAAAAATGACTTTCCTCCGCAGCTTCACCAGCAGCCGGCACATTGTGTTTACACGGTATACTTTCTTGCGTATGGCGCTTTATAGGTCAAATGATTGTTATCAGCACACTGATATCAGTTTGCATTTGCATGTAGAGCACATTATAACTAATTCTCACAATGTCAGCAGAGAGGAGCCCGAGTTTGATCCCACGTCCAAGCTAACCCGAAGCTACACCAGTTTGCTTTTCATTCAAATCTAAAATGTGCATTGCAAATCTCCCTGATGAGCTCAGCTTAGTCGGACCTGCAAGCTGTTTGGCCTCAGTCTGCCCTAAGAGCATTGGCCTGTGAAGTGCCATGCTTAAGTCACGGGACTGAAAGCAACAACCTGAGGTGACGCAGCAGGCCAGTGTGTATTTAGGCGTCACATGTTGACCGACCTCTCGTGCAGGGATGTGAAATGCTCCCGTGCACTCGCTGGTATGTGTCACGATTGTTCCCGGTGATGTCTGTAAATGCTACCGGACCTGTGTGCGCTGGTGCAGGAGGGAAAAGGAAGTGTGTGCCTGGGTTGATATTGTTATCAAAGCACCGCTAATGCATTTATGCTCAAATAAACTCCGAACATGAGAGGAATGTAAGTGCTGTGATTTTTTTTATTTATTTATTTTTTTCCTCTCCCTCCTGCTAAACCAAACCAGCGGCTCTGTGAATGAGCAGTCCAAACAGGTCACACATGTCCTTTGTTGCATTTGGGGCCACCAGTTGCTTTTAACGGATTTAAAAATGCCACAGCCTGTCAGGTCGGTCCCCCTCGCTGACCAAATACACACAAAGCTCTTTCATCCTGCCACCTGCTTACACTCTAATGGAGTGTAATGTCATTATGATTATAAAGTGATCTGTAGTTTTATGAACTGTCGCCTACTTTGGGGTTTAGCCGGGCACTTGGGCGAGCGCCAGATCTGTGCATGTTCAGACTAGTCCTCCGTGGAGGCTGAATTCCTGTCTAGCTGTTCCCACAGGATAAAATTGTCATTCCTGTGGGAAATACATTCTTGTGACTAAGCTTTAATTTGCTTACTATCTTTTTTCTGATCCACTGTTGTTTATATATGCACAACAGAGGTGCGTGCTCGTGTTTGTGTTTTCACTCGCCTGTGATGGGTTTTTTTTAATTTGTCAGCTCTCATTCACTGGTTACGCAAGAGAGCGGCGATAGATGAGGCAGCATTAATGGGCCAGTCTGTGTTTTTAAAGCATTAATGAGCCCCACTATCTGCGTGGCTTCATGGGCTCTGAATGGGTTGATGAACAAAAGGTTCCTCGAAAAACACAAAGTCTTTGTGTTTGTTTATTCGTAATTTTCAGGTCAGATTTCTATTGTTCTATTAAGAAAAGCTCATAATCAGGTGACAAACCTCTGTTTTCGTTTTATCGTGGCTGAAAGTCTCCTCAGGAGTCTTCAAAACATTCCACAAACACATGCTAGTGAAGTCATACATGTTGCACCAGCTGACGAGGACTTTAGTTTCACTTGACGCTGCACATTTTCCCCGGGCTTCCCTATCCCAGAATGGGGGGGAAAAACAACTATTTTTGTCACCCAACAGTCATCATACTAACTCATCCTCTTGTGTCCAGTCCACATACTGAACTAACCATTGTTTTTTGTCTGAGACACAAACTCGGAGCGTTGTACAAAAGATTTTAGAGCAAATGTTGGTTCGACTGTTTGGACAGGGAGTGGCGGCTCCTCTTTGAGAGATTTGTGGACCCGAAGAAACAATCAGGGGAGATTCTGTTGATCCTCCCTTTTGTTTCCAGTGGTGCAGCCTACCTGGGAAAACTCTGTCACGTGACCTTCCTCTCTGTTTGTATATGACAACCTATTCCAGCTGTTTCCAGTCAACAGCACATTTATTATTTGTAGGAACAACTCTTTCTGTGAGGAAGATGCACGGCAGGTGCTGGCAAGACTCGAAACAAAGCTCACCGGTTAAGTAGCGTGTGAGTGTGTGTGAGTGGGTGTAAGCTATCATTTATTTCATACAGCAAGAAAACAGAATGTAGGGACAGCAAAGCCAGGACAGCACAGATCACATGCTGTGTGTTTGTGCGTCACGGGTGCCCTGTCCTGGCCTGTGGGTGACACACTGTCATTCAGTGCTATCTTTTCATTGAAGATGACTCACCCTCCCTCTCCCTCACCCCTTGCAGCAGGAAGAACAGGATCAGCTGCCCACTGCCTGTAGGCTGCCTAGTGATGTCTTGCGTTGCATAATTTGTTGAAGTTCTCCTTTCTGTCATAAAGAGAATATTAGTCACGATTAATCCTTTATTTTTAATTGATTTATGGGAAAGCCGATCGCTTCTAATCATGCTTATGTTTCTGTTTCTATTTAAAACGTATGCCTGCCTGTAACGTCAGACAGACAAATGATGCTCTCGGTCTTTTCGTGTCCTCTTCCACTGACCTGGCCATGAGCCAGGTTTCTCCCTCCCTCAAAACCCTCCCAAATCTCCCACCCTCCACTGTCGCCGACCTCTTCCCACTTCCCCTGTCACTATAGTAACCTTAACTTTATTTACAGCCTCGGCCAGTCTGGTTGTGGCTGAGGGGGCTGACCACCAGCAGCACTTTGCACTGCCGCAGTAAAATGCTGTGCTGTGGAGGGTTGTGGACCTCCAGCTTGTCGGGGCCAGAGATGAACCTCCTGTCGGCTTAGATCGAGTAAACGCTCAGCTTGGCTTTGCAGCAAAGTCGATCTTTTTACTGCTTTGCCCTGTGATAGATTTATGTCAATTAGCAGGTTCTTATCCAAAGATGCTTTCGTCGATCCAAAATTAGGATTGGACTACATTCAACCACATGAGCCACTGGAGCAATATGAAGATATCTTTAGTTTAATTAAAGGCCTCTTTCTGTCTGTCTGTCTGTTTCAGAAAGCATTGTCATGCAACAGAACAGCACAATGGATGCAAAGTTAAATTTGTCTCTGCTAGAAAATATGCCCACATGCAGCGTCAGGAGGACGTCTAGCACAGTATTCCCATGGCAAACTAAATCAGTGGGACTCATTTCCTCCCCCAAACATGGCTCATCTTTATTGTGGTTTCCATAGGCAGCTATTATGGCGCTGGTAAATTGGTCTGTAATCAGCATGGAGGGCCACCCTGGTCATACACCGTACATGTAATGGGAAAACACTAAACCGAGTTCCCTGTTTTTTGCCTGTGTCTTAGTGCATTTGGCTTTGAAGCCGTGTTTCAGGCCTGCTCTGGATGCAGTGTTTTAAAAGTGTTCATTTACAGCTTCTGTCTCTGACATTTGTTCCCTCACGTTTGCCTCTTTCTCTCCATCACTGTCTCTTTGCAGAACACAACAGTCTTTAATTATAGATTTTTTTCTTGGGACAGTGATGCTTAGGTTGTAACAAAGTGAGTGTTTTTGAAGTCGCGTTGACACGAAAACAGCGCTTCACGGAGTGAGCGTCCTCGTTTCTGTCTGATTGATCACCTGCTGCGATCAAAACTACAACACTCCGCTCTTAAATGATAAAATCGGCAATTGTGTTGTGACTTTAAAGCTTTGTGACTATGTTTTGATGTTTGTCAACAGGTTAAGCACAACAATATGAGCCTTGGTGGGGCCAGGAAGACGAAATATTGTGGTGGGCGGAGAGGCAGGAACAGGAGAGAGGTGGGGGCGGCTTGAGATATTTCTGAGGTCTTTGTTGCTTTCTTTAGAACGTGTTTATCCTGCGGTAACGAGCTGCAGCGTGGCCAGGCGGCCGACTGGAGAGCGATGGGTATTTATGTTGGCCTGAGAGGTTATTGCTCCAACTCCTTCGCTTACCTGCGTAAACTATTACCTCGTATCTTTTTCTCAAGAGACAAGCAGTTTATCTGCTTTTATAAGCCTGATGAACCTTCTGCCATGCACCCATATTTATTTATTGATTGATTTTGCACCCTTGTTCATTAGCATAGCTCCAAAAGAAATCACCCAGGACAGAAACGCATGTAGCTGATTACTCACAGGAACAAGACGCAGATTTTGTTGCTCCAAATGGTTTTTGTTGCAAACCCAGCAAACAAACAGCAGACTGGGCCAAAACGGATCCCAGCATGAGGACAGGCAGACAGATATGAACACGTTTTCCATGTACGGTGGAGTTACAGTCAGATCGTTTCTTACAAAGCAAGAAAATATTTATGAGATTATTGCAACGACAAAAAAATGAAACGCATGAGTCTGTGGCACAGCCACACGACGTCTTTTCCACGCACACAGACCTGAGCCTTATTAGAATGATAGAAAACTCTTTCCTGATTTATCATCTACTACATTCTGTCTCATGTGTTGCATGATGAATTTAAGGTATCTGGGCTGACGCAGTCCGGTGTCCTCATTCTAAACCTGTGACGTGAGCAGTTTGGTGTGCAGCCCGTTACTTCTGCAGGATAAGAAATGAGCTCTAGAACCAGCGTTTTGTTCATTAATCAATAAAAAGGTCACATAAAATGGTTCCTGAACACAAATTTGATCTTCCTAGAAAGTCTCGTGACTTACAAACAACTGCAAAAGTGCATCTAGCAAACATTTGATTAGCTAACTTTTCTGACACGAGCACGATTAAAGATGTCTTGCATGCACTGAAAATTAAAACAGTGTAATACAGCTGAAACACACTGCAATAATACAGGATAGCTTATTGACTCAGAAAGTTGTTGAACACAAGAATGGAGACTTCCATGTTGCTGCCTGTCCTACATGTTCATAATAATGACTGATGGGAAAAATCCACCAATCAGTGACTGCTTACTGTCCTTTCTTAATCACTTAAATATTGCAGAGTAAATCACCAACAGATAATGAACCTGGCCATTCACAGATAGCCAGTCTATTCATCCAATTGCCTGAGCTTAATCGGAATAATCAGGATTAACTGGATAGTCCCCGTCACTTCTCAAAGCTTCAGATCTAAGATGTCTAATCTAATCTAAACCCAAAAATGATGTTCAGCGCAGGTGCAGGTGTAGCTCACTCAAACTGCCCAAGAATCCCTAATATTACCTGCATATAGGCCTACTGTATGCAGCTGTTAGAGGTTCCACGTGTGGCGTTGAGTAACCGTATACAAGGAAGGAATTTTTAGGTTTAAACTCGGTGACCCAGTCAGTTTCAGAGTCTTATCCCACGCCTCTAAATTGGGCAACAAGTGTTTTTGTTGCTGCAGGTTTACAAAGACTCTCGTACTCATGCGCCCGCAGCAGTGTGCTTATCTCTTTGCCCTGTTTCTTGTTCTCTTCTGTCTTCTGATGTCATTGTGACCAGAAGTCATCACATAACAGCCCGACCAAAAATACCTCTCCAAACCTCCTCTTCTCCTCCGCCCAGACCTCCATCACCTCCAGACCTTAGTCGATATTAACTGAGCTGTCCAACATCCTCCTTCCCTTCCAGCTCATTCAACCTTAGAAATCTAAAAAGGTAGCAGTCACGTGACTCGGTCTGCTGTGCTAGAGGTGAGGATTAACTGAACCTAAGGGGGCTGGCACTCGTGCTCGCTGAATGCGCTTCAGCCACGACAGCCCCCTGAACTCTGACCCTTCAGCTCTCATCAGTCATCGTCCATCACCCGGTAAGAGACAGGGCTGCTTTTGTCTTCTGTGGAGGGGCCAGCCTCAGCTGCTTTTCTCCCTTACGAAGCACACTTGGGACATGTAGCTGCCAGTTTGTAGTTGTCTGTCTTTAAGATTAGGGTACATAAAGTGAAACACTCTGTTAGCTGGAGGAAGTGATGATAAGATTAAAGCATGGATTATACCGGCTTGTATAATCGATGCTATCAGAAGATAGGAAATCCCAGGAATGAATTAGCCTGTGAGGTTTTAGCACTGAAGGAAAACGTGCATCTAATATATATTCAGATTAATATTATTATTTATATTAATATTAACATTTTGTACTGTCTGCAGAAGAAGAGACAACAGGCGCAATAGAGACGGAGATCATTGTGTAACTTCTATCCCCAGCTCCCAGTGTGTGTACAGGCTTTGTTGTTGTCCTGTAAAGTCATGCATTACAGGATAGCTTAGCTGTGTAGTCGAGAGGAGCTTTTTCTTTCTTTTTAATTACTGCACAGCCTGGTCCTGCCAGAGACCATTGTGCCAAAGCGCTGCAAGTTCCCACAATGGAGCTGCTCAGCAGAGAACAATGAATCAAATTCCTGACCGTTCCCCACAGGTTCAGAGGCCCGGCTGACAAATAAAGACAGCGGAGTTACAGTGGCTTAGCTATTCTACACCCAGTAGCTTTCCCAGTGGCCACCCCTGTGGGGATACTGGTTTGTGTGTGTGTGTGTGTGTGTGTGTGTGTGTGTGTGTGTGTGTGTGTGTGTGTGTGTTACATGGTGGCAAGTGCTCCCACTGGGAGCACAGGGAGGGGTTGAAAGATGGGGGAGGGAGATTGTTTGTTTCTTTCTGTTGGGGGAGAAAGACTGCGTGCTCTTTTACTAATGTAATCAAACCCCTGAGAACGAAAAGTTGGCAACCAAAAGCTGCACTGAAGAGCATTATGGATCTGAACTGATCTGTTTTTTTTTTCCTTGGGACAAAGATGTGAACTTGTTTCAGAAATCCTGTTCAATCCTGTTTGCTGTTGTTTAATGTTGTTCATCACAAATACAGAGTCCTGGGCTCTTTTGTGCTTTAGACAAAAAACAGCCAATTGTTGAGATTAGGATAAGAATAAACTAACCTTTTGCAAAAGGATGTGCTCTGTTTATATTGCCAGAACTGTGTGCTTACACAGGCTTTAAGTAGGCTGCAGAGCTTAAAGGCCACTAGGCGGGTCTAGTTCCATTTATGTTGTCCAGATTGTCCAGCTCTTGTCCTGCTGTCCTGAAGGTTTATCCATTGTACTGCTAAACCTTTGCTGCTAACCTGTTTGGCACATAATCACTGTTTACCGAAACAGTGTGTGGTGGTGAGACCCCACATTGAACAGCAGGTCCACATTAGGCACAGCCAGATCCCCTAACCTCTAACCTCTAACCCTGGCATTTGTCAGTCATCTTCTGCACTGTCAGTGATTACAGTCTGTCTTCTCCATTCTTCCTTTTTAAACTCTTTGTGACACTGGTACTCTCACACCTTCTCTCTGATTGTTCCCGGATGAACAGAATCAACTTTTTGGGATTTCCTTACCTGGATGATCGAGCCTCTGTGGGCTGGGAATGAAGCACTTATTTGCAGACTCAGGATGAAGGAGTTCTTAGTGCTGCGAGATTTTGGTTCAGATTTTGAAATGTGAGAACTTTGACAAGCAAACTCAGTTTACTTTTAGAAAAGTGAGATTTATTATTTCACAGCTTAAGCTAAAGTATTCAGAATGCTAAGTTAGCCTGCAAAATGCATTTACACTGATATGAAGTGGAAAACAGCAGATTGTCACATCTCACACTGGACAACTTTGAGCTAAAGAATGATGAAGCACGAACCAGCTGTCAAAATGCACACAGTAATTTAGACTTTTTGATGATGTAAATAGAAGGAGGTAAGTGATTGTCTGGTGTTTTGGTGCTTTGCTTCCCGGTTTACATGCACTCGCTCTGGTTTGAGGACATTTGCCAAGCGGTTCTCAGAGTCCATAAACCTCCACAGCATTTCATCCTGTGCAGGCTTTTCAAAAGCATTCACACACTCCTCCCCTCTGCTTCCCCCTTTACTCAATTCACAATAACGTGACACTCTATCTCTTTTACTGGTTTCTCTGCCCTTTAATGAAAATTGATAGTCTCGCACACACATACACACGCCCTAACAGCCATTGATTGAGGCACAATAAATGTTTTATAAGCCTCACTGTTTTTATTTTTTTAAGTGTCAGAGGGGGGAAATGTCCCCTTTCTGTATTTAGCACAAATAAAAACATTTTAAACCTAAGCCAGAACATCACGGAGTGATTTTCCTGATGCCTACAGCTCTAACTTCTAGGAAAATTCTTGCCAAAGAATGAAAGTGAAAACAAGCTAAAGGAGAGGATAGCCCCTCATCAGTTAGTCAATCAATTAATTCCAGAGTGTTTTCTGATATCTACTCTGT
Organism: Rhamphochromis sp. 'chilingali'; assembly: GCF_963969265.1. Classification (NCBI taxonomy): domain Eukaryota; kingdom Metazoa; phylum Chordata; class Actinopteri; order Cichliformes; family Cichlidae; genus Rhamphochromis; species Rhamphochromis sp. 'chilingali'. Next base: position 11,632,905 of record NC_137949.1, on the reverse strand, counting down.
GTTTTTCAAACAGTTAAGATCCTGCAATTGGAGCCCCTTCAACTCTTTTTGTAGCCTAAACCACAACTTTCCCTTGTTGGTGGAAGGACGGTGGCACCATTCCACAGGAAATGCCTTTTTAACACAGCAGGAAAGGGAGACTTTGCCCCGTCCAGACCCACGACTTTGTTTTCATCTAATCGCATTAAGTGACTGGCCCTGTGTTTGTGCTTGGCTTGTGTTCATGTCAGTGTGGGCTCAGGCCAGTGCTCAGCCCCTTTCCTACAATGCGAAGTGGATTCCCTCGCAGAACACCGGCCAGTCGAGGGTTAAGCCTAAAAATTCTCTGAAAGTCTTGCCTAAGATTAGCATGCCGAGGAATGAGAAAAATGTAATGAGCCTAACTGGACCTGACTTGTATGGAGGCTAATGGTTAACGAGTCGTGATGGATTTTCTCTGTGATTCAGTGGAGACGACTTGAGCTCTCACACATGGATTATATTTTCTGAAGGATTAAAATTGCTGTCAGAGGGAACTTTGATACCATAATGAGGTTTTAATGTGTCTGAAAGGTGCTCTTTTATAGGCATGTGAACAGAAAGATTCGCTCTAAAGTCGAATGCTACCATGAAACATGCAACAGGTGTTAAAGAGTTTGACATAACTTTAAAAAAAACATCATGAGAAGTGATTATAAAAATGTCCTGAGGTCTCCTGACAGTATTTACCTCATGGGAACTCTGTGGCTGCAGAGCTCGCTGAGTCACCTGACGACAGTCGTCTGATTGGTGGCTGGAACTTTTTAAACTGAGGCCTGCCCACAACACCAAAATGGTTTAATTTCAGTCTGAGTCCATAACTCTGAAAATATGTTTTATGGCTTTTTTAAACTGTTGTGCTTGTATTCATGCTTTAATGCGTTTTAATGCAGAATGCATGCTACAAGTATTTGCATGCAATTCAGTATTGTTTGGTCAGGAGTGACTGTCACATGCACACCTTTGTCTTTGCTTTATGCAAACTCTCGGCAACAGGTGCACGAACTGAGCCCCACAGGGACATAAACATATGAGGTGCCATTTAAAGACAAAAGCAACCACAGAATAAACCCACAGGACTTCACTCATACCTCTACGTTTGATAAGGACCCATCTGCAGATGTCGCACGTGGCCAGGCTAAAATTGTCAAGTCGCTTTTGAACTTGGATGCCCCACTTAAAATATATCACCTAATCATGCACCACGCTAAGTAATGTCAGTTGTGCTTCGTGCATGTGCTGAGGTCTGAAAGAGTGGGAGAGTCTTGCAGCTGACGGGTCTTTCAGAGGGAATCGGGGCGCAGGGCCATGTAGCTGCAGCTGCCGCCTCTGTGTACGCTCTTTGATGGCGAGAGGCGATGGCGTTTACTTCCACACCCACAGCTACACACACTCACAAAATACACAAAGGCTCATTTTCTCCTCTGTTGTTTGAACTTTACTTTCTGGTCCCCTGAGGGGTGCATTGCATGCATAGGGAGGGCATGTTTTGTGCATTTGTTTATTATAATGCACAGCTTTGAAATCATATGCAGTGTGAGAGGAGGCTGTGTGAGCTGCATCCTTGTAAGTTCAGTGACTGTAGCAGTTGGTGTCACAGTCCAAGTCATTTGTTAGTGGAGTTTGGAATAGAAGCAAGGGGACACCCATGATGCGGACGCACTTATTGCAAACACCCACACCCACATAGACCTAACATGCATACACACAAATACAGCCACCCATTGTTTAACCAGTCTAACAGACTGAGCGCTCTCAACCGTTACTCTGTTTATGGTTTGTTTATCTAGCAAAGATAGCCATCCCACCTGCTCCTTATCTGGACAGTGCACACGCACACTTGGAACGTGCTAAAAAACCTGACATCACCTGATTTTTGTGGTTTTGTTTTGCATGGCGACAAAAAGGTTTGTGAATGACATCAACATACTTTGGTAAGATTATCCTCATTTGCTGTTTTTTTTCCCCTTTTCCTTCTTGTGTGTGTTGTAGGTTTGGATGACAGCTTGCAGCAGTACGTTAGCAACTTTGAGCGGGAGAAGATCAGTGGCGAGCAGCTGCTGAAGATCACACATCAGGACCTGGAAGAGCTCGGCGTTGCCAGGATTGGCCACCAGGAGCTGGTGCTGGAGGCTGTCGACCTGCTATGCGCTCTGGTCAGTAGATCTGTTTCTGGTTGAATCTATGTGAGGATTTTATAGGCTGTACCTCAGGAAGGCTCTGTTGGTCCCTGACCCTCCCCCCTCGCTCTCATTCACTAAAAACTCAACTGGTAGTTTCTGGTCTGGCAGCTAAAGGAACTAGCGATGCAGAAGAGCTCATCGTTTCCCACACATCTCAGCAGGGTGTGGACGCATCGCGACACATGAAGCAGCCTGAGGACACTGGAGAAGAGCAGGTCACAGGTGTCACAGCTGTGTGGCAGTTTGTAGATGTGGGAGATAACAGAAGCTGATCCTAATGGGCAACATGTAGCTAGCAGTGGCAGTTAGATGTGTTTGACAGATAAAATAAGAAGCTCCTCCTCCTTTCTCGCTATATGTGCACCAAATACATATGTACTTAAGCTGTTTGTTCATCAGTCTCAAAGGAAATGAAAAGTTGGTTTCGTGCTTACTCCTGCAATCATCTTCACTCCTAATTCCATGCTGAATCTCTCCCGGTTCAGTATCAAAATCCCATGTTTGGCTCCTCTTGCTCACTTTGAGTCACGCTGATCTGCTGTCCATCACCACAGATCCCAGAACAGCTTCCAGCTAAAATGTGTCTGCCTGAGACCTGCAGGCGAGTAAAGAGTGATGAAACCTTCCGCGCTCCAGCTGAAAGAGAAACAGGTTCTCCAGCAGATGGGATCGATTTGGAGTTTTATCACTTCCTGTGCCATAAAAGTCCAAGCTTGTGGTCCCCGCGTTTTGATCAGTGTCAGCATTTCTGTGCGCTCTTAAAACACTTTACATTAATCATTTGTGGCATGGTTATTTTTGCTCAAAGCTATTTAAATGTTAAATCTTCTACTGCATGAGGCGGAATGGAAAATTGTGGGTAGAATAGATTTGGAGCTACTTTTACTTTTTTTTTTTCTTAGCGCACAAAAGCCACATTTGAGTTCTCGTGCATTCTTAATAAAGCAAGTGTACGTGCGCTTAGCTTGGATCTTATTATCGTTCCTTAGCTTCTTTGCATTGGAATAGAGTCACATGAACTGAGCTATTAATATACACAATCTACAGGAAGGACGCTGAAGTATCTAATCTCATGTCCTACCTGTCTATTTATCAGTTTAATTGTGAGTGATATGCAAAATATGTTAATCTCTTCCCTTTGACACAGTTTTTGACAGTTTTTCCATCAATGCACGATAAGCTCCTGCCTCCTATCAGTGCTCTACCTGTAGTCACCGCACTGAACAGATGGAAGCATTCAGCACGTATTCATTGGGGGGTTTTTTTTATTGGATTTATTTATCATAAAATTTGCACCATGTGTTGCACTATCCCAGTAACCAGGCCCAGATTTGGATTCATCCCTGGAATCTTTTGCATTGACAAAGTGGAATCTCAAGTGCTTTTGCTCTAAGATTTACGGTAAAACATGCTGCCAGTTTGTGCTTTGGTAGTTGGTGCACTGTCCTTAACCTTTCACCCCTGATTGAAGCCTTGAAGTATAATGTTTTTTGTCCGTTTGGGGTTTCCCTATTAAGAAGCGGGCCTCAACCTTCCACTGGGCTCATGGGAGGAAGTGAGGCCCCCGATTCAATTAGCTTTTACTCAAGGTCACTGCTACTCACAGGAACGCAGCCCAGCAGCACCCGAAACCCCCACACACTCTCACACTTTCACCCACTTTCTCCCCTTTTTTTTTTTTTTTAATTTACTGGGAGGTCAGACACTTCCTGTTGACGTAGAGGCCCTTTGCTGCAAGGCTTTGCTCTCGCTTTTTAAATGTTTATGCATGTGTGCACATCTTTGTCTCGTTAATAGTTACAAACTTAGCTCATCTTTCATCATGATTTAACATACAGCGCTGCAAACCTTTAGGAAGCATTCGTACTCGTCCTCCATCCGTGCAAAGGAGATCAAGACCAAACTGCTGTCTAGAGACAAAGAAAGAACACATCAATTCATTTTACTGGTCTTCTCACGAGCCTTGATGCTTTCTGCAGAGTCGGTGCTGAAAGTCAACACTTCTATCATCACATAAGCATTAGCTGCAGCCATTGAACACGGCTTCATCATGGGCCTGCTGCAAATGTTTGTACTATTGCTTAAAGATATGTCCTTTATAGTCAAGTCTGAGGGGAGGAAGCACCGTGTTGTGATAACCGTTCTTGATTTCTCCTGAGGAGCCTAAAGTCAGCGAATAACGTCTTCAAAGAGCCCCAGAAAGGCCTTACTTCAAAAATAAAATCTGCCATCTTGGTTTTTGTTTAGCTTGGTGTGGTGAAAAAGGACACTGCAAGAATGTAAATTTGACTTGAAATGTTGTGAGGATGAAAAATGGGTTGAGTGAAAACGCAGATTTTGCTCAGACGTGGTTTTTAGCTCAGCGGACATCTGTGGGCCAGTCAGAGCCGCTGCGACGGTGTGATTAGCCTGCTAATGAAAAAGCCACGCTGCCTTGGTGCTAAAGTTACACCGAATGAGAATAAAACCACCAAGTGACTTTTCTCTCTTTTTTCACATATTCCTTGATCATGTTTGCATTTCCTTAATGGTGTTTCAACAAACCATTTCATGCCAAGTGTGGCATGAATAATGCTGCCTTCAGCTACTGTTTGACTAGTCTGATTATTCCAGTGTGTCCCCGGAGACTAAAACTGGTCAAATATATGTTTTTGAGCCCATGTTGGCGAGGGGCGGTGGAATAAAAGGAGACGCTAACCACTTGCAGATCTCGTTTGTTGGTTGCCAAACACGTGCCGTGTTACTCCTTGCAAAGCATATTTAGCTCCTGGCATGTCACTCAGAGTGCAGCGTTTGCTGGCAGCGATGCAACATCCTGTAAGCTGATATTTACCAGGACAAGAGCCAGGCTGCCCTTCCACTGCGTACATATGGAAAAAACACATTATTCCAATTTCTCAGCTGCAAGAATGCAAAAGTTTAAACACTGCCGACTCTGATAAAAGGTGAATTCTGTTGCTGCCCAGGTTTCCTGCAGCAGCTCACTTCACAGCTGGTTTATAGTGTACTCCCTGATCTTTGAGACCGGCATACATTCCTCTTCTAAATAAGAGGAATGTATGCAGGAAACAGCTTAGACTTAGGAATGAAAACTTCACACCGCTTGATAAGAATCAGGTGATGGCACAAGTACTCACACCCCAGAACAAATCTAGAGCTGGGTGGGAGTGATGTCTTGTTCACGATGTTCACAGACAAGTGAACTCAAAGCATATCTGTCAAATCAATGATTACAGCCTTTCAGTGGACGGGACACAACTTGTTTTTGACAGGGTGGGACCATAAGCCTCGCAGGTAGACTATGTAGAAGGATTGATGATGAGTGTGCTCTTAAACCGTTCTGTTATGTTTAATTTGCTGTTTCAGAACTACGGAGTGGAGTCAGATAACTTGAAGAATCTGGTAGTGAGGATGAGAGCTGCCACCAACAGTCTGCACATGGCCACGGCCGACCGCAGGAAAAGCCCCGCCTACGATGGAAGCGCCTCGCGAAAGCCACCTAACGATTTTCTTACCTCCGTGGTGGAGCTGATCGGTGCTGCAAAGAGCCTCCTGGCATGGCTCGACAGGTAACACTTTGTCACGGCCTTAATGAGAGGCGGAAGTGTCACGTTCGATCACACTAGTTTGAAATAAAGATGCAATTTGATATTCAAAAAACGAGTCTGTTTATGATCAGACATAAGAGTTCGTTTTCAGCATTATAAAGACCTTTTAAAAGCATGTCAGCTTATCGTTATATCCAGCTGGCAGAGTGTCCTGTGCGCTCCTGTTGACCTGCTCCAAAACACATTACGCCATAAAAGCCGAGCATATTAAGCAGGTTGCCAGGATTAAGTGTTAGCTGGCTCAAATTAAGCTTCTCCTTTTTATGACAGGCTTGGCTAAAGTGGTGCATTGATGTCATTGTTTAAATGGTTGTTGTGATGCTGAAGTGCAAGCAGAGCCAAAGAAAATTTATGGTTCAGGTTTGTAGGTCATTAGGCTTCTCTGACTCTAATAATAATGTATTTGTACAGCACATTAGCTCAGCAAACAAGTCTTTGCACATTTGGTATTAGATCTGTTTCTGGTCAGACGGCAGTTTAATGATTTTGCATCAAGTTTCTTGTTTATTAACAATAAAATATATAGAGACGTATTTCTGGCACACAAATAAAGTAATCCTTATTTTTTTGTGCTACTGGCCAGTAAGTGCTATTTGTTTCAAGATTTGTAATATAGTCAGACATATTCCAAGGACTACAAACTGGTTTTTGAAGCACATGTTTCAGATAGAGTGAGGTGAGAAAAAGACAGAAAAGTACAAGCTGGCACCAGAATGGTTGCATACTTGAGAAACGAGTAACAAGCCTGTCGGTGGCCAAACACAGCAATCTGAGCGAGTACAATAAACTTGAGCTCATCTCTGCAGTCCATCGCTTGTTTCCAATGTTCTCTCTTTCCTCCTTTGTCTGCTCGCAGGACGCCTCTTACAGGGATCAGTGACTTCACAGCCACCAAGAACAAGATCATTCAGCTGTGCCTGGAGCTCACCACCACAGTTCAGCAGGTCTGCATGCTAGTTAGTTCAGCAGAAACACACACACACACACAATAGCTTTTTTTCCACTGAGCACATACCAGCTCAGGGGCACAGATGTGTAGGAGAAGAGTGTTATGGGAAATGTGGTCTGGCAGCCATGACATGAGCCTGAAGCCAGCAGTCTGAGCACATTATTGCAAATGCTGCTGTTTTTCTTGGGATCTTTTCCTCCACGTGCTGGCTAATGAGGAGACCCCCTCGGTGTGGGGACGTTTAATGGTAAACGTTGCTTTTGTGCTTCCAGTTTCATAAAACCCACTAGCGCTCTTTTAGAGGTGGCTGCCAACATTCCCCGGGCTGCTGTACTCCTTCGGGCCATGTGGTTCCTGTTTTTGCTTCTCCGAGATGCTCCCAGTGGGAGACCAAACCGTCTGGAAGCATTTCCTGTGTGTAGGTTTAGTGGAAGGATTGAGGAGGTGGTCCTTCAGACTGCTGGAAAGATGGCTAACAGATAGCGCAGAGCACCGGCAACCACCCTTTTATATTTCTGCAGAGGGTTGCTCTTGAATTGCATCAGTATAGTTATTCCTGCTTCTGCCAGTTTCATGAAACCAGTAGTGGTTGCTCATGCATATGGGGAAGACTTTATTTGACTGGGTTTTCTTTCCTATCAATTCATCCGCTTGTCTTTTATCCCTCAAGGGTTATCCCGATAAGAAACTCATTTTACGCTGCCAGCGAAAGTGGCTCCTGAGAGTGCAGGTGTCATTTTTTTCAGAGGGTTATTGCATCAAAATAAATTCCTTTCCCAGAGTGCCTATTTCCTCGCCAGAGTCTGGGATTTCAGCGCCTCTGGTGATTTACTGTGGGTGTATCGGTCATGGTCATCCAGGAGGAGTGGGGGTATCCATTTCTCACACTGCCATGTGAAGTGGAGAGGTTATGGTGGAGAATAAACTTCTGATAGGTGCTGAAAGGTTCTTGCAAGGCTTGAGAGATTAGCTTCCTCTCGCAGCTGGAGAGACATGCCGTTCGACTTGCTAGTTTTAAGCCAGCTCGCAGCAGCTGATGAGGATGGGCGATTTCCAACTAATCCCATGATCGAGTTTATAAAAAAGCACACAGGCTCAGAGAAATCCTCGTTTCATTTCCGATTTGTCTGAATCGTTTGGATTCCTTGTTTCTTTAGAGCAAGTGGGCTAGCATGGAAAGCACTGGTTAATAAAATGAGTTGCACAGGAGTCTGCCACGGTGATTAGTTTTATGATGGGGGAGGACGGCGTGAGGTTTGCCCAGAAATCGGGGCTTTTGAGATCGCACTTTATGTGTTCTGCCTGAATGAAGCCTGTGTTTGCACACACAATGGGACAAGGCCATAAAACACTGGATGCATCGTCCTTCTTGGCTAACCCGTCAGCGTGGAGGTCACTCTCTGTCAAAGTATGCATTTTTCATCAATCCCGCGTGTCTTTAGTTTACGCTTCCCGCTGGATGACGAAGGAAGTTCAACTCTCTGCAAACGATAAAGTCCATCGTTGTCATCACGTGAGAAGCCCAGGTGTGACCTGCTGCAGTCCGTGGCCTTGGTTTCCTGCAGGTGTGAAGTCAGTCCAGGCTCGGCACCGTGCCAGCGCTCCACTCTCAGCCACCTCACTGCCCGACCATGCAAATCTTCTCTGGTGGCTGATCAAAGGCCCAGAGAGCTGCACCCAGAGAGTCATCTGATCCACACTGGTTGTGAGATGAAGTCCATAATGTCAGGGATCAGTACACCCAGGGAATTGTCCTCAGCCGCAGTGCTTTCTTTCTCATCTCGCCCTCGTCTATTGTGACTACTTTGGTCCTGACAAAGATGTGGGATTACTTTGGAAGCACAAACAGTTCTCAGAAATGAGAAATAAAGCCAGGAGTCTAAGTCTATGATATCGTTTTCTCATGATCTGATACTATGGAGAAGTTCTGTAAATGTTAAAGCTTGATGGGAGTCGTGCCAGCTGATAATGACATGCTGTTTTGTTTCACGACCTCTAAACGTTGAAATATGTATTTTTAGTTCATCCTTCTTGGCTCAGTTAAGAGAGCAGCGATCCAAACATGTCTGTAAAAGAAATATGCAGCTGTTTGTTTATGGAAGAGCAGCTAAATTCTTGCTGAAACCGCCATATATTCCTGGCTGGAATTAGATTGTTTGGAAACATGATTTTTTTGGGGACCAATATATGTCACAGGAAATGTATTATAATTGCATTTATTCCTACCTCGTGTTTATACTGTTTTTTCATTTTCCTCCCCAAAGTAAGGGAAACATGGCAGCCGCATGTATGAACCTTCACCGAATGAGTTTCATCCTTCAAACAGACGGTAAAACGCAGATCGAAGGGAATATTTAGGGAGCACTGCATGCATTCTGCTTTGATGCGAAGCCATCGCTCACGGCCACAGACGGTCGCGCAAATCTCGTTAGTGCAAACAAGCCAACGGTTTTGAAAACAAACGCCCCGCTTTATCCCAGTGGAATGTGCAAGCTATGGAAATATGGAAAAACATGGCTGACCCCCCTATTTGCTGTCTGTACAATGCATTTACAAAGAGCAACAGAGCTGGCTTTGTGCACATCACAACAGTTTTCCTTTATTTTCCATCCACAGGTTTGTAGCTTGTGAGCGTTCTGGGGGAACGAGCCTCACACTGATACCTTTGTGCTCTGTGGTTTTGACAGAAGCATGTCACCTGTGATTTGTTGGATGCTATCCCTCGGGGGGTTACTCTAGACTGACCCCCCCCCCCCCCCCCCCCCTTCTTTCCCCGCCAGCGACACAGTTGTCAGTGGGGCTGTTGCCACAGCTGTGTCCTGTCTAGCTGACACTTGGAGAGGGCCAGTGGACAGTTTCCCAGCTGACTGGGCTGACTGGGTGAAGGAGCTGCTGATAAAATCTGCAAAGATCACAGCTTTGTCTTCAGAGGACCTCCCCTCCTCCACTAGCCCACCCAGTCGCAACGAAGAAAGCGGCCGTGCGTCCAAATATTTGCTCTCTGCCAGCAGACTATTTGGAAGAGGGTTTTCTGAGCACGATGACATGTTTTCCCGACTGTTTCTCACCATGTCATCTGCGCATAGTTACTGTATGACTGTTCTTATGGTATTTTCATTCCAGTATAAGTAAACTGAACCACAAAGGGTGTTATGTAATTAAAGCATCCACATAATTTAAGCAAAGCGGTCATTTAAAGCTAAAAGCTGTTTATTTGTGGCTTTTTTCATTTTTCTCAGTTCTATATGTAGGATTCTGATTATATCCCATTTACCCAAACCCTGCTTCATGCTTTTGCTTTTTCGCTCTCGAGCCATCGACTAACTTCTTCCTCTTCCCTGTTTCTATTCTCTGCAACAGGACTGCAGTGTTTATGAGATGGAAGAAAGGATCCTGGAAGTTGTGAGTACTCTGCATCTCTTTGCAAACAAAGAACTGACCTGGAAGTTCCAGTATTGTGGGGAATGGGCCTTTAAGTCTTTTTAATTGGGCATTGTGTCAGACTTGCTTTCAGCAGCAAGGTCAGATTTTTGAGTGAATAGAGCAGGCGGGTGTACAAGAAGACCAGAGGAGGAGGTGGGTCTATTATGGCCCTGCCATCAATCAGTGTTTCCTGTTGTTGACACTCTCCAGACTCTGTGGGCTAACACTGGGCTTCCTCTACCATTTTCTATCTTTCTTTGAAATTCATATTACAGACGTCTTTGTTTAAAAGCTTTTTTCTTCACTTTTCTTTCATTGCTCCTCTTTGTCACCAGCTTTTTTTTCTATTCTTTATTTGGCACGAGTCCGATTTATTTTTATTTCTTGCCTTTATACTCCTCAAGATCAACTCTACATAAAGTATATACGATAAAACCCTCTAATGATGAGAAATTATAGTATTTGCCATTAACCAAGAAAGGAACATAGAAGAGGTGTGTTTAAAGGACTAATTTCAGTCCTATGCGTTGAGGTCGCTCCACTTAAAAGCACACTAATGGCCCCTCGCAGAGCATTAAACCTCACAGTAGTGAGGTTAATGTCAGGCACACAGGTCTTTGCATATAGTATGAAAAGGAGGAATGTAACCTAACTGCCAGTTCTAACCTGTAAAACACACAATAACTTGATCTTTGGATGATTAAGTGCAGCACTTGTGATCACAGCGAGAGGTTTATTAAAGTCTTGTGCTTATTATTTTGACCACTGAGGCATTTTGTTTGGCGTTCTCTTCTGCAGTCAAAGATTTTGAACACCATCTGTGATCAGACCGTGAGAACCACCTCTGACCCCCTGATGAGCCAGTCGGCTTGTTTGGAAGAAGTCCAGTTGACCAACATCAATCCAGGCGAGGGTCTGGTGAGGAATGATTCTTGAACATTTTTTTGTTTTCCTCTTTTTTTTTAACCTCGAACTTGTGGTCGGCTTCTTGGGTTGTCTGTCTGGGAATGTATTCGATGTGTGAACTGGTAATACGCTGTTATCCACCATTTTTCTTTTCTTTTTAAACCCAGGGAATGTACATCAAGTCTACTTATGATGGGTTGCATGTCATCACTGGAACCACAGAACATGTAAGTAGGACAGGAGCCAATTTTATCCAGTTTCAGTGCTGAAATTCATTCATTCGCTGCCAGTACTCTTAAACAAGCTTTTGTAAGTTTCATCCTCCTCCTCTTCATCCTCCTCTCTGAGGGCACCCTGAGTAACATCATGTGAGGGAGTTCAGAGCTGCTCATGTGCAAAGGGGATAGTTTCTTTCTGCACTCCACACAAACAAGTTTTACCTTTTCACCACACTTACACACTCAGTCAGTGACTAACACACGTGCATCACAGCCATCGTTGGATCCTCACGCCTCCAGTCCCCACTCCTGAATCACAACCTGAATCATCGTTTATAATGACCAGTTTATCTCGTTTGGCATCTTCATGACATGAAAAACAATTCTGCTGATAGTCACACACACTGAGAGGCTTTTTCTCACGATTCTGATCTTTGAGTGTTCATCTGGTGCAGAAATCAGCCACGAGTGGTACCAGAGCGCCGCCCAGTTTCCACAGCATTTTGAGAATAGTTCAATAAAAGCGGTCTATCTGGTTTTGACCTTGGCTGTTTATGTATTATGTTTAGTCGCCCGCAGACCTGACGAGGAAGATCCACGCTGGGGACGAGGTGATCCAGGTCAACCATCAGACTGTGGTAAGAATCCCAGATTGTGTGGGAAGTTAAATACATACTGGAAATCTTTAATCAAAAGCATGAGCATCATGTGCATTCGCTTCCTGTTAACCAGGTGGGCTGGCAGCTAAAAAACCTGGTTTTTAAACTGAGGGAGGACCCTAAAGGTGTGGTTCTACTCCTGAAGAAGAGGCCCACGGGCACAACAGGTTTCACCCCTGCCCCACTGAAGAACATGCGCTGGAAGCCCCCAGTACCTCAGGTACATGCACACATGCATGCACGCTTCCTTTCATCATTGTCTCGTCTAATCATTGTCAAACAATTACCAGCTTTTTAGGGAGTTGGTTCCAAAGCAGCAAGTCCAGACAGGGCCACCCTGAAAGAGTGCTGCTGGCTCAAGTGAATATAGCATTCAGCTTTTCTTGCACAACAAAAGAGGCAAACAAAGTCCCAAGATGTTATTCAGTCTATGAGATAAAGCTTCCGAGCTTTAGTGTTTCAGAATGGTTAGTTTATTAGACGGCCCAACGTCATGGTTTAAAGCAAACAACAGACACACAATCATTTGTTTGTGTTAAAGAAAGCTTAAAGGGAAATGGGATAAATATCGAGCCTGTGAGGGAATGTGTGAGCTGATTCATAATCAAATGAACACATTACGCTAAATTAGGTGAGTCCCCACTGACAGAGGGGGAGGCTGCAAGCCTGTCATAAACGTAGATACCAAGACTGAAGCTCTGGCACCGCGTCATCGTGTGCGCAGCCTCTTTTATAGCCGGAGAAGACAGGATGAGATTATATCAGTTAGGAGTGGGTTCCTCAAATCAACGAAAGAGGCTCTGTGCACAAAGGTGACCAATGTCTACACATCCACCAGCATCTTCTTTTAACACGGAGCCAGGCCCATCGGACCCAGGCCCATCGGACCCAGGCCCATCGGAGCCAGGCCCATCGGAGCCAGGCCCATCAGAGCCAGGCGTCTCAGTTTATTTGCGATAGCAAGGCTCCGAAGAGCCAAACAGAGACAAATCATACGGTGTGACTCGAGAATGAATGACACTGGTTTTGTAATAGTATATAATTTGTACTATTTGAGCTATTTGGAGAAGCGCAGAGAGCAGTGTTTCACGAGATCCCCAGTCGGATGTTTAGTTTGCCATATATCACATTTACAATGCTGTATCAGCAGATGTGTAATTTTTCCCTGATGAGAATAGCAGAGTAACACTCAAGGACGATGTTGGGGAAACATAACTGTGGTAAGTGTCTCAGGCTATTTTGGACTACACTCAGAAGCTTTCCATGCCTCAAACAAGAAGGCCCGACATACAGGAACTTAAATGTCTCACCACATCTGGGAAACTCCTCCCGTTAGCCAGCAAGTCAGATTAAGGCTTAATTTAAGGCTGAGGAAAAAAAACTATTAGCCGAAACAGTAATAAGCAGAAACACAAACTGATCTGTACATGCAGTCAGATAAGGTGGAATGAGAAGACTTTATTCTCCAGATTAGATCAGGCACTCACGCTTGTGTTGTATTCTTTCAGAATAATTCGTCCCTCGTTAGAACCCAGTCTCCTTCCAGTTCAGCTAATGGATCAACCAAAAAGGAGAAGCCGGCTATCCTGGACTTGTACATCCCGCCTCCTCCTCTAATGCCGTACACGCCGCGGTAAGCCATCCTGTTTCATGTGCACCGATTATTAATTTACTGGAAACTTCAGCTCTAAAAGTAGTAAAGTACTAAAACAAGAAGGCTGGAGGCCACCTGCTCCCCCCGCTGTGAGGGATTCAGACACCCCCAGTCAACCTTTGCTACAGCCTAACTCAGAGCTTTAAAGCTGATGAATAATGAGTGTGGTCCCGGCTCGTGATCACTTTACCTCGCACCCCCTCCTGCTGCACTTTCTCTTCTGCTGGTCTTCAGCCCACTCAGCTCCCACCCGTCCGTACACTACGACTGTTTTATCCTCCACCTCCTCATGCTGTGGAGATAAGTTAATGAACATTTGTTCCTCCGTCCAGAGAGGCGAGAACAGATGCCTTCTCCAGCATCAGTAAAAGACCAAAGGGCTCTGAGTCACCTAACTCCTTCCTGGACAAGGAGAGCAGAGGACACTGCACCGATTTTGACAAGCAAAGCGCCGGCTGTCCCATCGAAGCAAAGGTGGTCCAGCCCAGAATGAGGGAGCATAAACCCTCGCGTGGTCAGTACTTTCTCATCGCAGTGGTTTAGAAATATTCCTCTGACAGAAACTCAGAAAATGTGTTTTCAGAACAATTAACAAGCCTGAAACTTTTGTCTACAGGTAAGCCCCGGCCGCTGTCCATGCCTGCAGACACCTGTCTGTCAGTGGTTGATCCTTACGCAAAGCCCTGGGCGCAGGGAAGGAAAGGTGTGTGCAACTTATCATTTAAATTTATTGACTCACAATTGGATGCAGCCTCAAGTGGCCACTAGTGGAACTACACTTTATCGCACATCATTATTTTTTCAGCCCATTAAGTTGCTGCTTAGTTAATTTCAATAAGAAAACAAGTCAAATATTTAAAAAAGATTTGCAAAGCATTTTTAGAGACTTTAGAATAACCTGTCATTGTGTCTTTGCTTTAGGTGAGGATCTCCTGTACAGATACCTGAGTAACGAGAGGATCCCCACCATTGCTGAGGAGGTCCCCTCGGTGTCTCCACCCTACAGGCCTGCAGGGGAACGGCATCTCATCCGAGTGGACCACATCCGGGGCAGCCGCTACTACTCCAACTCAGACCTCCACAACAGTGCCACCATCCCCTACCAGGAAGACACGAAAAAGGCTCCGGTAGCTCCCGTCTCCAAGCGCACGACGGCAGAGCGCTCACTACTGGTCAGTTGGATCACGCGGCTTAAGCTATTGACTCACTGATGATGCGCTTCCTGTCCGGGGCTTCCTGTTCCTGTCTTGTCTTCCTCAGTGCCTTTGACATTTAACGTCCTGGGGCTTTCTCACACTCCTCTCTCCCATACCTCCCTGGTGTTACTACTACTACCAACTACAACTGCTACTCCTCAACCAAACCTGCTTTTGTAGTACTCACTACATTAAGTCATCGCTCCTTTAACACAACCCTCATCTCTGACACAAGCCTCAGCATCAAGAGGACACAGTTGTGTTCAGATTTAGGCTTTTTTGGGCCTCGTTTGCTGTACATGGACATCTCTGTACATATCATGTAATGTTTCGGCTAAGATGTTCTTCACGTCGCTTATTTAATACACTGAAGCTCTCGACCAGTTCGGTTCTCTGTTTATTTGCTTTTCATTTGCATAAATAAGTTATTAAAAAAGAATAAGTTAGACAAGCAGCACATGTCTGTTAGCGAGGCTGTTTTTCTTGTCATGTTGCTTTTTTTCTTTTTTTTAACAAATTCATTTTTGTGATTGCTTACATTAACTTCTGCCAATGGTTGCCTCTTGTAAAGCTATGCATACGATTTTTACTGTCACTTTAGTGGAAAAATGCTGCATTGGTTGTTAAAGGTGTTTATCTTGTCACTAGCAAACATTTGTGCATGATTTAAGGCTATGCACTCAACTCAGTAAACCTTTATAACCTGTGTTTCAGCTCAAGCACCCATCTAAAGGGCCTCTATATACAGCTGGTTGACAGTAAACTGGTCTTTTATGCCAGTGTTTTTGAACAGTGGCAGAATGACGGCATTATTTAAGAAGCCACAGGGAATGAGTGTCTGTTGTTGCTTTATCTGCCTTTTGTAAGATTTGAATAGCGATTTATTAAAAACTGCAGTTTATTTCAGTCAATTTTTGTATTGTCTTTATTTTACTGGTGCGTGTGGAGTGGCTGCTAAACGTCTCACTGTAATATGCATCTTCTCCTGCAACCCTGCTGAGCTCCGTTCAGCCTCAGTTTATACACTTTAAATGGCATGTTTGGTTGTAAAAATATATATATATATATATATTAATTTCCACGCCAGGACCAAACTGTAGAGCCAGCTGTCTTTCTAACCTGCTTTGACCTTTGAGGTGAACCTGGCCTCAGTGCAACAGGATAGCTAACGTGAAGTTACCTTTTGTTGGTGTCAGATGGCGATGGTTATGTAACCACTTCCCTCTTTGAACTTTTGATTCCAGCTGGGGAGCCATATGGTCAAAGCAGGTTTTTCCACTGGGGCATCTCTTTTCTGGCACATATGTTGCCTTTTAAACATTAAAACGGCAGGTTAGGATTACCTTACTTGATGGCTTTTGCCACTTTCATTGATTTTAAAGCGTTTTCCTGGGACTGATCATCAGCTTTCGTCGTGAAGGTGAAGCTCTGACAGCCACGAAGAACTCCCGCCTCTCTGACCTCTCTCTTTGCCCATGTTTTCACCATGCATGCATTTACTGATTGAGAGGAGCCTGTCTTCTTATCTCTCTTTCACTTCTTCCTCCTAAAATCTTGCTCTGCCCAAGCTTGCTGAGCTGTAGTCGCCTGCGGTCCTCACTAATTTGCACTTTCTGAGACGCTGTGGTCTGCCTAAGTACTACCTGCGCTCTGTTTATCCCACTGCATACGTTTGCTAACCACTAACATTTTATGCCTACACATCACAAATGGTTACAAGGGAACGATGTGCTGAAGTATTTCTAGTTTGTGCATGTCACAAAACAAAAATAAAAATTCTGCCTTTGTTATATAATTGCATTCTTTTTATTAACCCTAAAATCACAATTACTTGTTTTTGTTCTCCGTTTGTTTTTCCTATTCTTGCCAGAATCATTTATTTTACTGCAAAGCTTACCAAGCAAATATTGTAGATTTCCTTAATCCATGCATAATTTAGTGCCCTGCAAGAACGCAGCACACAGATCTTCAGTCACTTTAAAGAAAATCATTAAAGGAATATTAATCAACATAGAGCGTCTCAACATTCAGACTGAGGCTTTGAGAACACATGCGTTAACTTAAAAATCTTTATTTATCACAGGGATCCAGCTGGCACTCTAGCAGTGACTTCCTCAACCGGTGAGTTCCCTTCCCTCTTTCTCCTACACACACACACACACACACACACACACACACACACACACACACACACACACACACACACACACACACAGTCTGCTGGTCAAAGGTCTGTGACATCTTAAATAAATTAGTTGCAAAGTGAGAGTAAAATACTTCCGTTTTAGTGGAAATGATCATTTTGTGTGGCTCCCTTGTGGTGGACATGTTGTCCTGTACGATGATGCAGTGTATGTGCTGCTACAGCTGTAATAGGACTGGCTTTGCATTTCATACACCATATGTCATTCACACATTATCACAGAAGTGCTTTTATCTTCACCTTTCACATTGATGATACATCTGAGAGCAACTTGGAGCTGCGTGACCTGCTGAGGATACTTTTTTTTACCAACCTTCTGATTAGTAGATGACCTGCTCCCCTGAGCCACCTAACAATCATGTAGCAGTCACACCTGTCCAGCGTGTCCCCTTCTCTCCCCCAGTGTCAGCCGTGGCAGGCTTCAGCTACTCTTCAGCTCTGAATTGAAAAAGCGATTTAGAAATAAACGTCTGCAGAGACTCTTCCAATCACAGCCATCACAGTTTTACAGACCTTACTTCTTACATTGTTACTGTCACTTTCTTAAAGCAGTCTTGGATAAATGTTAGCCCGTGCTTTATGAAGTGCAGCCCACAATGTGGAATGGTTTGATGGGCACTTCTTACGTCCAACATTTTTCCCACCACAACAGCAAGACTCAGATCCAGAGGCTGTGTTGTGTGCAGGCAGTATACCAGCTGACTGCTCTCTAAATATTTATAACATGTCGTAGGGCAGTGAACAAATTTCCTACATTGTCACTACTAAACTACTCTCCAAATACCCCCAAACCCTCACTTTTGGGGTCTTTTGCCCATCTTAATATTTTCCTTTTTTTGTCCGTCTCTGAAAATTCTTTTCTTTGCAAATCTTCCTGGAAGTTGTTTCTTCACTGTTGGCCTGTGAGCAGACAGTTTCCCAAATCTGAAACTTTGACACACTATTTCTGTCGCTCAGTTGTTCACTGGGCACTCTCACTTCTGTTTTGCGTGCACTTTTGTGTGTTGCACAAACTGTTGCACCCCATAGAATAGCCTTAGTTTCTCAAACCATGAATCATCTGGCTATTTTAAGACAAAAAGCAAGCACACAACAGCTAATGCTCCAGATTTTCAACTAGCCAAATGAATTATTTGGAGGAGAGATGGTTACTGAAAAAGGGACCTCTTCATACTATGTCTATATATGAATATACCCCGGAAATTATTGTCATTTACAAATAAAGGCCAAATTATTAGTCTTCCAATGAAATCTAAAGTTTTCGTCTAACAGAGTAAGGGGTTTTCAGCACAGCATTTCTACACATACTATTTGCAGGCGTGGTACATGGGATGCCATCAACCGCTTCCTTTTAGACTATTTGTGTCTATATAGGTTTATATGTTGCAGACCAACTTCTGATTTCTACACATACTAGTTTACTTTAGAAAGCATAGGTAGCATCTTAGCATCCTGTAAAACTGACTTTTTTATTGAGCATCACAAACAAACCATCCACTGCTGAGCAATGATTATAATTATTTTCTAATTTACACACAGTATAAAAACTTCAGTAAGGATTTGATCTGTGTCATGAGAAAGCATCGTGGCAAAACCAGCGAAATCCGTTTAGTTTAGATGCTCACAAAGCAGGAGATGGATATACAAAGTTATCACAGATTTTGCAAGGGTGGACAACTGGAGTGTAAAGTATTATCAAGAGCCACAGAGTGCAGAACAAGCCTCACAGACTTAACCAAGTCGGGAACTGTAGTCACGAGAACCCTGCAGGGAGGGTGAGGTATCAGAGAAATGCCACTTCTGCACAGGAGGCAACGTAAAGCCAGACTGAAAGTGTCTAAGTACAACCTGGAGAACGATTATGCAAACTGGCTCCCCGGTAGAGAACTACCTCCAAAGTGAAGGTTACTGCTGTGGCTGATGGGTAGTTGGTAAAACAGAATGTTAATTACAGAGATTGATAAACGTCCTCTGCAGAGCATTAGTCATTTCTATCGATACAACGTGACTTTTTCCATTATTGAAGTTCCTTAATTAATTTAGAGCTTATAATGAAACTGAAAGAGTATTTGTGGCCTATTTTTTTTTAACATAGTTCTGTCTCAGCACCTCAGCATCCAACATGTCCCACACAGCAATGTGTCCATCCACCCCCAAGATCCCCCAGAGATCTTTAGAAATGTCACTGTTATGACGAATGCTAAATCCGCTTCCAACTATAAATAACTCCATCCCACTACCAAATATGATGACATATGAGGACTGCTGTTCCCTCTCCTCATGCGTTGCCCATAGATCTCTTCTTGTCTTGGACGCAGGGCCTGGGGAAGTGTGACTCCCCACATTAACACCCCAATAGATGACTAAACGCCTTGCACCCCACCCCCAGCCCGGTGCTTCTATTCTAAGAGCCGCACACAAGCGCACTGCATCCGGTCTATTGCACGCTTGATCAAAAACATTACTCACAATTAGGATATATAGACAGATGCTATTGTAAATCTCATAGATACGTAGTTGACTCATCGCTGGTGGCAGTTATGAACATGTGCCACTGATGCAGGGAAAGGAATTTGATTGACAGCGGATTTAATCGTGTGTCATATTAATTTTAGGCTGGTCAATCTGTAAAAACAAGAGGGGGGGGGGGGGGTTCTCACGGTGAGGCGAGGAATGTAACGGTGCATCAGATTTCTCTTTGTCATCTATTAAAACCATTTTTTTCAAACAATCTTTATCATCATCTTTTTTAATAATCTGAGAGGGAGGAAAACAAAAATGCAATTAAAGGGGAAGGACAGCAAGCCTTAATCCATTTCACAGCCTACAAAACACACTGGCTTAGGCCCAGCAGAGGGCAATTCAGTATTGAGAACAGTCAGAACATTGGGAGCGACCTTCTTCTCCAGCATGCTCCTGTGACTGGTCTCCAAATGTATTATCAGAAGCACTCACAAATAAATCCCAACCCGTAAGTGTCTGCTTTTGCTTTGCCAAATCAGAGTCAGATTGGAACACAGATAAAGATAATGAGCAGTTAGCTGGGAAGCAATAAGTATGTGTTGGAAATGTTCAAAATACACTGCGGTAATGTGAGATGAATCTCTTTGGTGTATGATATAAGTCTGCTGGAAAGCACTGCTCGACATCAGTGCATGTGGTGTGTTTTCAGTTATTAATGTGTTGGCTTTCGTGTCTCTCGCTTGTTCTTACAGGTATAATCATCCACATTTACGATCGTGGTCCTTTTCTCAAGCAGTAAGTAAATAACAATCAGCTCCTCTCACTGAAAAAATGAAGTGCATGCACCTGAATGATGTGTGTTTGTGAGGAATGGCCTGGAGCTTCAATGATTGACCTGTTACACTGCACACAAAGCTTAGTCTGCACTGCAAAGCTCTTTGTTTTTTATTAATATTGATGAATCTTTCTAAGTGTCTCGATTTTTCCTGCATCTTAAATTTGACATTTGGGATATGAAATAAAATTCAAAAAGTGTATTTTACGTAAAACTTGGTGAAGACATTTATGTTGGGGATAAATCGTGTCCTTGACAGGTTAATTTTTTTTATTAAACTACAAAATCCTAAATTAAAATTTGTGCTAAATCTCTAAACTAACGTGGTACAGATCATCTTTATGTGTTAGCAGTATCACTTTGCAGAAGACTGCATCTCTTCGTTCTCTGTTGAATGTGCTGTTAGTAGAAAATTGATCGTGCACCTTCTAGCTTTAGCATTTGTGGAAATGAGATGACTGCAGGGGTTAACTGAGGACGCACACAGTGAAACCACACACCCCAGTACCACGGGTTACTGTCAATCCTCCACAGGGGTAAGATGGCTGGACACAGGGAGTCCACGCCGATGCAGGCGTGGTATATGGGAGGCCATCAACCGCTTCCTTTTAGACTATTTGTGTCTATATAGGTTTATATGTTGCAGACCAACTTCTGATTTAAGTTCTTTCAGTCTTGAATTCAGAGCTTTGTGCACCAAAATCAAAATTCAGGACATGATCAGCAGCAACTGCACAGTCAACAACAGCCGGCGAGGGGCATGCAGCGCCATCAAACTGAGCGAGCGAGAATCTGATATCATCTCCAACCACTGCACCCTTCCCCCTTTACACTGTGTGAGAGTCCCCTGGTAAATAATAGCCACTCTGTTTGACCCCCCCCCCCCCCCCCCCTTTCTGTCTCACACACAGTTTCTGGGTGGGGGTAAGTAAGTGCCATGACAATTCTCAGCACGGATCATGATGGGAGATTGAGTTGGTGTGACCAATCAGCACTCCCTTGAATCCTTTGACATGAGTCGCAGGCCAGATTATCTCACTTCCACCAATACATAGCTCCAGTAGAATGCACAGAAATGAGACGGGCGTGAATTATCATGAGCTATTAAGTTTAGTTCAGCACGTTTAATTGAAATATTAAAGGCTTCTGCGAGGTTTAGGGGCAAATCGAGGAAGTCACTTGATACAGATGAGAAAGATAGGGTGACAGCGAAGCAAAGAGGAAGCCACAAGCCTGCGCGAATGTGAGCGAGATAAAGAAGGCCTCCTCGTCACTTCACACCACTTTCTACTGTACAATGGCAAGTGGAAAGAAATACGAGGCCCCTGTCTATTTAGGCTTAGTAAAAATGGAGACTATAATAACGCAGGACTCAGGAATGTGTCTGCTGGTTTACCGCCAAACGTGGCCCAGAACATCCAAGCCTCTGCACAGATACAGCTCAGGCAGTGATGCTGTGGCTAAAAACTCGCTCCCCACTGAGGCAGCGAAGGGTGTTGATAGCCATGGAACAGCTTCCCTAAGCAACGAGTGGATGGGTGTAAACTGAACCGCTTATATTTCTCATTCTTCTTGCAGGCGGTTGTTGGTGATTTTTATCAACTTCTCTTAAAGTAATAAAAATTTTTTTAAAAAAAGTGCTTTGTAAGCATCAGTGCGGACTTCCTCTGCATTCACCACATGTGAAATGCTGCTTTTCATACTCAGCGTGAGTTACTGTGAATGTCACAGCTGTTTGAAACAATGATACAATGATGTGTTTTGAATTACACAGGCAAGTCTGTGGAACAGTCCCGTCTACATTTTACGCGTCAAGTACAACAACAGCTGTAAAGACAAATGTGTGTGTTGGGTAAAAATGATGCTTTTATGACGCTCTCACTGAGGTTCCAAGGCTGTTACACAGTTGGGATTTAGCGACACCCTGCGGTCAGGTGGGGTAACTGCGAAAACGAATGGATTTTACTGAATTTAATGAATGAATGAAAGATGCGTGGGGAAAGTGGGGGGAACATGAAATGCGAAAAATTAGCCCTGTAGTTATATCTGAATTATTGGGGGGAGTCAAAAATATTTGTCACTTTGTCAGTTTCAGTTTGGGTGGTGCCTTCTTTGGAGGGTAACGCCCAGACAGGACCTGAACTCACCTGAAACCAGCCGGCGTCTCTTTGAACGTGCTCTTTGGCTTTCTGCGTATGTTCCTGACATGTTTGGCAAAGTTTGGTCAACCTTTGAGCAAAGGTTTCGAGACAGACTACTTTCTCTGAGGTTATGGTGGAAGGTACAGTGTTTGTTTTACTGGCAGCTCGGACTAATTCATTTGTCCGCAGGCTTCTTTGACTTTGTTTCGCCATTAAGCTACTGGACAACAAGCAGTCAGGCTACTGCTGAACTACACTCAGTAGTTACAGTCAGAAAATCGTTATTTAACATTTAACCAAATTTGTCTTAAACTTCGCAAAATAGTCCTAATAGTATGAAAAGTATTTGGTTGTAAACACGTCACATTCCCCTCTATTCTTTGTGAATGTCATTTCATTGTAAGACGCAGATTTTTTTTCGCTCTTTTGAAATTGTAGGTATTTGTTTCAGGTAGTGGTCGAGAAATTGCGTCATTCTTTTTCTCCCGAAAGCTTACTTTCAGAAGAAAAATCTTATTTTCAGGTGAAGTGTCAACTTCCTCCTTTAATGGTGATATAAAAGAGCATCTTACATACAGAGAGAATATTTCATTTTTCATCTCTTGCTGCATCTAACCTCAAAGAATAGTTGCGTAAATCTGCAGATAGGTTTGTTCAGTCTGGATCTTGCCACTAAAATTACACATGGTTCTTAACATGTGCAAAAGAGAAAACTCCAAGAGGAAGTTAGTTACTAAACACAGGCAGGCAGTCACTCTCAGTCAGGTTTGGGCAGTGGTTTGTGTGGTGATAGGCATCTACCTCCTACACTCAGCCTCTCAGCTCTGACACCCGGAAAGCAAAGTGATGATACATTTGTGTTGTGCAAGGCACAAATGTACAGAAGTATTGATGAGAGCTTCTAGTGATGGTTTATTATCACTGTCAGAGGCACAGAGGATACTTAGCTGTTTGGACGAACCTTTTAAAGAACCAGGTATGAGTCTTTCTCTCTTCATTGTTCTAGCTGGGGACTTTGGCGAGCTGTGGTACCGGTAAGTGGCTAAACTTGGACAGCTGCAGCAGGGCTCAGGACCCTGTGAACAACTCGCCGCCTGGTTTTGCCACCGAGTCTAAAAATGCCTGTGGGTTACACGTTTCAGAGTACTCTGAAATGTGTAACCCACAGTGTAGATTCTCATTTTCTCTAACTTCACACCCAGTGGGGCAGCACGGTGCTTAGTTTTGTCTCTGATGTTCTTTCTCTCTAACAGTTTTGGCATTTCAAAAAAAAGGAACTTAACCTAGAGGAAGTTGGTCAATAAAGGCAACTTAGATTTCACAACGTTACTGTCCATTTATGAGCTTGAACTGCAAAGTGAGAAAAATCTTTCTGATTCTTTGTTTGGGAAAAAATAGATTTTTGCACGATGTCGTTTTGCAGAAGAGTCCTTTTCATTTTGCTGTGAGACAACTTTCTGTGTGTGTCACATATTAAACAAATCTGCTGACACTGATCATTGTGACACTTGTGCTGTGACTCAGTGCTGATCATGAGCATTAACTTTTTACGTTTTTAACCTTTCTCTGAGCTTCTGCTTCCACAGAACTTCTGCTGTTTCTGAGCATGTTCGATTCAGTTTTTCCCATCCTCTGAAAAACAAAACAACAATAAGAAAGAGAGAAAAAAAAGCTGATTGGGAAACATTGTCTTTGCTGTACCCGTGACGCCACATCCTTTTGTCACACTGAAGAAATTTTTTTTCTCCTTTTCTGCTCATTTCTGTTTTGTTTTTTTCCAACCTACACATTTTGAATAAGGTGTTTCTTTCAACAGGCTGCTTTCCCCATATCCGTGACTCCTTCAATGGCTGCCGATGACTACAACCCTGTAAGTAGCTCTTTTTTGTCTTTTTCTAACATTTACTCGCTCTCTCTTTAAAGGATTAGAAACTTCTGCTTCCCTATTTATCAGTAACTAATTTGAATGTAAGCAGTATACACCCAGAGTTTAGACACCACCAGGTGGATGTTTTGTTTGACTCACTGGGGAGCAAAGAGAGTTACAAATAAAAGGAGACCAATAAGAAACAAGTCACAGATGCTAATGGAGGTGTTAAACAGCATGTAGAAAGATAGAGAAAATGCACATGACACTCAGTGTGAAAACAGGATGTTTCAGACAGCCTCTTCTTCTCAGTTGTGTGGTCTGAAACTGCTGCTCACCCCCTTGCCTTTTTCTTTTTGACCTCCCCCAACCCCTCCTCTGCACTCCTCTCAAAGGTCTCCCTCCGACACAAATCCAAGAAGAAGAGCCGAGGAGGTGAGTCCTGCCTTATCACCTTGTCACTTATCTCAGCCTACAGCTGCAATTAGAAAGCGTAGTGGGTGGATGCGAAGCAGCGGTACACTTGGCGTGTGCAGAGGGATTTTAGACGAGTTCAGTTACTTTCACTTCACTTCTTTTATTTCTTGGCTCTGTGTAGCCGTGCCTTTGGGTTCTTCTGAGACGCTAACTAATTTGTATATATACTGTTTTTGCTGACTGACTCATATCGGTAACGGGTAGGATGAAGGTAGAATAGCACTTTTGATTTGACTCTTCCAGGATGCTTCACGCGCTTCTTAGTTTTAGAGGTCCATTTGGTTATCGACCAAACTCCGGGAGCTCTTTAGACTGAAATGGAAACGTTTTGGTTGTTTGTGTTTGGATGTTTAAATCTGTAACGTTCTGCTTCCTCTGATGCTGTGACTAAATGCGCTGTTGTCTGGTTAAGGCAATGGTACGATGAGCAGAAGACGGATCTCGGTCAAAGAGCTCGGCCAGCCAGACCACCAGGGCTGGCTGTACAGGAAGAAAGAAAGCAAAGGCTTTCTGGGTATGAAATGGAAGAAGTACTGGTTTGTGCTGAAGAAGACTGCTCTCTACTGGTATACCAACCAGCTGGTGAGTAAAACACCCTCTGACTAGAAGACTAATGTGGGTTTTAGACTAGCTGGTTGCTATTTAGAGATTGCACACAGCGAGTGTACAATTGCACAATCCCTGATAACAAAAATATTTAACACAGATAAGTCTGCTTCTCTATATCAGTTGCATGCTTTTCAACTTCTTCAATTTATCTTGCAAGATTATAAGATATAATGTAATGATGAGAATTATATCAAAAGAGAGAGGAAAAAATAAGGAAGCTATTAAAGTTGCACCTCTTTCTTTTGGTTTTCCACCACTCTTTGGAATATTTTGTGTGTCATCCTATCTGTGTTGCCCTTTTTAAAGAGTATCTTGCATATCTTCTTTATTTTTGCTAATTTCAGGAAAAGTTACAAAGTACAACAGTGTTACACCCAAGTCATCAAAAAAACGCCTTAAAAGAATCTTAAAACTGTCTGATGATCTTTTTTTTAATCATCATAAAATAGTTAAAAATAATCGGGGTAGTTCTTGAGAACTTGTATCAGCTGCAGATTAAGTGCTGTAATCACTCTTTACAGCAGCAGGATGGTGGCACATACACAATGTGTACTTTAGTTTTTGACTGAACATGTAATCCGGTGATTGATGTGGCTTCATGTGTTTTTATTTGCTTTTATGCTTTTTTGTCTCACGCTAACAATAGCAAAAGATGAAACATGACTAAATTTTATTACAGCTTAAGTAACAGACCACAGAATTAACACTGGGTGAGTCACAGATGTGCGCTAGGCAGTCAGGGCTGCAGGTTAGTCATACTGGTTTCCTCCACAGCTGTCTCCTTGCCAGTCTGTCACTGCAGGAATCAGCGAGCGCTGGTGACACTGCGCTTCCTGAATGTGACCGTGTCACTAATAGCCCGCTGCTACATATATGTCTAATCTACATCTGTTTGACTTACTGGCACGATAACTTCAGTCAGACCTGCTGTACGTCACCACCACTCAGTACGAGGAAATTAAAGAAGTTGCCTGTTGCAATTCAGACGCGCACGTCCGTGTGGGGAAGTGGTTTGAAAGTTGTGTTCTAATACTCACTGTTGTTCAATCTGTGCGTTGCAGGCAGAAAAAGCTGAAGGCTACATCGACCTCACAAACTTCATGATCGACAGAGCCATCGAGTGCAAGAAGAAATAGTGAGTCCTCACAAACAGTGCTGGGTGTGATCTATGAAATCACAGTTATAACAGTAAAACTGTCTTTTTTTTTTTTTTAACCCTCGAAACACTAAACTGCTGTTCGTCTGTCTTTCCCTATTCAGTGCATTCAAAGCTTGTCACCCGCAAGTTATGATGTTTTATTTTGCTGCCGAGAGCTACGAGGACATGAACTTGTGAGTCATGTCAACTAAAACAGTGTTTGGAAATGTATACATTTTATGTGCATTATAATATTTTATCAGAATTGCAATTAAGTTGGATCATTTCTTTGTTTCAGGTGGGTGAATAAGCTTGGGCTGGCCTCCATTCAGTATGAGCAAACAGAAGTAAACGCTTCGGCCGGTGAGCACCTGTTTCAGTTCCCCGCCTCTGTCACTGAAGCTTTCCAACATCTCACTTTGTTTGGGTTTTAGTTTAAGAAATTTACTATTTAAGTTTTTAATCAGCAACGGAATCGTTTGTTTTTAATTGTCATATAGCTCTTCAGTACTTTCCAAGCAAACATGCCCACTTCAGCCCCGTGTGGGGTTACTATGGGCAGACCAATATGAAATGTATGGCACACCTGGGCCCCACAGATTTTTACAGCAGATGCTCATCCTGGCACAACCCTCAGGGGATCTATATCTCTCACTCTCAAACCACTTGATCCTTAGATCAGATAAACTGTACTACACTGTGGATCCACTTGCTCTCAGAGGAGAAAAATGAAACACTAAAGTCTTATTAAACCAAATATGGCCTGTTATAGCTTTCACTCATTGACTTCTTTTGCAGTGTAACCCCAGTTTAACTTCCGTTGTACTGAGGTTTTGAACCAGCCACTTTCTCTCAGCCTCATATTTCTGACAGTGTAATAAAACATGTTCTATGGTTGTCTCTTCTCCACAATATATTTTCTTTTTTGATGCTTCCTTATCATAAATAATGTGTCAGCAAACATGCCCGTGTGGGCCCACAGTGTCTAAATGTGGAGCTGTGTGGGCAAGGCAAGCCCAAACTAATCCCACCTAGATCCTGCTGCAGTTTTGCCGTTCGGGGTCCCTGTAAGACAACTGTTGGTTGCCCACAAAGTTCCCTCTTGGGGGCCCAAAAAGAGCAAAACTGCTGTAAGCCCCACGTGGGCTTACCCACAGAAAACCCATGTAAGGTCCCCAAAGGGCACAACTGCAGCAGGATCTAGGTGGACACGCCCACTTGGGGTAAGTGTGGGTTTACAGCCCCACAGTTCACCAACAACTACCCACTGTGGGGCCCCACAGGCATTTTTCCTGGGTTACATTTGTTGGTTACATGTTTGAAGTTTTTGTTTCTTGTGTGTCTCCATGTTTCATGTTCAGAGTGTTATAGTGAAGCTAGTGATCACGAAGAAGCTGAAACCACAGAGATACCTCCTCCACCGTACTCTGAACAGACCCTGCGGGACTCCTCGAATGCCTCCGGTCCGCCTGGTAGCACACATCAGGTCAGTAACGGTTCTGGCTGGATGCACATCCATCCATAAGAGCCAACATTTATCTTTTCATTTAATATAAGCTCATTTTGAATTTGATGCACATCTGTGAAGGCATCTGCAAACCTGTACAGGTTCTGGAGAAACATGCTACCATCAAGCATGTTGCTGGATGCTTGCTTATTTCAGCAAGAAGATGCCATGCTACTTTGAGAACATTAGAATGACTCTGTACTAAGTGAGGTCACGGTAATAAACAGCCTGAATGCAGTCAATGCAGCCAAATTCAAAATGAGCATATAACTGCAGTTTAATTGTTAATGTTCAGCAAAGATTTACATTCTGTTTAGATTAAACACACGGTCACAACTTTTGCAAAGGCAGCTGTGTCTTTAAGGGACACTACATGTTTTATTACAAGTAAATAAAACCAAGTGGAACCAAATGGGATTAATTAATAGAAAAAACTCTTAACTTAAATGTATTTGTATTTCAGGGTACCCTTCCTCCCCCTTACTCCTCTGCAGTCCCCAGCGAAGCTAACGGTTCGCTCTCCTCACCTGTCAGTACGATCACATCTCAGAGCTCCGCCTCTTCGCTCACCAAGCAAAGACAGTCCTGGTTGGACCTCGTCTCGCAGGCATCTCCTTCTGCTGGGGAAACAGCAGTGGTGTGCTCAGCCCAGGTCCACTCGCATCAGCCTCCACAAAAGGAGACGGCAGAGGAAACAAGGCTGGAGAACTTGGCCACCCAGGACTCCTCGGGCACTGAATCTAATGAGGAAACGCCTTCAGCTGAGGGGGAAGATCAGAGGGAAGTTTTAAGGACGCAAAATAAAGGTGAATATTTAATATATGCAGTTTTTTCTCGTGGCCCACTTCCAGCTCTAAGAAGCAGAGCACGTTTCCTGTTTCTCAGAACTTTGATTAGCATCAGTGATCAACAGAATATACGACTGTTAACATTCTTATTCCTTTTCTGAGCTTTCTATCTGTGACTAATCTAATTGACTCACCTGCATGCCATTTGAATTAATTTAGCAGGCATTTACTCAATGCAACCACTGCATGTAGGATGATGATGATGATGATGATGATGAAGTGTGTTGTCTTGTTGCAGGCAATCATGAGAACGGCTCCGATGAGATGGAGAAGCTGTATATTCACCTGAAGGAGGCCAGTCTGTCGCCGATAGGAGAACGTAAACCATCCACGAAAAAGGAATTTAGGACCTCCTTCGTAAGACGCTGCAAAAACCAGGCTGTCAATGACAAGCTGCACCTTATCAGGACACTCAACAGCACATT
Source organism: Rhamphochromis sp. 'chilingali' (assembly GCF_963969265.1). Lineage (NCBI taxonomy): Eukaryota > Metazoa > Chordata > Actinopteri > Cichliformes > Cichlidae > Rhamphochromis > Rhamphochromis sp. 'chilingali'. The sequence goes on along the minus strand of NC_137949.1, from coordinate 11,603,578 downwards.
AAAGGTACATTTCTCACCTCCCTTTTTAGTTTTTAGTTTTTTAGTTTGCGAATAGCAAAAAAATACAGTTAAATAATTTATGCATATTCAGTTTTTCACTTTTTTTGCCCAGGCGAAAGAGGCGGACTTGCAGGCAATAGAACAGATCCTGTCTGACCCGGAGCTTACCTCAGACAAGTTCAGAGAGTGGAAGGAGGCCAACGGACCTCTGGTGCAGGAGATCTGTGTCACACACATCCAGCAGGTGGCGTCAGAGGCCGCAAAGGCTGAAGCGTCGGTCATAGCCGCTCCTGTGGTAGAGACCAGTTTATAAAGACTCTTCATGACTTTTTATGGTGTTCGGACTCTGAGGACCTCACAGTCACATACATCAAATACACACACACGCACACACACACACACTGCTGTTGGTTATTCACTTGAGAACTCTGTTTATATTCAAGTTCTTTTCAACTAGTAGTTGGATGAATGAACTGTTGTTTTTAGTTCCATGTGGAGACGGTGTATGATAAGCAGCACACATTAAAATGTGAAATGTGTCGTAGTATTATTTTTATTGTTTAATTTGTAGGTTTAGCAATTTTTACAGCTGTTTGTTTTTATAATTTTATGAACCTATGTATAAACTGTATATTTGGAACGGTGGAGTGCATGGAAATAATGTCTCTGTTGTTCTCTGCATGGAAACACTTTGAATTTATCTGTAGTGAATTTTGTTGTTTTTAAACTATTCACAGTCAGTTATTGGTGCCATGCACCTTCAGTGCCTGTTACACATGTGTTACAGAAGCTTTTTCAATAATGTGTGTATGTCGTCGCCCTATATTCATGCTTATTAGGAAGACTTTGCTGACTGAACACTAGGGCCTGCACTAACAGAATAAATGTTGGTCTCAAATCAGAATTTCTTCTTTTTTAATACTCAAAAGTGTCAAATTCATGTGACTGTAATGTAATTTACTGCTGAAATGTAGCGATCGCCTCGTTTTTTGTGGAAGATTTTTTTTTTAATCTTCTAAACCAAAACAAACTTTTTAAATTATTTCAGCTACACTGATTTTTTTTTTTTTTTTTTGGTCATTTCTGCCCATGAACATTGACAGTATGAGGCAAAATCTTGTCTAAAATGTGACAGACTTTATAACTGATAACATCTGTGCATACAGTATATTGAAGTAAAGTGGGGATTTAGCAGTATTAAGGATAACTCTCAGGAAAACGCTCCTGGAATCATACAAACAAGTCTGAAAGACCTGGTACAAGTTAGATAAGTGGATGGTTATAAATAAATTCAGACGACATGTGACTGCACAGTAGGTTTGGACACCTCAGGCCGAACAGGATTTTAATATATGACAGGACCTACCAGAATACAGAGGCATTTTCCCCCTTATGTATCATCTGTTGTATAAGTTAAAAAAAATGTAAATAATTGTGAAGGGATGTGTGATGTTTGTTCTTAATTCTGGAATGAATGTGTTTGTTTGTATACAGGGAAATAAAGTCAGAAAAGTGAACTTTACCAGCCTCTTTGTATGATTCCTGTAGTGAGTGTCACCACTGATACCAATGGGTTCCACAGGTTTTATAATGTACTGCTTCAGGTGCTCTTTTTAAGGGTCGTGTCACAGCTAATCATCTACCTCCATCTCACCCTATCTGCAGCATTCTGTCATACTAAACATGTCCTGCTTCATCCATATATTTTCTCTGTGGTCTTCCTCTTCTCCTCCTGCCTGGCAGCTCCATCCTCGGCATCCTTTGTCCAACTTGACCACTTTCTCTCCTCTTCAAAGCATCATCGGTTGAAACCATTTCAGCCATGCATCCCCAACTTTGTCTCCAAACCGCCCAACCTGTCCCCCTGATGCACTAACCGAATCTTCTCCACTGTGGTCAGTCACAATGAAAATCTTAACACCTCCAGTTCAGCCTCCTGTCTTTCTGTCAGTGCCACCGTCACCACACATCATATCAGGTCTCATTATACACCAACATTCCGTCTGATACGACTCGTTGACGCTAGGAGTCGCCGGTTTCTCTCCACATTCCCCGCTGAGGTTATGCGCCATATTGGCAGTCTCCTCCATCTCAGCAAGCGTCGGGCATGCACGCCTCTAACCGGTTATCGAGGAGACGTTTGTAAATATTTACTGTGGTCTGCCAGTCGAAATACAACACTATGGAGGCGGTCAAAGCCTTTAACAATGAGGTTTGTAAGAGATTCTCGCTAAAAGATTTGAGTATATTGAGGATATGTTGTCTAATTCACAGTCGCGGTAGCTAGTCGGCTAACGTTAGCATCTTAGTAAAGAAGAGGGTAGTGTTTGGCAAGGCCGCTGTTTCTGCACAGCAGTGCAGCGGTAACGTAAAGTCAGTGAGTGTGTACTTCGTATAAACTGGCCACACATCATGCAAGAAGAGAGTTAATTTGTTAGTACAGCCCTAATCAGGGTTAAATTCTGTGAACAAATATAACCCAGCGGCTGCCAGTAGCGCTAAATAGCTAGCTCGCTAGCGAGCTCCAAATTAGCAAAACCGCTTGAGCTAACTATCTGATGTGACCATGGGCAGAGTAGCGCTCATTCACCTGGGAAAGAAACAACAAATGATTGTGAATCAGTACTTTCCAAATTACAGTTAGCTTCCCGGTATATGCAACCTAAACAATGTGAAGTAGCAGCGCATATCCACACTGTTAAGTTTAGCCTTAGCTATCTGAAGCCTCCAAGCGGAGACCGCAGCCGTCATTTGTCTACATAACACGAAGTCTTTGCTTTAGCATGATGATCATTGTAAATAACACCTGCATTTAATCCTAGTAAAATATCAATCCGCTGTCGACCGCAATCGAATTGTGAGTGTTTGTTTTAATGACGATACTAACGCAAATACCTGAGTCAGAGGCAAGCCCCCGACGTCGCTTTATTGTGAACTTGGGGTCTCTCTGAGCCCCATGACAGCGAAAGCCAAGGTTCTTTAAATTGTTAATAAAAGTTTGTAGTTGGTGAAGGGGGGTACTCATTTAGAAAGCTATTGGGTGGCAGTTTACGGTTCTTATAGGATCACTTCAGTATTTAAACAAGCTGTTCTCTGTCTTTTTCCTTTCATATTTCAGCTGTACTCATTGAATGAATACAAGCCCCCCATCTCCAAGGCCAAGATGACTCAGATCACCAAGTCTGGAATAAAGGCTATAAAAGTAAGTATGCAGTGTTATAGGATGAGGCAGGTAATAGAGGAATAAAGACATGATTATTAAAGAGAACTGTTCCTTGGCTCCCAATGAATATAAACATATGCATGGTCTAGCAACCAACATTATTCTAGTTTTGTTGAGTTGCTCCTACAGTAGAATAGACCTCAAGTAATTTTTAAATCTCAATTTAGGTCACAGCCCACTAGAGTTGTGGTATGTTAATGTTATCCAGTATGAAGATGGTAAAGAAAATGTGGGACCAAAATAGAATTTTTACTCTCAGCTCATCTTCAGTCACATTCTGGTTTGGTCTTTAAATCAAGCATCCAAAACAATATGTGGTTATTGGTATTTAAAGGAATAAAGATGAAAATATAAATGTTGACTTTTACTACAATGGCAGTGCAGGTGGTTGTATGCCCTTTGGCTTAACACACGTAAGACCTCCAATTCTAGACAAAGGGAAACATACGGTAATACATTTGTGCGTAGGAACAGCATGTGGAGTAAAATATACCAAATCAAATATGCTGTAATGACCACGTGTGAATGAGGGAGCAGCCAAAAGAAGCTGCTTTAAAAAAAAAAAATCTTATGCTAATCTTATGCTGTTTACTGGATAAACTACAAAGGAATGTAGGGTTATATAAACTCAACAGCAGTGTGTGCAACTCATCTGCTCTGCTGTAAAACTGTGTGGTGTTTGCATAACTTTTAATAATAGAACAGTTTAATAAAAGCCCAGGAAAGCTGAATTACCATCTGTATTTATAAGTCTCTTCGTTTTAGTTATAGAAGTTTTTTTTTTAAATAAAACTGACTTTTCGTTGTGTAAAAGGCAAAGATGTTAGTAACAAGTATAACAGTAGCTTCATTCCTGAGCAGTGAGCCAGCGTGCACAGTGCCAGAAACTCGGGAATTAAAGTAACAGTCATTATTTTTATTTATATAAGTCTGCTTTGTAACTCATCAAAGTTATTTTAACATATGAGATAATTGTTTTATTGCTGTTATTTGAAATCATGGCTGAATTCACAAACTGATAACAGATTTTTTTTATACATTGGAAATTCTACACACGTTATTGTGAATACAAAGTTTTTAAAAGGCTGCATTTGATCAGTTTTTACGTATATTAACACATCAGCAGCCAACAGCAGTGCACAGCGGCTTTAGCACTTCTTGTGGTCTGGAAAATATAGATGGGATGCCTTGAGTAAATCGGTTAGAATTCTAAATAAAACAGATGTTAGACATAAAACATTAAGGTAAATGTATTAGGTGCCAACAGCGTATTAAGCCACATTCAGACTACGGCAGCTTGCCACTGTGACATCATTTAAAATGAGCGTTTTAGCCTTTGTTATCTTACGGGTTTAAAACCCGAAATGATGAATGAGGAGAGCAGGACCTGACTGTGAACCTGTGAACTTTCTCATTGGCCAACAACTTGCCAATCACAAGTTTAGTATACCCTGGTTGTGTCATATAATCTCCAGATTTTACTGATTGTGCTAAATATTCTGGAGCAAATTCGTCCCTTCTGCTGGCTTTGATTGATCTGTGGTCTGATGCATCACTCGGTCAAGGCTCTACAAATGCCTAATCTGACCACTGTAACAGATTTAGACTGATCCCAGTATAAACCAGTCCTATTGGAGTCTTTTGTGTATTTTACACAATTACAACAAACAGAACAATCTTCAGTCAGCAGTTTGTGTTGCGTGAGCATCAAATAAGGTGTGGACGATTTTAAAAAGAATACAGCTTCACATCATCTGCCTTATTAGTTTGGTTTTTGATCATTATTTTCCTATGATGTAGCACCATAACTGCAAATCCTCTGATTAAAAATGATACGCAACCAGTTGTTATTCTGACCTGATTATGTTCAGTGGTACACGTGTAAAAGCTGCAGTACTTGTTTTTTTTAAATTTTTGTTTGCAATATTCACATCTCATAATAACAAGAGCCGAGTGTTATAATTAGGCTGAAATTAAATTTGATAAAGATAGAGCTGGTTATTAATCTGGCTAAATTAAAGGATACATGGCAGTGAATTTGTTTTGGGAGGCGTTTCTGCCCACTGAGACTGAGCTTGAATACTTTTCCATGTGTGGGAAACAGAGTGTAATGTTGTCATGGAAATAGTGAGTTACATTGCGGGATGCAACCAAATTAGCTTTTTAAATATATCTTACTGCTGTCTGATTTTGAATCTATGGACAACTTCCTAGAATGACTTTGATGGAGGAAAGATAAAATCCTACAGTGAGTTCCGACCTCCGCTTTTATTTTGTAGTTTTTTCTGATTTTGAAAATAAAGTGCAGACACATGCGTAGCTGTATAGTTGTTAGCTGTTATAGTGTTGAAAGTAGTTGGCGCCATTTCTGTTCTTGCGTGCTGTTAAATGCTTTAAGCTCTTGTACTTGACTATTATTAGTTTAGCTGAATTTGTAACTAGTTCTAACGTCACAAAATGAACAAATAGCAATAAAAGTCTCACCCTGCTTACTCAACAGTAACTGTGTGTCCTCATGTTGCAGGTGGACCGTTATATTTTAGTAGTTTTGCATGTTGGTTCCTGTTTACAGGTCTGTCAGTGTATCATAAACACATGATGATTCATGGGGATAAATGGGCCTTAACACATGGCATGTAGCCAATACACAGCAAAATCTGTGTGTCTTAAAAACCCAAGCAGAAAATGAGACTCTACATCTGGAGAAATTTTAGAAGTAAAAAAAATCAGTTGAAACCCAAAGAAATGCTGCTGTTTTTTTAAAATTAAATTTTATTACTTAATTTTATATATAGATGATTTATAAAAAGTGAAGGTCATTTTTACTTTTCAAAGTGGGCAAAAAAGTGTTTTCCCAGAACGGTGCTTTTTATTATGCATGCTTGGCTGGTATCCTGCACACTGTGCCTATAATTCGGGGGGTCTTTTGCATCGCTGATCATTAGTCACTAACAAATTCTCCTTAGACTTCATTGCTTAAAGTTGTTCTTATTATGAAATACTCAAGGACCAAAACACAGTTTCCTTCTTTATAAAATGACAGTTATTTTTTTAGTCATTTGAATTCTGGGCCTGACACTTTGAGTTCAGGACACCAGCCTTTAACAAAAGTCCTCTCATGATATATTTCTTTGTCCTGTTTGCACTCTAAAGGAACTGCTCTTCTTGTGGTGTTTCTATGCCTTGTGTTACCTGTGAATAACACCCGTTTCCCCTTCCCTCAGCAGCTCTCCCAGCTCCCCCAAAGCACTGAAAGTGAAGCAGGAGGATGGGGTGGAGAGAGTTACAAAGAGATAAGAGAATCCCTAACCAGCTTAGGTAGGAGTATGGGTTGTTTCACAAGGAAGATGGAAGAAGACTAAAATAATTGAACTGAATTTGTTCCCACACACCCAGAGATGCACAGCTTTTGCTGTTCTGGTTGTCTTGCGTTGGTCGATGTTGGCTTTGAACTCTTGTTTTTCAAATTGAAGTTGGAGTCTTGTTGATTTTCTTCATGAGTTATTTGAAGATATTTGTGTTTGGTGCAGTTAATTAAAGTCAGTCTTCTGTGTTGCTTCATGTTGGATGGAGCTGGAGCGGAAATGTGTTAGCTTTGGGTTTAAGATGCCATCAGTGACTTATTAAATGTTGAGTATACAGTTAACTGCATGAGTCCTTTAACATTAAATATACACGTTTAGTGCTTTTATCTCCAGCAATACTCAGATTTGCATGTCAAGACTAAGTTTTTATTAGAATCTTAGATTTATTTCATTGAAGCTTGAGGTTTGTCTGGTTCACAGTTTAAAAATTGTAAATCCATGCTTTGGCAAAGCAGTCGTAATTGATGTCTTTTGTACACGCAGGAAGTTTGCCTTTTTCATCAATAACTGAGAAATCCAGTTGAATCTACATATTTCAGATGGTGATTTGAATGAAAGGTTGGGGCTGTTGCTTCTTGTTGAGTCGTGCTCAGATGGAGGAGAGCTTAGAGAGCTTAAACTAGATTGATGATGGCGCTTCAGTGCTGGAGCTGATCCGTAGGATAGGACGGCACATGATTTTAGAAGTTTCTCTGTAACGTTGCTGATCATTTCAAAACAGCCAACATACGTGATAAACAAAAATAATAAATGGAAAACGATGCATATGTGACCAGCCGGGATGGTGCAACAAAGCATCTGAGATGTAATGTCAGATGCTTTGTTATCATGTTACCCATTCAGCACAAATTTCTAAGAGACTGATGTCCACAGGCAGCAGTTTTTATGCTGCCATTCAAAATGAATGAAGATTCTAAAAGTAATTTTCATTCATAGCCAGATTAGAAATGGTCTTTTTAGTCACTGCCAGAGTTAGATTACTCTCTGCTATTATTTAGTGTAGATATCTGTAAGAGGAATGAACAGCAGTGCTACAGAAACTTAGCATCTTCCAACCCAGTGCACTTCAAGTGTTTTTGTACAAAGGACTTCACTGTAAAATCGAAACTTCCAGCACAGAAAACTGTTCCTGTGGACACAGCATCGAATCTTTAATTTGGTTTAATGGGCAGTACAGCCTCAGAGTAAGGTTGCATCTGAAGAGCACTTAACCTTACTGGATTGTTACTATTCTCCATATACTGAAATTGGATGAATGATTAAAGACAGGATTTTAGTTTGTCTTTCAGCGTATCTTGAGTTTGGATAAGAAGAGACAGTCTTGCACTTTAAAAAAGGAAAAGTTACCTTAACTCATGATCATCAGCTGCGCTCTAAAATGTTCTCTTGAAGCAGCCTGACAGACTCACACGTTCAGACAATTATTTTCACAGCCAAGTTATTTAAAAATTGATGAAAGCGTGGCATTAATGTAAAACCGTTAACGCCTGTAAGGTGCACAGCTACCGGCGACTTGCTACAAACCAGCGAATGCTGCGTTTTTGCCACATTCTTCATTTCGTCTGTGACTAGCAACAAGTAGGAGAGAAATACATGGTTTTGAACCAGCCGGGTTCCACTTACACAGTCTGGGTACGCTTGTAGGTTGCCTATATTTTACCCGTGTTGACCCACTTGGCATTGCCCACCAGCAGCTGTAGATGTCTCGCTCTTTTCTTTGTGTTGTTTGTGTGTATCAGTCTGCCTGTACTTCCAGGAAAAGGACAGCTTTCAACACAAAAAATCTCTGAAACATTCCCCTTTAAACCATGCAATAAGTGATACTGATCCCCGTCTGCACAGAATCCGTTAAGACCTAAAATTACCTGTGAAGATTATTGTGAAATGAATTGGTCTCAGTGGATTATTTTAATTCCAAGCGTCTGTGTGGCCCACAGGCAAGTGGTTTCTTTTGCAACAAACTATATTTTTCTCATTCACAGTTCAGTTTGTACTAAAAGGTAGCAATACGAGAACTGTAACAGCAACCTTTAGCACTGGCTTAAACTATAAGTTGGTGCAAAAATTACAGTTGTCACCAAACTACCATTATTTGAACCAAAAAGACATTAAATATTAAAAGTAACCTAACCTGACAGCAGCTATAACAGTGTGTGTCAGGTAATGAATGATCAGGAATAATTAGGAACCTCTCTGCAGTCTGAGGAAACAACACACAGGGTAGGTGATTAGTTATTACAGGATACAACCGATAAAATCCATGCAAATATTTTGTGAGTTTAAAATATTTTTAGACTGACCTAAAATGACCCGATCTTAAGTCATTTTACCGCCACTGACTTCCAGCCTTGTAATTTCACTGGAGGAATTTGCTGCATTTATTTTTGAATCGGGCTTCATCTTTTAGATTTTTCAGATCCAAAACGCCCATCGGGCTATAACCCGACGGGCGGGGCTGAGATAGATTTTGGTCGCCCGACCGGAGATATCGCTAGTTGTGGGACATCGGGCTAGCGATTTTGCGAGCCCTGAGATCTGACCAATTGGATCACTGCATTTCGCAACAGGTGTGCTCGTAACTCAAATCGCGCACTGTTACTGAATACACAATGAGATGGAAATGGTAAAATAGTCCTATTTAACCTCAGGCGCACGGTTAGATGCTGCTCCAGGTCAGTCGGCTCTCTCTTAAATGATTCCTCTCCATTTTCAGATAAGGTCCCAACTCAAACAATTAGTTCATTACCAGACCTCTGGAGAACTTCAAGACATGTTGAGGAGGTAGTTTAGCCATTTAAACCAGCTGTGTTGGATCAAGGACACATCTAAAACCTGCAGCACACTGGCCCTCGAGGCCCCTGATTTAAAATGCTGCTGCTGCTCCTGAGAACTGGATGCAGACAGAATCTGTTTCCTCCTTTTCTTTTTGGAAACATCAAGACCAGCTTATGATCGCTTCATGTCTACTCCTTTATTTATTTGTTTGTTTATTTTTTTAACCAATTTTAGCAAAAATCCGACCGGTTCGGTGTGTATATATGTTACACGACAAGTTTGGATCTGGAAATTTCTGAATTTCGTGTTGTTGTTTTTTCACATCACATTCGGTGTGTAACAGATTTACTCTACAGGATACTTCAGATGTACGTAGCTATGAAAGCTGTAAGATTAATTATTAAACGTGAATTTGTATTGAAAACTTTTATTGGGAATTATTGGCAACTGTTTCGATGCCGTTTTTATTTTCTCCTTTTTTAATGGATGTTTTAAACTTAAACGTGCTGCTTCGTTTATGTTTTTTGCATTTGCTGCAATATCAAACGAGAAATTTAACGTCTACTTCATGAAGCTGACGCCATTAGCTGCTAGAGTCACACACAGGGACTCGGATACTTTCTTAGAATATTTATTATTCTTAGAATATTTGTATAATGCCAGGACAGTTTGAGAGTGGACAGGAAGGCTGGGGGAGAGACACAGTAAACAAACAGGGGCAGATTCAGACCCTTAAGCTGCATAGCTCAGTGAGCTGTACCCAGCATGGTTACTTTTATGAGAGCTAATAGAGGACCAGTTATAGAAGCTCTTCCCTTATTCAGGGGCCACCACAGCAGGTAGTTGTGCACGTCTGATTTGGCAGACTTTTACACCGGATGCCCTCACTGACACAAACCTCAAAGGGATTTGTGTCGCCTAATAGGCTCGAAACAGATGTTTTCTACACAGCAGAGAGCCTCATTGACTAAATGTGTAATAGATCCACTGATCTAGGATCAGTTATGGCTTTTAAAAACAATTCTGTTAGACAGTAAAGGAGCAGAGGAAATTTCCTTACCTTATACTTATAAATGTGGCACGATGGTCCTTTGTAACAGTGGATTCTAATGTCCCTTACGTATCATCTCAGGTTAGTGTGGAAATTTAAAGATATTAATCTGAAAAGTCCAGAGTCCAGTTAGAAAATACTGCTGGATATGTAACTTATTTTTAAATGGGTTTTATCTTGTTTATTTACTTAAAGTCTGTTTGAGTCCGACTGCTAAATACAAAGAGATGAAGTTACTCTTTATATGTTGGAAGTATTTGCAGGTTGAGAGAAAATAATTAGGCTGGTTAAGTAGTCTGACAGAAACCCTTTAAATCTGAACACATGTTACACGAATGAAGCAAAAAATTGGCCAAGCAAAGATTTAGTGTTTATTTTAAGAGCTACATGAAAGCATTCATCACATTCCATGTTAAATGCATTATGTTTTAAATCTTGCTGAAAAGTGCGACACTTTGCACTTTGCAATATTTGAGACCCTGCAGTGGCAGAAAAGTCTGCAGAAGTTAAGGTGGTGTTTCTGTGAGGACTGCATGTAGTGGCTGCTGGTGTAATGTAATTACACATTAACAAAATAAACTAATTCAGTTTGTTTTTTTCCGCTGCTACATTTCAGTGCTGTGAAACGTTTGAGCTCAGCCTGACTGACATAGAAAATCACAAAGCTCTCTGCTGAGCCGTCGGTTTGAGAGAGACGTTTCATTCAGGAAGTATGAATTGATCATGTCCTGGTTTCTATATCTGCAGTGAAATGCCACACGCGTGCTAGCATGTGGCCGATGCTTGTTTGGTGCCTCGAGTGAAGAACGGCATCTCTGTTAAAAGTGGTGAAGATTGCAGCTTTGCTTAAATGATCCCTCTGTCGCACCACCTTATCACTTTGTCTCATGAAGAAATTTGCCAGATTAAATATAACCTAATCATTTACACTCTTCGTCATCATCATGACATCCGCAGGTTACCAAAGTTACTAATAAATGATAAAACCTTTGTTATAGCAGAGTTACAAAGTGCTTCACAATTATTTATCAAGCTTTACAAACATAAAACGGCTCAGGTAGAACTAGAGGTTTAAAAAAGTGAAGAAAGAACGAGGCAGGCTTTAACGTATCTATCCACTTATGTCCACTGATTATGGATAGTGGTAGACTAGATTATGTGATATGTGGATAAGGTTGAACATGAATGGCAGGGATGAGCTGCACAGTGGGACGTTAACCCTCTGGCTTTTGTCTCAGTCCTTCTCACTCTCACATCATCATGTGCTGTCGAAGAAAAGCTTTTAAAGTAGTTGCTGTAATACTTGTGAAGATGGGTGTAGTCTGATCGCACGATGGTCTGTAATTTGCTCCTTTCAGTTTCTGTCTATTCCATCGAGCATTTTCAAAATGTGCGTGTGGGGGGGTCACAGTATTATGACAGTAGTACATAATTATCTACAGTGTTTGCATACTTGCCTAAATTCATAATCTGTTCATCAGAAACATGCACGTGTGTTTTACTTACTCAGTGCTTTCTAAATGTCTATAGAGGGACACAAACCACCATAATCACAGTGATGCTACTGTGCTGCTCATGTCTTCTGTCTAGAAGTACAAGGATGAGTGCAGTTCGGTAACAGTTGCAGGTAGTGTTGTGCATATCTTTCACACACAGCCTGTGCAGTGTGTGATCAGTTGCCTGGAGACTGGTCCACACTGCAGCAGGTGATGTATGAGCATGTGTTTTTTTTTGTTTTTTTAATTCTTTGGTGTGAAAGTATGTGCTCAGTAGGGTTTCTGGAAAGGGTGGAGAATCTCTGTGAAGAAGACTGTCTGCTAAATGTTCACGACAGTTGTCTTTGCTTTTCATACCCAGACCCAACTTGACTCATTAGTTAAGTTGCTGCTGCTTTTGTTGTTAAAGCTAAATCACAGTTTAAGGGTCACGTAGAGGAAGTGTCTGCCTTTACTGTACAAGGAAGAGACCTTAAAGGAAAGCACAGGGAGAATACAAAAGTAAAAAAAATATATAAATACATCGTCAGCAGACGAATGGAGTGAAGATGAAACACCCAGTTAATTTATTCACCAAGCCGTTTTCCTTTCTAATTGAATCTTTTAAAGGACTGTTTATGTGTCCTGGTGCCAGTATTCAGTGTTGTTTCAGTTCGTTATGTGTAATTTTCCATTCAGACTCCCTACGGCGTCACATCACAAAACAAGTCACCTCTAAACAGTTTAAATGGTCCACTCAAGAGCCAACAATTCCTGACAGACAGAGCTGAACACAGCATCTCAGCTTATGATCCTAGTGATCACAGGGAAGAACCATCGCTAGCAGGTTGCTGGATCATTGGAGGAGCTTATTTTATGTATTTATGTATTTAGGTTTTAATTCTTGTAGTAGATAATCGCAAGAGACAGAACTCTGAAGGAGGAAATAGTTGGTCTTTCTGCAGGGCTGATCTAACAGTGGCATCATTTCAAACAGGGCTTGAAGCCCTCTGTTATCCCCAGAAAGCTGTGTGCCCAGTGTTACAATGGCAATAGTAGTTGAGTTACAGTACTCGTAGTTTTACGTGTACTTGCCGTAAGTTGTCGCTCAGTGTGCACATTTATTAATCTAAGATAAACAACAAAGGTGACATGCTTTGTTTCCAGGGTGCAGTTACTTTAATTATTTAATAGTCTGACGATTGCTTTTTAAAGTAAATGAATAAAGTTACTAAAGTTTGTCTGCAAGCTTGAGTCTGTAAATGGCATACTGCAGTTCTCACAGTCACACCATGTTAAGTCTTCATACTTTACAGTTTCTGCTGTAAATTTCTTGTCTTGAAAATTTCTAGTGGACTTATTTCAGCTTCACTTTCCCTTGCATATGTATAATGTGTATATATTGTAGTTTGCAGCTTCATGTGTTGGCAAAATTTCAAAACTACCACCAGCTTTACTTGTTTAGCTTCACTTGTATCATATCTAATGACTTTTAAAAAAAATGCTGGCAGTTTTAGAAAAAGCTCTACATGATATGTTACCTTAGATAAGTTTAACTTTGACTGCAGCTGAACTTATGTAATTGGAATCACTCCTCCACAGTCCTCTCTGTGATAAAGAAACATCATCAGACCAGCTCCTCTGTTGTACTTTGACTCCATCTGCTGGCTGTTTGCAGAATTGCATCATCAACTAGAAATTCTGACTTTTCTTAGCAGGCTGTGTAAATACTTGTGGTGAAGGGCTCCCTTTCATTTGCTTAACCACAACTGCATTGCTGTTGTGCACTTGTACAAATATACAAAAGACTGAGTCAGTAATAGGGCTGCACGATTTTGCATAAAATGAGAATCACGATTTTTTTGGCTTAGAATTGAGATCACGATTCTCTCACGATTTACTTTTCCAGTATAAATATTTATTGCACTTATTAACTGCACATCAACTTCGTAACAGTTGAGACTGAACATAAAAACAACAAATGTCTCACGCTTTGTTGTTGTACTGCTTGAAATTCCGTCTCCACCGTTGCTCCACGCTGCGTGTATAGAGCAGGTAGTGCAACAATAGAAAAATAGTTGCGGGACGGCACTGCATAGCGTTTGTCTAGGGTGTTGATCATTTTCCTAAATCCCTCGTTTTGCACCGTGTTGATGGGAGCCATATCTTTGGTCAGGTGATAAGTGATAGCCTCCGTAATTTCTTTGTGCCTGCGGGAGTTCGACGGGTATAGGGAAGCGCTGTATAAGGTTCCCGTTATTGATGTTTGGGTGGTTGACCGGGACGGATTTTCTCCTGTCACTTTCTCGTCATCCTTGACGTGCTCTCCGTTGTTTTTTCCCTGCTAATTTTAGCATCACACGGCACAGCTTCTGTATCACGTGGTATAAGGCTCCGCCCTTGTCATTTGTTGAGCAGGAAGAGTGAGCGCTTGTTTTCATGCAGAGTACGTCCCGGATCAAAATCAAAATGCGGTACAATCGTCGTCGTCTTTTTTTTTTTTTTTTTAATTGTTGTCATTTGGAAATGAGATCTCACATAAGTATGAATCGAGATCGCGATTTTCTAACGATTGATCGTGCAGCCCTAGTCAGTAATAAATCTTTGAGCCCCAGCAAAGATCTTCCTGATGGGATTTTGTATTTTAACATGGCACTTGTGTATCTAAACCTCACAAGAAAGCTTAAAAAAAATCTTCAAGTTTAATCTTCGTCAATGCACTTTCATGAGTACAATATTAGCATTAGCAGCTGTCTAGTTAAACTAGATGTCAGTGATATGAAGAGATTTTGCTGCAAATGGGTGCACAAAAGTAATGTCTACCAAAAAGTTCTGTATGAAACTAAGTCACTTTTAGTGCTGCACAGAGTTTCAAAAGTACATTTGAAGGTGCCTAACTGGCAAATATTTTTACTGTCAAAGCGCTGAAATGCTGCCTGTTTAAATGAGAAAAGCCTGTGAGGCTGTTACTTTCAAGTGTAAAGTGCTCAGCCAAAAAATGTCCATGAAAGCAAGTACAATGATTTAATCATAATGATTTAAACAAACTAAACCTAACACTGTAATACCCATCTCTCTTCTCTCAATATTAAGCCTATTTCTGACATTTCTGATTTATTTATGAAATAGTTTTTCTGTGCATGCCATAAGGTTTTTTCCTCTGTGAGATGAAATCACCTTTTCCATTAGTACCTACTCTGCTTAACTCGCCACAGTTTTTGGGGTTTTCCATTAGGTCATAGTACCCGGTACCAGGTACTAAAATAGTACTGCTCGGCCGATCTACCAAGTGATCCGATACTAAAATGTGACGTCATCAGATTGCATGCCACCGATTGGCTGGTCAGTGGTGTCACTTGATGAGTCATGAGTCTCTCGTTTCCGAAAATCAAAACCGCCATTTTTGAAACAACGCTGTGGTCCCCGAGTCTGACGAAAAGCCACAGACCGAGCAGTGATCGACGTCCACCTTTGCTGTAGCGTTCGTATCGCATACTAAATGCGTCACAGGACGCTCAGCAGCGTTGCTATGACGATGACCATTCACATTTAAGCTGTACTCTATTGTAATGGAAAAGCAGTCGATCCAAGTCGAGTCGTGGCGAGTTAATCTGAGTAGGTACTCCAGGGAAAAGGGGCCTAACCCTCACAATGTCCAGGTTAATTTGCGGGGAGGCAAAGAATTTAGTGCTGGTAACGCAGGAAGACATCCCATCAACAGACCAAAACTGTTGGCCTGTATTTAGACTACAAACAAGACTGGCAAACTGTCTTTTAAAAAACATGATCTGAATCCTTTTACTGAAGCCAGGACAGGCTTGTCCTCATCCTGACTAGTTACCAGGGTGCTTTACTGCTTACTCAGGTAAGGTCCTGTAGCTTGAGTTGTTGCTCTTTTGGTCTGAGTTTTTGGGGAATTGAATGCAAGTACATAAACAATGGATTTTAAACAGTTTGGTTCACAGGGGCACAAACCTGGGACATGTCATACAAAAGCAGTACTGGCCATACAAGTCAGGACTGTTGCTGTTCTTGTTGTTATACCTGTGCTGTATACCTGCAGGACTGGTCCGCATACATTTAATTCAAGCAGTGTGCTTTACCTTATTTAACAGAAAACTCTGGATTTTGCTGATATTTCTGACCTGAATTTTGAATTTGGCTAAACTAAATAGCACTTTAAAAAATTGTTACTTTTTTTAGTAAACCCAGAAATCTTTTTTGTTTGGCAAATATTTGTTTATGTGGAGTAAAAACCCCACTCTGGCCTGCATATATAACAGACACTGGCACATCTTTATAGATGTCAGCTGTGCAGGCCAAAATATCTAAGAGTTGCTAAGTGGTGTAAGTTGTAAATAAGGAAGAACCTTTCAGTTTCAGAGTAGTACAAGTATTTGACATTCTGGTGTTTGGATTAGTTTAAGTAATCTAAGTTACTTCTAGCTCTTGATTTATGTTAATTTACAGAAATGTATGTGGGACTTTTGAAGTCTAGCATAGATAATCCACTCTGCCATCCATGGGTGGCAGTGTAAACTAGTAAAGTGTTAAAATAAAGATGGGAGATAAATCCAAAGAAAAATCTCACTAAGCCATCAGAAGCTCTTCAGTGTATCTTGACACACATTTTCCAAAGTAGGATGTCATTCTTCAGTTCATGTTGATCTAGGGCTGGGCGATATGACCCAAAATTCATATCTCGATATTTTTTAGCTGGATGGCGATATAAGATCTATATCTCGATTTTTTTTTAAAGCCATAAGTTAAGAACAAAAAGAGAGTTCTTAGTCACACTGTGTCCCAGATGTCACACGGGCACTTTTATTTACATACAGCGTAGATGTACATGAAGAAATTACTCAAAAATAAATTATCAGCATTTATTAAATAATCATGGTCCATAAATAAAAGAAAACAATGTTGTTTTTGTGCATAACAAAAAGCTCACAATTGTGCAGTCAAAATGTAAACTAATAGACGCTGAGCATAATAACAAAGAGACAGATTTCACAGCTGCACCACGTCTCTGAACAGGTGCCGTTTGTGGTCCTTATACACACACAGTACGTATCACTCCGCGAGGCTCCTCCTCGGTAGCTGTAATCCTCCGACAATCCATCAAGTGGTGCAGCTCCGTAGCTTAGCAAAGTCATATTAAAACATTTTTTGACAGATTGCCGAGCGCTGTGTACCACATAAAATCGGTTCGCGGTCAGTAAGCACAACCAGAATTCATACATAAGGCGCACTGTCGATTTTTGAGAAAATGAAAGGATTTTAGGCCGTGCAGCCCCTCCTGGCTGCATGTCGTTAGCGCGGTTAGCTCGTTAGCGCGGTTAGCTCGCTAACACATTGACGCCGTCCAGCCCCACGCACGGTAACTCGCTAACGGAGATTTTCCGCTTTCATCTTGTCATTGCCTGCAGGTGAAGCGATGGGGGAGGAGGGGGAGTTGTGTTCAGTGAAGGAGAGGCGAGGCAGAGTAACGTTGCGTAGAGACGGAAGTGGACGAAAGAGAGGCAAACCTGCGGCTCCACAAGTATAATTATAACGTAACATAGACTATATCGATATAAACGATATTGCCACATCTTATATCTCGTATGAAAATATATCGATATTTTTAAAAAAAACTCGATATATCGCCCAGCCCTATGTTGATCCATCGTCATCTAAAAAGAGACCCTTCAACTCAGGATCTAAATGTTCCAACGTAGGATGAGGATGGGACTCACTAAGAACACATTTGTATAAATTTATAGCTACACTTAAACTTTAACACACCTGTCTAGACAGTCTATATATAGCTCTGCTATAAATCTGTTTCGCACACAGGATCTGCTTGGGCAGTGAAGTGTTTTTATTTTTTTTCACGTATTGGAGACGAAGACAACAGCAGCAGAGATCGATTGCTAGTGGATAGCCCCCTGAGTCTTATTTGAAAGGTTTGGCTGTTTTCAACCCGCTACAACCGGCTCTTCCCATCCTGCGTTTCCCTACCAGTGTGTGCCTGCCCCAACACCGGCACCGCCAGAAATAGAATTCAAACCTGTGGGAAACATGAGCGATATTCCTCTGTGTGGGTGTTGGAGTGTTTTTGCTGACGCGGTCTTATTTTGCCCTGCACTGACACTCTCCCCTGAGGAAATGTTGCTCTTCTGCTTTTTCTTGCATATCACACTAATGCACAGTCATCAAGGTCATAGAACGTGGAGCTGTTTATGGTTTATGTCTGTGCTGGAAGAAGATGAACCTCTGAAATCACTGAGATGTTTGTCTTTCCAGCGTGACAAAAAAATCAGTCTTCCTGCTCAGTGTGTTAGTGCCTAATTGTTCCATACGGTGGACTGTGTGAAAGCATCTACATTTGTTGTTACTCTGCTCTTTTAGTCTTTAGGGTTTAATTTGTCACTTTGCCTGTATTTTAATTATAGAAGAATATCTATACTAGTAGTGCTACTAGTTGTCTAACTCCAGAGTGTCCTGCAGGCTGGTGTGATCATTACAGTTTTTAATCTGTATTCATGAGTTTGCTCACTCCCGCCCTCAGCCGTAATTTTGATCTTGTCTGCAAAGCTGTTAAATTTCATGACTTTATATCGTGCAGTAATTGCGATGTTTGTTCACAGACATGAATAATAACAGCCACACTGTTGCAGATAGTAAAATAATTGTTTTTTTAATTATTTGGCCCTTTTAGTTTTTGAATTCTTGTTTAAATCCACAAGAAAGTGATGATGCTGTCTCCATCTGTCATGTCTGTTGTATCCTCCTTTAACAGAACTAAGCTTTAAAAAAGCAATTATTTATTTATTTTCTTTTTTGTGCATGTCATTAATTTGTAAATCTGAGGAACGGGGAAATAAGACGATTTACTTAAGAGCCTCCATCCAGTCTCTTTTATGTTTTTTTTAACCCTCAGTGCTGTTCCCCTTTTGTTACTGTGCTCTGCGATGTTGTTGCTCAAGTCACTCAAAATATTTTTTTCTCTTTGCTTTACTTTCAGTTCTACAAGCATGTTGTCCAGAGTGTAGAGAAGTTCATACAGAAGGTGAGTTAATGCTTTAATTAGAACCATGAGCCACATCCAGGCAGGTGCAGAGATATTCGTATGTTGCTCTGCTGTTCATATATCTCAACACCAGCTGTCTTTCTTCGACAGTGCAAGCCAGAATACAAAGTCCCAGGGCTGTATGTCATCGACTCGATCGTCAGACAGTCCCGACACCAGTTTGGCACAGAGAAGGACGTATTTGCCCCGCGCTTCAGCAAGAATATCATCTCGACGTTCCAGCACCTCTATCGCTGCCCTTCAGATGATAAGGTTAGACCATTTTTAATAGGTTTTCTGTTCCTCTCTGTGGCTTCTCATTTCTCGGTTTCCCAGGACATTATTGTGACATACAGGGCGTTCGAATGAGTGCGATCTGTTTTGTGAATGAGTATGAATGTCTCGTGTGTGATCGGTCACAAAAATATTTAAAGATCATGTGTCTGAGAGAAGGTTTTTGAGTAAATAATTTGTCTTATTGTTTTTGTGTCATCCAAATTCCAGAGTAAGATTGTGAGAGTCCTGAATCTGTGGCAAAAGAATGCGGTTTTCAAGAGTGACATCATTCAGCCTCTGTTGGATATGGCAGCGGGGATTCCTCCTCCCAGTGTCACACCCGTCATGCCCAGCAGTGCTGCCCCGGTCAACAACACTACACCCGGTCAGTAGAAGCACATTAAACACCACAGTAGCAGTGATTAGAAGAGCAAATCTGAACTTTAACATATCTGAACACGGCAACCTTGTGATTCTCTCTGTGTATCCAGGGACCCCGGCTACACCGGCCACTCCAGCCAACATAGTGCAGGGTCTGCCTGACTGGGCTTCGCAGATTACCAACACCGACACTGTGGCTGCTGTGGCCCAGATCTTGCAGAGTCCCCAGGGACAACAGGTAAGTGAACACATCCTCCCAAAAAGTGTTTACATCAGAGCAGCATGTGTAGCTGTCGGAGTAAGAAGGTGTTTAACTTACTTTGTTGTCGCCTGTTACAGCTCCAGCAGCTGGTGCAGAGTCTGCAGATGCAGCAGCAGAAGCCCCAACCGTCCCTGCTGCAGGCCTTGGATGCTGGCCTAGTGGTGCAGTTGCAAGCTCTGACAGCTCAGCTCACTGCGGCAGCTACTGCCAACAGCCTCAACCCCCTGGAGCAGAGGGTCTCCTCTTTTAATAAGGTAATGCTGCAGTCAGCAGCTGTGAGTTTATTTTTATGCTTCTGTGGCAGCCAGAGCTGGAGGCGTTATGTTTTTGAGTTGGGTCCATGTATATATGCACATCTCGGTTTTATTGGAGTTTTGTATTTGCAAAAACATTTGCATTCATTGAAACAAAAAACACTTTTCTTTTTGTAAGAATTCATTGGCCAGCGAGAAAGAAATGAAACAGAAATCTATAAAAGAGTTAAAACACAAAGTTAGTGGAATTTTGTATGTAAACAGTCAAAGGTCTTGTGTGCATGGATGTTGTTGAAGGCATGCATCCTTGCTTCATTTGAATTCTCTTTACTTCTACTCACATTTTGTTTCTGTTGCAGAAACTTTTGGGTCCTTTTGACTTTGGGAACGATTCAGAGCGTAATGAAGAATCTAAAAAGGACAGCTCAACATCTCAACTGTGAGTTCAGTGTGTTTGACGTTTGTTTTAGTCCTTCATTAATAGTGATTCTGCTGCTTCCACCTGAGAGTTTGTGTCTAATCACGCTGCTGACTGCTTCCAGGCCCATGGTGTCGGAGCCCATTAACAGCTCCCTCTTCCATCAGTTGGCTGAGCAACTTCAACAGCAAAACCTGGAGCAGTTTCAGAAGCAGCTGCTGGAGCATCAGCAGAAGGTAGAGCACACACACACAGAGCGGCCTTCTTGTTCAACATTATGTTTGTTCTGGATTTATGATTTGCTACAACTTGCATTCTGCATTTTTTTGCAGGCAATGAACATAGAAGGGCAGGACTCGATCTTTGGGCAAGAGAACTCAGTTTCGAATGCTCAGAGCAGCAGCCAGCCTCAGCTTCCAGAGCCAGAGAATAAGATCGACGACTCCATAGACAACCAGCAGCAGGTATGCCCGTGGGCCATTACTGCAACTTTACACTAACTTAGAGGTTGGTGTATGCACTTAATATTTGGAAAGAAATGCATGTCTAAAAGCAGGACTGCATTAAATGATTAGTTAGCTCTAGAGATGGGCTTTACCTGAAATTACCCATGGGTTTTCTAGGACATGGATCTAGATGAAGGCCCGGATGGGATGGAAGAGGAAATCTTTGAGGCTGAAGAGAAGAAGACCTTGAACACACGGTCTAGAACAAGGTCAAGGTCACGCTCCAGGTTGGTTTGACTTTTGATACATGGGTTTGATGTTTAAAAGGAACATGCTCAGGGTTTAATATTAGCATGACAAAAAGTCAGTATGGAGAGAATTCCCAAAAGGTTTGGCATTGTTTCTCCCCAGGTCTCCAAAGAGGAGACGGTCTAGGTCGCGCTCCGGCTCACGGAAACGGAAGCATCGAAAACGGTCGCGGTCACGCTCTAGAGATCGCAAGAGGAAGTCCTCGCGGTCTTATTCTAGTGAGAGACGCGCCCGAGAACGAGAGAAGGAGCGGCAAAAGAAAGGACTTCCTCCCATACGGTCCAAGACTCTCAGTGGTAAGAGGAAGTCATTGTTCTGTTCTGTTAAATATTTTAAGTTTACCACCTGCAAACCTTTTTTTTTCCCTGATGAGTAAAAGTCCCATTATTTTTTCCCCATCTCGTTACCTAGTGTGCAGCACAACTCTGTGGGTGGGCCAGGTGGATAAAAAGGCCACTCAGCAAGACCTCACCAATCTGTTTGAAGAGTTTGGCCAAATTGAGTCCATCAATGTAAGCAGACCTCTCCCTCCTTTACCCTCTAATTTTCTTGCAGTGTGTAGTTTTGATCTCTTAACAAGAAACGTAATGACGGTGCCCCAGCCTGTCATTACTGTAGCTGTTCCTAATGATCTGTCCTGTGTGTTTTTTAAATGCCTGTGTTACTATCCTTCTTTCACCAGACACACAAATCTGCCAGTATTCTCCGCTACACTCTTTTGCTCTCTTTAACCTCCCCTGTCCTCGTGTCTCTCTGCAGATGATCCCTCCCAGAGGTTGTGCCTACATCTGTATGGTCCACAGGCAGGATGCATACCGTGCCCGTCAGAAGCTCAGCACCGGCACGTTTAAGATTGGCTCCAAAATCATCAAGGTCCACATTACCTATACAGTTTATTCCATTGTGTTCTTTGTTCGTTCTACACGGTGAAGCTTTAGATTTAGGTGCACATGGTTGTATATTACAGGAAGCTACTATTAAAAAACAATAATAATAATCTGTTATCTTGACCTTTTGTGCGTCTTTGATCCAGATTGCGTGGGCTCTGAACAAAGGTGTAAAGCAGGAGTACAAGCAGTTTTGGGATGTGGACCTGGGTGTCACGTACATACCTTGGGAGAAGGTAAAGCTGGATGACCTGGATGGCTTTGCCGAAGGAGGAATCATCGACCAGGAGACTGTCAATGACGGTAAGAGGAAAGGAGCCTTTCTTTGGCACAGACTCAGGCTCTGTTAATTCTGTGGCGGTGTTTGTTGAAATAAAAGCAGGACAAACATGCGAGTTTGTGCACAAATGATGAAAACAAAACAGTTATCCAGGCAGACAAATCTTGGCATTTCATCATCTAAGTGAATTTACTCTCTGCTCCATTCCCTTTATTTATTATCCACTGGAAAACTCGGTGAGGAATAAGATTGAGTTGGAAAGAAAGAACTGAACTCCTTAATCCAAACAAATAATTGAACAGTATTTGTTTTTTGTTTTTTTTTTGGTCTGTGTCTGCAGAGTGGGAAGCTGCCAAGAATACTGAACAAGCCAAGGAAGCTGCAAGTCAGCCAGTAAGCACTGAGACTACAGCAGCATCTAACACCCAAACCGAGACCTTCAACCAGCAGGTTACCATGATGCCAGTGCAGGTACAGTCTGCCTGTAAACTGTAAAAGGAGTACACCTCCATGATTTGATTCTGATTAGTTTAGCTACACTGTTGTAAACCATTAAGAAACTTTGAGTTGCTGAAATGTGTTAAGGGATTTGTGTATCATAAAACTTGGGAGGTTACACTATTTTTCTTTTAACAGCGTTTTGTTTACACAGTCTTATATCCCTCGTATTCAGCTTCCGGTTGCACAGGCAGTTCCCAGTGCGGTCGGTTTGGTGCCTCCTGCCTTCCCTGTCACCATGGGCATACCTCCGCCAGGTTATGGGCCGCCGCCACCCTTCATAAGGGCAAGCTTCAATGCCTCACAACCTCCGCCAGGTAAATGATGCACGTGTTGTAAAAAGATGAGGCCAAGAAAAATTGACCAGCTTACACAAATGATTCTTTCTTGTCCAGGTTTCATGCAGGCTGCTCAGACAGCAGGAATGGCCTCAGCATCTGCCTGTGAGTATCTATATGCTTCACCTATGACCAGTACATGGATGTGAGTTTGAAAGTGGAGCTCCCTATTAGACTGTCAGGTTTAAATATGTTTTTGTTTTGTTTTTTTTACCTGTAGCTCTGGTTCAGCCTTCAGTGGGCTCCAGCCAAGATGCTGTCAAGGATTCACCATTCGGTGCTATGATTCCTCCAACAAGCACCATCCCAGGTAGCTTCATGCCCTCGGCTATCCCAGGAGCTGGCGTGTTCAACCCAGTGGGAGTGCAAACTCAGCAGGCCGCTAATGAGAAAACACAGTCTGCAGAGGGCATGGATGCTACTGCAGAGCTCACGCTGCAAGGTGACACATCGTTAATGTGTTTGAATAGTTTTATTTCTAGTATTCATTTTTATGTCTCCTTTTTTTAACAATTCTGTCTGCACTTGTGTTCATCTCCAGGCATGCAGAATGCTGTCCGCAGTGGAATGGGTCTGCTGGGCATGCACCCTACAGCTTCCCTCACCCACCCCCTGCATCAGTCTGGACTGAGTGGGCAGAGGATGCCTGGCCTGCTGCCTTTGGATGTGCGCCCCAACCTGCTCCAACCCGGAGCCGCTGCTCGCTTCCCGCTGCTCATGCAGCAGGCCCATGCCCAGCAAACCCCTGGCCTCCTAGACAGTCCAATCCAAGCTCAATCCCGCCCCAGGGCTCCCTTCCCTCAACTGGACCCCTTCCACCGGCCCCCCAACATAACCAGTGAAAATGTATCCAAAACAGAAGATGAGTCGTCCTCTGGAGCTGACGAGGGCAAAGACCAGGACTACCGCTTTCCTCCGATGGAAAAGCAGAGCACGGGTCTGCTGCGGACCCCTCCCCCAGAGCATAGGGAGCCCCTTGCAGGATCAGGAGCAGGCGTGAGACCACCTTTGCTCCAGACCCCAGGTACTCAGCCAGCCAGATCAAGCCTCGTAGGCCGTCTGCAGGCCCTTGCAGGGTTTACACCCGATAACCGCTGGAACCAAGCCAGAGGGGACTTTGATGAACGTGATGGCATGCGAGGAGGCCCCCAGGCCCCAGGTGGTCCAAAGGGCTTCCCGGAGGCTGGTCCCACACCTGGGCAGAACTTCCCCAGCCGCTTTGATAACCGTCCCGGGACAGCAGCCGGTGTTTCTGTAAATGCTGGAGCTGTTGGGGGGCCACAGGCTTGGAACCGTAGTGGTAATGCCGCAGCTCCTTTTGAGAGCGAGCTCCATCAAGACCTAGATGAAAGAAGACGCCCATGGGACAGGCAAAGAGATAGAGATGAAAGAGATTTTGACTTCAGGAGGGAGATGAATGGTAACCGCCGCAGCCGCGAGAGGGAGCGCGAGAGAGACAGGGGCCGCGACCGCACCAGAGAACACGAACGCGAGCGAGACCACGACAAAGAGAGAGACCGCGAACGTGGAGGCTCAGCACCCCTTCTCCCTCTGCCCACACCTCTTCTACCAACTCCACCTCTCAATCCTAACCTGACACTGAACCAAGGCAAAGTGCTTGCTCCGCTTAAACTGAACCCTCAGATTCAGCCACGATTCCAGCCCCCGCTTTTGCCTCAAGCTCAGGGCAAGCTCCCTCTGCTGGGTCTTAATCAGGCAGCGCCTCAACTTCAGATCAGGTCTCCTCCTCCATCACAGAACCAAGCAGCCGTGCCCGAGCCTGAGTCAGAAATCCCAACTCCATCCGAGGCCCCCCAGGCACAGCCGACACCCTCGACGCTTTCGCACGACCCGTCATCTGACGGCGAAGGTCAGAGCACATTGACTGAGGCGCCTCCAAAGTCAGAGTCGTCGCCACAACCAGAGACTTCTCCACGCACAGATTCACCATCCCAGCCTATAGCCCAGTCCGCCTCTCAGACCACTGCTTCTTCTGACAGTGAAACCCCTAGCCATGCCTCACCACCTGCTGAGGCATCGTCCCAGGACTCATCCATGGCCTTCACACAAGCTGCCAGCCCCCCCGAAGATACGACTCACTCTGCGGAGGAGCAGAAAAGTGGACAGAAGGATGAGGAGGAGTCACAAGAGAGACCCTCCTCTCCCCAACCGCCGGGGGTCAGTGGACCTGAGCTGGACAATGATCAGAGTGAGCCCGTGGAGGATGCTGCAAGTCTGCCAGTGGTAGACACTGTCACAGACACTGAGGGGACATAATCATCACTCAGTAGGTAAAAGATCATTTTGTAAAGTTGTCTCTTCTTCTCTGTACTCATGTCAGCAAACTACCACCACCACACGGGACATGACGAATACTGACTCACACTGTCTGATAACAAATGATTTTATCCTCACAGAAACCAGTGTACTTAAATAGAAGGCTCATTAGCTGATTTATGGTTAGAGACTTTTGTTTGTATTTTATTTCCTTTTTTCCTTTTTTTTAAGTTGTAATGCCACACCACCCATTTTAATTATGAGCTTGGTGAATTTTATCAAATTGCCTGCCAAAATGTTTCAATTGTATATGGGGAAATTTAGCTTTGACCTTCCTATGGAAGAGAGTAAGAAATCCTGGCTGTTCGACAACGGATTGATATACTTGAAAATGGCAGCTGTTGGCCCAATTTCTGTCTCCTCTTCTTTTAAAATGCTACTGCAAAGTTTTCAATGAATGCTTTTGTGGTGTCTTGCAATGCTTTTTTTTCTTCTTCTTTTTTTTTTCTCCTGAGCAGAACAAATGGCCTCCATACATTAAAACCAGAACAGCTGCTTATAATTGGAAAAAAAAAATGAGCATTTTAAATAGAAAACATGAAAATGTTGTATCCCCAAAATAAATGTCTGTAATTTGTTTCTAATTATCCAGTGAACACAAACAGAACATTACATGCCCGGGGGAAGAAAAAGAAAAAGGAGCAGAGGGATGTTCTGATGTCGGCTGCATATTGTTTTAGTTTGAAATAAACATGCTTTGTCTGTTTAAAACACTTGCTTTAGGACTGTTTTCTGACCCAGGACCAGTGGAAAATGCTTTACAGACTCGTGCGCGCACACACACACACACACACTGTGTGCTGTCACTTCGGTCGATTTGATGTTCTTGTAACTCAAGTTGCTGCTATACCATCCATCCACAGAGCACTTTGTTGGATGCAACCGTGGGACTTGTAGTTTTTTTAGTCTGAGGACTTCAGCCTGTATGTTTCCCTAAGCTTTTTGCTGGGTGACTGTTGAGGATGGGATTGTGCCTTTTTGACTGGATTTGTCGTTCACGATGCTATCCAACACTACTGTGCGATGTACATCAGACTGTGCGTGCAACTCTGCTTTAGACAGCTCACTGAAAAGAACGCTCCCTGCACAGAATTGACTGACCTACAGTTTGAACGGTGGCTGCGCCGTTTGTGCAGCGCCTACCTAGAGAACAATATATCCTCCATCGTTCTGTGCATGCAGGCCTGTAGCCATGTTTTAACCTTCTGTCTTCTCTTGTTCATTTCATACCTGTAGTGGTTTTCTGTTGAGACGTACCTCTAGATATCCATAGTCTGCTGTTCTCTCAGACCAAATGTCTACTACAGGAGTTGTGATGTTGAATAAAAGTTCAAGGTGCATCAGACTTTCACTCCTTACTGTCATGAATTCCCATTCAGGCTGACCAGAATCATTATTTTGGGATTAATAGTCCAATTCACGGGATTGGATTGCATCTCAATAGTCTGTAACATTTCAAGCACCACCCACCCGCTCTTCATCAAACAGTAGGAACTCACCTGGGTTTGGTCACGTGACCACAACCCGTGATGGATCCAACACGTGCATGAAGCTAAGACAAATAGTTTCATGCGTGTTAGTCGTTTAAACTGAGTAAATCATATAAATTGAGTTCTTCACAGCTGTTTTTATCACAAAAATCAGTTTAGAGAACCAAAATACCAAAATAGCATTTTGAGACCCGACAGACTGGACAAAGGCGAATTCCACACTGCAACACAGACATCCAAGCAGACGCCACACGAGACCTGCTGCCCTTTATATTTTTTATAATTTAAAAAAATCCACACAACAAAAGGAAACTAATAAAGAAGGCCGGCTAAAATACCCCCACCCTGCCGGAGAGCTGGCTGCTACATCTGGTCGATGTGCTTACTCAGCACGCACTAGCACCCAGCTCCTCTGCGCTCATTTATGGCCTCACTAGGGTCCGAAAAAACACGAGCTGGAGGATTCATTAAAACAATCGCCTCCATCAGCGTGTCTCCTGGCACCATCTCAGCACTTTTTATTGTTATAGAGAAATGGTGGACAAGAGCAGTGCAGTGTGCTGCTTAATGTCTCTACCTCCACTTAAGCTTAGTCTCTTAGTCCAAACAATAGTCAACAAAAATAGATTGCATGCAGAGACCCGAGTTCTGGTAAGAATATCCAGTTGTGTGTCTATGACTCAGTCCATAAAGTTCTAGCTCCCACCTGCCTCCCAAAGCCTGGGCAGTCAGCCAGGTCCATCTTCCTGCTGACCTCCCGAAAGAAAGATTAGACAGCCTGGAACTTTCAATCAATGGCTATCTGTACTCAAACAGACACACATGTGCACAACAGTTGGCTAGGTCTTCCATTCACAACAATAAAAATAAATATTCGCTGGACGGAGGTCAAGCAGCTTCAGTTACATGTCTATGGCTGGGTAAAGGGCATGCCACAACTGTAGTGTGATTTATTTAGGAACTGCAGCTTTCAAATAGGTCCCGGGTATGATTTAGGATACTAGCCTATGTGAGGTTTCCTTTCTCTGCACGCTGTCCCACCTGCCTCCGATCTGAGTCTAATGGCGTTTACTGTGCCAACCCATGCGCACTTCATACTGCATATAAATTCTTTGCCTGACCTTTACCTTTTAGCCCAGCATGGGCACCAAAACTGTATTTAGTATTTATTTATTTATTGTCATTGTCAAGAACAATGAAATTGCGTTTGGGGCTTCCATACAACCCAAAAAAAAGAAGAAAATAATAAATACCCCTTAAAACCCAAGTGTACATATTTAACCCAGTGTGACTCCAATGCAATAAGACAATCCTTAGCAATAATGTTCGTAGAAATTCAGACAAAGACCTGAGAAACATGACAAAATACAACAATGCAACCCATTCAATATTATTGTACTGTGAGATATGATATCAGATATGATAGTTATCTATTTAAGAAAGAGGGGGGGGCAGGAGGGGGAAGAGAATAAAGATATGATGCACCAATGCAGACCAGTTCATTGCTATTAAGAAGTTGGATATGGTTATTGTCCGTGAGAGGGGGGCAGAGAGTTCAGGAGCCTCACAGCCTGTGGATACAGGCTGTTGGCCAGTCTGGATGTTCTGGCCTGTATAGACCTGTACCTTCTCCCTGAGGGCAGCAGATGGAAAAGTTTAAATACTAAACTGTAATGGCATGGAATAATGGTACATTTCCAGTTTGTACCCTGGCAGAAGCGCTAATGTGTGGTTTTGACTGCAGGTCAGATACACAGAAGTTCCCTGCTGTGAGGAAGTTAATTAGACACAGTGCTAGCTTTTGGCTTGTAAAAGGCTTTTTACTGTGTTGTGGGAGAATCATAAACATTTCCTACCCTAATAATGGCTAAACTTCAAGCCCTAATTTGTTCTATAAAGAGGATTTCTCAGCAATTACGCGATACACTGGAGGTCCATTTTCACAACCGCTATGGTGCTCCTGCTGCCTTAGTATTATAGCAGTGCCATTACTCCGTCTGGCCATTTGGGGTCAGTGTGGTGCTGCAGCACTTGTCAGTGCGCCGGCCTTACTGTGCTCAGTGCAGACCGGATTCTTTGAGTGTGACGGCTCAAAATCTGCAGTGCTCACCTCTCTTACCTTCTGTTCTTCACCATCTCAACAGCACCGTGGCAAAATATCGCTACATAAATCCCCCTCCTTTGAAACAACAGTAACCTTGATGTAAGGATACGGGTGAAGGAAACCACTGATCCATACGGGACCTTCATTGTGCCAGGTCCTTGAAATGAACTCATTCCATACCTTTTTGGGATCAATACAGACGTGTTGTGATAAATGGAATGAGGTCTTTTTAGTGTGAGACTTGGCTGATTTCTGCAGCTTCCCAGTTGCTGCATTCTTAATTGATTAAAGCTATTGATTAGGCCTCCTAAAGCCTCCAGACTAAAATGAGCCTTTATCTGCCATGGCCAGATACCCAGATATCATATTCACTCACTGTGCAGCCTGTGCCAGATGCAGAGAGCCAGAGCGTCTCTGCTGGTGTGACCACTCGCACAAATTCATGAGCACCAGAGATGGAGTCAGAGCAAGAGACAGAGCCATCTATCTCCCATCCACCTAGTTATGCAGGAGAGGAATCCCCTATCTCAGCTCACAGTCTGCAGCCACAGTAATTACTCAGCTCTGTGGGAGTGCGCATAACTTTTCCTCTGCTTTCAAGAAGCCACTGCCCGCCCGGCTTCCCGTTATCAGGGCCAGCAGACACTCCTAGACTGGGAGGCGTCCAAAGTTCTCCTCACCCAGGAACTTGGGCTCGCTGCAAAAGAGCAAGGTCATACAGCTGTCCCACTGTGCCACAGGAAGTGTGCGTGCAGTTAGAGCAGCACCGGAGCTGGATGTTGGTGAGGAGATTCGCTCAAGGCCACATCAGCAGTGCCTGTACTTGCAGCATACAGGTATAAGCAAAGCTCTTCGGGTTTTAGCTTTCTGTTCTTTTAGCATGAATTTTAATGTGCAGAGCCACAGGGGAGGTGGGGGTTTGTGTTTTATAGCTTTTAAAGAAGGAAAAGTTGAAAGTACGACGCCGAGGCTGTGATGGAATTCATCATGAGAGAGACAAAACACGGCCTCGGGTGACTGCACGTCAGTACTTTGCAAATTGGATGAACGGTTATGTGTTCGTGCTGTTTACTCGGACACATTTGATGCTGACAGCTCGCGTCGTGATAGAAACGTCTGTGCAATTGTACCCATCAGCCTCACCTGGACTGAGACAGCCTGGAAATAAAAGATATTCAGTAAATTCAGATGTATCACATTTAGATAAGGCTGATGATTCCCTCTCACGGAACATTTTGTCTCATTTTTTGATGAGACTTTTTTGTGTCATTCTCTCGAGATGAACAGAAATTTGATGGCAAGCAGTCTGTTTTTTCCCCCCAAGACTGCTGAGAGGAGGAGAGAGCGCCTGTTTGCGCCAAGTCAGTGTGTATTTGCATACTGAAGAGGTGTGTGTGATTGGGGGGGGGGGTTAAACGCTCGTCACTGAAGACCTTTCTATACTCACATCCTTTGTATGTGTCTGTGTGTGTGCGTGCTGGAGCTGTCAGTGTGACGACTTGGTGCAAACACACCGGGGCAGAGACACGGGCCTCGCCGTTTAGGATGCGAGCAGCTCTTACCTCCGTGCACGCTGTCAGCGGTCCTATCTTTCCTGCCCGTACCCTCACTTCAAAACACACAAATATCAGTAAACATAGGTGCATGTAAACAGATCATGTATCTGCTAAAAGTGGCTGCCTTGAAGCGATTACACGAGCTCTGCTGGTGCTTCTACTTCTCGTCTTCAGCTGTCTCTGCATTTCTCGAAGGGTGAACGTGGGGTCATCGGGGCAGGGGATGTTAAAGGGCGCCACTGTTGGGAACAGAAGGAGGACTATAGGAAAATGAGAGTTGTCATGGAGGCAATTACAATCCACAAACACCTGATTCCCCCTCTCTGTTTTGTTTTTTGTCCAACCATGGCTCACAGCAGGCACAGTGTTGTGCTGGGTGATGGGGAGCTTATTAAATCTGCTAACACAGACAACGAATATGCATATATGTGTGCTTGGGGAGTATGCAATAGGGATGAGGCGGAAGATGCTGAGCAAGCAGGGAGCGGGCTGTTTGACAGCGCAGCACATTGTGCCTGAGAATGGGGGAAACTGGGAGATGTGTATCAGGAAAGACAGGCAGGTACTGGATGCAGCCCCCATCACTCTGACATTAGTGGTGCACACACGAGGGTGAGCCCGTTAAAATGTCGTACGCACTCTTTAACCAAATCCCAGATCGGTTTTCTCATTATGAAGCCGCCTCTCGTTTTTCTGCACTCGTCTGCAGCGACACGAGGTGTGTGACACACACATTCGTGCAGCCTTAACACACTGCAGGCCTTCTGTATTTGTTTTACTCTCATGCGCCGGGTGTTGCCTCCATTCACGGGTCTGTCATCATTTGAGAAAGACGACCTTATAAAAGCTGCTTATTAAAGGCTGACTCAGCTTCTTCCTGCAGATGTGACACCTGCTTCTTAAACCGCCAAAACAAGCTTCATTGTTTCCATTAAGGAGGATAGTGAGTGTGCGTCTACCTGCCCACACATGAATAAACAGTCGCTGTTTGTTCCCCACCCCGGGCCCTTTTAACCCCCACTCTTTTTAACCACCCCTCCTTGCCGTTTCCAAGCAGCAGCTAGCTGGTAATTAGCCCTGAAGGCCTCCTCATTGTCTGCCTGTTTGTTTGGTGAGAAGCAGATTCCCTCCTGAGAGTCGGAGGCGTCTCTCACAAGTGTGCACAAGAGACGGAGCAGACGGTGTCAAGTATAAAAAAAGAGGAAATTCCAGACTCACCAGAATGAGGCCGGAGCGAGGGGTGATGGTGGTGGTGCGTGGCATGTGATCAAACCTGGTAATGTGTTTCATGGACAGACTGCAGCACTCGTAGATGTTAGAACGTGTAGACCTGATGGAGAGTTTGAAGGCTGAAAGTAGCGCTAGGATCAGTATATTTCAAATTCAACATAAAGTCAAAGCTCCTGAAACAGCTCTGGGATCAGGAATAGCACCTTCTTTGTCTTCTTTCCAAATCCCCCACAGAATACCACACAGTCATAAATCTATTACTTTATAATGTCAAAGTCAAAGGCCTGCTGCAGTTGTACCTTATTATTTATATTCTTTAAAATATCAAATTCTTGTATTTATTCTTGTTTTTATCAAAGAAAGCCGACTTGTTGTACTTTTGAACATTTTTCCAGGTGTGTGAAGTATTCTAGCAATAGACCATTCATGTAGAAATCCCTACCACCTCAGCAGCAAATATCTGAATTAAAAAACAAGGTATCATGGAATATGCTGCAGTCTGATTTCACAATAATAAATACAGCAAATAACATTTTCGTGAAATCGATACAAGCATTTGTGATCAGTTCTTTCGGTTTATTCAGATGTTCATTTTCTTTGTTCCTGTTCACGTACGACAGAAAAAAGAGAAGAAAGTACATCATCTTTTTAATTCTAAGGTTTTGTCCTTGACGACATCATAAAGCACACCTTTACTGCTTCCATGGGAGTTGCGAGGGTGCTGCATCGGTGTGAGCACCTCTGAGCTGTGTGTTAGCTCAGTGCCAAAGGAGGAAAGACATCAGCAATGATCTTAGAGGACCTTCCCATCAATTCTCAAGGCATGTGAAACCATTTCCAAAACAATTTAAAGTTCATCATTCCACAGTGAGAAAGATTATTCACAAGTGTAAACATTAAAAAAGCTGGGGAAATGCATCCCAAGAGCTCCATTTCAGACTTTACAGGCCTCAGATAGCATGTTAAAGGTTCAAGTTAATAATATGATTAAGAAAGGACTGAACATGTTTGGCTTGTTTATAAGGGCTCAATAAAGAACACGGCAGCATGGCTTAGGTTTGCAAAATTACATCTTAAGAAACCAAAAGACCTCTGGAGCAATGTCCTTTGGACAGACGAGAGCGAAGTGGAGACGCTCGTCCATGAAGCACAAAACCAAACTCAGCACATCAGCACAAACACCTCAGACCGGCTGTCAGCACGGTGGTGGAGGGCTGATGATCTGGGCACCCAGCAGTTTGTTGGGTTGACCACAAACTCCTCTGGATACCAAAGTACTCCAGAGTCAAATGTGAAGAAATCCGTCTGACAGCTAAAGCCTGGTGGACACCGGCTCGTGGAGTGAGAACCATGACTTCAAGTTATTGCAGCTGAGAGAGATTCTGCAGGCTACAGAATCACAGGGTGGACTTTTCACTCGTTTTCTTCCTGAATAATGACACGCGGCCCACGTCACCTCTACTTGCAGCCCGGATGTTGATATGAAGAAATAGTTTTAAAAATTATTATTCGAAAAATGATTTAATTAGAAGGCAATATGACCAGCGTGTTACAGACATGGCCCTTTAAGACTGTAGCCCCATGGGCGGTGTAGTCCTCGCTGCAGGGAGAACGTGCGCCCCTCCGTGTGTGAGCGCGAGGAGTTGCTACCGAGCAGAAACGGGAGCTGGAAGCATGTAAATATAATAATAACCACTGCAGCCAAACAGAGAGCCTGACAGCCCAGTTGGAAGTAAGCTATTAAGACTCGACTGTACACTGTGTTCGTGTTTTTCTCCAAAACAATAAAGTTCTGCTGGAGCAGCCTTTCAACGCTTCTTTCTGCCTCTCGCTAGCAAAGTTGACCCAGACAGTAAAGTGAGTTCCAGGTGTTGTGCCAAAAAGTGATTGTCTGCCAAAAACTGATTTCCAGTGTTTCTGTGTATTTTTTATGTGTAATATCTTTACGTATGTTCGTAAATAGACTTCGGTGAACAGGGGATACAAAGGGGTTACATAAAGAATTAAAAAATTATCTGTTTTTTAAGTATCTTTACAACGTGTACTTACATTATAACCAATCCGGTCCTTTATCCCCACTTAAAATATTTTTACAGAACTATTGTAATATTTGCTGCCATTTCTGCTGTCCTGTTGGGCAACTTACTGTTACAAAATACATTTTTAATGTTAATGAGATTTTTTTTACTGCATAAATAAAGGTTATATAAAAGTCGCTGCCAAAAACTGATTGCGGCTTGTATCTTGCTACACGAATGTTGTTTGTGGCTCAAGATGACTTTATGTCATCCATAAGGGATGCATTTGACATATGTTTAACATATTATAGCCCAACAAGTTACTTATAGCACTTTAAATATGAGCAATCGCTTTTTGGCAAATACCGGAAATCAGTTTTTGGCAGACAATCACTTTTTGGCACAACACCGGCTACGAGCCCGACACGGAACCCGAAGTATTAGCCGGAGGTCTCCTTACCGCGGAGCCGCGGACCTGTCCGAGGTAACATGTTGAAGGCTGTGTTAGTTCAGTGAGAGATTTATTTGGAAAGAAAACAATTTTCACTTGACTCAAAAACTAATGTGTACGCTTATGTATGGAAGCCCGTTTCCGCCACTAAATAAAAACAAAAAAGCTAGTATCCATAACTCGAAATTTCGAGAAATATAACTCAAAATTTCGAGTTAGCTCTGCCAATCAAAAATATACGTGAATGAGGTCGCTTTCTTGTTACTCGGAAGCATATGGCGCAGAGGAACGCGCACTCAAAAACGGATCCCAACAAATTGGCGCTTTCGCAAGTACGTTTGCTGATAGTAACACCATGTGATTCAGCTAATAACGCAAGGATTTGTGAAGCCAGGCTGAAAACACAAAGCAATCTGTGCATTCACGACTGGATGTAATACTGGTAGCTTAGCTGTAGCATTTGTAGCTGAGGGCTTCAGCTTCCGGGTAACGAGGAAATGACGTCATTCACGTAGATTACTGATTGGCAGCGCTAACTCGAAAATTCGAGTTACTTTTCTCAAAATTTTGAGTTAATAAATCGAAATTTCGAGTTAATATGTCGAAATTTTGAGAAAATAACTCGAAATTGAGTTATGGATCCTTTTTTTTAGTGGCGGAAACGGGCTTCCATACTTACGCCTGCATATTTGTTAAATACAAACAAAATTATAGCAAAAGTGCTGCCACGTGTCTGGCCAGAAAGAGCTGTTTATTTGGTAGTTCAATGAAAGGCTTCAGGTAGTCAAGAGTGAGAAAAAATTGCGTTCATGTTTGCAGTTTTTTCTTGTTAAACATTATTTGAAATTAAATAGAACAAAGAAAACACTACATTTTAGGAAATATTAGTGGGTGTTTTCTTGTTTGTTTTCTTGTACTACTTGAACACTAAAGTGGCCCTCCAGTGAGATGACGGTGCCAGAAGGGGCCCCAGGCTCATTTGAGTTTGAGACCCCGGGTGTAAGATGTCACGTGTTGTTGTTTATGGGATCATATTAGAAGCTAGAATCTCCTGATGCGTTAAACCTTTGCACGTCTTTTGAAAAACTAAAAAAGTTCAGATATGGGACACTTTGCGTTACCAAGAGAATTCTTCTCAGTTTAGCTCCTTAGAAGCAAATGGTTTTTTTGTGGGGGGTTTTTTAAAAAATGTTTTATTTTTTATGGATTGTTCATACTTCTCAGTTAAACCCAAGATCAAAATGTGCGCGTGTTTCCTCAGGGTGTGGTGCTATTCATCCATCTACATTGGTCTGGTGAGAATTACCAAGGTTTGGAGCTACTGTGTTGCTCAAAGTGCAAAAAATGCATTTGAAACACTATCTGGTTATGTCTCTCTCTACAACTCATGTGGTCATCTGTTTCTATGCAACTCACTCCCTTCCAAAGGTTGGGGTGTGGCCAGCTAACATGAGGGCGGTCACCATCAGTGCTGACGTTCTGTCTCGCTGTCCCACCACAAGCATCTCATCGCAGATAAATGCATGCTCCCTTTGGCACGGTGGTGCAGTTGGCAGGTGTAGTTTCATAAGGAGAAGAAACTGCTCACAACAAGATTTCTGGAAACAGATGTTGTTACTTTCTTTATTCCGATATATTTTTTCATAGGCATAGTGCCACTTAGTTCCATTATATTGAAGAGGAGTCAGACATGTTTACGCCACATGTCTCTGAAACCTTTTAGATGGATAAGCAGCAACTACAGAGGAAAAACATGGAAATCAGAGTTTGCCGTCAATCATTCCTTTGTTTTTTGTTAATATGCATAAAAAAATACTGAAGAGGAAATTCTCCAAACACAGAAAAGTAGATCCTGAGTCCTGAGTGGTTAACCCCGTGTTCAGCGCCTCAAACTTCCCTCCTGCCGTTTGTCCAATCTGCCGAATCTGTGGGCGTGTGTGCGGCTCTGTCGATATCGCCCGTGACTGTTCCTATGCCGCCCCGCTGATGGGGATTAAACATTCATCATCATGTTTATTAATGACCAGCAGGCATCAGGGGTCTCCAGGCTGTCACACACATGCTGCAGACAAGCTAAAGCTCACGATTTCTGGCACTTTCTCTCAAGAACTTGCACACAGAATAATAAACACACAGCTACCTGCAAAGGTGGCTTAAATATTCATGAACCCCTCCCTTTGTTGTTGCTTGTTTTCAAGCGTTTTTGATGGTTAGAAGTTCTCGTGTGTGCAGCTATCGATCCACTGGCCTGTTAAAGAGTTAAAGAACAGATTTTGTGTCTCTCTGGAGCGCCAGCCTCTCCCATGGGTGGAGGGATGGACTGAGAACATCTGTGATGGCCGACTCCTGCAGAGACACACCAGTGTGTGTGTGCAGGGTTGAGTGGTCTGTTACCTATAGAAGCTTTAGAGGAAGCGCACTCCCAGTTTATTTCTTCCTTTCTCTCTCAAATAGACATGTAGTCATTTCTAAGCAGGCGGCTGCGCAGGCAGAAACCAAGCTGCCATTTTTATTCAATAAAAGCTGTGTGGCTGAAAATCCTTTGAGTTTATTTGCATCTCTGCATTTTAACCATTTTCATCATTCACTCTTCAACTCGGAGACTCGGAGATGTGCCCTCCTCTTAGGTGATACTCATAAAAACGACATACTTTGCACCACAGCCTCTGCAAATGAAATGATAAATGAGTGATGAGCAGAAGCGCACTGATGCTGCACTGCTCACAGCCTGCCGTCTCATTCTGTGTGGTTGAGCGTCTCCCTCCATACCTTCATTATTATTGTGCTCTGCTGCCTCCCCTTATCCTTTTTTTTACTCCTTTGGCCAGTCGTGTCTCATTTTACTTCTCTGCAGCTCCATCTTTGTGCTCCACTCTCCATTCTCCCCAGTGAAGCGTGTCACAGTCTGGTCCAATTTCTTGGTAACGGAGCCTCTCAGTGGGAGATGCTACCCAGATCATAAAACTCGCTTAAAATATAGTTTGTAAAGCTGTGCATTGTGTGAGTGAGGCTGAAGAGCAAACTAAGGAAACTGATCTCAAACAAAGTCAGGCTTTTAGTGGAAAAAATAGCAGTTGGCTGGTTTTTGGACCGGTTTAAATATAAACACAGATTTTAAAATGATTTCATATTCTTAGTAGATCTGAACTGGAAAAACAGAACAGGTAGAAGGCTGGCTTTTAGAAAGAAAATGCTGGCATTAACCAAATATTTGTAGAAACAACAACAAAAACTGATATATACACACTCTGGCCACTTCATTAGGGACACCTTTCTAGGTGTCCCTAATGAACACAAACGATTCCTGAGAATTTGTTGGTTACGTCCAAGATGTGAATCTCCCGTTCCACCACATCCAAAGGGGCTCCGCTGGATTGAGATCTGGTTACTGTGGAGGCCGTTTGAGGACTCGGTGTCATTTTCAAGAAACCAGTTTGAGATTATTTGAGTTTTGTGACGTTATCTTGCTGGATACCTGGTGTGTGTCCTTTTATGACCATACATATGAAGGGATGGACATGGCAAACTTACATACATGCTTCCCTTAGCTAGTATTACTAGAGAACACTGCATACATTTTCATTATTATGCAGATGATATCCATCTTTATTTATCCACGAAGCCAGATGATACAATAAAGAGATTTCCTGCTTCTAAATTCAGATCAAACTGAGGTTGTTGTTCTCGGCTCTAAAACCCTCAGAAATACACAATCCAACCAGATGACATTACCTTTCCCTCCAAAAACTCTGCGGCGGGCCTTGGAGTCGTTTTTTGACCGCCTCTCAGAATGATGCTGAAAAACTACTTTGTGCATTTATCACTTTTCTCCCATATTAATGTCTCTTTATTGGCTCACTGTTAAATTCAGGTTCACATTTAAAATCCTTCTCCTCACAAGGCCAAGCTCTGTAATAATAACAATCAAGCCTCATCTTATCTTGAAGACCTCGTACCACATGACCTCATGTTTGTCTTTTTCAGACTGTCCTCTGTAAACAGAGATGGTTGTTTAGGAAAATCCCAGTAGATCAGCAGTTTGTAAAATACTCAGACTGCCCGTCTGCGCCACGTGCATTCATTCAGTCTGAACTTCAGCAGGCTGATGTAACCATGTCTACATGCCTAAAGTCAATGAGTTTCTGCTACGTGATTGGCTGATTAGATGTGTAGAAATATCAATGCTATAAAAAAGTAATATCACAATTAATACTCAAAGGCTGTCCTTTAATTTTATAATAACTGCTGTATTTGCTTTCAAAACATTGTAGTTTACTGTGTTATCTTGACTGAAGGGGTTTAATGAATATTAAGTATTAAGAAAAAGTGAAATATATGAAAGCTACCTTTCAGGCTATAGCTCTAACCTCCACCAAACAGAGGAAGGCAACACTTAAAGCAAAGAAGGCACATGAATCCCTGCTTGATCGCTCTCTTGATTGCTTGAGCGTTTTAAAGACGACCGTGGCATTACAAAAACCTTACATAGTCAATATAAAGTAAAAATGTTTCCATTTGCTTTGCTTTTTCTGACTAATTTGCATTTAGTTACTATGCTATACCCTGACTACGTGAATACATGTGAAGATGTGCATCAGATTTTTAGATTTTGTTTCGTCTGTGGGAGTTTACAGGCTTTTGAGTCAAAACAATAAAACCTTTTCTATGTTAAAATGTCTGATTCTTTAATCTAAAGGGGGTTTCTATTCCATTTCCAATGTTTCAGCACAGCACATGTAAAAAAACAAAATAAAAATCAGACAATAGACAAAACAGGAAGTGTCTGTGCAGCATAATGCAGTCCGGCACAACATCCGATGAGGCTTTTATGCAGCTTGAGTCACAAAAATAACTCATGAAACGAATTTAAACTCAGCAGAAAACTGAACGTGGAAACGAAGACGAGAACAGGAACAAACGCGTCAGTGGGAGTCGGCAGAGGAGGGTCACCATGTTTGACAGGGTAACAGAGGGATTTGTTTCTAATGAGTAAACAGACAGCGTACACTACTGCCAACCCACACACACACACACACATTCTGTGTTGTTGTGTGGGAGAAAATGAGAAACGTGAAACTTGCACTCGTCTCAAAGAGTTTCTCTGTTAGGAAGAATAAGTGTCAGTGAGGTCTGGCTGTTGGTTTGGGGGGTGGCAAAACCTTAACTGCACAGAGAAAAGAGGGGAACTGGGTATCACATGTACCGTGTAAAGGTTTCCTATCCTTATGAAGTCATATTGAGCAAGTAAGGCTGGCCAAAATAACAGAAACATTACTTATGGGAGGACTTTAGTTTCCATCATCATAATTAACATAGTCAGAAACATCAGCAAAGTGACCTCTGAGCCAGTTAGTGTTTCATGTGTGGGTGAGCTGTGTCGTGGTTTATACTTTATCAGATATGGATTCATAAATTTTCTGCCCAGCTGATACAGTATAGCTGATGTAAGCACAGTTTATATATAGCCACGCCTCGATACTTTCATTACACGTGTTTGAAGGCAGGATCGGAGTACACCGTCACAAATCGACTCAACTCTCCCAAAACCCGATTGCTGAAATGACCCTGTCACTAATGAGTACTTGCAACAAGCTAACTTGTTAAGTAGTAGTTTACCAGCTGCACTGCCATAGATCCACGTGCTTCATAATGATCTTATTTTTGATTATTGGAGAACAAAAGCAAACCAAACTCTAGCAAAGAGAAGCTGGTTTTAATAGATTTCTAATGACGCTGCTGGACCAACGTGCAAAGAACCTTGGGAGAAGTTGAGCCCACATAAATCTGCCTTGCTTCTTCTCTCCCACGTTTCACACCGGTCCGAGTATATGAACCTAATTACACTTGAACTTAATAGTTGACAAAGCAGTAGCTTTTATCTTTCAAGGCCTCGTTGAGTTATGGGGCCACAAAGAAGTCTGTTCACATGCAAGTATAATCCCAACCTTAGTGTTGCATGTGGGCAACTTCGCTAAGATGATAATGCTCTCATAAACGCACCTAAAAATGATTTAAATAACTAAATATGACTGAAAACAAGAATTAAACCAAATGGTTCCCATGACCTCGTGATTCAACAGCACTAAACCTGTCTGGGGTGTCCTGCGTATTCCCTAAGACCTGGAGCGTTTCCCTCCTGCAGATATCCGCTTCATTATCCACTTAGATGTGCTTTAGTATTTTTAACAGCACACAAGAACAAGCGGAGCCAGCTAGAAGCGTTTCTGTGGAGCATGGAGGATTTTCTCGTGCACGTCATACACACACTGTGCTCAAATCAAACATGTGAGTGTGCACACGCAACACAGCACACAGGAGAACTAATCTGATTTCACAGCCCAAATGAAAAGTGATGCACACATACACACATCCATTAGCTATTATTAGGTAAATAGGCTAATAGGTAAACACACAGAGAGCTGCTACGGAGACCACAAATGTCAGAGGGACAGCAAGAAGCGCTTGATTGTAGTGTTGAGTTCTGGGCGTGCTCACTTAGGGCAAACACCAACAGGCAGAGATGTGACTCCTTTATTGGAAGTCACACCTGGAGGCGAAAACTGCCTGCTAGTCATTTTTATCAGGTTTATTTAGCCAAATGTCAGGAAGTTAATCGATCAGATACTCTAACGACTGGCTTCTCGGTTTGTTCGCAGCTGCTAAACAAAGTGTAGAGCATGGCACTGCACGCAAACACTCTGCACCTGAACACGCTGTAGAAATGTAGTGACAAAATCACACCAGCCCCTCCTTCTCCACTGTAGCTCTGGCTGTCAGTTGTCGGTTATTTAATCTGTATGAGTGGTTCGCCTGACATTGGAAAATGATTTAAAATAGATTTATGTCATAAGATCACCTACCAAACTATTACTGCTGGTCTCTACAGTCCTTCGACGCTCCTATGACCCTAATATTAACAGCCCACGGATGAACTTTAGGTAGCTCGATGTCATTACATAATTACCACTCACCTTTGAGAATTTCGCCTCCTTCTTCTCCCAAATGGCTCACATAACTGACCTGACATTCTCATCCACAATGCTTTACAAGCTGGACACGGCCAGGTCTGCACACCGCAGCACTTGGGGAGACCTCCAGCTACAAAACAGAAACGTCCTGAGTGCTTTTTTGTTCACGAAGCTCCTGCAAGTCAGAACAGTGGTTGGCCTCACTATAAATAAACATTTCCACCTGGAAAGACTAAGAGAATAATGCTGTAAGACGTTCTAGAATGATCTTTATTATCCCGGTCTCACAGACAAACTGTACCATCTTCAGTGTAAGATTAATACTTTGATTACAGTCCCCAGTTTGATGGTGCTGCTGACGCATCCCGACGGGATGAATGCTAAGAATCTATGGTGATGATAGTGTATAAAAGTGAAGGTCAACCTGATGAAACTTTTTAATGACAACTCAGGAGACAAAAGCTGCAGATCCTAAATATATGGAAAAATGATCCTCAGGAAACACTTTGCTCATTTTGGATCACAGTGAATACAAAACTGATTCCATTTTGGACAATTAAAAGTCCGAGTGGAGGATTATCCTGGGTGTATTTGAAGTCCTTAGCATACATGGCATAAAAGATGGATGAAGCTACCATGACTTCAGCCATTGGTCCTGTTTCCTGTAGTCCAGATAAACATTTCCACCTTCACCACCTGTTTGGCCGTGAAACCGCACATTCATTGGCTAATGACTTGTCACTTAGAGTTCATTCACCACTGAATAAATAATCCTGCTTTGTGAAACGCAGAACGAACCTGCAACCACACAAACTCACTTAGATAAAGAAGTCTTCTCTGGCACTGGATAAAAGTTACTCCATTAAAAGTTATCGATAAAGATAACTAGTTAGCTACAAATGCTAACCATTGCAGCAGAATAAATCCAGGCCTCGAACTTGTCTGTACACATCATTTTAAGGTAGAGAATCCAAAGTGTGACTTGTTCGTTGGAGGGATCGGCAAAAGCAAAGCAGTCTTTTCTTCTTTTAGTGAACTTTATCTTCACAGATTTCTCCTCTGAACTAACTGAAGTTTATCCCTGAATGCTCATAAGCTGAAAACAAAGACGCAAACATGCTAACGTAATCTTACAATCACAAAGGATGATCTAAATGTCTCCCTCCACAAGGCCTGTAAACAAACCAGTCCAAGTGGTTTGGAGGAAGGTATCAGCTTTCCAGGTCCTGCTTTGTCTAATAACGACATGTCAGACAGACCCCTCCCCCCAGCTGCCCTTCCCTTAGCTTTGGTGCCCTCTGTTACAGTGCATCGCACTAGTAGCTAATAATATTGTGCTAAAGACCCAGAGCACTGTATCTGTTTCCAATTAAGAGGTGAAATGAGCAGGTTTTTAACAAGGTGACTGTAACAGCGCCCAGCTTCCCTTCACATGGGTGTGAAAGTATTTGTCAGCAGGGAGTGAGGAGGTTATGGGTGTGGGAACCTTACCTTAGTGGGCACGGCAGAGGGACAGTCACAGTCCTAATGATGCAACAACAGTTTGGTTCTCATGCTTTAGACATTGCAGCAGACATCCTCAAAACACACTAA
Organism: Rhamphochromis sp. 'chilingali'; assembly: GCF_963969265.1. Taxonomy (NCBI): domain Eukaryota; kingdom Metazoa; phylum Chordata; class Actinopteri; order Cichliformes; family Cichlidae; genus Rhamphochromis; species Rhamphochromis sp. 'chilingali'. Next base: position 11,560,539 of record NC_137949.1, on the reverse strand, counting down.
TTACTTCATATATTAGCAAAAGACTAATTTTTTGGGTGAGATTTGCTGCGATAAAGATCCATCCTGAGACTTTCTGCTCGATGTTGTTTGCGTCTTGCTTGTTTTCAGCTCGTCTCGTTGCTCTTACTGAGTTTGAGCAAGTTGAATTTAGCCCAATACAAATCACATTACACTTCAGAGTGAATGATTGCATTTAGCTCATTGGAATCAGCCTTTACTGTTTTTTACTGAATGAAGCTTTTGATTTTTAGGCATGTTTGTTGGCTTGTAATGTGTTCGATCATTTGACTCTGTGTAAGCTTGCGATAACTCAATCAAACGTCCCTGCGTTTGCTGTGGATTCCCCTCCACTGGCCTGCAGGACTGTGGCTGCAGGAGTGAAGAGGTTTAAAGCAGCTTAAACTGTCACGCCAGCCCAGAGCTACAGACTGTTTCCTTATTCTCTTTCACTGAGTCTATAAAAGATGAGGCTTGTCCAGTCTTGATCTGTCTTTCATAAAGTAATCTCTCCAAAGTCCCTCAATCATTTATATTCTTTGCTCTCTCGTGTGGGATATATATTCAGCCACTAACATGCTCTTAACTTTGTCAGTGTCGAGTCTGCCCCACATTCAGACAAAGAAAAGGACAGCTGTGTGTACTTTGGTGCATTTTTAGACCAGGGCCTGATGTCACGCTAACCGCGCGCCGGGTTGTCCTCCATCAGTCATGCCCTCCATGAGCTTAGACATGGTACGGTGCCACCATGCACCAACTTTGACGTAGCCTGGACGACAAACATGTTTTTGTTTCAGGTCTGATGGTTTTCTTCCGGAGCTGCTGACTGTAAAAGCAAGCGAGAGCTGAATGTTTTGGAGCTGGTGCAGGTGGGCATGGTTACCTGAGAGGAAGTGGTAAACAGGAAAAAAGTCAGTTTAGATCAAACACAGAGGCTTAAAGGGATAAAGAAGATGTTGTATTTCACAAAGTTCTCCTTGTGCAGCACTGCAGCCTCGACGGTCAAACTATGGAGCAGCTTTAAGATGCTCATCAGGTCTGAGACAGGGCCACGCATCCCGTTATACCACACGCTGGATATACTGTACATACAGTATGTTACATCAACAAGTAGTCTGACGAGGGGTTTGTGCACGTTTTACTATGACATGGCCACAACAAATCACTTCCTGTTCTACAGTTTTAAAACTCCCGATTGGCTGATTCCTTTCTTAGTGTTTTATTTTTGTTGCTGCTCATCTGATGCCGTTGTGGGTATTTACCATAACTAGTCATGTGAGTTGTGATGTGCACGAATAACATCAGTTGTGAAATAGTGTCAGGAGGTTTGTTATCTTCATGCTATAATAAGCTGTAAGCTTTTGAAGCAGTTTATGGGCTTTTAAAATGACATAATGTCTTATATGTTTTCAACCTGTAGCTTTGTATTGTGTTGTTTTTTTACATCGTATCATAACCAATCACAGCCGCGTGATTCTCTCATGCATTTCGTATGTGTGCAGAATCCGTAATCATTTCAATGATGACTGATGGATAACATAATGCTGTCTTAATAATCCCTGCTTCAAAGCTCTGGGAGTTGTGGATATCCTTTAACAACTTCGCTGCACTTACCTTGAAATGATTCATTTTGCAGATGGTAATGAGTGCAAGTATAGATGGATGGAGGCAGGCAATCAACCACAGAAAGAAAACTATGCTTTCCCTGAGGCAGTTTTAGGGAAGTTGTATGTGATGACATTCTGCAAACTAACATGGATTAGATCCTTTTTTTAAAAACTGGGTTAACAAGAACCATTTTATTACTTTTTGTTGTTATGCTGGCTTCAGGTGCCGACACTTAGCTCTATACTTATCTTACAGTCCCATCCTGTTTATCACACGGCCGTCTCAATCTTTTCTCACAAGCAGGCAAACAAAAGAGTAATTCAGCTCATCAGTCTGTAGGAGTCTCGTGATAGTTTCTTCACCTACAACTCAAGTGATGAGCAAACACATCCAGCTCCCCTCACTGCTCGGTAATGAACGATCGTGCTGCAGACAGGCAGTCAGACAAACACATGATGCAACGTGTGGAGGACACGTCTGTCAAATATGTCGTTTCCCACACCGCTGAATCCATGCAGCTTTATATATCGTCTGATATCAGCCAAAAAACAGTATATTCATCATCTTCAACTCTGACACATATCTTGCACGTCCACAGTTTGAAAAGCATTTTAAATGATGCTCGACTCAAAAAAAAAAAATAGAATTACACTAAAAGAACTGAGGGTTTAATAATGTAAGTGCATGTAAATCAGGGGCTTTAAGTGCTGTGTCTGTCCTTTAAAGACCCTAATAACATTGCTGCAAAAGGGTGGCCGCTGTGACACACTTTGCTTGTCTAAGCCATTGATTTCTCATTAGTTAGGCCCTCAGGAGTGTACAAGCTATCACTTGGATCAGCCCTGTTGTATTCAATTAAAAGCCTTTCCAACACACCCTGGCTTTTTTCTACCTTATCTTTAAGTGCATATTTTTTCTGTTGCGTGAGCTGCTGCCATGGCCTCTTTCATTTTGGCTGCCATATTTAGAAACAAGTAAGGAGTTGTTTCAGGGTGTGGCAGTGGTGGCTCTGATTATAGCCCTCCCTTTGTCTCACATGCACCTTATGACATCTCCTTCTTTGTGTTCATGAATGCTGCGCACACAAAAACCGTGTTCCCAGCACCTTCTGCCTAACCCTGCCAGCCTTTCAGACAGCTCTATGAGAAAAATGTCTTCCAGCCACAGCAAACCATTAGGGCTCACATCTCAAATCAGTTTGGTAATTACACATGGACGCTGAACAGGCCAGCTCTCACATCTCAGCACCTCATATAGTGGTAATAATGGCCAGATCACAGCCTACAAAAGGCAGCTATGAGAAGGGTGTGAGCATCGCTTATCGGGGAATCTGCAGCCCCCTCCCTGCGTCTCACGTACAGTAACACACACTCACATAGAAATGCACGAACTGTGACGATCCTATTAGAGAAGCCATAATGGCAGAACAAAGCGATGACAGTCGGAATAGCTGGACCGGGGGTGTTGAGAAGCCTCATTTAAGAGGCGAGGAAGGAGGACTGAGGTGTGGATGTGTGTCACTATGTGTGTTGTGGAAGCCCACATTTCTGGCTGAGCTCAATGCTTTTTGCTCCCCGTTGTGTTTTAAAGCAATAAACTGACAATACCAATATTTCATTTCACCGGCCCTGTCCTCACTCCTCGGTGTGTTCGCAGGAGTGGCAAAGTCAGGACCGTCGTCTTGTGCCAGGCCGACAGACAAACACAGAGGGGATGATGGGCGGCAGGATGACCGTCAGAGCCAATTACGTTTAATGAGATGTGGAGTGACCAGAGCTCCCGAACGCTGCCAGATGACACAGGGAGCTTCCGAATGTATCCAGGATTCTGCCCTGGAAACATTGTGTGCTGGGATTGGTAGCATGTCACTGGAAAGGCTGATAATGGTTGCCCAGTTGATTATTGCACTACGTTTGATTACCAATAAAAAGATGTGAATCAGTTCAAACGCAACAAGTTCCATTTGTAATGATTCACATTCCCTAACAACCTAATTTGTCTCTGAAATCCTTTGACACTCCTGCAGATGCATATTAAGATATGTTGATTTCACAACAACATGCTTGGTTAACTGGAGCTAAAATCCCCAAGGCTATGTACATCCAACCAAGGGGGATGAAAGGCTGCTTGTTGTGATGACAGATCCTGATCAGACTGTGATGAAAGGAGTAGAAATACTGTATCTGCTTCTACGACAGGCACCGTGGCCACAGCTGTAAACTGGCTGATATGGAGACTGGACAGGGCGGGCTGGGCTGGCACACCCGGCCAAAGAGCCACGTTATGAAACTCAAGCTTTGTGCCAGTTGCGAGGGAGTTTTAAGGAAGCAAGGCCGTGACGGTCATGTTATCAGTAATCTGAGACATCTCGACAAAGAAGGGTAGAAAGAAAATGGAACAAAGGACTTAAATTTAGTCCAAGAGAAACAGCGACAGTGGCAGCTACCGCATGATTTCTGAGTTCCTGAGGAGAACAAACCTGTTCCCTATCACACTGCCTATCAGTTCATCAGACCACGTGACAGTCAGGGTTGTCACTGTTATGTAAAAGATGCCTTCTTCACCTTTTCCAAGGCAGGACATGCTTCAGGTGAAGGACTGTCATGGAGAAAAGGCTTTAAACTCAACTACTTGCCCCAAGAAAGTTTCGTTAATGCTGGATTTAAACCTTTGCAGAATGATTGAAGAGTTCAGAGGAAAGAGTGAAATGCTCACGCCTGTTCTGACTGTGGTCATAAATGCAGATGGAAACAAATAGTTTGGTGTCAGTGACCCAATCAGTGCGATTCATATCAGGATGATTCTCACACCGATTGCCTCCCATACCTCCTCTTATATAATAACTAACTAACAACCCATAAGTTAACTTTAAAATATAGTCTACACATTTAATAGCTATTTACATTAAATCTATAATTGCATATGTTTAACTGCAGTATCATTTTCTTCACCTGAAGCCCCGACGAGCCCTCAGCCCCCATTACATCAGCGTTATTCTCAGCTTTCTATGTGTAATTAAATACTGCATTAAGCAAGAAGATGCTTATAAACACACAGTATAAAATATGATCATTTTCACAGATTATATCATAACATCCCCAAACTCATTTTAATCTTGGTGCTGACGATGTTTCCTTCTTTTTTAAAGTCTTTTGATTGATTGATTTTTTTTATCTGTGTGGTCCTTTACAGTTCTTTTACTTTCACCAACTTTCCATCAAAAGGTTTTAGCAGTCACTTCAAATCAAGCTTAGGCTTTAACCCAGGACACCCAAGAAGTTTTTTTAATTGAAGTTTATTTAACAATCAGAGAACAGCCAGATTAAATAAAGTTCAGCGTCTTTTTCTCTTTTCAGTCTGACTACAGGAAGCTAACTGTCTTCACAGGCTGAGCTGTGCTCATGAATAAAGTGTAAAATCTGTCCTTTTGAATAAAGGGAAAGGAACACTTTTCTGATATTTTTGAGGACCCTAAAGTCCTTCTTCGTGACCCCTAAAAAGTCCACGAACCACAGTTTGAAACACCTTGGTTCGTCACACGGTTAGATTTCCTTCCACGGTACTCCATGTTGTAGTCTATTCAAGGCTCTCGGCCATCCCCCCTCTCCATGTCCGTGGGAAGGAGGAGTTTAACCCCACATTGCGAGGAGTCCGCAGTCTCTTGGCGCTCCGACCCGGGATCGTTTGGCGTGGACACGGAGGGATCGTGGAATTAGCTCCGAGAAACGCAGACTTTTTAATGCAGCGCTGGTATATTAAGAGTTTTCAGAGAGGAGGACGCAGGAGTGCTGCGGGGAATGTGTTTCACGGGTGGAAGCATTAGCCGGTAAGTTGTAGACGAACTTATTCCCAGTCACGCTGTTTTAATAGACTGCCGTTCAGCTTAAACGCGTCTCCCACTCTGCGCGAAAAAGTTTAACAATTTAACAAAGAATTTCCAGTAAGTCGACCAGTGACTGAGGCAGCGATGTAATCCAACTGCAGCACGTCCGATTATCCAGTGATTTTAAATTTGAATGATTTCATAGAGATATCTGTTTTATTCTGAGGCTTTCTGCCGTCGTGTAATTATTCATGTTGACAACGGTCTCCCCTTTCTTCCGTCTGTGGATCTGTCACGTATTAAAGCCTTCACTGTGGATGTTGTTGGACTTTCTTACCTGAAAAGCAGTAATCGTTATGTTTTATTGTGCACTGTGAAGCAGAATTTGGGGTGATAAATAGGAGCACCATAAACACAAACTGTGCCTGGACACGATCTAAAAGTCCCACTAAAGGTATCTGCGTGGCTGTTTCATGCTGTAGCTCGCAGCAGTGTCACAGGCTGCTTATAGCTTTTGAACTTCTTTCTCATTTATAGGCTGGGAGATGTGGGACACACAGGATGTATACTGATGTGAATTACCTGCCACTTGCATTGTTGTTTGGGTTTGTGCTGGGGTGGAAGGGCTCTAGCCACATACAGAGGCAACAAAAGGGCCCCGGGACCCCCGGAGTGAAGGGTCAGCCCAGAGCAAACAGAGTTTTGGATTAAAGGAGGAAGAGCCCGGCATGCCTTTTGGGATGGTCATGGAAACACCCACAGGAAGGTGTCAGTCTTACTGTCCTCCTACCTTTAAATGCCACAGATGAGAATGAAACAGTGGCTAATGTTTGACTCGAACAGCCGCCCGGGTCACTCATTTATCTGTCTGATGGCTTTGGCTGGAGTCTGTCCAGTGTTTTGCAGCAAGACAGATTGGATATGTGCTTGCACTGTAAATGTAAATCATTTACTCCGGTCATTTTTATCCAGGAATTATGCTGAGCCCAACATGCCCAGGAGGAAAAACTTCAGCAAATGCCTTGTGTTTATTTTTCTGCAGGGGGAACATGCTGCGTGCTCGGTTTATATTTCATCAGGCCTATCAGCCCCCCTGCCTCTTTAATGGACTATCCAGAAATAGTTATTTACTTACATAATTGTGTTGATCTCATGTGTGTTCCCTGTTCTTTTTGTGCGAGATCAGTAAGAATAGCGCCGGGTTAGAAGCACCGTGTGCATATTTTGGCTTCTGTGGTTCACATTTTTGCAGCACAGAAGTCCTCCGCCACAAGGAACATATTGTTTTTACTATTCTGTTTTTCCCTGGATTGGAACGGGGTCTTGAACCAGAGCAAAGCTGACCGAGTGTGGCCCTTAATTTCCTTTTAGTGGAAAACATGTGATAGTTTAGCTGGTTCGTTCTGTCCTTCTGTGGCACGAGGGGCGAGTTTCATCTGGCAGGGCCGTCAAAGTTGTTTACAAGTGATAAAAGGGTGAGGCCACGCTGGCTTCTCTTTGGGTGGCACAGAGTCACAGGCTCAGAAACAGCATGACTCTGTGACATAATTACCACTGGAACTGCAGTCAGTACATCAACAGCTGATGCACTTTGTCAAGTAACTTTAAGAACAGCCGTCTAACTGTCGACTGCTCTCGTCTTTGCTTCTTTTTGATGCTCCGTGTGAAAAGCAGCCTTGGTCAGGCACAAAAACTTGGAAGTGTTTTCCCCTGACTGCGCCTGTCATCATTAATTCTCAAAGTGTTCACACACTGGCCGAGAAACGCCAATGTTTCATGTCTTCTCCTCTGCACATTTTTCTCCATATAAGGTGCACGGGTAACATCTGTGCTCATTGTCACACGGGGATGAGGGCCTTTCACTGTCTCTAGGTAGAGAGGCCCTGCAGAGGGAAACCACAGGGACTCCACACGAAGGAGACAAAAGGATTTGAAAGGATCACATTTAAATGAGCAAAAACTTGATTTCTTTTCGGTTTCTCGGCATGTTCGCTTTCTTGATTCCAGTGAAATGCCATTTTGAGGCTTCTGTTCGGGCTGCACAGTCGGGCGAGCATAATGGTGGCCTGCGTGCTTCTATTTCTTGCTGCTGTGGTTGAATTTATATTTGGCTTTCAGAGTGTTTGCTGGTAGCCCGTTGCCAGCAGTGTCTGGAGTGGTTGCTATAAAAAGCAGGTGATCTAAAAGCTGCTGTTGACAGCATCTTGGCCAAGACTTCTCATTTCATACGGCGCTCACCGAGAGGCTGACCAAAAGACACGTGGCTGGCTTTGACCCCTTCTTGGATTCACGCAGCTACAGGTCGAAGAGCTATCACGGACACAACACCGAGGTTATCCTTCTTGGCTTTCAGCGGACGCTTGGACAACAGTAATAACCGAACCCTGTCGCTGAAACGGCAAAAAGAAGCCGCCGAGTACTTTGAGTGCTGCATAATTCAGAGATTCTGAATTTAACTTGTTTTGCAGTGGATACTGGGCTGGTGGTCGCACACACACAAGCGTGCGTGCATCCACTTTGTGAGATTTGTTCAGTCAGCTTTGTGTATCTGCTCTAACACAGAATTTCCCGCTTTGCTGCACATACTGAACCTTCTGCCCAGCTCAGCAGAGCAGCACACTCATCCAGCTGAACCGGCCCATTCATGCTCCTCCTCACACTGGCTCCTCTCTTTGAGGAGATTCATTTAATGCATTGGGCTAAACGGAGCTTCATGCTGTCTGGGTCACCTGCTAAAGGGAGGCAGTACGGTTTTAAATGCAGGCAGGCATGTAAACAATTGGGGTGCAAATGAAGAAGAGGATGGCGTAGCTCTTCACGTGTGATTCAGACTTTCATTAACCCCAAAGAAATAACTGTTAGGCTGTTACTACGCTTTTATTGATGGCCTTATATATCATGCAGCGATTGGTGAACACGAGGGAAAAAGCTCCCATGGCAGCAGTTGAGTAGCAGTGCATGTAATTCTTGTAAGCTTGTTAGACGGCGTGCAATATTTCAGTCTGGTAATGGTGCTGTTTCAGCATTTTGAAAGCGGACCAAGTGATTTAAAGGCCTTGAATATAAAAGCAGTAGTTTGTATTATCTAAATGTGTGAACAATGAAATGACTGACAGTATGGCGGCTACAGAGACCTCAGTCGGAGGGCGTGTGATCGTCTTCGCTCAAAGCATATTCCTCCAGAGCGTAGCTCTCTGTGTAAACCCTGTTTGAGGTCTGGATTGTAAATATTCAGACTGGAAGCAGTCGAGCTGCATCACGTCTCTACTGCGTACACGAGAGAAGTCTGTATTTACATGATGTTTGTGTTTAAAAGATGACGCGTGCTGGCTCATTTGTCAAGCAATCAACAGCCCAGTTTGTATGGAAATAACCCAGTCTGTGTACACACACACACACACACACACACACACACACACACACACTGGCTACAAGCCTGTTTATAACAATAGAAATTGTGATTGATCTGTCCTACCTCAGTCCAGTAGCCATAAGGTCCCACTTACTATCTGGGCCCTATTGGAAAGGCAAACACAGCTGGTGCTACAGGCTAAACGAGTGCCCGGCGCTGGGATGTTCAGCTGACGCTGTGCGTCTTGCATTGTCCTCCATGATGGATGGAGCAAATTCTGGGTACACATTTACAACAACGTCCCAGCTGCTCAACAGCGGGTGGATGTAAACTATTTTTTATTTTTGTTTTAAAGAAAACTAAAAAGCCCTCACCTCTTTTTAAATAGTTTTTTTTATTATTAATTTGTTTTTTTATAGTTAATTAAGACACCACATTTCTTGTCATACTCGTCTAACAGGTACCCAACTGCAATGGGATCCTTTCAGAAGATGACAAATGATGAATCTGGGCGATACAAACGTCGGAAATAAAGTTAAGATGCTCATAAATCCATCATCGTGCACACATGGATGCAACTGTATCCGGTAGTCCATTCATCCCAGCCTTACCTTCAGCAGTCAAATATCAATCATCACAATTGCACAACTGCAGTCTTGCAGGATATTGATGTTGCTTCGCTTCGTTCGCTCGCTCAGAAGCTCGCTCCAGTCCATGTCCTTATCTGCACAGTTTCCTGGGCTTTGTGAAACATGCAAAGTGTTTCGAGGGTCTTTGGCAGCCGTTGCATTCATGTTATGTTGAGGAACATTTTCAGGCTCATTAGCACCCCTCTGCCCGTCCAGCCCACTCCCTGCTTTAACAGTTGGCGGTTTGATCTCTGAGATAGATAAGCTCTATTCTTTACTTCTTAGTCTCCAGCCTTTGTCACGTTGGCGTGCGGCCAGTGTAAACACAGACGGGGTCCTGATTGCTTTAGGTAACCAGCAATCCTGACGTCCACTCATGGAACACGCTCAATTAAAGATTCCTCTAAAATCCTGTTTTTTCCGAAGAGGTAAATGTTTTTAAATAACCTGTTTCCTGAGCTGATATCATCATCCAGGCTTGTTCGGCTCACGGGCCTCGTCTGTTCGAAGGAAAAGGATGTAGAAGTGAAGGGCTTCATTGTGCCACAATAAGAGCAATGAAACAGAGTGTGTAAGAACATTTTATCAGGTTAATGTGAAATTGTGGCTAAATGGTGTAAGACAGGCCTCACATCCTCAACCTAAGCCGAGCGGTAAATCAGCCAGGCTGCTGTAGGAGATCCTGTGTGTGCTTATTTTCTATGGCACCCCTTCTCTACCTCAAACTGTAGTTTAGACACTTGGGTTTCCCTCCCAGAAACTTCCAGCTCCACTTTTCTGTGTTCGGCTAGTGCCAGGACACGATCTGAGCTGTTACGTAAGAGGCGTTTAATGCAGGGCTGGGCTTCCCTGGCTGCGAGTGACAAACGTACCCACTGCCCGGCTGGCTCTCTGTGACACTCTGGCTCCACAAGAAACTGCCGGGATGGTTTTTCACACCTGATGGCTGCAGGTGCCCAACACCAAGCGGCTTTATCTACACAGAAAGTACAGACCGTACAGACTCCGTTAGAGGAGAAACACTTGAACCGAGGAGCAGGGCCGCTGTTCGCGTATCTTTACGTCCAACAACACAGGATATTTCCTCATGGATATTTGTGCTACCAAGCATAGTGCTTATCTCACAAATGCATCCTTGGCAAGTTGACATGCACAAAAGACACAACATTTAGATAAAGTCAAGGTTGGTATTGGCTGTTTCTTCCATGGTTAGTCATTCAGATTACAGGGTGCGGTTTGCAGTCCAGCGTGTTGTAATATGGGACAGCTGTGCAGATTTAATACACTTCCCTCCCTCAAAGAAGTCAGAGCAGGCGACACTATACACCCTCATTGCTGCAGCTTCACTCATATCACCAAATCCATAAATCTTCCTTTAAAACTTGATGCGGCGATGGTCTGAGTCTGATGGAAGGAGGTGTGAAGGGGATACCTGAGGCTATTACAGGTATTTGACATTAAGGTGTCACTGGAGCTCCAAACCTGTCTACTGCTCAATCCTCGTGTTATTTAAGGTGCTAGAGCGCCGGGTTTATGGACTGTCATTGATCCTGGTGTCTCTGTTCATGCAGTGCACTTTAAATTAGAAAAGACGTCAGACAGCACAGATAAAGTTGACCCAAAAAACTCTTATCAAAAAAAATTAATTAAACATTGTTTGGGAATATTTTTATTTAGTTTTTTACCTAGTTTAAGTGCACTGATTCCACTTTCACATACAGAAACATTAAAGCAAACCTTTGACCTCTGCAGTGAGGCAATCTTGTGGCTCTTTTATGATTTATAATGAACTCACTGGAGGATATGGAAGGGGGAAAAAAGTCCTTGTGTACAAACTTCTGGAAATCCAGCAGGGCAGCCATGTTTCTTGACTCAATATTCATATGCAGCGGTCCCCACGAATCAGTTTATGCCCGACAATATTTTCATGGACCAGCCTTTAAGGTGTCGCGGATAAATACAACAAAATAAAACCAAAAAAAAGAAGATTTATTCATTACACACGGGAAAAGACCCAGAGAAACCGAGTTAACAATAAAAGCGATAAAAACCCTGAAAACCATACATTTCACACCCGAGCCTCAACTCTCGCGGCCCGGTACCAACGAGTCATGGACCGATACAGGTCCGTGACCCGGGGGTTGGGGACCGCTGTTCATATGGAATCTTTTTGAATTGCTCTTAGTTTGGCCCCTCGCCCATGAAGCGTTTGCCTTTGGAGACCCTACCAGGGGCAAATTGGCCTGACGATCTAGCTCTTGGATTACGTGGGCATGCAAACCCTTCCACTGTGGGACATTCATGCATGGGGAGGGTTTATGCCGCTTGGCTAGCGTGACAGAAGAGCTAGACGATTACAGTCTAGACTGATGCCCGCGACCCGGATAATTGGCTGAAATTGGATGGATGGGTAGCTGGACCTTTATTAGTCAAAGGAGGGCTTTAAGGCAGGTTCTCGGCTTCCATGCTTCATGCTTAACCAAGTTCCTGTCTTTAAAAGGTAGAGCTCATTGACCCATCTGTCTCTTAGCTCCAGCTTGTGTTGTGACATTTTCATCAATCTTTCCATTTGTCTTGTTTCAAAAAAAGTAAATAAGCTTTAAGGTCAGCTGTTTCTTCTAAATGGGAAATCTCTTGAGTTTCTTGGTGTTTTATTTGCAGAGTTTTCAACGCCGCGGAGTGAAGGCAAACTTGAAAAGGTCATGGCTCTGCCTCTGTTGAGGCCTTTTGAGTCCGGGTTAAAGACACACCGTACCACGGGCAGAGCAGGAGCTTGTATGGGTTATCTCTGACAACCACTCAAACATCCCAGGTGGGTTGTCGCACTCAGCGGGACCGTTGTTGGCCTTTCTGGATGGATCTGACTGGATGTGGAGGCTATGTGTGCTGCAGTTTAGGGGAACGAGTGACTCACAGCTACAGACGATATACAATACACATCCTCTTTATGTGTGTGTGTCTTTTTGAGAATATGACTGCCGAAATATGTGAGGCCAGTGTGGTTCCCATGCTATGCAGCAGCCCTTCTGCCCAAATTCTTCTCAGCTGAATAATGTGAAGTCTGTGTTACTCTGCATAGCTCTCTCAAAGCCTCCAACATCCATGTTGATGGAGTATCTGCGTACGAAGCGCCTGTTGGTTTTCAGCGGCTGTGAGTTTTGATCTCTATCTCACCTGCTTTCATGGTGGGAATCCTGCTTCCAGCATATCAAAGGAACATAAAAAGTCCTTTTTAAAGATTTTTCTACATCCGCCAAACAGCCTTTTATATCCTCATTGCTATTCCCCTCGCATGTGACAGGATCCGGTGTAAAGTGAATGCGTACAGAGGTGAAGTCATTCATTATAAATCATTTCCACTTTGCAGGGTGAAATCATTTATTCACAGTCTCATGAGGTTAGTGATCCAAGGAGCACACCCTGACTGGTGACTAATATGCGGCTGATGTTGTGTCACTCGGCCCAGCGACATGCAGCAGATACTGTTTGGTCTCCAGGTTACTGCGCTTCATCTCGTCTGTCATTGCAAACAGCTACTAGGAGGCTTCGTTTGCTCAGGCTTTTAGAGGGGACAGGTTTTTGTTGACGAGTCCCAAATGTCTGTTTCTTCCTGGCAGAATAACTTCAAGAACATATCACAGTTATTACAGTAATTTTGTCTCTTTAGGCGCTTGCCCTGCTCCTCTGTAGTAATTTTGTGAGCGAGCGGTTTTGTCTCCAGCGGGAAGCCCTGCGGTCTGCTCGCGTGGAGAAATCGGCTTCACTGGAAACTTGCGGGTACCAGTTTTTTTTATACTAATAACGATATATTACAGCACATGGGTGCACGCTGGCATGCCCGGGCTTAAGCTAATAATAACAACATTGAGAAATGCCAGGAATTGGGTTTTCCTGACAGTTAAGATGATTGCTGCAGTTCAAGGAGCTGCGAAAGCTGTACTTACAGTCATATTGTGTTATTAGCCTCGTGCATCCCTTTTTCCTCCCCGTCTGTGTGATTCATATATGCGTTTGTACTTGATCAAATTTAGATTCCAGTAATTGGAAACATATTGTTTTTCATTGTCTTCCACACTCAATTGGCCCTTAAGTAAAACAGAATAGTAAAACAGGCCATTAGTTAGTGGGCAGTGATGATGTGTGTGTTTCTCTCTAATGGGGGTTGTCTTAAGTGTTCATGTTTAATCCCAGACGTGCCTGCTGCTTTTGCTAATTATTCTATCATACAGTGCCACGGGCTTTTCTAAGCCAACAAGTATTTTAACAAGCTGGAAAGCTGCGCTCATTTTTTCCGATCTTTTCCCAGCATCCATACCGTCACGTTTAATGTCTCGAGGTGCAGTAAGCATTCAGCTAACTAGGGCTGCCACAAACGATTATTTTGATAGTCGACTAGTCACCGATTATTTATGCGATTAGTCGACTAATCAGATCATCATCCACTGGACGTAAAACTACAGCTTATTGCACCAGCAGCATCTGCTCTTATATAACTATCATTAGCTTACAGCTTTAAGCTTTTAAGGTGCTAACTAAAAATAAAGACAAGATGATAGTTTATTCAATTTTAATGAAATTTGCAGATTGTTTCGGTAAAGTTGAATAAACTCCTTGCTATCTAAAATATAACAGGACACCGGAGTATATTCTCCAGCATCTCACACTTCTGATAATCAGCTGTCTGCTTGACGTTTATTCAGCTGTGTAAAAACTATAACTTTAATCTCAGCCAAACCGATTTACTCAGGAACAAATAAAATACTAAAAAAAAAAAAAAAAAAAAGCCAAACAACAACATTTTTAATTTATCTAAGTGACTCATATATATTTAACCTGAGTCGCGAAAGACGGCGGTGGGTTTGAAAACAATTTGCCGGGAGTCCGGTGTTCTCACGGCGCTAGTGACCTAGCCCCCGGCTAGCTATCGAGCTAGTGGGTAACAGACGTCTCCGAAAACGTCGGAGCGCTTTTGAAAATATGTGGTGTCCTGATAAACTGAGCCGATATTTGAGGTTTACACAGCTACATTCTCGCCTGAAAATATGTTAAACGTTTATTTTGTGACCCAGAAAGAATAATAAGAGTAATATTAAAACTAACTAGCTACCGCCATTGTTGGAAACTAAGCTGGGCCGCGCTATGAATTCTGGGACACAGCTGCTTCTTCTTCTTCGGGGTTTAACGGCAGCTGGCATCCTTGTACATGCAGTGCTGCCATCTTCTGTTTCAGTCCGTTATTACACTCTTAAATCCTGCTATTATTCCTGCGTCTTTTGCGATCTTACAAAGCTTCAAACGACACGTCGACTATTAAATCAGTCGTCGACGATTTTGATAGTCGACGTAATCGTGACTAGTCGACAAATCGTGGCAGCCCTACAGCTAACCACTAACTGTACATGGAATAAAAAAACATCGAAGAACTGTTGTATCGCTGTCTTGATGCTGCGTGCAGCCACGCAGCAGAGTCGCTTTGATGTAGCGTGAAGCGAAACAGCTTCACCGGCACTACAGACAAGTCGGATCAGGCCGGAGTGTTTGAAGTGCCTCTGCTGTGTGCCTTTGTGGTCATTACTGCTGCTTAAAGCGGGCTGCAGTGCATCAGTCCTGTCAGAAAAGCTCCTTTTGTTGTTGTTATCATGCATTGATGGCAGCACAGTAAGATCTGAGCAAGTCTGAAGTTTTTGGTTTTCTTTTCATGTCTCGCTCTTTTCTTTTTAATACCTTTCTCGTGGTGGGCACGGGCAGAGCGCTCCTTTATCTCCACCAGCAATGAGAGAAACGCTGCATTGTTGGTACTTGGCTATTTGCCTCAAGGGTTAAGTATCCATCTCCATTCCCTCTGAGCCCACGCCAGCTTAGGAGGGAAAGCCTGTGAATAAATGCCACCCTTGTACTCCCATAATGGAACAGCTTGACCTTTCGTGACCTCTGCCGGTCGAAGCATCTGCCTGTCGATTTCTCCGGCCCGTCCCGTGGGACATCGCCGGGCTTTCACATCTGCCTGTGAGCGGTGATTCGATTAGTTGAGGAATTTGTTTTGCTGAATAAAAATTAAGAGTCGGACTGTAATTTTTCAAAGTCAGTAAAAGAATGGCCGCCAGCTGAAACATGCTGTAGATTTACTGTGTAATCGTGTGAAAGTGCTGGTTTCTTTGTGGGCATTGTGCACGACGACTGCATAATGAGCATGATCCTCATTGACATTCTTGATCCACCCTATATGAATGGGATAATAACGAGTTTGGCAGGAGCCTTAATTTAATCATGTTGGTAAAAGCGGCACATATGCGGCACAGCTGCTGGTGCTTAGCCGAGCCTCGCCGTGCCCTTCGCTGAGGTGGTGTTTGGTGCCCGCTTTGGCTTGTTTTGTGTTATCGGCCTTTCTGAACCACATTCCTCTCTGAAAAGGCTTTGCAGAGAAGGACAAAGGAGTTAGCTTTGCGGAGATTTGCCTCTGACTTTTTCACAGCCATCGAATTGGTTCACGTGCCTGTGCATCGCCGTGACTTGTGAGACTGGTTGCACAGGTCACTCTTTTGTTGTTGCCTTTCTTTAACTTTGCAAGTTAAACACAGGTGCCGCTCGAGTGCTTTGTCCAGCACCTGTTGTGGATTATAGGTCGATAAAGGCTAATTTCTTGAGATAGTTCTGCAGTGAGATCTAATCTGGCCCTCGCCGTTTCAGCGAGCTTCGCAGACCCCACGTCCTGATGTTGGGATTCAAAATCTGTTCCTGCTTAGAGTGAAAAGGAGGCGGAAAATTCACATGTCTGCTCGCATGCATTAGCAGGCACATTTTCACACAGTGTTGTGCTCCAGTGAATCAGGCTAGCCCTGCAGGAGCCGGCACTGTGGCCTTAACGCGCACACACACACACACACACACACACACACACACACACAGACACAGACACACACACACACAAAAATCATCGTAGCTTCATGTTCTGCTTTTATTCCACCAGGTGTTGCTGTTTATTGGCTGTTTGATTTCCTTTTAATCAAAAAGTCTTTAAATGTAAGCAAATAAAAATCTGACTTTGACTGCATGACTTTGCATTAAGCTCACATTGCATTCCTTCATTTGCAGATACTTAGACTTTCTCAAAGTGTAAGGAAATTCATACTGCCCCCAGTTGCATCTCCTGTAAACATGTAACATCTTACAGTCCCGGCTCGTATGCAAGAATCCATCCACCATATGCAATGTGCAGCTAACAGCATTCGCCGATTGTGGAGGAAGTGGATTGCTGGCATTTTGGGCCATGCAGTCTGTAACGCCCTCAATAAAATATCTGTGTCTGTGTGTGTGTGTGTGTGCCTGGCTCCTACCAGCTGTCTCACCCATCATCAGTGCTTCCAGGATGTTTAGCAGACAGTCCAGCTCACACTTGTTTCCTCTTATCTGTGCCGTGGACAGTAACAGTTACTGTAAGTTCTCTTTAGCCTGTTTTTGGCCTCCAATAAAACTCCGTGTTCAGGTTGTTAATAACCGGACGACTCGTGGGTCTGCTTTCCCGAACATTTGACCAACTTGGCTTTGATTCATAACTTGTTTATTGTCAGCTCTGTTTGATCAGCAGAGAGTTCAACAGAGATTGTTAGCTCTCCTCTTCAGTAAAGAGTCGGTTTCTTTGAGGAGCATGATGCCAGAGGATGGTTACTTTATGCGGTAATTTACATTTCTTTGCCTGTGAGCTCTGTTTACTAAAGCCGTGCTGTGGGATATGTCCTTATTAGAGGCAGCAGACTGGTTAAGGACGTTTATATGGTGAATAATGTGATTGTGCATAAACTTGCACATGTATAGGGTCTAAATACAGCGAGACATGTCTAAACAGAGCTGATTTCACCTGATGGATGGTTTATATAGCCCTCCAGCCTGTGGTCCTGTGTTTACAGGCCTCTGATGTAGGTCCATGACACGATGCCGACTTCTCCACCACTTTATCAAACCATCTACAGCCGGCCGGCCGACTCCTCTCGGCTCGGGTAGAGGCGAGGATGTGTATTTGAAACACGCTGGCTCGGCAGCGTGACGCGAATACCAAAATCTCTCCGGTGAATCATCACTTTAAACTGAAAGAATTGCATCCCTGCAGTCGTGCATTTGTGATGTGGTCTGGATTTGCATGCTAATGCTGCAAAGAAAGGTCGGTGCCAAAAAGCAGTGCAGGCCCGAAACTTGTTTCAAACAAGTTAATCCCCCATTCACGAGGAGAGGGATAATCCTGCTTGTTTGGAGTTTGGAGTTCACTTGTTTCCGGGAAAACAGATCAGTGCTGCCGTGTTAAGAAAGGTTTTCTACACGACAGCTAGAGTTGCACTTAATTATGTCACGTCAGCATTTTTGTGGTGAGTCAAATGAGCTGGCATCTCCGCCAGGTAAACAAACAGTCTTTCATACCTGCCACTGTGTTCAAAGAGAGTCTGTAATAAGGACATTAATTACTTCAGGTAATGACTCCCAACAGTTTACTGAGCGGCAGGTCCTTTGTTACCTATGTTAACCTTCACCGCAGTGAGCAAACCAAGCAGACGGGCCCAGGCTAGTCTAACCACCTCTGACAGACTTGGAGCATCGTCTTGGCTTTGGCTTGTCAGTGTGTCGCAGTTTAAGGCTTCAGCAGACATGACGGTGATGTATGAATGGAGGTGAGTGCTGAGCCAGCGCTCACTGTGACCCGGTTGTTGTCTGGTTTTGGTTTTTTTCACCTATTTATCAAAAGTGAGGTCAGTTTCTTGTGCTGTTGCTCAGATGATGTCCTAACCTGTGTGACAAAAGAATAATGCTCGATAACTTGATCAGTGATTCGTGTCCCGTCTGGCCTGACTGCATCTACACTTTAGCCCTTTAATTGCCCATTAAAAGCGAGACGCTGCCAGTTAGAGCACGAGTTCACCCTGAACATATGGCCCAGTTTGGCACAGGGACACAAAGTTTGAATTACGATTTCTTTTTCTGCTTTTTCGAGCTTGAATCGGACACGAGCGATCCAACAGCAACAGATTTTTGAATCGGGGCTTTCCCTTATCCAAAAGTGACTGAGAGAGGCGTGAGTGGTTCTCTAAAACGAGGATGGGGGAGGCCACAGGGGTAAACTCCCTCTGGCGTCAGAGCCCCTCAAGAATGCAGAGGGGGATTAATGCATGCCTGTGGCAGTGATGGATCGGACGAGGCTCCACACGCATTCGCCCAGACATACACCCACAGAGCATCTGGATGCAGATGGTTTGGCCAGCTTAGCAGGTGTGTGTGCGCGGCTTGTGTGTCTGCTGGAACAAGGCCAGCCGTGGTTGTTTGCCCTACTACCCCAGATAGAGCGGTAGCCACCAGCCGCATGTCATTTTGATTTGAAAGCGCAGCTTTCATCTTGCCAGCTCACCTCTGGGGCCTTTTAAACAATTCACTTTGTCCTTCTCAGATCGCAGATGAATCGATTGCCGCTCCCTCAATAGCTTCTTCTTTCCTGTTGGGTACGGTGATTGATGCTGAATGTGCGCCGTAGTGATTTCTGCTTTCTATGCGAGAACATCGATTACTGTACGTGCACGCGTCTCTCTTCCCCCCGATCCGCGGCGCCTCATCGTTTCCTGCGTGACCTCCAACAGCTGTGCACCTGAGTCGGTCCTGCAGCGGTCAATGATCTTTGATGGATCACCTTGGGGATCCTGAAGTGTGCCTCACATGACTGCCACAGTACACTACAGTGACCACTGCAGTGCTAATGAGCGAGTGGGTCGCAGGCTGATTGTATTAATCACTAGAGCTTATGAAACGTAGCGTGTGACGGATTATCTCGCCGTGCACAGCGGCAGTTGATTCGAGTGGAGATAATAGAGTTTGCTGGTGGGTTTAATGTCGGTGTTTTATGCAGACATTTGCACTCGGACGTACAAAGTCATTGTGAACTTTGTCTTTATTGATGATGCCTCTGCCCTTCCTGAAGGTTACCACTGAATGCTGCGATGTGATGTGTAGATATCTGTCAGCTGTTGTGCTTCTCCCGCTCTTCATGGGCAGGGCTGGCTGTTTACTCGTCCTCCCAGGAGCCTCAGGGTCTCCTATTTCGCCCTTGTTCCACATGTTTTGCATGCACTGCTGCCACTCATGCTATTACTTCCATTCACCGCCAGGCGTTTTCTCCATAACTTGAAGACAGAGAGTCTCTAATGGTGCTCTGCTGCGAGCCGATCACAAGAGAATCGAGCAGCTCGGCTGAGATGTTCTGCTGCAGCACAGATGTTGAGACGTGTGTGAGAGCATGCTGATTGCACTGGAAAATCAATCCAGCTAAATCGTGAGAATACCAATCAGCCTGAATGCCAGATACTGCAGCTCTGGAAAACGTTCAAGTGCACGCTGTGTGTGCGCATCTCGTGTCTTTTTCCTTTACAGATTCAAACCTCTGAATGACCTTCCTCTTTCCATTAAGCTGCTTAATTAGCAGAGAAGCTGATGGAAAGCTGATTTGAACCTGGAGTCTTCCAGCTGTTTGTTATCTCACACACACACACACACACACACACACACACACACACACACACACACACACACACACACACACACACACACACACAGTCTTCTTGATTGAGAGCCTGTAACCTATTCGTCCCTCTGCCATTCCAAGCATGCACATAAAAGTGCGCATTCATGTGAACATGCGCACTCTTGTGCAACAGATGGAAGCTGACACACCCTGGAGGATGTCCTCAGCCCGTGTCCCCTCTAAAGAAAAGGCCCCAAAGATGTTTAAACAACATTTCTCACATTAGATTTTAACACCGTCAGTGTGAACACAGAGCGCAGTCCCTGCAGTGTTGTTAGCTGAGAGCCCGGGCGCACACATCCCGGTTTATTTAAAGTTGGTGCCAAACTCTCGGTGCAGAGGCCTGCTTCGTCTGACAGGAGCACCACTGTGCAGAGGAGCTGACAGCAGGGAAGCTGGCGGGAAAAACGGACATCGCAGTTTGGAACAGAGGGATGAGGAACAGATGATTAATAGTGGGAGGGATAACCTTTGAGTCTCTGAATGACACAGAAGCCGAGAGATGAGTTTGAATGCGCTTCATGATATTTTCAGACTTTTACATTTGTGGAAATGAACATAAAAGATACATTTGTTTGTTTCAGTCATAGATTTGTAAAAGCAGCATGTTTTGGGGTGAAACACGGTATTGCACAAAAGACCTGACCTTTCACTCTGGCTTAAAGTATCCCAGCTTAAGTAAATTCCCTCAGTCTACCCCACCTATGTGGGGGGATGTGTGTGAGTGCACATCCCCCAGACACACACAATAAACACACACCCGCCCTGCATCGCCCGGTCCGTCCCACTAGGCTTTATTTTGAAAGCAAATCCAGACTCTTAATATTCCAAATTGATGTTTCAATGTGAGGCTGTGTGCTAATTGCTGCTAAAATGAGCAATTAAGCTCTATTTATTTCCTCCCAGTGGATGTTTTACTCACAAACTGCTGAAGACTGCAGTCCCCAGTGAACGGGATAATCAATGGCATCAAACCATAAACGGCCTCCAGCCACGAGAATGGCTCCAGCATGCTGTTTATGAGAGAGATGACTGATGTCTGATTTTTGTAAAGACACGTTGATAAATAGCAAATCAACAAATCTGTATTTTAAAAATAGATTTTAAAGGTATTTAAAGTCAGTTTTTTTTTTATAAGGCTCAATTTCTGCTGCAAATTCTGCTCTTTTTAATAATTTATGACACTGCTGGGATGAACTGTCCAAATGTGATATTATAGATGGGCTTTTGAGTGCATCATATGTTTTTTTTTTTTTTCCCAGGGAGGGGGGGGTTAATTGTTTAAACTTTGATTTTAAATCCGGGGTGAGGGGGTGCAGATTCTCTCACACTCTTATTATTGAGCCCGGTGCCTGAAAGGCCATCCGGGGTCCTCCGGAGCTCGTTCTCAAACTTCTGCTGACTTGTATTCCTGTCAGTTACGTCATTCCCTTGTGTTTCACGACAGCTGCGCTGCTGCGCACATGAGCTGCGTTGGTGCTTTCTTGAGTTACGTCTTCATGTAGAGCAGTGTGACCTACAGTCCCCATGAACTACCTAGTTCAGCTCTTGGAGATGTGAATGGAAATCGTGCAGAGATTTGAGCACGTGTGGGGATTTAATCTGGCTGTGTTGATCGGCGCTTGTCGGAGCCTTAATTCA
The DNA here is from genome assembly GCF_963969265.1 of Rhamphochromis sp. 'chilingali'. Taxonomy (NCBI): domain Eukaryota; kingdom Metazoa; phylum Chordata; class Actinopteri; order Cichliformes; family Cichlidae; genus Rhamphochromis; species Rhamphochromis sp. 'chilingali'. Next base: position 11,538,937 of record NC_137949.1, on the reverse strand, counting down.
TCGTAATTAGGGGTCAGAGCATTTGGCCGGGAGGAATTAGACCGAGCACCTGCTCTGTATGAATATGCATCACAGCGGCCCTGCCTGCCTCCTCTGTCTTTCTCGCTGCCTCGCTCTTTTCACGTCTCCCAGTCACTCCAAGTGTGTTGTTGACCAACCTTTTAGCTGCCTCCATCTATAGCCGGACAAAGGCCTTTGAGAGCAGCTCAGACTGGGCCACGAGGACCATTGTGCTGTTAACAATGTTGTTTAGCTCTGGTGAACGCTGCTGATATTGTGTCCCGGAGCTGATGTCTGTGTGTCAAGCAGAAGCAGCTGGCTGATGGAAGCCTATCCACAGCTGCTCGTACAGCGTGCACGGACGTGACTTTGAATCGCCATTCAGACCACAATGATTTTCTGGAGGAGAATCCATCTGAACGTTCTTGTTATATGTGCTATAAGCGCTGATACGTCCCCAAACATCCAGTAATCTTCGCTCGGTTACTCTGAAATAAAGTGAGAGAGCCGTCTGGCACACAGGGTCCAGTTCTGATGTCGTGCTGTGTTCTGGTGTGGCTTTGTTAATGGGTCCAGTTTGACTCTGACCACAGTTATGCGAACCATAGAGAAATGGAGGCATGCGTGTGTTTTTAGTCCGACGGCGGTCTCAAATTTGTCTCCGCTGGGAGATGGCTTAGTCACAACACTTTGAGAAAGTCGAATTCCCGGGAAGTTTTGCTTTTTTGTTGCTTTTTAAATCAACTCCCTTCAAATTAGGACTTCCTTCCCGGCCAACAGAAACGTTCAAAAGGCTCAGGCATGTCGCTGTCCCGCTCTTTTTATATTCTTCTACACTAAACATGCACACATCTCTCTCTTGGGGGTGGTTGGCTGCCTCCTTGGCCTCCTCTTGGGGTCATTGTGGTATTTAGGGTCAGACAAGAGCTCCAGTCATTGCGCCCTCAGCAGTGCCTCCCAGGCAGCGCTGCAGCCATTACACGCCAGCTTGTCTCGGCCAATCCCCTCAGACTGCTATGGAAAACCGCCTGGGCTGCAGCGGACCCTGCATCCTGCTCCTTGCCAACGGAAAAGCTGGATGTAGGAAAAACAACACGTTGGAGTAGTGGAGCCTTTCTGCGCTGGACGAGCGTTATAAAACATCCTCGCCTCTCTTCCTGAGAGAGCTCTTCTGTCGAGGACCTTTCACTTTTTCCTCTCTGGTTTTTCCTCTTGGCGCTCCGTTACCCAGGGTTACCCTCGGAGGATTGTGATTCGCTGCTCCTCCAAAGCCGGGAGGGAGTTTCCACATGTCCTCCAGTGTGCCTGGGTGTGTGTGTGTGTGAGTCAGATGCAGTGTGTGTGAGTGTTGCTTTAAGACTCAACGAGCCTCCCCAGAGTGAATCCAGATCAGAGAACAGCAGCTAGATTTCTCCTTTGCAAGCTCTTCAAAGAGCTTTTAGATTAAAGCCCGGGCCACGGAGGTAAGGTCTGCTCTGGACTGGAGTTTTATCTTTGTCTCCCTTTGTTTCTCCTGCTTACTGGATTAAGAAGAGCCTGGAGTGGAGAGGCTGCATTGTGCTCCCCATTATCAGATGCACAGGTGTGGTTTACACTGTGTGCTTGCATGTGTGAATGCTGTTTAGTTCCCACCTGGATCTGCTAGCTTCGCTTTGTATCTCTTGTATCCGGCCTAACTCTATGTACTTGCTTCCAGCTTGCAGCCTTGTACATGAAGACACAACAAGGTCATCTTTCTCAGTCTGAGACTTTATTGCTTCTGCCGGTTGTCGCGTTCGTCTGACTCACGAGAACAACTTTGTTTGACAGACTTGTTCCTTTGTCTAAACTTTGTGTGAAGTTTCTAGATGTTTGCACGATTGTACAAAAAGTGTTTGGAAACATTTTCATTTTCTTGGCATTAGTCTGGAATGGCGGTGGCATACACGTATAAATCTTTCAGCAGGCTGCCATGACATTTTTGGTCGGCAGCCAGGCTCAGAGCTTCTAAATGTATAATGAAAAAGTCAGAAAGACACTTAACAAGCACTTTGATGGATGTTTGGTGACTTTGGCTGGATCCACCGCACAGTATTACGGGCTTTCAGCAAGTGATTCATAGATGGACATTTCTGCTCATAAGCAAACAACCGCAGGATACTTTAAATCTGATTCGTATGACAAAAAGTCAGCAGGAGACGGCGTGGTCTTTGGCTTCAACCACCCTGTTTTCTCTTCTTCTTCACTTCCTGTTGTTGTTTTTCTTTGCCCGGAAAGAAACGACGGTGTTTTGCATGACTTTGAATTTAATTTGTGAGTCTGAGAGAGAAGCTTTACGCGTGCTGTTGCTTTAAGAGCCGAGCTGTCGCAGCGCCAGAGGAAAGTGATAAGAGACTAGTCCCACGGGCTGTGATTTGACAGGAGGAAAGCGGTGCGATTGTGTTAACACTCACAACCAATAACAAATGACCTCATAGCTCCTAGTGCACAATAATTCAGAAAGATTGAAACCTTGTTGGTATCCTTTATTATATTTGAGGTTATTTTGTCACTTTCACTGTGATATATTCTTTTCTTCAAACAAAACCTTGCCTGTATTTTCAGCAGGACTCCTGTGTGGTGGCAGAGTGGGTTTAAAGCTGCCCTAGCAGCAGCGTGACGTTACCGTGGGGCTTCAGGGAGTGTGTCACTGCTGTGTCTGGAGTTTTTTCCTGCTGCTCTGTTTCTATAGTTTAGATTCAAGCACACGAAGGGCCAGGTTAGGAAATCCAGACTCTGCACGTGTGGGTTTGAGTTTAGAGGTTGGAGCTTCTCTGCTACAAATGCACGGTGGTCTTGGTGAAAGGAAAAAAAAGGCAGTTACATCCTCGACAATTCACATACCTGCTGTGTTTACACCAAAATGAGGCGTGGCTCATTCCTCACCGTTATCCTGAATCGCAGACCCAAGACACACACGGTGCCAGACTAAACACGGAGCTTACGTAGGAGTCACCCAGGGCCGGGCTGAGAAGAATGCCAGGTCACGGGGTGTGTGCCGAGGAGCAACGGGGTGGCAATGCTCCCTTTGCCCTTGAGCAGATGGCCTGTAGGAAGCCTTTTAACGTGAACAGAGGACTGAAGGGGAAGAAGGGGAAGAGGGAGGGAGAGTTCACGACCGGGTGCAGCGGTTCGCAGCTAAAAAGGAAGACTTGTCTTGTTGTTCTCCGAAAACATTCGCATAATGCTCCAGTTCGGCGCGCAGCAGAAGGCAAACGTGTGCCTTAGTTTGTGTGTTGGCACGCCTTTGAGCCTTTCATACCCACAGCTCTGCTCTCCCCCGAATAAACTTTGCAAGAAAAGCATCAGTGGTAGCGTTTAGAAGAAAGCCGTCGTTGTGACAAGTTTGACAACCAGCTTTATGTTGATTCCCGACAGCTGCTTCCTTAGTCTTTTACTCCTGAAAGAGAAATAGTTTAGTTGCTCTCCATTCATGTAGAAAGCATCTGAATCAGGCTAACTCTGCTTTTTAGCTCCTTCTGCTCTGCTTGGCTCTTGAACAACAGAAGTTGGGAGGTAACGCGGGCTATCATTGGTCAGATTACTACTGAAGACGAGGGTTTGACCATATACTCCATAAACGCTCCCAGCTTGACTTTTTCCAGGGTTCGTAAGAATAATGGCAGCAATTTTCCCAACTGTGGGATAAATAAAGCATCTCATGATATATCCGGAAATGTATTCCTGGAGAAAAGCTGCTTCAGTAACTCAGGATTATATTTCATGCTTATATTCAACATCTTCTCCTTATAACTCTTGTGAAATGAAGCAAATGTTTAGTTAATACCCTGATCGTGTCAGACTCGCGGTTCGAGTTCATTACCGGGCCTGCTCGTCTCCACAGCCAAGTTTCCACTCTGCTTTCTGCTGCTACTTTTCACACTCGTTCTAAACAGCTGCAGAAGAAGAGAATCATTTCCTCAAGTGGCTTTTATTTTTTCTTTCTATTTAAAATGTTGATGTTTCCTGGAATTCCTTTCTCCCTGTATTAAATGCGCTCTTTAACTTTAGTTCACTTACTCCGCCAACACGTCTTAATCTCACCTCGCAGTCAAGGTGCACCCAAGCAGGAGCAGATAAACTCTTAATGCTGCAGATCACTTAATCCTGAGGTGACACTTGGCAGCGAGCTTTGTTTTTACTGTAACCGTACACATGCTGTACACATGCTGTACGTATGCTGCGAGGCTTAGCAGAGTTAGCACCGTTTGAAAGCCCTCTCAGACTGCATTACTGCATGCGTTTAGGCGTGTTGTGTTACATACACGCAAGGCAGTCACATTGCCTGCAGAGACACGTGGTGCACTCGTTCTTCTCCTTTGGATCCCGGCCCCCTGGACGAATTTGGAGATGATGGCTGAAAAAAGGAGCGAGCGAGGATTCAAAGGTTTAAAAATAAACAGATGGGTAAACTGTAGCTGGCTTTGAAATGCTTTCCCAAACCCGATCAAAGACGACGTCATTTACTCGGAGGGAGGTGGAAAAATGCATCAAATGTTTGGTTTGGCTGATGGGGGGGGGGGGCGCTGTAGCGTCTGTGTGGCACTGCTGGACGTGCTACCTCGTACAGGAAGGAACTTTTCTTGTACTTTGCATTTTCGAGGACACGGTCCTAAATCATTTTTACAAAATGAAAAAACAAACGTGCATGCACCAAATGCTGTCCTCTGCTCATTACACAAAGTAAATTACATTTTTGTGGAAAGCACTAAGCCAACCTCTCCCTGTGTGTTTCAGATGAGCCAGACGACGGAGGAATGAGTTTATTTTGAGAAATGAGGTGGAGAGTGGCGCGAACATAGAAGCTCCAGTCTGAGACGAGGCTTCAGAGGTGAGTGTAAGGAGCCTTCAGACCAGGGTCAGCTTTATGCTTTAGTTCAACCCCTCAGCTTTCTGTCTTCTTTATCTGGTCAACTTTCATTTTATTTAATAGCCAGGTCACTCTTGAAAAAGAGATTTTGAATCTTATAAAAGACCTGAAGTGTTGCATCCTTCCCACGCGTCATGCAGGGCTTTATTTTAGTTCCTGATCGTCTCGGTTTGCTAATTCAAAGACTTGAAGGCTGTTAGAAGTGTTTGGCCTTACTTCCACCTGTTATGCAATCACATCATGGGCGACGGCGGACACGGTAATAGTCTTACCGGCAGTGTGGAGTCTTGTCACAGCTCTCTGATGCTAATGTAAGAGAGCTGTGAAGCATCTAAAAGTTTTTAATTGTCAACATAACGACCACGACAGACTAAAGCCTGCTGGTGTCAGTTATCTGCTCCTGCAAGAATATAATAAAGTGAGAGGGAGACATCATTAAGCATCAGTGACCCGATGCAGCAGAATAAGCTATGGAAGACATCAGCGACGTATTAATCCTGCTGCTGTTGTCACTGTAGCTCAGATGACTGTGTGTATCCGTTATTGTTTATGAGTAATAAGTTAAATTTATGCCTCTGATGAATCAGCATTATGTCATACCATGTCTAATGTGTAAGAACCACGGATTTTCCAGTCGTGACATTATGGTTTTGTTTCCTTTTTTCTATGTTTTTTCCAGGGCAGGATGGGAAATTCAGAGAGCCAGTACAGCATTCAGGGTCCCAAAGGCACCAGCTTTATCTTCCCCGGGAAACAGAAGCCATATTCATTAAAGCTAGGCTCAGCCAAAGGTGATGCTCTGTCTCCTCATTCGTGGTGGAAAAATGCTCCGGTAGGCTCAGGGTACAAGACCAGGTGCGTTGGCCGTGGCTGTCTGTCGCCTCCTAAAAGCCGACAGCCTTACTCTGCCCGGCTCTGTGACTACGTCTCCAAAGGAGTGAGGGGGAGCCCGGCTCAGCACCGCTGGCATCGGTCCCCTGGATGCGGCATAAGGAAGCGGCACATGTCAGACGATGATAATCCATACGGGGTCGAACTCAACGGGCACGCCCTGAACGGAGATGATGACGAGCACGAGGTTTTAGGGGAACAAAGCAGCCCGCGGGTGGTGATCAAAAAGGACGGCACGCTCAGGGTGGAGTTCACCAACACCTCGGGGAATCCTCTCCACCTGGATGAGGCCACTGGCCCGGTCCAACTCCTCAAGTTCTCCCCCAATGTGGAGTCGGCATCGACTCCCAGTCTGCCTGGGTCCAGTGGCAGCAGGCAGGATGGTCATCACAGCGCTCCGCTTCCAGCCTCTACTTCCTCCACAGCCAGAACCAGCAAAGGCAGCTCACTGAGCTCTGACGGCTCCTGGTATGACTCCCCCTGGGGGCCGAGCACAGAGCTGTGTGAGCAGGACCAGCCTTGCTCTGCCAGCAGAACGTTAGCACACTCCCCCATTCACCAAATTGTCTCCTTTGCAGAACAGTCCCCCCCTTTGTCCATCACAGATCTGTATAAAGACCCCACAATGGCTGTGACTTTCCCCACAGCCAGGGACTTGTCCTCCCAGCTACACGAGCCTCCACCGGGCCAGAGGCCACACCGAGCGTCCTTTGCGTCCGTCCTGGACGTTCCTTTGGAAGAAGAATGCCCAGAGCCCCGCCAGTACTCTTCGTACACCCTGCCCTGTCGCAGGCCCAAATCGCACACCGTCAGCGAGAACCTGGACCAGTACCGTGACCAGGGGCAACGGCAGGAACAGGTGGGGCCGGATTTCATCTTCCAGAAGAAAGACTCCATCAAAAACCGCATCAGACGCTTCAGTGACTGGACGGGCAGCCTCAGCCGCAAGAAGAGGAAGTCTCAGTCTCAGGTGAGCCTGCACAAGATGGGCTTTGGGGTTTAGTCACTACTCTTTAATGAATTACACTCTTTTTATCACTCACAGGATGCATACAGAGCCATGCCTTATATTTTATAGAGATTTTATATTTGAAAATCTTAGTGTATCTTCATATCTAGCCCAAGAAGGGAGTGGTCATCAGACAGTTTCCCTCCTGGCAAGATTTATATGATTGCGGGCCACAGTGGTTGTCCTGGCATGGCTGGGAACCAACCACCGTCCTCTGGTCCTTTAGCAACACAACACCAGCTGTCTGAGGACAGGACACAGCGGGGTGACACAAAATGAAATCTGTAAAGCAGCCAGGGCTGGGTCTAGTTGTTCTAGTGAGGAGGGAACAAGGATGGGAGTGACTTTTAGCACAATGCCGAAGCATGGACGACGCTCCGACGAAGAGGAGTGTGGGGCTGGTAATCAGATATCACGAATACTTTTACTGGGTGGGTAAATCTAAGTAGTATTATTGCACACTGACTGTTTTCTAGCAACATGCAGGACTTTCTTTTACACATTTAGCTCGTTCGTTTACAAGTCGGATCGATTAATCGTGTTACTGAAGATGTCCGTGGGAGGTGCATTGACTTTTGAGTGGACAGCTGATCTTCGTGTAAGTAAAACGATACCTGTGCTGTGAGGAGAGCAGCCTGTCAGCCCGCTGCCTGCACGTGGACGCAGGAACCGCCTGATTTTGGTTGTACAAACATCAGGTTTTTACAAGCTTTAATTTGACCTAAAACATTTGCTTAAACTGAGCCTGAACTCTCGTCCCTCCCTTCTTTGAGGGCTTGAAAGCAATTGTTCCTGCATTAATTCGTTTAGCTGTGCCTTTTCAGAACGCTGTTTGGGTGCTGCCAAGAGAATAGCTGTAAGCCTTTGAGAGGATCTGTAGAGTGAGGCTAAATCCGAGCTGAAGATTTAACCCCACCCCTCCTCTAACGTTAATGAGTGACTTATGTTTGTTCTGGTTGTTGTGTTCAGATTTTCGGGTCTCCCCTCACGTTCCTCGGAGAATAAATCTGCTAATAGGGATTGGTGTTCAGTCGGTTGAGTCTAGGAGCGAAACAAAGGACAGAGAAGAACAAATGAGAAGGCGTTTTCTTCTTGGAGACTGTGTAAGCTGCTTCTCGTGCTGAAACGTCTTGATTATTTTCAGTGAAATATGCAAGAAGCTTTGCTGTGACGCAGTTTTCTGACCCTGTGCTTACTCGACTCATTTTGAGTGTTTTTAAAAAAATGCCTCCTTCTAAAGCTGCTGCGCTAATTTCTAACCACGTGCTGGTGCAGGATCGATCTGCTCCAGTTTTGTTTCCTCGTCCAGAAGTAAAATTCAAAGAAGTGGACCGAGGTCTGGTAATCAATGCTGATTACGGGTAATTGTGTGAAGCACATAAATACTTACGAAGTCTGCATTTCTGGTGCAGTTTGGTATAAACTAATTGAACCAATCAGGCAAATTCACAAACAAGTCAGTGCACGGGGGTTTCCTTTCTCCGTAATCAACGGGGCATGCAACAAGTTCTCGTTAAATTCATTGAGCTGTTTAAAACTGTATTTCCTCTTTCCTTTGGGAGCCGTTTTGGTGCCAAACTTCGGTGTGCAATATCTCTGCGGGCTGGTCACAGTGCCTCCTTTCAGCAGGTCATCAGCTCTGGTTCCCCTGGACTCGTGGGTTTAAAGGTCACATAGCGACCCTGATGCCAAAGACCAAGAATCTGCTTGTAATGAAAAGCAGATGGAGGACGGTGAGGAGAGGCTGGATAGAGTTGGGCTAGAGGAAGCTTGCCCTCTGCACAGTGTGCATCTACAGCTACTAACTAAACAACGGTGGATTTCATGGTTGCTACAAGAGGACGAAATGGTAAACAAAGCCTGTCCTCAAGTGAGCACCGAGTTCACCGGGTTCAGTCCTGCTGTGAAACTTAAACATGAACCCTTTGCTGCCTAGTTACAGGGCGCAGGGAGGCAGAACTGCATGCTAAATATGAAGAAGGGTGAGTGTGGATGCAGCACGAAATGCGCATTAAGGACTGAGACGACGCAGACAGGTTGGAGTGAAACGCATTAATAAACAAAAGATGGAGACAGAGCTCTGTCGTGACGCCGTGCGCGTCTGCACGCTGAGAGCGCTCCGCTCTGTTGCCAGGGGCGGAATCGATGCTCCAATCTAGTGAAGTGTAGGTAGGCTGTCATTAGGCATGAAAGGGTGCAATTCCATCAAGTATTCATTTGGGGAATTGGGAAGCCACAGCAGACCTCAAATGACGTGAAATTGTCTGAGCCTGGAGGGTGCCAACCTCTCAGGTGCCATCACAGGAAATTTGTCCCACTTTTTCAGCCTAGGAAGAATTTCGAGACTGTAATGCAGACTTTGAAGTAGGTTCGAGTGGTTTGCCTCGATTTTTCAAAAGTTTCGCAGTGCCTTGGGGCTAATTGAAAGAAGCAGAGTTGATTTGTGTCCCGCTGTAAGCTCACGGGTACCTACAGAAGTCTGTACACCTGGAGGGCAAACATGCTGTGTTTTGCCTAAATGTGGATGGGAACAATGCAGGTCAGAGCCAAGTTTGTAATCTGCAGCCAGCCCCACACTTCTGATCTTCCTCCAATTGACTTTTCTCACACTCTTCATTCACTTTCTTCACCTTTTGTGCCTCCTCAGGAACCCCGGTACAAGGACCTGAGTGATACGTTTGACAGTGGGGTGGATGGTCTGACTGCAGACACCAGCTCCCCCTCCCAGGTCTCCAGCCTCCTCTGGTTTCCCGGAGCCTCCAGGGCCCAATCTTCAGGAGCCATTCACCAAACGACCAACGATGCCCTTCGCCAGAACATCTATGAAAACTTCATGAGGGAGCTGGAGACGGGTACCGGGCAGGGAGGAGGTGAGAGAAGAGTGCCGTCCACCGGCACCGAGGAAGACGAGAGCAGCAGCGAATCTGCCGAAGGCTCGCTCGAGCAGCTCGACCTGCTGTTTGAAAAAGAGCAGGGGGTGGTTAGACGGGCCGGCTGGCTTTCCTTCAAACCCCTCGTTACTCTGCACAAGGACAGGAAGCTGGAGCTGGTGACGCGGCGCAAGTGGAAGCAGTACTGGGTGACCTTGAAAGGTGAGCTTCGGTGCCCTGTCCTTGAAACTCAGATGAAGAATTCACAGTTTGGGTTAGTTGGAAATATCAGAAGAGAAAATAAAATATATGAAGTGACGCATTCTTGCCATTTTTCTGATTCTGTGCAGGATTTGTGCTTTTATGTCTCAATGTCACAGCAACAACTCCAATTCTGCTGAAGTTCATTGCTTAGATTATTTTTCATGTTGAACAAGGACACAGTGTCTGCAATAATCACACGGTAAAAGCATTTCCTTCCCTTTCCAGGGTGCACATTGCTGTTCTATGAAACTTACAGTAAAGGCTCTCCGGAGCAGGAGCTGTCGCCCCGCTACGCCCTCCTGGCCGAGGACAGCATCGTCCAGGCTGTTCCTGAGCATCCCAAGAAGGAGAACGTGTTCTGCCTCAGCAACTCGTATGGAGACGTCTACCTTTTCCAGGTGAAGAGTCACCTGACTCCTGTGCTTGTGACTCAAGATTTCTCAGAAAGTCTTTGCACACACCCGCTGGTTTCTTTTTTCATATAAAATGACCTTAGAGCCCAAGTCCCATTTAAAAAGGGCTCAACTGATTTCTCATCCAGTCTCCTCTCAGGATGAAAAGAGCACATTAACCTTGATTTAAGCAGGAGTCTTTCAGCTGCCTCCTAATGATCTTTCTGAGATAAATGGTACAGTAACTTTATCGTGCATGTAATGGAAATACTGGTCAGCGGTTTGAGCTCCTCGTTTCTTTATTTCCCTTCCAGGCCAGCAACCAGACCGACCTGGAAAACTGGGTGACGGCGATCCACTCCGCAAGTGCCTCGCTGCTGGCCAAGCGCCAGGGGAAGGAGGATACGGTGCGCCTGCTGCGGAGCCAGGTCCGCGCTCTGCTGCAGAAGATCGACATGGACGGGAAGATGAAGAAGATGGCCGAGCTGCAGCTGACCGTAGTCAGCGATCCAAAGAACCGCAAAGCTATCGAAAACCAGGTGAGCAGGTGGCGATGAGGTCTGCGGGGAGACATTGGCTACGAGGGCTCGCACACTTCCTGCTATTGAGACAAATTCTCAGAGAAAATCTGCTTCGTTCGCAGCGGTGATAAACGGATTCAGTGGCGTAACGTGTGCTCGCTTCATGTTTCAGTTTTTAAACTCATCTGCGTGTCGTTACCATGCATAATTCATGGTGAAACCACACAATGTGCCCTACTTCATTTTTCTGATTATTTCTTTTTTGGACTGCGGTGACGAGCCTGTGTTTCATTTTCGTCTGCGGGTGGGTGAAGTGGCCTAAATGCTTCAGTCCCAAACGTGTCGCGAGGGGCCCAGGGGAGCAGCTCTCTCCCCAAACATGTGATTGGGATTCCAGATGTTTCCCGGTAATGGGCTCTCAACATGCATTATCCTCTCCCTCCTCCTCGCAGCCGGAGGGAGAATCCGAAGCACCCAGCGCTGTTTTAGCCTACATACAGCAGATCACAAAGGGCTGGAAAAAGCTCCAAACCTGTAGCTTAGCAGGAAGAAAAACACTGTGACGGGAAAACAGTTTGTTTTGCAGCGTCAGGCTGTTGTCGTGGCTGACAGGGTGGTCAGTCCGTTTCATTTTTTGCACCACATTAGACACGAGGACCTGATAAAAGCTCACTGCAGGGCTGATCCGTGGAGATGTCACCGCCCAACTTTGTCCTCAGGTCTGTTTTCAATTAGCTGGTACGCCAAGACAAGAAGACGGACATGGTCGGAGTCAATGATGGGGTCAGGACCGGACTGATAAAGACGCCATGAGGCTGATGATAGATTTAAGGTTCTGGGGGAGTTGTGGAGCACCAACAGGGCACTACTTTGATGTCTCTGCCTACCCCCACCTATGTCTATGGTGCCAGTAGAGCATGTTTGAAGTCTACACACACACACACACACACACACACACACACACACACACACACACACACACACACAGAGTGCAGTGAAACAGCATTGAAGGATGTGTAGAGAGAGATCAGGCAGATGTTAAAGAGGGAAAATAAGAAAAGAGAATCTCTTAACAGAAAAGCTCTGAAATGGAAGTAAGTTGTGCACGCCGGCCAGATGTGACCAAACATGACTCGCTTTCCACTGATGTGCATTTTTTATCCTGCGCTGACTCAAGCCTGCTAGATGCATCAAGCATTAATATAAAAATTCTATTCATCAGTAACGCGCCCCAGCATGACTCATCAAATCGAATTTTCTGCAGGACTATTTTAGGCCGTCCCGGCACAAAGACGTGGATATTTGACTGTTGACAAACCGATCCGTGGCACATCAATCTGGAGCTCGCACAGATCTTGTCAGATGTTATACATAAAAAGGATTTTTCCAAAGCAGCGGCCCTGCAGGTTTTAAGGAAAGAGCTTATCTGATTTCGGCGGCGATGCCTCCCACCCCCTTTTAAAGTCATCTTCAAACCGCTCAGTGGGAATTAAATTACGGTACACTGCGTTTTATACAATGACCCAAGAATAGCAGGATAAAAAAACCAACTTGTGTTCAAGTAACAGCACGAGCCGCAGCAGACAGGAAGCTGTTTGACGCATCCTTTTAAGGGATGAGTATAGCAAAGCCATCCACAGGTTTCTGGTGTGCTCGCCATAGAAATGGCACCTTCAGCCACTGTTATCTGCACAGAAGTACCCACTTTTTAGTTTAACACTGACTACCGAGTCAAAATGTTTTCCTTTGACTCGACTTTGACTTGATCTCCAGACTTTCTAAGATTCAGACAGGAACCTTTGGCTCTCAGGACGTTAGCCCAGCCGAGCTTTTCACAGAGCGGCGAGTCGGCCTCTCGGCAATTTCTGTGCAACCTTTGTGTTTAAGATGTTTGTGAAGTCACAGGGTTCATAAAACACCACCCTCGTGCCCTTTCTCAGTTTGCTCCTAATCCGAAAGAATGCCGTCAATGTGAGCGAGACCTAATGGGAGCGCGCCATAGGGTGCGTTATTGTAAATGAACTCGCAGTGCAGACGAGACCCATTAAAGTCAGTTTGTTATGGAGCGTTGTTTAACTGAGTGTTCTCATTAAAAATGGTCTCCAGCCAACAAAATAAGCACTTTCTTATAGCTTACATAGTGCAAACGGGGACATGGGGACTGTACGTGTGTGTGTGGAGGTTTAACTGGTGGTCTGTGCAACATCATCAGCCTCTCAAGTCGTCCATAAAAAACGGGCATTTGAATTTACTGCACACACACACACTCTCGTCTGCTCCATATGCAGTCATCCTTCACTATCAAACCTCCACAGAACTTATGCCTTTACCCTCCACCAACATCTGCAAGCAATCGCAGCTCCCTGAAAAGCTCCAGACTGACCCTGGATCCCCCTCTTTCATTCCCTCCCCGCCCCTCAACTCCCTCCATTATTATTTCCCCCAGCGCTCTTCTGCTCGCTCACCTACCAAACACCAATTTCAAATTCAGATCTTGTACCAAGCGCGTCTTTCCTTTTCCCTCAGATCCAGCAGTGGGAGCAGAACCTGGAGAGATTCAACCTGGATCTCTTCAGGATGCGCTGCTACCTCGCAAGTCTGCAGGGCGGAGAGCTGCCCAACCCGAAGAGCCTGCTCGCCATTGCCAGCCGCCCCACCAAAACCACCCTGGGACGCCTGGGGATTTTCTCAGTCTCCTCCTTTCACGCACTGGTAAGGAATACATAAAGAGGCGATTCTGACGCTTCTGAATGGGACGTTTGGATTTACTTGATGTCTAGCAGTAACCTTGAAAACTCTTTATTCAGTGTAGTATATTGCAGCGTGCAAACGCTCGTTTTGTGCATCACGGGAGGAAAATGAACTTAATTAAGATGGTTTGATTAGATGGAATTTCTGTTGAGAAATATGATCGTAGTGCTGATAAAGTGTATCTGCTCAGATCTGTTCCAGAGACGAAGCCACAGTCAGGAGGCGCTCCCTGTCCCTGACTCACAGACAGCGCAAAAGAGGCCTGTTCTCCTCCCTGAAAGGCCTCGACAACCTCACGAGGAGAGGCCGTGACAAGAGACCTTCTGTCTCGCAGGTATTCACGAACACACAGACATCTGAAGATGTTTTAATAAAATTCTGTGTTTAAAGGAAGAATTAAACGGGTTAAACATTAATGCACTGATTCTTCTTTTTATCTGAAATTCACTAAAAAACCTCATAAACGACATGAACGTGCATGATTACAGGCAGTGTTCACGTCTACTGTACATGAGGAGAAAGAGTCCCGATGCTCCCGCCTTCAGTGCACAGTGTGCACGTTCGTTAATGGAGCAACCTGAAAGCATGCTGGCTCGTCGCTCGCTCGCATGTGCAGTGCCTTTGTTAATGTGAAAGAAATAGCTAGAGACTGTTTTAGTCACGCAGCGCTCTCTGCACATTTCCCCTCCTCCCCCAGAGGAGTCTTTATTAAATGAAAAGCGCATAAGCTCACATCCCTCCTGCTTTCCTGTAAGGCTGAGCGCAAACCTCCCATCAACGTAAACACAAGGGAGCATTCCTCACCCAGGTGCATTGGGGGGGCATCTAAATCCTCTCAGGTTAGTAATTAGACTCATGCAAGCTGGTTATTTATTGATACAGAAATCCACCGCTCTGTACCCTGCAGATACGGCCCTGGAGACTAGCCTTGGTGGTCTATTTTAAGCATCACCAAAGGAAACACTTGTGTAATTTTATGGACCCCTGTTCATTAGTCGAGACTCTAATAAAGCAGAGGAATGTAACTTTGTGTTTCTTTGTGCCGTAATGTCAGCGTGGCGTCCAACGTTTCCCGAGTGCGGCTCTCCGGTAGGCGAGCCCCGACTCCTGACTACGAGCAAAACGCCGCCTGTCCTGTTTCGCCTGCTCTCGTCGGGCTCATCTATCCCGCCACCTGCTCTGTGATATTTATGCTCGTGCATTTGCGCACGTCTGTCACCGGCTAGGTATGCGTGTATGTGTTATTATTTTTCTGGGGGGACTCCAGCCAGCCGGCCTAATGAGGCCCAGTTACATTTCACAGTGCAGGAGGCCGAGGTGGCGCTGCAGCACACATGAATTATTAAAAGCCATATGTGGTAGATGGTGTTCTCCACGGTTCCCTCAGCCCAGCAGATGGTTGGTGTAAAGACGCTAAATATTAAACAGCCTCCTTTTATTCCCCCCCCCCCCCCCCCCCCCCCCCCCCCCCCCCGGTTTCCTCTTGCCCACGAGCTCTTTTTTTAGTGTTTTCTGGTGTTTTCGTCTTTACTTAGAGGCTAATCATGAACAGTTAATGGCTGCTAAGCGCTCTGAGGGATTTTCTGAATGCTGGGGTTTCCTGGACATCTGCTATTTTCCTTAATCTTTTTCCCAGAGCGAGGGGGTCAGTGCGGCACGAGTTTTGGTTTTCTGTGATTCTCTGTGGGAAATTCAACTGTCGCTGTCACAAACATGACATCATCGGCTCCTTGGCTATTTCCGCAAGTTGGGCTGACGAGTGATACGTCTTCATACGCTCCTCAGGTTCTCCCAAACGTGCCATCTCCAAGGGTTTCTCTCCATCTACCAGTTTAAAAACACTCTCCAAGCTCCTTAATTTATTCCATCTCTTAAACTGTGCGGTTCCCTAATTTCTATCACCATTTGTTGTCCCTCTCCCCCCTCCAGCCGCCCCCATTTCTCAGAGCATAAACATCATCAGAGCTGGCGGTGCTTCTCCCACAGTCTCCATACTGACTCATGTGTGTTGACTAAGCCTAAATCCCATTTACCACTTTGATGGCACACTCCACAACCTTCCCCCAAAGTCATCCCCCCTGCTCTCCCCTTTTCTCTTCTCTCATCCGCCTTAGCGGAGCTCTGGATCATAAGGAGCTGGCCGCCAGTCGTTTGTGGGAAGTAGGCCAGAAAGGTCCGAGGATTTGTGGAAGAGTTGTTAAAGCTTTCTAAAATAAGCCGGCTTTTTTAGTGAAGCGGCACCATTTACAGCTATTTTATAAACGTCCTCATGCTGCGGAGAGACGCAGAGTCTTATTAGCAGAACAAGAGCTGGAAGTTTCTTTGTGATTGTAAAGACATTTTCTTGGTCCTGTAGACCCTCTAAGTCCGCTTGAGCTCTTTAATTTGTGAGCAAAAACAAACACCTTTGACTTCATGTCGGAGCTTTTTGGGGAGCAAAATAGTGAATTGAATTTGCCGGCTGTGCTGCTTGTCATGTCTCTGCTGCCTGCTGACAGACTGTCAGAGCACAGCCTGATAACTGCAGTCCACTTAAACGAGGACTCGAGGCACGCCCTCATAACGGATAGCTCTGTCACGGCCGTATTATAGAGTTGTTGAAATGTTCTGAGGCCGCAGGGTTAGCAACACACCTCCCAATCACAGACAGGCAGGACGGACTCGAGGAGCCAGAGAACTTTGTTGATGTGGAGACGGATAGGTGGGAGCTGGCCCTCCCCTCTGCTTTCAGACACCCCCCTTTGATCTCTCTGCTACACAGAAAACACTCAGTGTCCACACACACATTTCCTCCACTCACTCACACACTGCACATTTCCACCAATGCACCTTCAAAGGCCACAGACCCTGTTTGGAAGCAGTATCAAAGCGCTGCACTCGCCATGCGTAGTTTTTAATTAACTGCATAAAAGCACCGTGTGTGTTTAATATGTGTGTTGCTGAGATGGCTAGGTGCTAATGGCTCATGAGTCAGTCAGCGTGGTGCCCCTCTGTCTGTACTTCTTACTGTCTGTCTCTGGGTTTCAGGTCTTTGAAAGCGATGCTGGAGGCCAATCGTGCGCCCTGCCTCCCAGGAGCACCGAGGTGAGTCACCGATTTCAGTAACTTATTTTTTAAATAATCTCCTAAAAACTCCCCCGCCATCTGTCGCGGGCATCCTGTTGCACAGTTTCATCTGTACTATTATTAGTTTAAGTTGGAAGTAGCTGCAGTTGAAACGGGTCTGCTGCTACTTTAACCTCTGCCGTCTTTCGCGGCTTTGATGGTTCGCTGTGCAAAGATATTTGAACACGCTGGGCGTGCGTACATTGGGATCACAAGGCGCACGTGTCCGCCTGAGTATATTACACGTCCAGGATCAAAGCAGCGATTCCTTTCATGCTGATCTGCAGGTGTCTGCAAGACAAATGGAGAGCATATCTAACAGGAGGGATGGAGCCCTGTGAAAAACCGGCATGAACAGGGGTCCAATTCACACCATAATTGAGTTAAAGGATGGTGTCGTATGTGAATGTGTATGTGTGTGTATGGGCGAAGCGTTGGATGACTGACAAGTGTGAATTCAGGCCATCTGAGCAGCCAGACTTTAAAACGCCAGCGTTTGCTGGTTATTGAGGGCTGTAATTGTAAAATAGCAGCGCGAGCTTGAGGTCCTCACCTCGCCGGGCTCCAACTTCCACATGTTCTTCTCTTTTTAATTCCCATTTCAGTTTAAAACTCCCAACATGAATATAAATAGAATCCAAATACGCCACCTATTATAATCCCATTTCTGCATTGTTCACTTTCTATTTCATTGTTTTGTGTCTCAATTTTTTGGACTGCATGTTGTAGTTTTCAGTCAGATACAGGAGCCAGATTTTAAGCTTTTATAAGCTAGGCTAGGCTAAAGTTAGCAAGCAGCTCATTTAGACCAAAACAGACCTGAAAAACGCAGCTAAACATTCGTGGTCACTGATTGGTGGCGTGGTGACAGTATCAGATTAGTGCAGCAGTAATGAGTCAGTCCATCCTCCTCCTGATGGCTCCAGCAAGCCAAAATATTTCCTGCCTGATGAAATGTGGCACTGACAGATGGGTATAATGGATAGCGTTAGACGGAGGACGAATGGTGTTATAAAGATCAGTGTTTCACAGGATGTAGTGATTCATAGCATTAGTCTGTGGTCAATGTGGCAAGTGTAAAACGGCCCTCATTAAGGGCCTAGAAAGGGACTCTGAGCAGGAAGCGTGTTGGGGAAACAACACTGGCTTTCATGCATGTTGCTGGAAGCTTCTCTGCTCTTTTCACTCAAAGTCTCTCAGGTTTGGACGTAAATGAGGAAAGCGGCTCGTCGCAGGGATCCGTTTTGTTTTTCGGGGGGATTAAGGCTTCACGGTGTGGGAAGTTAGAAAAGAGAGAGGTTTGCGCAGCCGCTTTGATTTTTGTCAACATGCACACTTCTTCATTTCCGTCTTGAGTCTTGATGACTTTGCACCTATTGTGCTGCTTTGGACTCAAAGCCCTCGAATTACTCTAATAAGCACTCATCCTGCACTAATCCTTTCAAGTGAAGGGTGTGCGTCGCTCTTGTGCTTCCTTGTGTTGCTGTGTTTGTGCGTGTCGTGTCCTCTCTGTGTGGGTCTTTTCCATCCAGCTTTTTCTGCAGGTCACGTTTAGCTGTTGCCTTCAGTTGGTGAGATAAACATCTGTATGGGCTCGAGCTGCCACTGCTGGAGTTGCCTTGGTATGGTGTGAAGTTAAAACTCACATAGCAGAGCTTGGCTCCTTACATCCTCGGTCCAGCCTCTGCTTCCAGCAGTGGAAAACGGCACAGGGATGATTTTGTTTTGCTGTGGATTAAGACTCCTCAGCAGAGCGAGCTGATGTGTTTTGACTGCTGGAGGAAAAACTCCTTGCTACTTATTCTTATGTTACTAAAACAGCTTTGCTTTAACTTCATTTATGCATTTTCACACTCCATCCATCCTGACGCTTTATCCGTAAATAAGGTTGGTACCTTCCTCCTGGGGAAACTCCCGAAAGCTGTTTAATCAAACCAAAGCACTTCAGCTGCTGCTTTTTGGAATAAAAAGCTTTCTTGTCCTAGTTTGGGTCACTTCTGTCTGCTAAGTGGTTCTTTATAAAGATTAGGACAGAATCATGAGCCCGCCCACCCCAGCACAGATTATTTATGTTTGCACATAATAAAAGAATTATAATCTGATAAAAACAGAAATTATGATGGTGAATATTATTAGACCTCTGAAAAACTGACCTTTGATTGAGCCACAGCACAAATCATGACTGACCAATGATGTGCTTTCATTTTTTATTACACACAGTGTAAACCTCAGCAAAGATGTGAGCTGACGAAAGGAATTGTTGATGCTGAAAAATCAGGACATAAAAAGTTATCAGTGTGTTTCCAAGTTTAATGTGCAAAGTAAAATAATGTAAATATCTAAAGTAAAACTGGGATGTTTGGAACAGCTGTGTTTAAAACATTGTTGCTCTGTTTTACAGGAAGAACGAAATATAACAAACGTTCATAGCGGGGCTAATATTTCAGTCCTTATTAGCAGAAAGGCTGAAGGTTGGAACAAACATTACCAGGTAAATCAGAAGCGTAAGGTTTGCTTTCCACATCAGCGTCTTCTTCACCTCGCGCTACATTTCTATGTTTCATTTTTCCTGGATGGTGCAGTCCACAAATGAATAGCAAAGAACTGACTTGGAGGCGAATATATCAGGTTGTTCTCACCTGGCTGCAGGCTGCTCCAGTGCATGCTGAAGGTCGCATCATTATCACGCTAACAGAACCACATTATCTTCAAAAAGCACAGGAGTGATTCGTACGAGCCCCTCACACCGACTGTGCCTTAAGGTGCTCGCCTGAAATATCACGAACAGCATCGAGGAAAAGGGGCGACCTCGAAAGAGTTTTGTGCTCCCCTGGTCTCATGCTCTCGCCAAACCAAGAGGAAATGTTGAGTTGTTATGTTTTTGGAATTACAGCACTTATTCTTTTCATTCTCTTTGAAATGAATTTGAAAAAGACGCTTTCACATTATTGCAACTTGACCAGAAGAGCTTAGGGCGAACGATGCAGAGCCGTGAGATGATGAAGACTCAGCTAGTCAGCTGCAGCCATGTTTCGTTTATTAGGGAGACTGAGAGGTCTGCTGGTGAAAGAGAGTAAAATGAAACGAGTCTTTGCCTTCTTCAGTTATAAGATTCGGGTTAAGAAACAGTCAGTAGTGTTATGAGTGTGGAAACTGGTGGCATTGCGCTGTAAAGGAGGGGATCGCTGGGTGGAGCTTTAAGGAAATAAGGAGTAATACGCTTTAAATAGACCTGATTGGCAATTTTCAGTCTTTTCCTATCTGTTTGAGGAACTACTGTAATATTTGTGTTACAATGTTGCTAAGTGGAACAGAGATGGTTATTCTTCTGCAGCAGCGGTCATCACTAAACGTTCGTTACTCCACTCTGTTCCATCTTTAGAAGTTCGGGTGGAGGACCGCTCGCTTCGAAATAATTTCCACACTGGAGGGGAAACGTTGAAGCCCTGGCTCGAATGACCTGGCTGAACGCAAACATAAATAGCACGCGCACACTCGCCACAGAGGGCACTTGTTGAAGTGCAGCGCGTGTCTGGCAGCGGCTCACGGAGCGTTGGCCAGGCAACCGTCGGCCCGTTAGAACGCACTCTGACCATGAATGAGTGTTCAGTGTTAGTCTGTCTCTGATCGGGACGACAGAGTTTTTGGTTTTGCAGTCACACCGGGACACAAACGGGACATTTACGCAACCATGTCGGCCTTTTTTTTTTCCATCCTCAGGTTGTGAGTGTGACCTGACATCTATAAAGCTGCAGACAGAAGTGGGCGTTGAAGCAGCACCTTGTGTTCCTTCATGCAGACGGAAACATTTTTAGGAGGAACACAGGTGGCTCTTTTTTTTTTTTTTGGCTAATCAAAAGGACATTAAGGTGGAAATGTTTGTGTGTGTGTGTGTGTGTGTGTGTGTGTGTGTGTGTGTGTGTGTGTGTGTGTGTGTGTGTGTGTGTGTGGAGCAAACTGATGCTCTGAATCAGAGACTGTAGCTCGTCCCTTTAGGCCTTCTGTCTGGCAGGAAAAAAAGGTCTTTTTCCTCTTGAGGTGATTCACCAGGCAGCTCGACTCTGGAACGGACTGAAAAGCTCACACACATGCAGAGCAGACAGAAAGCCTCAGACAGGCACACACCACGCTTTATTTTATCATGCCATAATGCATCTGAAACTGCGCTTTATATCCCAACCTATTCACTAAAGCAATTATCCCTCTTGGTCTCATGTCTGAGTTTAACCAGCACGTTTCATATCGTCTGTGTCAGAAGTGCTGAATCACAGGCTTCTTCCACCCGCGTGTTTCACTACATTTGCTGCGACTGAGCCGTCACTCGTGATCCAGAGCTCTGATAATTGTGGTCTCGGGCTGCACCGTGGCGTCTCCCACAGCCCCGCAGCTCCACATCGCAGCTGTGGCGTTTTTCCTCCAGAGACACAGAGTCGCGACCAAAACCCCTAAATGGCCGCCTGTGAGGCCAACCCGCCCCCGCCTTAATACCCCACTCACTCTTAATCCCGCAAATAATGCAGCACATAATTACCTCCTGAAAGTTTGAGTGATTCCGATATAAATTGTCCCCCCCGCACTTCACCTCAGTCCAAATGACTCCTGTGGTTGTTTTAGAAGAAAAAGTCCGGGAGAACTGCGGCGATATCATCGGGACGTCTAGACCCAGCACTCGACGCTTGCCAATCCTGTACACGGTCATTATGATGACTATTATATGGAGCAACTGCCGTCTGTGATGTCAGATGAATTTCTGAAAGGCTAATTGTATGACATCTTTGCTCTGCCACTTGATCCACAGCCAAGCATTTAGACTAATGGACCTGTATTGATTTGTGTGTTGTTGCTCAAAGTCTCCTCTCTCTCTCCTCTCTTTGTTTACCTCCCTCTCCCCCGTATTCTCTTTCCTCTCTGCTCCATCTAACGGTCCTCACCCACCTCTCACTGCATCCTGCCTTCATGCCCCTCTCTGCACCTACACAGAGGCTGGACGTGCTGACGAGTATATACTCCATGTCGCCCCCCGAGGGCGGTCTTTGGGACAGCGTCAGCAGTGCCGCAGATGCGCTGATGTGTGTCTACATGCCAGACGGGCTGACGGTCCAAGTTCCCATCAGAAGAGACCAGGCAGCTGCTGACCTTCTCTGTGCAGCGTGCAAGGTTGAGTTTCAAAGAAATTATGCCATTTGACAAAAATCAGACGATAATATTCCTGTGACTGTTTTAGCAAAAAAACATTTGAATGTTTCATATATGCAAAGCTTCTTAGCTCCATCGAGAACAGCCTCAGTAATGGTCAGATAATCTGGCCTCAAACAGCTGTTGCAGCAGATTTGATTGCATTATGTCCCCGAGGGTTTGAAATGACACCAATTCATTACACACTTCACACAGCCCCCCCTGAATGGCTGCAGATGCATGGGCTCACACATGCAAAAACAACATGCATGCAATTTCTTAGGCGAAACATTTTTTTGTTTACTGCAAATTTCCCATCACTACATGGAAAGTCTGAGTAATTCCCACCTCGGGCCACACAGCAGCTGTGTGGCGAAGTACTGGTGCGGAAATATGTGGGATGATTTTTGTGCGTGCCGTCTGCTAAGCATTTATAGGCTCCTGTGTAAACAGGTGAAACAGCTGGACCCGGGCGCGCACTGCCTCCGACTGCACAGGCGAGCGGGGCAGCACGTGGAGGTTCGATACGTGGCTCCCGGAGAGCTCCTCCGTGATGTGGTGAGAAGGGGAAACACGCATGATCCCACACGAACACTTCATTTATCCGCTCTTTCTATAATGTGTATTGATTTGTTTAATATTGCCCCGCAGGTCAATGATCAGTTGGAGGTGGTCCCGGCTAATGTGTTTACGCTGCACATGAGCAGGCAGAGCGGCAGCGGCGACTTCGGTGAGTCGGGCACGTTTGGGCGAATCGTGTTTGTAGTTTATGTCGTGATCCTTTATGTAATCCTCCGGTTGAATCCTCCTGGCAGGTTTTGCAGTAACAGGATACGCAGACAGCCAGAAGAACAGCAGGGTTTTTGTCAGCGAAGTGCTCCCTGATGGCCTGGCCTTCAATGAAGGTGCCGATCTAGAAATGACCAATAAGAGCGTCACGTTTGAGATCGGCGTGGCTTTTCTGAAACGAGTTTGCCCGTGTGAGCAGGTCTGCGTCCTGGCGATGAGATCCTGGTCCTGAATGGTCGGTGCGTCCCCGGTCTGGACCTGGCATTGATCCAAATGCTGTTTGCTGAACAAACTGTGCACCTGAGCCTGAGGCGGGAGGGCCCCGTGCTGCCACCTGTGACCTCTGACCATCTGGCTCCTCCCACTAAACACAGCCAGGAAGTTCGAAGTAAACACCACCGAGCCAAGTCGTCCTCAGGTGCTTTAATCAGACGCAAACGTACAGTTGAACACACACACGTTCATGTAGATGGAGTCATTATCGGACATTAGCTTTACTTACTGCAAACAGCTAACAGTAGAATAGAAAGAGACGCTGGTATTGAAACCTTATGTGACACAAATGGTGGCACAAGTTGAAGGGTGACACGTACAGTTTCACTTTCACAGTTCTGAGTATGAATGTGCAAATGTTACTTCTGCTAAAAACATTCGGTGTCATTGTGCAGAACTCAGAAACCGCAAAGTTCCAGTTTTTCTTTCCTCTTTTTCTACAGTCGCTTCTTATCTTTGTAATCCATCATCTAGGCAGCATTATTGTTGTGACATCCGAGAATCCATGCTTCTTTAGAATTTACTGTTTATTTGAACCTCAGAGTTATTAGTGGTGAGCTGTTGCTTGTTGTTACCAGTAAGCGGTGGGAGTGCTGTCACTACGTTTCCGTTTCAGTTAATAGCTCCACTTCCCCGAGTTAAACGAGTAGAAAGGGGGGGGGCTCTAGATGATGTTTCACAGCTCTGTGTGTTCTGGAGGAGAGGAAGGGCCGGGAGGGGCTTTTGACCGCAGAGGGCTCATTACTGCTGTGGATGTATAGAGTGCTGTCAGCCTGGTTTAGTCTCACGGTGCAGACGAGGTGTCAGAGCAGAGCAGGGCGTCCGTGTCAGCACAGCTGATCCCCAGCTGGAAGAGAAAAATATCCGATTGTTGTTCAGCTCTTGATTTCAAGGTAAGGAACATAATAAAGAAATAGTATGGCTGATGTTATTTTGAGTCATATGTAATAAAACTGCAGTCATTGCAAGACAAAAGAAGAAGTTGTGTAGCAAAACCTCCTTTAAGATGTGCATATCATTTTGTGTCGCTTTTATTGCATTTCATTGCACAAAAACAGTCTTGAGTGTCATCTTAATGATAATAATTCATTAGCGTTTCCTCCACTGCGGCCGTAATTGAACACAAAGGGATTAATGACTTGAAGACCTCATTACTGCAAATGGTGCCATCAAAGCGCCTGCAGTTTTCCCGCTCCGTCTCTAGAGGGCACATGATCCCAGGCAGGCTGATAAAGAGGCAGGGAGGTATGTGCCCTCAGTGGGGGAATTAACACTTGTCTGACATGAATTACAAAAGGATTTCACCATGGCGTTCCTAGAAGGAAGACGTCTGTCATCTGGCGTTCATTTAGCCTGATGCAAATGTACGAGACGAGAGAAGCGACAGCAGATGATTAGATATATTTAGAAATTGCGGCCTAGCTATCAGACATTGGCTGATGATGATTGCCGGCTTAAAAAATGCCAAGTTCGGCTCAATGGGAGGCCCAGAAGTTTTCTTTTGTTTCCCGCCGACACTTTGGCCTGCCTCCCGGTCGACAATCAGAAATCTTGCATGTGCCAGCTGCTAGAGAGCATGTCCTCCAGATCTTGAATTTTAACCAGAAGGAGGCTGAAAAATTATTTTCAAAACACTGTTTATCTGTTTGTCATGCTGTAATGATGCAAATATTATTTGCAGACATTTTTCAGGCTGGACTAGCAGCAAACTTTATCTCCAGAGTTGTTGTTTTTTTTCCCAGTCGAGCAAGGAAAGAGATAACTGAGTCTTTAATTAGGATTTCCAGGCGTGTGCTTTTTTGCTTTTCTGGGTAACTGAATGCCCTTGGTGTTTTTAGTTTGGAGACATATTTAAGTTGTGTACACGACAAAGTCGCCCACAGTGGTTTCAGACCGACTCTCGTCTGCATTGTTTGTGCTTTGTGGGTTAGAAGAAGGATGCGCTTCAAGGGGCGGTATGAGCTTAAAACACCATCAAACACAAATAGACGCATGCTGACTCTCTGTCTCTCCACAATCTCTCTTTCCAGATGTTTGTACTGCAGCTGGCGGTGGCGAATCTCTGTACGTAGGACTGGAGGATGGTCGCTCCCACTGCGCACACAGGCCTGTTCAGCACAGCAAGGTAGGAGGGGCCCGAGTGCGAAA
Organism: Rhamphochromis sp. 'chilingali'; assembly: GCF_963969265.1. Classification (NCBI taxonomy): domain Eukaryota; kingdom Metazoa; phylum Chordata; class Actinopteri; order Cichliformes; family Cichlidae; genus Rhamphochromis; species Rhamphochromis sp. 'chilingali'. The sequence goes on along the minus strand of NC_137949.1, from coordinate 11,513,861 downwards.
AAAAGACGTGTAAACATCCACACTCTGTGCCCGTCTTTCCTTCCAGGTCTGTGTGAGTGAAACTGTCTGTGCTGTGTTTGTGCCCACTCTCAGCAGAAGCTGCGGGGCTGTCAGAAACCAGACTGGCACCAATCCTCAGCATTTCCATAATTAGGATACTCAATCGTAGCCACCGGTATAAACACAGCTTATTACTGTCACGCAGACGGCATGCAGACTGAGAGGGGAGGCTGTGTCACACTCCCACTGCCTCCTGCACAAACACACACTCACATGTGTCTACATGCACATGAGGACAAGCACGCCTGGGGGCAAAGCCAAATCCTCTGAAGAGAACGCTTCTCCTGTCATTCACTTAACCGTGCACATGCACCATTTTATTAAGAGCTACCCTGCTTGTTACATGCAGACTTTTCCTTCTCGTCATGCATTCGTTAGCCGTAAGAGTCCTGTTTTTGTTCTAAGCACGCTACAGTTAATGCAACACTTCCTTTCAGGCCACTTTAGAGGAATATCTCATATCTGTAAATGTGCCAAACAGTTGTCCCTTCTGAGTTATGGCAGATTGTGCGCCTATTTCTGTCCTATTGGTCGCTCAATATCTACTCAGGTTTTTGATATGCAAACCAACTTTATTGAAGTCATTAAACCGCGAGCCTGTTCCGCTGGGAATTACGCTTCAGTGATGTGATAATGTAATACGGGAAGATTTGTGTGCCGGTGTTTATTGAGGGCAGTAATGAGTGTGTGTGGTCACAGCAAAAAGCCGTGTGTTAATGATGCAGCCATGGCTGGAAGCCTAAACGTATTCGTGCATGTTCACCTCCTCTTGCATCATTCGGCTAATATTTAATGCCCTTCAAAGCTGTGTATAGTCGTCGCTGCTGCGATTGCGAGTGCATGTTTGGCAAGTTGCTCATTATGTAATGCAGACTAAATGGAAAAAGGGAGCAGGCATCATTGATGGCGATACAGGCGACATGTTTGTAAAAAACGTTAATCGTAGCTGCCACGTGTTTGACCCGAGGTCAGCCGGGAGGTGGACTCTTGCTGTCGTTTCCTCTCTGTTCGTCTCTTGTTGTTTGCCCGGCGACATGAGTCAGTCCTGTTGCTGGGATCTGCACTGCACCACTGCTGCTCAGCTCCCTGCCGTTTCTGTTTTCCCAAGGAACGAATGGAAGATGGGAAGGTGTGCGGCTGTGCGCGAGAGAGGGAGGTTTATGAGTGTGTGCGTGTCCGTGTCACTCGTGCCACTGGATGTGTGCACATTGCCACGAAAAAGGAGAAAAGGGCTCCCCCTCTGCATCGGTGGGAATCAACCACTGTGAAGGAAATTAAAAAGAAATAAAATACAGGGTGAGATATCGGTGCTGGTAAATCAGATTTTTGCTGCTGCGCACAGAAGGATTTAATCAACGCGCAGCCATCAGTTTGTTCTCCAGGGCGTGCAGAAAGAAATCGAGTCACCGGGTAGAAAACCGGCCATGCATCAGCACAGAGCTGCACACGTGCATGCACACGCTGCTCGCAGAGTCGATAGAGATTGATGGAAGGGAAGGACCAATTTCAAGCCTCTTGTCACACATGCGATCAGCTGCCTCAACCTGACTGATCGTTTTTGATTAATTAGTCTATTGCAGTCCAATTTGTGTGTGTGTGTGTGAGCTGAAACGCTTACCAGGCAAAGTTAACGGCTTTGTTTACCGTTGAGTTAATGATTGTTTCTATTATTTAATGAAACGTTTGGATGGTGAGCGCCTTTGCAATCGGTTTAACAGTGTTGTTGTACCATAATGAGCTGAGCCACTCAGCAGACGAAGTGAACTAAAGTGGTCTGAAAGACGTGAGCGGAGCCTCGATCGGCAGATTCTCGCACATCGTCCGTTCAGTTTCTTCTGCTTGCAGACGATTGCAGGGGGGAGGCGGAGCCTATCCCAGCTCTCGCAGGACAGGTAGTCAATCTGCCGCAGAAAACCATTGACACCTACAGTCAATAGAGAATGACCTAACCCCACTGGAGAACATCCAAACTCCACACAGAAAGGCCCCGGACTGCATGTGATGCGTCGGCGCTAACCGCCGCGCTGCTGCGCTAGAACATAAGCATCTATAGGATGCTGTGCAATCCCATTAGACAGATGGAAGGACGTGGGAAGTAATCTGGTTTCACCACATGACACCAGTCCGCATGCAAGTGATTGATTAAAATCATTTAAATTCAAGTTTCCCAAGTTTGTTCTGAGGGTTTAATCGACTTCTTTCACTTATTGGGAAAACTGCGGTTAAAATAATCAATAAGGAAACGGACCAGTCAGTGCAGCTTTGAGCTCAGGTGTATTGTATATGTGTCCTTGTATATGAACGATGACATAATAAATTCTGCGGTTTGTGTTTGATGCAATGCAAAGCAAAGCAGACAGTCATCTTTTGCATTAAACCAAAGGTTAAACAGCGGACAGACATATTAAGCTTCTTTGCATTTGTCCAGACGAGACATTTCACTAAGAGCATTTGAATGGACTTATGAAGGGCGCTATGACTGGAGCCATGCTCTGTCTGGATGTCAGTGCAGCGAGATTTGGCTTGATTCAGGCAGTGATGTTATTAAGTTGAGTAATAAGCAGGCTCGCACCGTTTGTTCACATCTTTACTCTTCAGCTCTCTGGACTCTGGCACCTGTCTGCGGGCTGGACGAGTCTGAGGTGTTTTAATATGTTTTAAAAGCTTGTGAGGAGGATGTTTCAGTTCTCCCCTCTTATCATGGATCCCAAACTTCAAAACGTTGGCACATGCCTGCAGATGTGAGGTTGTATCTTCTTCTTCACAGATGATTTTGTTTTCCTTGAAGCTACCGTCACCCCCCTCTAAACTTGAGCAGACGTGTGTGTGAGGGGTGGGTAGGTGTGGGTAATTTGTGGAAGTGCTTGTGTGTTATGACTAAGCCGCCATCTGGCCACGAGCATACTAATAATCTAGGCTTACTGCTGTCAGCACAGTTAATGCTAGCCTTCCCCTGCTCAGTCCACTCCACAGTAAGAACTTCCAGACGTGGAGATAAAAACTGAGTGACTGAGGAAGCAAATGGGATCCCGATGCACAATGACCCAGCATGGCCATGGCATTAGCAGAAAAGGATGAGGATCCCCGGCCATGCCTTTGCCTCACCATCTTATTTGAGCTGCTTCAGAGGGGTCGGTCGCTGGTTCAGGCCTTGGGCGCAGTCGCAGCCATGTGCTGCTGCTGGTTCTGGCCGTTTGGCTGCAAAGCTGAGGAAAAATCCCCGTTCTTAGGATCTGCGCTTCTCAGGCTGGGACGGCTCCTGAAAGACAAGCTGTCCTGCGTGGTCCAGGACCTGACCGCCTGCTTGTCCTGCCAGAGAGACTCCAAGGAAGGCAAACAGCCGGTAACTGTGGGCGGATGGGCTCGTGGTTTTCTGTGTGGGGCTGGGATGGCTGATAGTACAGACTCTTCACACTTTAAGCTGCAAAGTTTCACACAACCAGCCCACATCCCTCTGTGTGCAGTAAAAATAATCTAACAAATGCAAGCATGGAGTAGTTTTACTGTCAGAGGCTCTTAGCAGTAATGAAACAACGTGTGCTTGCAGCTCTGTTTTAGGCTCGTGGTGACGGCAGGTGGAAGAAGGTAAAGAGTCATAGTGTTGGGATACACTGGGATAGTGTCTTCCCAGCGTTAATGCTATGTTGGGAGTGTACTTGCAGTGTTACTTGTTGATAAGTAGTTGCTGTCTTTGTTGCTGTATCGTGGATCCTTTGCTTCTGATTCACACAGAGTCTTTTCTGGGTCGGATGCGGTCTAGAGAACGACGTTTGCCATTACTGTGAATTATTTGTCATCGAGAGGTGTTTAACATCAGCAACAAGCATCGCCACTTAACCTTTTATTCAGTTGTGGGCATCCCTTTGAGAGGGAACAGCATAGAGTCGTGGCATTACTTTGTCTTCTGGCTTTAATGCAGTGGAGTGCATGTGAATAGCCTCGGGGGCTGAGCAGAACGGGTGTTTTAATGTGAAGCTGGCTTCATTATTAAAACACAATCCTCTCTCAAAGTCCTCGGAGACTTGGCGGAATAATATTTGTTTAGGATGAATAATAAAAGGCGTAAATGGGCTCGAGCGGAGCGCGACGGGGCCGGCCCTCCCCGCTCGTATTTCTCTCTCCTCCCCTCTGCTCTGTTTGATTTATGAGTGCGCGTCTTCTTTTATTGAGCTTTGAAAAGAAGATGGCATGGTGGCACTATAGCCCACTAACACGGCAAATGAATCACCGGCCTGCCCACCGGCCACAGGCCTCCGCTCTTTCTCGCGCGCTCTCTTTCTCGGCCTCACGGTGTCATGACAAGGCTGTTTCTTTTGAAGGATGCTTGACGCCAGCCCCGGGGACACGCCTGTTTTTCATGCCCTCCTCCTTATCTCCTCTCTCCCCGCATTTGTTTGTTTATTCCTGCAAAGATGGGGCTCCTCCGCCGGTAAAGCGCAAGGCTTCTCCTTTGATTTGAGCAACGTTTCATCTGCAAGGCAGACTGAGCTCTGTACATAATGACTCCATCGGAGCATTAAAAGGGAGATAGAGATGCTGTTTAGTGTTTATCTTGCATCCTCCCACTCTGACAGAGCTCAGCTGTGTTTTCTTTTTCTTTTGTTTTCTCCAAGTGTTTTTGCCCAGACTTGGAGAAAATAAGTGAGACTTAATTATGCAGCGGCATGCTTTACTAGCTTACTCAATATAAAAAATATTGTACGTGCATGTGGATGTGCACACGAACTGAAAACACTGTCTCTTTAAGGAGACTGAGGACGTAGACGGATGACCGCGGGGTGAGAGGAGTCCAAATTTAAACAGAACTTAATCTCGTTTGGTGCAGTTTGTAAAGTTTAGTCCCGATATGCCAAAGCCGAGGATGCTCCTGCTCAAATCTGGGCTTGGCAGGAAGACGTCTGTTATTATGCATTCACTGAGTCTGGTGCAAATATATAAGACGAGGACTGAAAGCAGGTGATTAGCTGTATCTAGAAGCTCTGCTCTAGCTGATGATGATTGCCTGCTTAAAAAAACTGGGAAGTTTGGTGTGAAGGCTTTGCAGACAAACTTGCCCAACGAGCAACAGCTGGGGGTTAAGTTGCGAAAGAGGAAGCGCCACAGCCTTGGTTTGCATCAGGCTGCGAACTGTTGTCAGATGCCGTTCCCTTTCTCCTCCACCGCTCCCCTCCCGCTGTGCGCCGCCACCATGAGTCAAAATGAGATGTTCATGTCACGTTTACTACAAAATCATCGAGGACCTGAGAACTGATTGTGATTCCACACACCTACTGGCAGAACTTGAAACGCAGGTCTGCAGTGTTAGATGCAATTTGGTGTCTTACACGTCTATACTGCATTTACACAGCATTTTACAACCAGGCAGGAAGCTGCAGTGCAAGTAGAAGTAAAAGAACAGTAGCAGGAAGCTATAGGACAATAACTAACCTTCCTAATTGTAATCCCTTACATTTATTTACCCGAGTGAGGTGAGAAAAATGGTTCCATTATAGTTTGTTGTTAAAACCATCCAGCATCTGTTTATTTCTGTCCACATGTAGTAGCCCGCGAGCGAGCGATGCATGTCATGTTTTATTCTTGTACGAGGCCATAGTTAACATTCCTGCACTGTTACCCCCACCCGCTCAGAGCCTCCCAGTTTTGAGTCAGCCATTCCTGTGTGTGTAGAGGTAACAAGCCAGAACAGTCTGCATTGTACTGTCGCTATTGAGAGACTGGACCCAGATACAGCCCCCAGCCTCTCAATTCAGCTCTCTGGAAATCACACCAGCGAGGTCACCTGGAGCCGAACAGGAGAGGAAGAAGCAGGAGGCATATCTGGAGGCAAACGGACAAAAGGAAGTAGGATGGATGGCAGTCTGTGGCGGTAGAGACATCGGAAGAGCAACGCTGATACGCGGCGACAGAGAGTAATAGCTCCTGGAGGAGAAATTCCCCCACAGGCCAAGTGGCCAGACCGTCCGCTACGGACTGATATGCAAAACAAGCAGGCAGCAAGCACTTTTTCTCTGCCTACGCTCACAGACCAGTGGCCACTCCGCCCCAGAGGCTGAGGTGCACTGAAGTCTGAGGGTTCTGACTTGGGCCTGATGGAGAGACGGGCAACGGCGAGCTAAAGAGAAACCGCAGAAGAAGAAGGAGGAGGAAAGTTGATGAGGGTATTTGACTGATCATCAGAGGGAATTAAAAAAAGAATCGAGGCAGGTCAAGTAAACTTCAGAGCTCACTCTCTCCGAGCTGTTATGCCAATGTCCAGAGGAGGCCGGCTACGCAGGAAGAGCTGCTCGCTCGCCCGCAGGACCCAACAGCAGGCCACGGCAGCATGGAGGCTGCTCTACAGACTGCTCGTCATGGTGACTCGCAGACTGGGAGAGGTAGTGGATGTTTAAACCTTAAAATATGAGCTTCAGTAGGAGATTTTAGAGCCATCAGGATTAAACATTTAAACAGATGTAGTCTGGCTTCGCTGGAGAAGGAAACTAGGTGTAGGTTGTGCTTGATTGTTGTGTTTGGGATGTTTGGATTGACAGTAAAGTGTTTTTATTTGACTTGACGTTGGAATTAAAATCTCTGGCTTTGATTTCGAGGATCTAGGAAACGGACAGCTGGCAGACGAGCGGAAATAAAAAGAAATGCAGCTGGAAATGCATCACAGACAAAATAAGAAGAATTCTTCTCCAAATTGGTTTGAGCAGAAGTCGAAACACTATCCCCGGCTGACACCTGTCAGCAAGAAAACCTGATCAGGAATTCACAGCAGCGCTGTCAGATCCGCTTGTTTTCCGTGGCGCTCCCTGGCTTTTCTCCCGCCTCTGCTGGTTCACGTCCTCAGCTCTTAATTGGTTATTTGGGCTAGCTGTCAGGCTGTGTCGGTGGGATTGTTGTGAGGCGAATGCATTTCCCGAGTCATGACTGCGTGGCGTCCACCCACCAGCTTTCCTTCTCTCATCACGCTCCGTCCGTCATTAGCGTTGATGAAAATCTTACTAAGCGACCTGTGTGAGAGCTGAAAGTGTTTTCCCCTCCTCCCCCCACCTCACCCGGCTCCTCCATCATCTCGTTTGTGTGTGTGGGTGTGTAACAAGAATCAAGTCGGCACTTGAATGGAGGTCTCTAAAGACCTGGGCAAACCTCACCTTCGGGTGCCAGAGCTGAAATAAAACACAGTTATCTGTCTGCACAAGGATGCTCTCTCCTGTCTGGAGATACTAGCGGGCTGTTTGATGAATATGTCCTGCTGATATCCTTCAACCTTTGTGTTTCCTTCAGGCAGCCCCCCCACCGTCTGCCTCCATGGTGCATTATGGAGTTCTCCCAAAGCGTGTATCAGTGAATGAAGGCTGACTGGTGCTGTGTGTGTGTGTGGCAGCAGCATCAGTGCTGGAGGTGGATTTTATGATCTTTAAAGGGATAGCCTGTGTCAACAGCTCTACTTATGTTCCAATATCCTCGTGTTTCTTTGAATCGCTTCAGATTTGAAAGCGTTTAAATGCTAAATGACACGCGCACAGTCGCATTAAATGTTTCCTGTCACCTCAAACATGCTCAATATGACATGATGCTAGCTTTAGCTAAAGAAAAATGCTATTTGTGAGCAGCATTACTGCTGCGTTGCTGTGGTTCTCACTGCAAACATTTATACAGGTATGTCTGCAGCATGAGTGCATCTTGTGTTGTGCTCTCCACTAGGAACATTAGTCCCTACATCAGAGCACAGGGAGACTTCAAGTCCCCTCATAATTATCAGCCCACATTCAAAGACCTCCAGAGTGGAGCTACAGTGGGAGGTGGATCACTTGAAAGAGGCTTAGCCCAGACATACATAAAGGGCATGGAGAGGAATTTTTCCCCCTTCCCTTTTTCTTCTCTCTTTTTCAGTCTTTGCACACGCGCACACACACACACACACAGTCTTTGCTGGAGTATTGGAGGGCCGTCTCTGGAGTGACCATGTTATAATGAGCTAGCTGATGAGTCGCAAGCTTATTAATGGCAGACTTTATTATCTGCGGTCTCCCTGGGAATGGGCGGAGGTGGTGCTGGGGGGTTACGGGTCGTACCTCACACACACTGTGAGAAGATGCGTGACTCGGGTGAGCTCTCACACACTTCCTGGCAGCGTATCGGTTCTGTAGTGACAAAATGAAGGTTTTATCGATCCACGTCTGTTACTGCACAGTTTTGAGAGGGAGCTGCGACTGACTGCTTGCTTATGCAATATTTTAAATAGCAGCACATGCACGAGGAGGCAGAGAGTGCTGAGCAGCTGTTTTGTTTGGCGTCTTGGCTGTCCTGCCGTGCTGTGTTGCTGTGCAGCGGACTGGAACCTGCTATTACTGGCATTTATCAGCTCCTGCTGATTTTTTTGTGACTGGCCACAGATTACAATGCTACATCATGCCATTCACTTGGAATAAGGGGGTCTGGGCATCATGAGGCCATTTTTATCACAAGCATCAAAGGTAATTGATAGCAGCAAAGCTTGCTGCAGTTGAAGTGTTTTGCTTGACACGCCTGTCAGGTAAGAAATTAGTAGGTAGGATTTTGATTACTTGAGCATAGTTTGCATGTATTGCAGTGCTTGCTAACTGCAACCCAAACATTGCAACAATGGTGTAAGTTGGAAACAACAGAGAGGGTTTTTTTCCCCCTTTTGCTTCTTGTTTCCGTAGAACAGAGCAGCTCCTAATAGTTCACTTTCTGACACGATTGCTCTGAAAGTCTTACCTGCCACAGGCAAAACTTCACAGCGCGCTGCCGACGGCTGATGTTAAGTTCCCCACCCCGGGCGGTACAGTCCACTAAAATGGGATGCGAGCGATCTGCTTCTGTAGAATATTTTTGTAAATGCTGTGACGCTAAGTTCTTCATGGGGTTCCACCCATCAAAGGTGTAAGCTGGAAGAAATGACTCATTTATGTGTGGAAGGTTGAGACTTCCTCTTCATCAAACACCAAATATTTCACACTAATATACGACCACTTGGGATTTCTTGCCATGTCAGACTGTCTGTAATCGACGTGACACAAAGCTGCATAACTGTCTATTATGGATTATGGAGAATAATGAAATGTGCTGTAATGCTATCTGCTGGGATATCCAGTTGCTAATTCTGTAAAGTCTTTGATGCAAAGCCAATTAGCACAGAGTACATAACTAAATCTCAGTAACACTCTTACTGTACCCAGGGGGATCGTTGACCAAGCGCAGGGTGGAGTGATCCACGTGGTTATTTTACACAGCTTTGGGGCTGCAGTCATTAGCTGTGGATGGTTAAATGAGGGATCTTTAAATGGATCCGTGAGAGTTTGTGTTCAGGCCGTGCGTGTCATCATACAGTGCAATATCTTCTTATTTTATGCAGCTGACTATAATAATCCTGCCTAACCTACATACACCACCTTCTCTCTCTGTCGCCCCCTACAGAGCGTGGACACAGTGTGCACTCTCTACCACTCCTTCCAGGAAGGGTCAGGCTCGGGCAGCGGGGGTCTGATGGATCACGGCGGGGAACCCTCGGTGAGGCAGGGAGGGGATTTGGGCTCGAGCCCTACGGGAGACGCTGCCCTGCTCAGACCTTGCCCCAAGCATATGACGGCCACAGAGAGGTTACGCAAGGTCATCCAGGAGCTGGTGGACACGGAGAAGTCCTACGTGAAGGTGAGACCAGCAAAGAATTTCTAATATTAAACTTCACATCATGATTTAGAAAGCTGTGCCCTTATTGTAAATTGGGTTTTTTTTTTATGTAAGGTTACTTTAATAGATGATGAACAAGAGATCAGGAGCATAAAACAAGCATTCAGAAGAATTTGTTAGCTGTGAGTAGTCGCTCAGCCTGTCTGGCCAGTCATTTTATAACCTTTTTTCCCCCACCTACCATTTTTCATTTAGTCTCCTCCCCCCACACGCCTCCTCTTCAGCCTGCAATTGAGGGAGAGGATTGTCTTCAAAGTGTGGCCTGATTTTAGGCATCTTCACCATGCAACTAGGGGAGGGGAAAGCCCATATATCAACTTAATGAGTACAACAGTCCCCGCAAGGAGTGGGGGAATTAGGGGCTGTGGTGGTGATCTGATAAGAGGTTCAAAGGTTAAGTGCTGACCACTTCTGTTTCAGGACCTGACCTGTTTGTTTGAGATCTACTTGAAACCTCTACAGAACGAAACCTTCCTCACACTGGATGAGGTAGGTGGAGAATTATTTATCCTCCTATCGCACTCAACTATCCTTCTCCTATCACCCCACCCCGATCAGGTGGGGGTGATCTCTCCCCTGACCTGGCGTCCTGGCTCCCCCTTGCCGTGGCATTTATATCATACCTACTTCCTCACTCAGCCTAATCTGCTGTAGGCTTGGTTAGCATGGGGGGGGGGTCTAGCCTTTGGACCCTTACTGGATACAGACACCCCAGGTGGGAATCGAACTTGTGATCCTCCGCTCCAAAGGTGTGTAGTCAAACCACTACGCTATCAAAAATGTCCGGTTATATTTTGGACCTCAGAGGGTTAATCCAACAACGACCAGGACAGAGAGCCCAGGGATTGAACCGGCCCCATGTTGTGTAGCTTTCTGGATTTTAGACTTATTTATTATACAGACTATATAGTACATAAAATCAAAACTCACGTTTTTTATGTAACTAAAGTGTTTAATTATGTGGGCTACAGAAAGTAATTAAGTTATAGACTATATGAAAAACATGTATACTTACTGCATTTGAATCATTGTAACCATCTGTAACCACCTGCATGTGGTTTGATTTTGCCACCCTAAGAAAACTTACGTATGCTAACTCTGTTGGACACCTAATATGTGGAGCTTTTATTATCCATCGATGAACTCTGCCGGGCCAAATCTCCCTCATTACTGCTCCAACTGCCTGGAGGACAAATTAACATTCTCGTCCGCCGACCTTCCGGCGTCTCAGAGGGCCACACCAATAAAGGGCGGCTTAAGAGCCAACCCACCTCAGCTTAATATGCCACGGCACGGCTGTCCACTGCACGTACTCTTCATTAAAGAAGGACTGTTTTTCTCCGTTTAACAACTCAACAGCATATATCGTTGCTGTAGCACGCAACTTTCCAGCTCTGTGACCTCAAACGTAGCACATCTCTCCCAAGTATTACCAAGACACACCAGCTGATGGGCCTCTAAGCATCGGGGCAAATTAAGAGGCCATTATTGGACACCGGAATGTGACCGGACACAGGACAGACAAGGGCACGCGAGCTTTTAATGAAAGGAAGTGGCGACCCTGGCTGGATGTGTCAGATAGCGCTTGTTACACAGCTGAAGTTTACTGTGTCCATTTATATGTGCTTTATTTGTGCGCGGCTGTAGCTTGTCCCTAAGTGCCTCTGTCAGAGATGGAGCCATCACAGTGGAGCTGTTATAACACTCTGGGGTGCCGTCTGCTATGAATTACAAGCTATCCTGTCTGTTTTTCCTCGTTGCCACACACTCTCTCACCCTCTGATGTTCTTTCATACGTCCTCACCTGTGTTGCTTCCTTCTCCTCCTCTTTCTAACTATTGTTCTACTTCCCTTTTGCCTCCTCAAAGATGGAGAGTCTGTTTGGCAGCCTGCCTGAGATGCTGGACTTCCAGAGGGTCTTCCTGCAGACCTTGGAGGAGAGAATTGCCTCGTCACCTGACTTTAGCACCCTGGAGACCCCCTCGCAGTTCAAGGTAAGCAGTGTTGGGAGGGTTACTTTTAAAATGTATTCCACTACAGATTACAAAATGTATTTGTAACGTATTCTGAATACTTTCCATTACTTAATTTCCCGTCATTATGTGGGGTGTAGTAGAGGTGACATGGGCTGCGAGATTGAGACACAGACATTAGAGCCTCTTAATGCGCGTTTTGTTTGGGTTTCCACCAAATACCAAAAATAGGGAGGACATAGCCTAACATGAAACAGGAAACGACCACACTGTAATCCATTTATTTCAACAAAGTAACTGTATTCTGAACCTTTTTAAACGGTAACTGTAACAGAATACAGTTACTCATATTTTGTATTTTAAATGCATAACGCTGGTACGTGTATTCCGTTACTCCGTTAGGTAGAGAAACGTCACGCTGTTTGTTAAATATCTAAAGATTCAGTCCCGAATCCACACAGGCTACAGAGAAAAGAGAGATCTTTCAGGTGTTGGGTTTTAAATAATTGAGGTGGTGCAACAGAAGCGTCATCGGCTGATTTATGGCCTCAGTGTGAGGAGGTGTGAGGTCTATCGATCGCGGCGGCGGTTCACTGGTCGGATTGTGAGCTGCTGAAAGCCAGTGTACTGAAGAGGCTGGGTGAGAGGAAGAGGACAGAGGGGGCATTTTGAAGGGAGGGCACGGTGATTCAGTCGTGACTTCACATGTTCACACCCTCCAATCCTCTCTCGTGCTTTGTGTTCACACTGGTGTTTTTCCCCCCCCCCATCTCTTCACAGAAGCTGCTGTTTTCCCTCGGGGGTTCATTCCTCTACTACGCCGATCACTTCAAGCTCTACAGCGGCTTCTGTGCCAACCACATCAAGGTCCAAAAGGTCCTAGAGAGAGGTACAACACACATCTTAATATTCTGCATAGTAACGAGAAACAGCATGCAAAAACAAACTAATCCACCGCCGCTAAATTTAGCTTCCGTGCTCCTGTGTTGCGTCAGAGGAAGCTCGGCCGCTCACGGCTGAAGGTTCGGTCTTCTCTTTTGGGAAGCAAATCAATTATGTATGAAAGTAAATGTCCCAGAGTGAGACGGTGGGTGAAAGCGAGGTGAGCGATGCCTCTCCAGTTTAGCACCAGTCCCGCTCCAACTCCAGCACCACGCACGAAGGAGCACACGGCTCTCCACCTTTCAGTTTGTGATCGACACTTTCAAAGCATTATCGCCCTTTTCTCCTCAAACAGATGATGTTTAAACAAATACATGCACATATAAATATTCTGGCTTTGGATAACCTTGTCCTCTAACAGCAGATGTGTGACCGTGACAATAACTCTCGCTTCTCCCACAGCATGTGACGCTGGAGAAATTTTAAAGTTGATTTATGCCTCCTCAGATGTTGGCCTTTCCGCCACTATTTGGGATGAATGCCCAGTAGAGAGAGAGGAGTGCAAGCAGATTGGCTTCTTAGCTGACGGGGGGGGGGGGGGCTGTGTGGGATATTCCTCGAAGGAAGCAGCAGGGCTGATCTTTAATAGGATTAGATGGGACAAAATCACTAAAGTACCTTGAGGATGGTTAACCAGCAACACTTGAAAGCGTTTTAGGAACAGTCAAAATGATTTGATCTTGTAAATTATGTTAATGATATGCTTAAAAGCAGGCTATAAAAAGATGTTTTGCTGCAGAGGTAAAGCCTCCTGTTATTTTTTGAAGATGCAGATTATTTTTTTAACCAATTGTTCAGATATGTAGATGTATTAGGTAAAATTTCCCCCCCATAAGCATCTGTGATTTTGGCGTAGTGATTATTCCTGAGTGCTTCAGCATGCGGGCGGTGCTAGCTTGGCACAAAATGGTTCCAAGTGTTTGAGTAAGGGAAATAGATGCCAGATATTCACTGGGTTTGTGCACCCGCTCTTTTAGCCAAAGCTTTAAATGACGGGTTGTGCTGCTCACAATTGACGACTGCAAACTGATATTTGAGCAGGAAGCATAATATTTGCTTAGTACGGATAAAACAGCCGAGTAGAACATAAGTGACGGCGTGCGAGTTTCTAGTTGGCTCAGCAAAACCGAGAACACCCAGCGCACCTCTGGTCACGAGCAGCTGATCCACAACACATCGCAGAAATCTGCGGCTGTTGTGAGTCCTTTAAGTAATTATATACTCATCTCTGTCATCTTCATCCCCCCTCCTCTTCTGCCACGCCATGGGGCCCGGGTTGCCTTAGTTTCTGTTTATTTGTCGACTCGTTAATTGCCTGCCAATTACTCTGCGAGGCGTCGACGTGGCTGCACGTCTGTGGCTGGCAGTGCTATAATTAATACTTTAATGGCCCCCCTCGGTAACGCTGTGGAAGCATAGCGCTCGGGGAAAATGTCAGCACCTTTACCGAAGGCCTGCTCTGTCTTATACCTGCTGTTTCACGTTAACCATGCGGCCCCAACTTGGTGTTTTACCAGATTTAATGTTACAGCATCAAAGATTTACACTTTGATACCACAGTGGTCGTAGCAGGTGGAGAAGCTCACACTCCCCCCTGCTGGAGACGCATTATTGCACCGCGATTCTGCACTGACCCACATTTTCTTTAGTAGGTTAGAGCTTAATAACGTAGCCACGGTCCGAAACATAGACCAGAAGCAAAGAGAACAGATGGCTTAAAAAGATCCAGATTAAGTCTGAGTGTTTCTTTCCTTTAGCCAAGACGGATCAGACCTTCAAAGAATTCCTCGATGCCAGGAACCCCACCAAGCAGCACTCTTCCACCCTGGAGTCCTACCTGATTAAACCAGTGCAGAGGGTGCTCAAGTACCCCTTGCTGCTGAGGGAGCTGGTCTCCCTTACCGACGGCGACAGCGAGGAACACTACCACCTCACCGGTAGGAAGGCTGCGTGCAATCAAGCGCTGTGCTATAAACAGGCCGTGCTGACACTCGGCATTTCGGTGTCACGTTAGTCGCACGTGGAAACATTAAGTGATAACCTTTGGCATTTTTCCAGTACAGGGTGAACACAGTCACCCACAGGGTCACGACTTGGTCCTGTTAACACTCTGTTGTGTCTGCAGAGGCCCTGAAAGCCATGGAGAAGGTGGCCAGCCACATCAACGAGATGCAGAAGATCTACGAGGATTACGGCTCCGTGTTCGATCAGCTTGTTGCCGAGCAGACTGGCCACGATAAAGAGGTGAATTAGTGTATTTTTGGTGGAGTTTCCATCAGTACATCAGAGCGCAGCAGTTTAGGTGATGCGCACGCCTCTAGGGTCTGAATACATTTATAAATTGATGTAATATTTACTCAAAGCCAAATCATGTTTTCTATGTTCACGTATGCTTTCAGTGTTTTTAAATTTGCCTGAGCTTTGAGCCTGTGCACAAACCCGAGTGTGCAGTGCAACTCCATTCACAGACACGCTTAGCCTGAGCCGTAAAAAGCTCAGCGCCTGCCTCGACTCTCTCTTAAACTGTCTGCCGTCCCTTACGCCTCTCTCAGGTCACAGAGATCTCTATGGGAGAGTTTCTCATGCATTCCTCTGTGGTCTGGCTCAACCCTCATCCGTCGCTGGGCCGCATGAGAAAAGACCCCGAAATGACCGTGTTCGGTGAGTCAGCCCTTTTTATTTTTCACCATTTCCCTTAATTGTCACTCGTGGATGTTTGCAGTAGAGAAAGTGAATCGATATAAACCAGCTGTATTGGGTTTGCTGCACAGAATAGTGTGCAGGAACAGAATTTTAATATCCACAGCTGTAACGCTGATATATGCTTTAAGGCTTCAAGCTTGCATTTAAAATGCTTCTGTGGTTGCGCTCCCTCAGTTGGCTTTCCCCAAGAGGCATGCACAGTCAAATCCAAGACGCTCATGTGTTCTCTCGCGCTCTCTCACCAGTGTTCAAGAAAGCAGTGATATTGGTCTGCAGGGAAAACAACAAGCTGAAGAAAAAAATGGTATGTTTGTGTCACGTTCCCACATCGAGTGCGTTTGGTGTGAAACGTTACATTTTCTCTCTTACCCCATTTTTCTTTTTTCTTGTAATGCCAGGCCAACCCTCGTTCGGCGCTCTCTCACGGAGATTCGGACCCCTTCAAGTTCCGCTGGCTCATCCCGCTCTCGGCTCTGCAGGTCAGATTGGGAAATACTGCAGGTAAGAGGCCGACACGCTTCCAAATTATCCCCAACAAATCACTCACAAAGTACATCCACTAAATCTCTCTCCTTTCATATTTCCCTCAGCCCATTCGCATTACCCACACACCCACATTTCTATTCAGCTTCCACCCCTCTTATCTCCCTCTGAAACCATAAACCATACACGCACCACATGATTAAAGGCCTCTCATTTATTTCCCGGCTCTCCTAGGAACAGGTACGCAGAGCAGCTATATCTGGGAGCTGATTCACTCCAGGTCTGAAGTGGAGGGGAGACCAGAGACAGTCTTCCAGCTGTGCAGCAGGTCAGAGATTCAGCGTTTAGGTGAAATCACAGCTTTCTAAAAACGCACCGATTTTAAGTTAATGCTACACTGGGAGCATCGTGACATGGTGCGAAAACGAAGTCAGACAGCAAAAGAAATACGAGCAGTAAAATATTTTGACAGGTCGTCAACACAAAGGAAAACTCTGCAGACTAGTTTAGTCGATACAAACTGTCATGATGTTTGCAATGAGCAGTTTGTAGATCACATTGAATGTCGGCCTCTCGTCCAAAGATGTTTGGATAAACTCTGGTTTTTAGGAGCCGTCACATATTTCACACGACTGTCACATTAATAATGACCCAGAATTCTTAAAGAATATAGTCTATCGGCTGGAAATGGTTAATTAAGTTTTCTATTAATAGAACATTTTATCCATAATGTTAGATAATCAAATAAAGCTACTTCTTCTCTGCCCCCCAAAAAGACCCATTTCATACAGTCTACATGGGAACTGTAGCGAGAGAGCCTGTGACTAAATCGGTGATTCTCATTACATACTATGAAATCGGGATCAGTCCTAATAAATTACATCAGTAATTTCGCCGGAGACACAACGAACCCTTCGCAAATCTTAATCTATATTTAGCTTGTGAAATCAAACTGAGCATGCCCCGTTCTCACGTTACTGCGATACCTCTGGTTTCTTCTCAGTGTGCCTGAGAGCAAGGTCAGCATCATCAAGGTGATCCGCTCCATCCTCAGGGAGAACGTGAGGAGGAACATGAAGGGCGAGGGCACGCTGGAGAGGAGCTGTAAGGAGCACCTGGCTCCTCTGAGGAGCACCCTGCCTTCCTCCGCCAGGCTAGGTGGGTTTCTGAAGCGTTCTTATGGAGATCTTTCATCCAGTTTAGGTTGTATGAAACACTCCACACTCATTTTTAGTACCAGGCACGTCTTCCTGGGAAGGTTTCCTGTAAAAACATCTCTTTATAAAAATAATTCTTGTCGACTGGAATTTGAAGTCATTTGGCCGCCTAACGCTCGGCTGGCACTCGGCTGCTTATGCTGCAAGTGTTCAGCTCAGATAACAGTGGAATTTCCATCCCCACCTTTGTTTCTAGGTTCCTCCAGAGCTTCCTGGTTGTGCAAGCAGCCGCCTGCAGAGCTCTCCACCCAGGGCGAGGCTCCGAAGCTCGGGCCAGACTCTGACGAGGGAAGCCTGAGCAGTGGAACCTACAGTTTGTCCGGGGCTCCTCCAGCCCGCGTGTCCTCCGACTCGCCCATCTTTCCAGTCCAGCAGAACTGGTCTCAGACACACTGCTCCAACTCTCAACCCCGCTCCACCTCTGTGAAAGAGTCTGACATTTTGAGCGACGAGGACGACGACGGCTTTAGCGAGGGGGGGACGAGGAGGGACAGCGGAGACAGCAGCTCCCCAACTAGTGCAATTGAAGCTCAGTTTCTCCAACTTAAACTGTCGGAGGATTCTGCATCAGAAGGTGCACCGGCCCCCCGCGTTCAGCCCGAGGGTGTTGGCGACACCCCGGAGATGCAACCCAAACTAGTGCGAGGCCACTTCACCGCCGTTAAGAGGAAACCGTGCAGTTTCAGGAGGAGCCCGGGAGCCCTGTTGAAGATGAAGGAGCAGAGCAGGTCACTGGACAGCCAGACGGATGCAGCGCTGCCGTGTGGAGCCGTGGACCTCAACACGTTGCTGGAGAGAGAGTTCAGCGTCCAGAGTCTGACCTCAGTAGTGAACGAAGACTGTTTCTATGACCCAGCTGAGAGCGGTGCCACCGGCGCCTCGTCTCAGGTGTCAGCATAGACGGGGCATACAGTACCTGGGCTACTTTAGTGGCCACCGAGGCGATGACTGCGAAGCTGTGCATGAACTTCAATGCCTTACAGATTTAAGTCTCACACTCGCCCACACAAGGTTAGATGCAAACGACGTGTTCTGATGGCAGCTCGTCGGCTGGGACTGTGGCTTTCTTCCCCTAGAGAGGCAAAGCGCAGTGATGATGACTACAATGAATCTGCCAAGCACTGATGTGTGTCTGCATCGTCCTCAGCTCTCTGGGCTCTGCCTCCTCCCCACAAACCATCAGTGCGACGCGTTCCATTCAAGTTTGCCCCGCAGCTGCTGCTGATTGGCAGTTTTTATTCGGTTCTTGACCTTTTTCACGAAGAATGTCCTCGTCTGTCACTCCCAAACGTTGAGAGGCGGTGAAATCCACAGGACGCTGAGTTGAGTTTCTCAGGCAGACACTGGTAATTCGGCAAAGCTTGCCAGGCAACAGGCTTTTGTATCGATTCTGTGAAACCAAAAGAAAACGATTAATACACCGAACGTTGTACGAATTTCACTTTAGTACAAATATGAAAGGAGGCACTGAAGAAGAAAAAGGTGATCACAGACGCACCCACAGAGCTGCAACGGTCAAGTGAGACTTCCTGAGAACAGGAGGCATCAACTATGCCTTTTTTTGCTGTATTTTGTGCACTAAGAGTACACTGTTTGCCTACATATTTGAAATATCTGTACAGGTTGTATTGTTATTACTGCTGTTTTTAATTTATTTCTGGGTTTCATTATGTTTATTTTATCCTCTTTGGGTTAAGGCTTGAACTCGAGGCTACAGATTCGGTCGACTCTTAAATGAGAGAGAACAGTTTGAGAGTTAATCACTTCATTTTTAAATGCAGCTACTGGATTTGGTTGTGTTTCGCTCCAGATTGTAATTTCTTGCATTGGGATGTCCATGTTTTTACTCAGATGACCGATTTAAACTGCAATAATGTTTAAAACCCGATGATTTTAATGTTTGTATGTATCCTGTATATATAATCTTTTCTATCTTTGATACGTTTATGTATACTCATACATACTTGACACTGTACAGAAACGAAACAGGATCTTGCAGTAACACAGTTGATATTTTTGTAAAGAGCGTTTGCCATTACATTAAGTACATGTTTGTACTAAAAAAAGGCAAACCACTACATGCTTTACCCTTTCAGCTGAACTCTACCATGCCTTTAATGCTAGCATACCAATGAATGTGAATGCTCCATTCTGATGGAACTGTTTTATAAATAAAAGTACACGAAGAAAGACTTGGCAAAAGGCTTCACGCACACCGACAATTAATCTCCGTGATGGGAAAATATTTGTTTGCTCATTATTTAGCATCACCGAAAGCACAATTCATTCGTCTTGTTAATTTCCCCCACGTAGCCCTAAATGCATAGCTCGACAGATCCTTCATTTTTGAGACATTTGCCAAACAAGAGGAGAATGTGGAATTAAATCCAGCAGCTTAAAGCAGACGGAAAGCCTGCTGTGTAACAGCCACCGAGCCTCTAAGTGATAATGATGTGAAAATATTTCACACTGAAGGTGTTAAACTCTGAACCGACTTAAAATGCAAAACTCTAGCTGGAGTTGGCCGATATTAGACACAATAAAAGGTTATTGGTCACACCAGAACAGGTCCAGCAAGAAAATATGAGGTGAAGCAATCTGACATTTCCTGCTTAAAAGTTCCATACTGTTGCTTTAACAGCACCAGGGGAAAAAAGGACGCTGCAAGACTCTTCTAGCACTTTGGCCATTGCAGAGTTTCACTGAGAGTTTTTAATGATACAGCGCACAGCCGATCATTCAAGTAACTGTGCACGGACAACGGTGCTAGAGTAACAGGAAACCTGCTGTGCTCTTTTATTACCTAAGAGTTACTGGAATTTACAGTAGGTGACAAATCACCATGGCATGAATATGTCATGAGGCTGGTTCAGTGGCTGATGGAGCAACAAGGATACAAGGTGTACGGTTCTGGTTGGGCGTGATTTAGGAGAGGCTCTTAAACAGCTTAGAAAGCGTGCTAAAAATGACTGTGGACCAAAATAACGTCATGAATGACTAATGTCAAATATCCTGCAGAGACCTCCTTAATAATGAGGTAAGAAGACTGTACTCCAACAATGGTAGAAATATTGTGAAGTTATGTTAAACTACACTACAGTCAGTTTATTAAATACATTTCTTTTTGAATTACTTAAGTAAAATGGCCAAATAGACAGCATTTAAAGTGACCCCGCCTCAAGCTGCTGTAATTTGAAGTTATTAATGCATCTGTTGTAACACTGATAGCGGAACATGACTCGGCTCTAATATTTCACTCTTAACACCAGGGCCG
Organism: Rhamphochromis sp. 'chilingali'; assembly: GCF_963969265.1. Classification (NCBI taxonomy): domain Eukaryota; kingdom Metazoa; phylum Chordata; class Actinopteri; order Cichliformes; family Cichlidae; genus Rhamphochromis; species Rhamphochromis sp. 'chilingali'. Next base: position 11,493,510 of record NC_137949.1, on the reverse strand, counting down.
TGCAGAGACCTTTAAGTTAAAAAGGGGCACATTGAACCAGGCTGAATAACAACAACACACATTCATCAAGAATCTAATATGGGATCGCATCATACTATATCACTGTTGTGAGGTGGCGACAAGGCAAAGCAAACGTAGCCTATGTTTTACCTGATGGGTACAATGTTGCTGTTGAGGGGTTTCTGCTGCTCCTGCTGCTGATGGTGCTGGAGGGCAGGGTTGTGCTGATCTGAGACTGTAGACATTAAAAAGTCCATAGGAGAGATGGTAGCTGATTCAACAAGTGTCATGAGAGAATAACAAAATGCAAAGATTGGTGACAGCGCTTGGAACCATAAGGCAATAAAAAACTGTGAGAAATAATTTAGGCTCTGCCTGTGAATCACTCTTTGCTTCTCTTCTTCCTTCCATCCCATCATTTCATATTTCACTCTCCACTTGCTGTCCATCTGAGAACAAGGCACAACTTGCTATTGCAATAAACTATAATCTAATTATCCACACCTAACAACTCCAGCACTTAATCTAAAATTAAATGATGACAGAAAAATGTTATAGCACTGCCTTTGGTAGCCTCACACAGCTCCTACTGTTTCCTCCTCATGTCCTTACCAGCCATGTCTGCACAATGTTATATCATGAGTAATAATTTAAAATAATCCATATACATAAAACAAACACATGCACGCACACACAGTGACATTTTAGACCTTCTTCAGAATACTGTATATACTATGGGCATCATGGTGCTGATCCAGAATCCTTACATTATTATTTATTACTAGAGCTACAATAATAAAGCAATGAGGAGGGGGAAGTAATAAATATGAAATAATGTCATTATGATGATTCTATTTGTTTCACTATCCACTCTGTGCAGGGGGAAGCTTTTTACATTTTTAAACAGATACAATAATTTTACTGCTGTAAAATCCAAATTTTGTCTTATTTAGAATATAAATCTAATATAATCTGTTTCTTAATGTATGTTCTTTAAAATACAGCATGTGTTTTTTTTTTAAATATTATAATAATGCATAATTATGTGGACATGCATATTAGATCGTTTTTTAGTGAAATATAATCCCTCCAGAAAGGCAGGAAAAGCCCGGAAACTTGCTTTAAAACTAAACATGTTCCCTAAAACGGTGACAGAGCTACAGACCCATGACAGCCTTACACAGTGAGCTAGCAGCTATGACCAACACTACCTGTGCAGTTAATAACAGGTCAGTTAATGTTTGTTGTTGCACACACAGCACGCTCATTTCTTTCTGTTCGTCAGTTGCCACAAGACAACTTACCAACGTGTACATAATAAGCCAATACTCCTGTGTGCTATACACTACAGTGTACGCTGTACACCTACTTACTGGTTTTGTCGCATCAGTCTGTATGGAAGAAATATAGTAAGTCTGTGTCTCTGAGGTAATTTGTGTTTCTCCTACAGCTCCGGACCGCAAAAAATGCGCGTGCTCTTTGTGAGCTCGTTCCCGGCTCGTAACCAGCGCGTTCTGCCGTCAAGGGCGATCATTGGTTAATAGTGATCATGTGACTGATGCAAGCCAGATCCTTTTATTTAGCAAAACTGTGACTAATAGTATACATTATTGTTGAGGGGCACAGACAGGACTCCGCACGCCCACACACATAAATTTTTTTTATAAATATATATATATATTTTTAAAGTTGCCTCAACAAAAGGGCACTTTGGGCACACATCAGGAAAGGGGCGGGTGCTCAAGCCCCCCCCCCCCTTCTGCACGTGCCTGCTTAACACTTCTGCACTTTTACTGAAGTGAAAAATTTCAAACGCAGGACTTTGTCAGTGACCGTGGCTCAGGGGGTTGGGAAGCGTATCTGTAACTGGAAGGTCGCCGGTCCCCGGGCTCTCTGTCCTGGTCGTTGTGTCCTTGGGCAAGACACTTTACCCTATCGCCTACTGGTGTTGGCCAGAGGGGCCGATGGCGCGATATGGCAGCCTCGCTTCTGTCAGTCTGCCCCAGGGCAGCTGTGGCTACAACTGTAGCTCGCCTCCACCAGTGTGTGAATGTGAGAGTGAATGAATAGTGGCATTGTAAAGCGCTTTGGGTGACTTGAAAAGCGCTATATAAATGCAATCCATTATTATTATTATTATTATTAATGGTGTCATTACTACTTTAATGTACATTACTATCAGTGGAAAATAGACTCACACTCCAGTTAGCCTCTGTACATCAGTGTAACCCAAGTGCAGACTTTCTGCTTTAAAGTCAAGGAGTTCAACACAAATACTGCATGCTACAAATACTGCATGCTACAAATACTACACCTGGTGAGAGAAGTTCATTTGTTATTTCATGACAAAAGAAGATAAAAGATCTGCAGCTGACTGGTGCTAAACTTTTTTAAGCAGCTTTCATTGGAGCTCTCGAAATGACAACACTAAGCTGAAGAGAAAACTAAATCTTAGAAACAATGACTGCGACACCAAAAGAGCGCAGAGAGCACAGTAGGGAGCTAAAGTGCATGATGACAGAATTATTTCCATGATTAATAAGAACAACTTTACAACATCTAACCAAGACAAAAACACTCTGCAGGAAGCGTATTGAGTCTACAAGAGGAACTTGCTGCACAACTGACCAGACAGAGCTTCACAGTACACGTGCATAATGAGCCAAAGAAAACCACAAAAGCAACTCAAGATTTTCTCAGTACTTAGGCTGTATCCCAATTCAGGGTCTGCAGCCTTAAAGTACGCAGCCTCAACAATCCTCAAGGGCCGCGTACTCAAAGACCGCTAAGGCCGGAAGTGCGAGGCTTGTGTAATGGGACGGTCTAGCCTCCGTTGCGCTGACACTGTTGTTTGTCAATAAAGTAAAAAAAATTTTTTAAAAAAAGCCTCCGTTGCGCTGCCCAGTTTGCCTAGCAACCATGATACTAACAGCTGGAAACGTGTCATAGCTCTGACAGAAATGAAGGAGAAACTCTTTTGTTCATTTGTTTGTTTCTACATGATCTTTGATCATTCTCTACGGCGTACATTTTAAAGTAAAGGCTTTAAAACCAAGTTCGTACAAACGTCACTAATGTCACATAACTTTGCCGACATGTGGCCAACAGTAATGTTTTAATGTTCTTCGTTATTAAACATTTGCACATAAATAAGTGACATAATATTCAGTACTTAAAGTTTACTCTTCGGGCGCCCCTCATCCGCCCTTTTTTTGTGCAAATTTATCCACACCCATCGCCGCGCTATGCATTCTGGGATATGTTGGGCCACGAAGTCTACACTGCCACAGCCTTAAAATTCAGGGAAATGAAGGACGCATTTGAGGGCCGCATTTCGAGCAGCCTTTGAATTGGGACAGCCTTCGGCGCGCCGCTGTGACGTAATCGGCCTTGAAATGCGTACTTTAAGGCTGCAGACCCTGAATTGGGATACAGCCATAGAAATGAGATATTCTTCAGCATCACCTGATCTCAACCCACAAACAAGCACCTGAAGGCGACTGCAGGACATCTCCAGAAGGAAAAGCAACTGAACTTCAGGCAGGAATTACTTAGTATTAAAAACAATCCTTATATGTAGAATTATTACAATAATCCTGTTTGTCAAATAGGTTTTGAGCCTCTGGAAAAACAAAAAAGCATGCAATTCATGCAAAATGTTTGTTAGACCCGTTGAATTAAAGCTGAAAGTCTGAACTTTAATCACACTGTGATGATGTAACAGTAACAGCACTACAGACACTGTCCAAAAACAAAACCATCGAGTTTATGATCATAACTCATACAGGTGCCCAACACGAGCTCAGCCAGCCCCACATTTAAAAATGAATAATATACACATTTTAAGAACTTTGATAAGCTGGATGCAGAAATTACATAATTTCTTTTTAGATAAATATTTATCTACTTTTACTGTAGCATGATGTTGCAGTACTAAGTTTACTGCAGCCATGCTGACGCTGTGTACTAATTAAAGACCAAATGAAACTAAATTTTTGATCCAAAAATATAACAGGTGACTTTCCTGACCAGCTCATCAAGTTTTCACTCACCTGTAGCTGCGGGATGACGGTCTTCACACAGCTGTGGTGGACACGGTGCCTGATTGGCCGCTTCTGTACATTATTCAGAGTATAATTGACTTTGAGATATGATGCGTACACTAATGCTCAAAGGTATCAGACAAACCAAACAAATGCCTCTACGACCGCAGCCTTGCATCTTGTTAGTGGCTAATTATCTTCCTCCTCTGCGTGATGCAATTCCTCACCCTTCAGTCCTCCTCCACACGCCGTCATCTACCAAAATAAAAGCTTATCGTAAGAGCAGTTTATTTTGGGGTGACTGAGCAGACTGAACGGCGCGCATCACATCACTCCTGCACGTCATGCGGATTGTTGATTGTGGCTGTCGATTATCACCCACCTATCATCAGAACTGAGTGAATTCTAACTCTGGCAACTACTCAGCCCTAGCACGCCATCTGCCATACTGGCAGGAAGCAGCGCTGCCATGTTCTGCTGGTGACAGTCTGCTCATAGAGGAATATTTAAAACTACAATGCTTTCACCGAGAAACACTGCACACGCTGCTATTTATTCATACTTCTGATTAAACAAACAACAGTCACTTGTAAGATTTTATTATTTTGCCTCATTTTCCAGTTATACTACAAGCACATCTTACCCCACCATTAGCCCACAGAACGCAACACAAAAAGTTTTGAACAAAAAAATATTTTAATTGCAGCCATCTTCCTTTTGCATGACGAGTCTTTCTTGAGCTGACAAATTCACAGCACTCTTTGTCCCTTAAAGCGCCGTCTCCCCAGAGACTGAGCAATACACACTGGAAGGAATAAAAGTGGCCTGAATATGGAGCTGCCATGTTCTCCTTGTCTAAATCACCCTGAAAACACTGTTTCTTTCAGTCCCACAGGATGAGGTGTTATGTGAGATGGATAAGAAGTAAGAACTGGGACATAAAGAGATGCTTTCTCTTAAAAAGCTTCTGTGGGGAACGAACTAGCCGCCTTTCTTCATCCTCCCTAAAACACGTGACTTGCTGGTAGCTGTTGGATCCCAGGAAATGGTTAAGGGGCTGAGCCAAAGCCTGTGTGGATCCTGTGTGTGAGTCCCAGTATTTCCTGTATACCAAATTGCCGTGTGTGTGCAGGGGAAATGCTTTAAAAATGCATGGTTATGCCAGGTGGAAATGTCACAGCTAAGAGCAGACTGTTGTCTCCCTGTGCTAACAGAAGCTATTAGTCCCCTTCTCTTGGTGTCCATGCTTTTTATTTTTTCAGCGGGGTTGCAGAGGACTCTGCCACGCCGCTCGGTGCGTCCGTAAGTGTAGGCGATGATGCCGTGTTGCTTTTTCTGGCAACGTGCTTCAGCCTGAGCTCCTCTCTGAACTCGTAGGTGAGAAGAGCGGGCTCGTGAGCGCAGAGACGAGCGTAGGCATCTGCTAACGCCCTGAACTGGGGTATGGTGAGTTCTGTGGGGCGCAGGATGGGGTCTACGTCGGCCTGCTGCATCATCTCCTGTGTCAGTTCAACACGACGCGCCTCAGGGAACAACTTCCTGTGGGGAAAAAGCGACGACACGAGAGTACAGATTCCTGCGCTTAGTCCGCTTTGATATCTTAACGATCATGCAAGTTTAATGGCATCAGAAAGTTCAAACAGAAAGAAATTATCCCTCAGCAATTATTTCAGATCGGTGAAGTTAATTGAAATCACACAAAGTCCTCATGAATTGTTAATTTACTCCACAGCCACACTGCATAGTCCAGGGCTGCCATTAAACTCACACAAAGTTTCTAAATCAGAAACAGAGCAGCTGTGATTTCAATTGCTAATTTTTATTTATTTTGCCGTCTCCCACCCTGAAAGCTGTCCCTGCCTCAGATGTTGCTGCGGACTCGTTCGCTGCAGGTTAGCGAGTGACAGCCAGCTCCACACAATCTGCAGATGCTTTTTAAGTGCTCGAGTGCTGGTGCCGCCTCCCCAGTTTGGTGCTGCTGCCACCGACCCACGGCAGTTACATAAAATATGCTTCCTCGTTTTCCTATGCTACCTCAGTGACTCATAATTGCTGCTCTCTTTCAAACAGCCAGCGCTCTTTTGTTATCCGGGCCTACATACACTTCCCTAACAGGCACGGGGGCGATGGGCACACGCATGTGGGTGTCTGGCTTTGTTACTAGCTGCTCTGAAGTTACTCGAATGTTCAGATTTGGTTAGAGAAACACTCAAAAGCTGTCTGAATGGTGAATATAAAAAATATATAAAGCCACTCTAATTAACGATGAGATGAAGACGTTGCCGTCAGACATGAAAAATGTAGAGAGAGAATAACTGATGTGAATGACGCATGGATTAAAAAGTAAAAAGAGGGAAAGAGTGGATCGAGGCCCTACAAGCTTCATTAGGTTAACGTGTACTTACTCGACTCCTTTATGGCAGTGCTTCCTACGGAATTGGAAAACGTTCCTGACGACTTTCTCCACCAGCTGAAAGGGCTGCTGGATCTGGGGCTGAACCAAGGGGGTGAAGTGAACTACTCCCACGTCAACCTACAACGAGAGGAAATCCAGACAGCGGGGGGTTAGCACAGACCTTAAAACTAGACTGCAGAGAGTGTGCTCATGGGAATGTGGTGAAAGAAAGTGGCAGAAAAAGAGCAGTCAGGTGTGATCAGAGGGGGAATGTCAAGTGTTCCAAAAAAACAAGCTTTCCTGACAAATGGCACGAGAGATACAAAGCTGGACAAAGAGAGCGAAAGAGGGAAAGGGCTCAACACTCCGGGATAAAAGAAGGAGGGAAGGGAGAAAATAAGATGACGCAGCACGGCTGGTTGGCGAGCTAGTTCCAGTTGCCACAGTAACACCTGTGCAATGGACCATAGAAACTGAGTCTCTGTTGTTGCATCACCACCGAGTTCCTTAATACCTGCAAGCCTGACTCACCGTAGAGCGCATCTCTTTATCCCACTATCTGCCTCTAACATTTCCACTGAGGACCGACCATATATAGATGCAGCGATGCAGGCAGCCATGGATGATTCAGCGGGAACTAAATCGCATATACCTGCTTTCAGCTCACTTAAGAAGGTCCCAGAAAAGTACTCCAGGGTTCGGTGGAGCCCAGGAAGGTGGAGATATTTTGGAAATGTTTTTGTTTTTGAAGGTCACATTTGGACAAATGGTCCCACGAGCGTTTCAGGAGAAACTACAGCAACAGTTTGAAACCTTAGGAGCCAATCAGGTTAAATCAACACCAGCCCCATAGTCCCTAATAAACGAATAAGGCCATGTGTTACACCGTAATACATCTGACTATTAATTTATTTTTGTTACTTGTAGCAAAATATCTGAAAACCACAAACATAATAAATAATATCTATAAAATCCATAAATCTGGAACCTCCCAGCACACCGCAGATGCAGGAGAAAGCAGGACCAGCTATACTGGAGGTGATCCAGAGCTGCCCACGGAGAGACCAGGGACGCACTTTTTTATTTCACGTCAGCTGAAGTCTTTACAGTGTTACCACAAACCCCCTTTAGGTACCCCCGTTCGGGAACCTGAAGCGAACCCCAGTTAAGGACTGGTGGTGGGACTCTCGGCTCCAGTTCCACTCTGGCAGCCTCCTCCTGATCCTTCCTGTGTCAGCTCTAAGCTAACATGACACACTGATGAAGTAATCGCGTCTGAGCCAGCAGAGTGCATCTTTCTCACTCTCAGATCTTTTACTTTCAAGCACCTATACGTACACACGTTCTATTCTAGCACTTCACTTGTTCTCCTGTAAAGCATCCTCTAACTCTCTTTATCTCCTCAATGTCATGATGAGCTCAAAAGAACCAAAATACATTAAAAAGACTATTTCTGAATCTCCAGATCTTTGCTTTAGCAGCGCAAAGAAGGACATCGTTGTTCAAGCACATTTCACATGATGCTGCCAGTTCTGTAAGTTATAGTTAAAGGAGATACTGCACAATCAGGGTGATACTGCACTGCGTGGGGACCTAAAGCTCAGGCAGACTACGGGCAGCAGAGCACAACAGCTGCCTGTCAGTCTTTCCATAGTCGGTAATAGCCTTACTTCCCTCAGGAGGGAGCACTGAGTGGGACTGCTCGAGCACATCGAAAAGGGGAGCTACATAGACACACATCCAGAGTGCTATTCTTAATAATAACACATTTCGTAGTCCTTAAGTGCTTTTATCTGTAATTTCACATGACTTTTTATTCAGGTATACGCTGGGAGGAACCGCAGAGATGGCAAAAGCTGCAAAAGGAGCAAAGCGTGCTGGTGCATGACTGGCAATGTTAATTTAAAGATTCGAGGCAATACAAACATGTGAACCACACATCCCCTAAGGATAAGCGCCCCCTTCTCACGCTTAACGGGGGTAAAATAAAATGACATCTAATTCAACTCCGTTCAAAGTCTTCCTGTGGTGACGACGTGCCCCGCGGAGCTCCTCGTGCACCCATGTGGCTTGTATCTCTGGATTGTGTGATTCACTCTCCTTCTCAGCTGCTTCGTGCTGTCCGGGAGTCGCGGCTGGTGTTGATAATTAGGGGAAGAAAGCTAAAGTGGTCCAAGGGTACCAAAGGATTTTAATTAAGCCATTTAGAGTTGTTGTTTTTCTTTAAAAACAGATGTAGCGTTCAGGAGCGCTTGTAAACCACAGCTCTATCTCATATCAGATCTATAGATCCCTGTGTAGTCCAGAGATGCCTGGTTGCTGCTGAGCATCCTGCCAAAGAGGCTTTTAATGGGACAGCAGCAGTGGAGACTCTTTGTCTCACCAGCCCTGAAGGCTGTGCGCTATAACAGTACGGGAATGCTTCAAACTGGATGCAGCATAAGGAGCAGGGACAAAGGATGTCGTGGGTATAAACAATTAATCTTAAATCTTCTTCAAAATGAGTTTATCATTTACACAGAGAATATTTTACAATCAAAGGCCACGAGCCGTCCCGGGCACCCAGCGGCGGGGCTGCGGTATTTTGTCTGCATCATGAAAGGCGCCGTCTCCACCTGTCGTGTCGACAGAAATTCAGTCAGGACTTTGTATCTGGAATTTGGAAAAACACTTGTATGGGTGCTTTGGTGACGCTAGATCAGACCACCATCTGGTAGGAAGAAGCAATAAAAAGGAACGTCTTTAATTTCACTCTCTGCTGGAATAATTAGGCCATTTATATTCCGCACTTCATGATTTAAGAGAGGAGCAAGGGAAAAGTCGATACTGGGACTATACAGGCAGCAGCATTTCAGCCATCAGCTTGTCCAAGTCACTTTGCCCGTTTGATTTATGTGTGGCCTTGCTACATGACTTCACTAGGTAGCACCACTGTAATATGTCCCACTCCCTGCCATTAATCCCTCCCCTCGATAACCCCAACATGTAAGGAAACTCCATCTTAAATCACGTGCCGTCACCTGGCTCCTGTGCCGAGGCGCTGTGAACATGCCTTCAATGCTCTCTGTGAAGCATATCCCAGACTTACCGACCCCCTCTGAGCCCATTATCCCTCACCCTGTGCTGTACAAAGGTAGCAGTGGGGATCACCTGTGCAGAGCACACAGGCTGGCCAGACTGTGGGAGTCATTTTTTTTAGGAGAAGAAGAAAAATAAACAAGCGACTCATTAGCCCAATTTGAGCTGTTATGTAAGGATCTTTAGTCCAGCTCATGAACATTCCTCTCGCTCTGACTCACTTAATTCAGATAAACTTGATTACATTTGGGAAACAACGACTTCAAACATTTACACCAACTCTGAACCTGCTTCTTATTCCAAATATGGCAACTCAAATAATCCGATTAACCAACAATGGCGCCTTTTATGAAGCGTACAGTGATTCGGTTCGAGCGTTCTGAACAGTCACGTCTGCTTTCGTCCTCAACTTCAGACCTTTTTCTGACCCAATAATCGGACATCTGCATGAAAAGATTTGCACTTTACTATATTTCATGTGTTTGACCTTCCAAAAGCAGCACTATTACTTTATACAGCTTCCTTCTCTTGCTCTCCTTTCCCCCCATTTCCATCTCCGATGTGTCTTTCTTGGTGACTTTACCCAATTGCGTGTGAGCAGTAATTTGTCATGTCCCTCTAAGCGTAGCCAAGATGAGATGGCAGGGGCCCTCGGGCTCTAGCCACTACACTACCTGAACCTCCGACACTTACATAATGGCAGGTTTGGAGAAAGAGCTGGGGGATGGACGAAAGCTATATACAGCCAGGGAATACACGAGACAAAAGCTCACGGAGATCCTGCAACCGAAGAGGGAAGAGCTGCATTAATCATGACAATACCTTGGGAAGACAACCTCCATTACATCAGAGGAGGCAGACAGCCTCTCGGAGAGGAGAAGGCAGCAGTCAATGCCACTGAATATACCAGGCTGATATTGCTTGAGGGGTTTAAGAAGGAAGGGCTTAGGGCTTCCTGTGCAGGCAGCCCAGCATACTTCCCATGAAATTGGCCCTTGGCATGCACACAGGACATTCGAGACACTCCAGCCTAGCCTCTGACAAGATCAGCTCCTTGGAGAGAAACTTTCGTCATAGAAAAGCTTGAACTTTGCCCAAAAATGTGAAATTTACTGTGCCAGTAAATGATGATAGCATGGGAAAAAGAAGTTCATACGGGACACTAAAAGCCTCACACACGTCAGTCCAGGCTCGGCCACTTGCTTCACGGTGTAGCCCGAAGCGAGTCTTTAATATGCTGGTAATTTTACAAAATGTCAGAAATGTTTTGTCTGAGACGGGTTTGCACATATTATGTAGGGTGAAACTAGACTTGGACCCTGCTCTGCAACAAGATTGCAGTGACAGCAACATCACAGCTATCGCAAGACACCTTGCATCGGAACTGTGAACAAATCGCTGTTGCAAGGCGATGAGCCTGAAAACCAATTACGCAAGAGCGGACATAAAACGGGGAAAAAAAAAAACGTAAAGTGAACGATAAAAGCCCCTCGCGCGGGCAAAAAGGAGCACGGCTGGGCCGGCAGCGCCTCACAGCTACGCTGCAGAAACGCTGGAGAGCTCTGCTGTAAGGTGATAAAATAAAAAGGGACCACGCTTATAATAGCCCACAAAATCTTCACACATCACAGCGTCACATCTGCACCCACTGGGTATTTGTTGACTGCATTTTGCTCTTCTCCCGCTACATCCATTCCCTCTATAATGCATTTATTTATTTATTTATTTATCTTGCTTCTAAGCGAACAACAGCAGCATCAGCACTTAAGATCTCATCAGTTACCAGGAGACAGGTCACACACGCCATACTGCAGTGTGCGTGTAGAAAACTGGAAAATCTCTCATCTCGCTGCAGGTGCGTCCCATAAGGAATTCTAAGAATGTAGCGCCGAAGGTCGACACCGGCATCACACTGGAGCTAATGTTGTGTGCACCATCCCCACATCTCATTTTAAGACAAGGGTCTCTGAGGGGTAGTTTACAGGAAAAACAGTGGAGGCTGGGTAGAAATAAACAACCGGATCAATAGCTAAACAAATCAATTGCTACCAAACCATCTCCACGTAATGACCACGCATCACCGTCTCCAATACCTGGCCTGTACTGCAGTTGGGAGACTGGCAAAACTATTTCCCACAGCCGGACGTTTTTGTGCCTTTGCAGCAAAATAAGAGCAACGCACATCTGCATTTACAAGGATATCAGGATATCGGCTCTATTAAACCCTGCCTGATTTTCTTCCTCTCTCGCTCTTTTGTCCTCTTTGTCATTCATGAATCAAGGCCGTCCTAGCCACTCCCCCTGTTGTTCTATGTCCTCTACAGGGAAGGGAGGAAAGACGGGCAAAGACAGGGGAGCAGCTGTGAATTTTAGCATCCTGCTGACTGATGCTGATGAAGATGATGCTCTGGGGAGGGTCAGTTTTGGCATGGCGGGATACACATGCTCCTCTGGCCTCTGGACCTAGAAAAACAAAGCCTCACAATACCAAAGCCTGACCAGCTCATCTGGCCACAATCATAGCAGCTATTTCTTCTGCCTTAATTAGAGTACCCTTCCCCATGGTACCGTCAGGCTATGATTGGAAATCTTATCTAGCCCTCTCAGCCATTACTTAGGCATACATTTTAACAACAGCAGCACTGAATTATGATTAACTAGGAAGCTCAGTGCAACAATGGGATGAATATCATTTTATTTTGTTAGTTAGCAGCATTTTTCCCCATCATGGGGGGATTTCTGGTATCTTTTAATAAATGCTTGAGCCACGAGCCACACATTTTTTTTGTAACTGGTCTTTAAGTTAATCCTGCACGACACAAAAATCTGCTTATTATACAGCCAGAAACAACGGGAAATGTACAGGTTTCTGTCAAACAAGGCGCTTTTAAAGCCCCGGGCAGTTTATACTGCATAGCACAAGGATTTTTCTCCCTGTTATTGTTTCATAAACTCTTTATATGCCAATATGACCCTTTTGTAAAATAAAAAAAAACAAAAAACAAATAGCACTCTGTAACAACATGCACTACTGTAATCAGTTCTAAAATATTAACACAAAAACAAATTCACAAAAATAATGTATAAATAAATAACCAGATAAAATCTGATGTTTGGACAGTTTTATTTTACTGAAGCTCTCTCTAGGGGACAAAAGTCATTTTTTGTATATAAACCTAAGACATGTAAATATATAACTTATATATGACTAGTCACGTAATTGTTTAGTGAAATTAATGATAAATAATGTAGAAAATAGTGAAAATGACGCGAAATCAGTAATTAAAGGAGTTCGGTTCGAGTGAAACGGCAGAAGTAATTCCGGTCCTGTTCTGGCTGCTCGAAGGTGGAGGAGGTGTCGGTAGTACAGTAGCGGCGCGGAGCTGTGAGGTTTGAGCCGTCTTTGAAGTTGGGAGGCAGAGACCGCTCTGCTCCAACGCGCAAGCCCACGCACGCGCAGACACACAAACCGGCGAGGAGCGACTCACAAAGAGAGAGAGAGCGCGCGCGAGAGAGAGCGAGAGAGCTCCGGTTATTCCTCCGGGCTCCGGCCGAGCCTGTGTGGTCTCTCCGCTCTGTTGCTAAGGAAATGGATGGCTCGAACGGCTCCGCGGTCCGGGATGAATCGTGCTCCTCGCCCCCTCAGAAGCCTGCCGTGTTTACCGGAATCACTGCGAACACCGTGACGCGCCAGCTCTGCACCAGCCGGGGTAAGAGATCATTCCCACAGCGCTGCTTTCTTTCAGACTGGACCGGGAAACAAAACGGAAACAAGTGGCCCGCGTTTACTGTTCATTACAAGCTGGAACGAGCCGTGAATGAGAAAAACCGTTATGTCAGGAGGTCCGACTAAAAAATGTGAATAAAATTTAAAAAATAAAATAAAATAAAATAGTAATATAGAGAAAAAAAGCTTTATTTTCAAAGTTTATTTCTGCGACCGAGTAAATAATAATTGGTGTTCCAGCTTTAGATGAGGCTGTGCAAGTCTTTAAAGGCTAGTCTCAGTTTGTTCGGTAAACAGCGCTGAAATCAAAGTGGTAGAAAATACAGTCGACTGTGTGAGTGGAGTGAAGGCACTGCAGCTCAGAGTCCACATACTGTGACTACTGAGCATGGCAAATACCTCAAACACAAACTCATCTTCCTCACAGACAGTAGCTCTGTAAAAGCAGAGGAGTAGAGCACACATGCACAACGACCGGCGGTGTTTTGCTTACCTACAGTGAGCCTGAGCCAGCTCTTAGCGCCAGTGCTTGATGCTGTCCTTTGTTTCCAGCCAAAAAAAAAAAAAAGAAAAAAGTCTGCGCTTGTGTGAGGTGAATGAGATGTGAATTTCTCATTTCCGTCTCTCTCCTCCAGCCCAGTGGAGCTGCAGCTGAGGAGCCGGGGAACTGGGGGATTCTGACTGGCAGCTGGTGCACCACCAAAGGAGGGGAGGGAGGCGGCGGGGGTCCACGAGCAGCGGTGCCGGAGCGGGGTGAATGCTGCCCGGAGAGGACAACGGCTGAGGCGGCAGCGGCGTTGACTTGAAAAGCAGCATGGCATCCACGGGCATGCAGATATTTGGATTCGTCCTAGCTCTGCTGGGCATCATGGGCGCCATGGTGGCCACTCTGCTGCCTAACTGGAAGGTGAGCGCAGATGTGGGCTCCAACATCATCACAGCTATCTCCCAGATGCAGGGACTGTGGATGGACTGCACATGGTACAGCACAGGCATGTTTAGTTGCACACTTAAGTATTCAGTGCTTTCACTACCCGCATACTTGCAGACTGCTCGCACCACTATGGTGCTGTGCTGCGTACTGGCTGCCATGGGCCTTTGCCTCGCCTCCCTGGGACTAAAATGCACGCGCTGGGGAGGTGGACGGCGCTCCAAGCGACACGCCGCCATCGCCAGCGGCGGCTGCTTCGTCGCTGCAGGCTTTCTGTGTCTGGTGCCTGCGTCTTGGTTTACCAATGAGGTCATCACCAACTTCCTGGATTCCAGCGTTCCCGAGAGCAATAAGTTTGAGCCTGGAGGTGCCGTGTACGTTGCCTTTGTTTCCGCAGGTTTCCTCTTTGTGGGGGGGTCCATTTTCTGTATGTCCTGCTCGGGAAAGAGACACGGACCCCAGGATCTGGTCCTGCTGCCCCCCCCTGACAAATTGCTTCTCCAGCAGCAGCAACAACAGCTGCTTCAGCAGCAGCAGGAGCTCCAGCACCAGTACTGCTCTCTCTCCCCATTAGACAATAAGACGGGCTACAGCCTGCAGGACTACGTGTAATAACGCAGTGCTGTGCACGCCAAAGGGAGACGAGCCCGAGGGGAAACATCACGGCTACGCACTAGGATCTACTCAAGGATGGAGTTGGAGGGGGAAAAAAAAAAGAAAAAAAAAAAAGAGGAGAGCAACAACTTTGAAATCACATTTTTCCTTCTGCTCCATCTTCTTTTTTCTGTTTTGCAAGCACAAGCAGTCGAGGTATTCCCTGAGCAGCGCCTTGGAACAAACGGCGTGAATGTGCAAGGAGCCAGGATACCAGGATAAGGTGCTGCAGAACTGACGGAAGCTGCCAACCAAACGCAGACATCCTTCATCAGTAAATCACACAGAGTTCCCTGCGGAATGAATTAAGCAAATAAGGAAGCCTTGAGTGGAGTTTTTTTTTTTTCCTCGCCAAAGGTTTAAATTGAAGGAAAAAACATACGATTATTTAGCTGCTATTTACAATCGTTCAGTCCTTCGTCTCATTTGATAAAACAGGCAATATAAAGCCCAAGAGCAGTAGGTGGAAACCCTCACATAGCAAGCCATTGTAGTTTATCCTATGCTTGTCCACTAGAATGCAACATGGAATTGACTAATGAAATAAATGGGCATATTTTTGTTAGCTACTAGAATGACGTTGATATTTTGCCTCTAAAGCATGCTGTGTGGAGCCTGTGTACAAATACAGCGGAATGCCTGGTAGAAGACTGAGACATAGCCACACAATGCCTGTGCCTGAAAAGCTGTAGAAACATTACCCTGCTGTAACTGTTCAAAGAGGACTGTCAGGAGGAGTAGATGTGGGCTGCTGGGCTGGATTTAAGAGAGAAAATGCAGGCAAACAGATGCCTGCGTCTCTCTCTGCAGGTGGAAATATGAGAGAGATGGAGAGAAATTGAAAAGAGCGTGATCCAATACTTCAGCAGCAGAGTGGACCATCTCATATTTCCATCCAAACAAAAACAGTCTGCCTGTAAGTAGCAGCTACCCATCTCGATCCATCCCAGACGATCACGCCCACACATTTACACATGCACTTGTGCGTCTTCTCGTATGCAGTAAACACTCCGACACGCCGGCTTTTTGCATGTGCTTTTCTCTCCTGTCATCCACCTCCACACTGCCATGGAAACCGAATTCAAGCATTGTCTGGGGGTATGTGCGTGTCAATCAGTCAAGTTGTTTTATTTTGAGTGGGCGGGTGGGTAGGGGGCATCTTTTTCTCTTGCCATGGCATGCCATAAGCTTTCATCAGAGCCTCTGCTCACACTACTTTCACTAATCCCCTTTATTAACCAGTGACATGAAGCAGAAGCCCTGGTCGGGGGGGGGGGGGGGGGGGGCGCTGGAAAATGGCTCTTCTTTGTAACACACCCCTATATGGTGTCTATGCCGTGCATGCGGTCTCACATGGATGAACAGATGTTTAATGGTGCAGTGGCACAGAGGAAAAAACAAAGCAGATAAGAGGAGGAATCCTGAGTCACAGCCAACTGGGTAGTCGTGTGGCAAGAGGCTAAAAATGATTTGAGTCATTCTCCATATGCGACTTGTTTTTCAAGTACGTCAGCAATGCGCATACACTACCAGCCTGCACCTGCAGAAGGGTCTCAGTGTCTTAAATTTCATCCACCAGACTGTCCTCGTTTACCTACCAGTCGCCCTCGTCTTTTTTTACTCCATCTCCCCGTCCTGCTTGTGTCAGGATATGATTCCTGACAAGAGAACACTGATGCATGTTGAAAGTATGTCCTTCTGAGACGCACACAAACACGCACTCGTGTCAGTTTTGCAGCTACGCTTTCACAGTTACCGTGCGCTCTATTTTCTGAGGTAAGAAGATGGGAGGAATATTGTTTTTGTGCTTGAGACAGGCCTTGGCAGTGATGTATAGAACTGCACATTCTCTCCTTCTCTCTCATAAGAATGCAGCTTCCTGGGGGAGAGCAGATGGCTAAGCCCAGCTCGCCACCTGCAGGCTGCTGCCGGCACACCACGGGATTCGCTGTGGGAGCTGCTGGTGGCCCCGCGGGGTTGTTTTTTTTGCCCCGCCCCGGTTTAGCCCTCTTGCCCAGCTCAGACTGCTCCCAAAGGAACTGGCCTCCTGACAACGACTCACTGCCCAGGCACCATTACCAATGCAATAAACAAAGTAAAGAATGTGCCAAGTCATCAAGTAATACTGACACGTTATGTGTTTTGAGAATGTGCCAAATGGTCTCATGATGACACGTTTTAATAATATCTGAAGTTCTTTTTGTTTATTTTTTTAACAACTTGTTTGTACATGAATTCTACATTAGCAAATGTTTTATGGATTTGTGATTCGTCCGAATCAGCTGGATGCTTGTGTACAGTCCGGTGCGGCTTTCGAGGGTTATTTTAAATCCTCTTTATTCCTCATTTCCCAAAGCACAGCGAGACGAAACAGGAGGAAGACGAGTGAAAAGTAAATAACGCTTGTTTCAGGAATTCCGGTTTACTGCAGGTCTGTGACAACTGTACACAAGCGTCTAGATTTTTAATACGTTTAGGTTTCCTACTGAAGGATCGGGATTCCTTCACACTGGTTCAGTATAAGATACACCACGCTCATATCATATCTTCTTTATAAGAAGACTAGTCAGTGCACGTTTACGTTATTTGACAGCAGTTCGGTTCAAATGGCTGAGCATTCAACTTCTCTGGACCAGGACAAGTACATCACACAACTGGCACTCTGGAAAAAAAGGGAAAGTCTTTCGGTCTGATATGATTATGCAGGGAAAAAAATTAGCTAAAAATCTCTCTTTTTTGTGGCTGTGCAGCTTGATCATCAGCACGCGATTTCATTAGCTTATAAATGGCCAGAGTGCAAAGTGACTAGGTCCTAAAAAGAGTTAAGCTCTCCTGCGTATCCTGTACCAAGACGTTGATTTATGGTTTTGATAACTGCAGCTTATTTTTGTGGATGCTTTAGCACTTCTTACTTTGCCAGAGCATATTTGTGATGATAAACAGTTCACAAGTTCTGATACAGTTGTCTCAATGTGCTTGTGCAAGTAGTTCTATTTTTTACCAATAAAACTATTTTGTGAAAGCAGCGCGCCTGCTGGATGTTGTGTGCTTTTATGTGTGTGGCTGATGGGGACGGCGATAGCATTCATCTTCCTGCCAAATGTACAGATTGCTGGATGGTACAGGCTGCGCAGCGTGCAGGAGGGAAGGCAGGCTGCTCGTATGCAGCACCCACCAGTACAGCAGTGCGTCCAACAACAAGAATAAAAAAAATAAAAAGGATTCTCTGAAAATCGCACTTAAAGAAAGGGTTTTATAAAGCTGCTCCCAATCTCTTCCAGTTATTTCTTAGTGATAACATGAGCGAATACACGAAGGAAGCAATAACGACACTTCTGGGAGTTGAAGGGAACGCGAGTTATCCGAGTTGGCTGGTTTATCTGGCACAAAGCGACGAGTTTAACGACATGTAAACTCTTCTGCCAACTGGTGGAAAGAAAACATTTTTTGCCGCCTCTCTTTTTGGTATTTTATCACATTTTTGCTAGAAAAAAAGGATCCTTAGACCAACTGATCAATCAGATTAACTGAAAATGGACTAGTTTACTCCTCCGCTGCAGACCACACTTCTTTGTCCCAGTTCTTTAATAATTAATCAGTGCTATGAAATGGTATTTACCCCGTTTCTCATTTCTTAATTTGTTGCAGATTTGTCACATTTACACGTTTCAGATCAAACAAATGTTAAAAACGTAATTTCCCTTTAACCTAATAACTGGTTGTGCCACCTTTAATGATAACCAGCAACGAGCCTTTCACATGACTGTGGAGGAATTCGCAGAATTGTTTGCATTCAGCCACACTGGAGGGTTTTCCGGCATGAACTTCCCGTTTCAGGCCACGCCAAAGCGTCTTAACTGCATTTGAACCCAGACTGTGATTATTTCACTCCAAAACGTTCATTTTGTTGTTTCTGAGCCGTTCGGATGTGAGTCAGACTGAGAGAAGTGAGGCCTGCAGTTTTTTAAGTGTTGTTTGGGGTTGTTCTCTGCCGTCCTGGACGGGGCGTCGATGCGCTCGTTCAGTAACTTTGGTAGGTCGGTCACTCCTGGGAAGGTTCAGCTCTATTCCAAGGTTTGTGGATAACATGTGGATAATCCCTCTCACTGTGGTTCACTGGCATCTCAAAGCTTTAGAAATGGATTTTTAACCCTTTCCAGACAGAGATGGCAGTGACCTCGTCTCTCACTTGTTTCTCTTTTAGCCTGATTCACTTCACAGGTTCTATTTAATGTTATTCAACAGGTTTGGCTATAATCAGGCCTGAAACTGAAGCTTTCTGTGGTTAATTCATGATTTAACAAGGTACCGTAGCAGCTAGGTTTGGATAGCTTTTCCCCTTCATACAACAAACAAACTCTGTGATCTTTGTCTAATATTAAAATTGAAAATGTCTGTGAAAATGTCTCAGACTTGATGGGAGTTTGGTTCAGATCACAATCCTGCACAGCACGTTCCCTCACGTTCACGCTGGTGTCATATTTAGCCTATACACTTCAGATGGGGTGGTTATTACATTAGAATCCGGGCTCTCATTACAGCTGATTGGAGTCTCATCAACAGAGGGTGAGTGAAAATATGCTTTCCTGAAACAAACATGGATTATTAAAGCCTCTCTCTCTCCCCGTCTCATTCTTTCCCTGTGTTTGGTTATGCAATACGAGTGCAGATCAAATAACTACTCCTCTCGTGGGGGAACGCTAATAAGATCTGCCCTTCTGTGTATTTAACCTACATTTTTCATCAAAGGCTTTCACCCCGAGTTGCTGCTATGACAGATCTGGAGTGTGAGCTTTAAATGAGGGGAGGTGAGCACTTGTCAGTTGCAGGCAGGGGTTAATCACGCGCTTTTCTTTCAACTCCGAGCTCACATTTGTTTGTTGACCTTCCTGGTCAGCAAAATGTCTTTCCAGATATCACCAAACAGGAAAAAAAGGAGGAGGAGGCGTGGATGGTAATAAGATGAACAAAAGACTCGGTGCACGTTAGGGAAATGCCATCGCTCACATCCACATTGCTCAAAATTGCACCAACGTGTCACAACCCTTAAAGTGCTGCTCTCTGATTCGGACAGCAGTTATGCTCATGAAGGTTCATACTGGAAATATAATGCGCTCATCAGCGCTGAGGGAGGATGACCTTCCTTTGTCGCTCTCCTCCAGTCCCTGCGCACATGTGAGGCCGGGGAATAACGGCAACGACCTTAGCTGCTCGGTAAATCGCTGACAGAGGCAGTAAAAGCTATGAAGATGACAAAAGGGAAGCTTGTAGGAAAACAATACGCTGTGACAGTTCAAAGGAGGCCCTTTAATATTTTAGCTTTGGAGCGTGCAGACCGACGCGTGCCCGGGAGGATTCGGTAAGCTGAAGGTGAGGGAGGCTAAACGCTTCAAGGGTGCTGAAGGTTTTTGTATTTTTAGATAATCTATATTTCTCCTGACTAAAATGATGATTACTGTAGACAGGCAACAAGGAAAGAAAGAAAAAGAAGCTCCTTTAATCATAAGATGCTGTTCATCACCTCACCAGTGAAACTAGTTAATATAGCCAGTAAATCTTTACCTGGAACTTTAAAATTGGGATCCATCCCACACCTTCAGTCGCCATAAAAAGCCTTAAAGTAAGTCACAAACCGCCGCGTGTGATGTTGAAATTGGACACTCAAGTAAGCCTTTAAATTAATAGCTTATAGATTGATGCCTCCCATCGCGGTGAGGCTTTTCCCCCATGATAAATGTATTGTAATTTGATTTTTCTCATTTGTAGCTGAACTTTCTTTCCTTGGAGGATAGCCGGGTTTTTAAAACACCGCACCCCCTCCGCTGCGTGCTCACTAACCAAACAGAGCTGAATTTGCTAAACTCGGCACAGTTACTTGTTAGGAGGAGGCAGTGGCTCTCTGGAGATGTTCTTAAGCTAGCTCTGCCAACCTTGGCGTTTTGTTTAAGGTGAGCGGAAATGAAGGAAGAGGAGAAGGAAGAAGCAAGGGAGTATTTTTAGATTTCTTTACCTTGGGTCCGTGATGTATTGAGACCAAGCCTTCGGGCATTTTCTGGGCTGGCACGAGTCATTGAAATAACTTTCCCTGATACTCTTGATACCGCGTTTGACCCCGTTTATGGGATAGGAATAGGCTCAGATGAATTGTGAGAGTGGAGGATGTGTGGCGGGAGGTGAGAAAGCAGCACAGCCCCTCTGAGGAGATTCACTCTTGCTGTAGAGACGGGCAGCGAGGCCACATTACATCACAGAGAAGATATTCATCACCACGGTGGTCCGAGCTGGGTCATGCTCCCCAGTGAACCACCTGTTTCAATTCAAAAGGATAAAATTAATTCAACAGAGGAGGAAAAAGTCTCCAAAACTCGGAGCTGTGGAGGAGTACATGTACAGTACCTTTAATTCAAGTCCAATCGCTCTCTGACTACTGCCAGCTACAACCGAAGTTCAATGCGGCATTAACAAATTTAATTTAGCCTCTGCTCATC
Organism: Rhamphochromis sp. 'chilingali'; assembly: GCF_963969265.1. Lineage (NCBI taxonomy): Eukaryota > Metazoa > Chordata > Actinopteri > Cichliformes > Cichlidae > Rhamphochromis > Rhamphochromis sp. 'chilingali'. The sequence goes on along the minus strand of NC_137949.1, from coordinate 11,472,194 downwards.
TGGCCTGTGCTCTTGGTAGACTATTGTGTACAAGGCGAACATCTGTAGGGCGCTCCTCCTGTGAGGCTCGGTTAGTTGGTGGGTGACGGCCATTACTCAGAGCAGGGCTGATGACCGGCCCAGACAACCATCTGTTTGGAGGTACGCCTCGCTCTCCTCTCAGATCCATCTCTGTCATGAATCTGTCTTCTGGTGCTCTCTGGGCTTTGTTTCATTTGACAAATCTCATATTCAGACGATAATCTGCTCTCCAACCCTGCTTCCATTTATTCTGGTTTTCATCACCAATATTTCCTTCCATTTTTGCATCATCACCCACCCTTATTCCCTTATTTCTCAGCTCATTTTCTTTTATTCATTCCATTTCCTGTTATGCCCTACCCCATGCCTCAATTTCATTCTCACCTTATTCAGCAAATACCCGAGTTGTTAGCACAACGTGGAGCCCCCGAGGAGCTCTACAGAGGACACAGCAGGTTGTTTGCGACGGAGCAGCTACTGCACGACTTACAGACCCGCCTGCGATGGAAAGAGGTTGATTTTAATCACATTGTACCCAGATGGGGGAGAGGAAAGGGGAAGAGAGATGAGCGAGTCAACGTGTGCTCTTTTCTCTTTTCAAATCAGCTCCTTTGCATGTAAGGAGGCAGTGAGGATGCAGATGCTTGATGTCAGCGTGCACTCAGAAACCCCTTGACCCCTGACCAGAATATGAATTAGAGATGTGTATGAAAGCAAAAGCAAAAACAGAAAGGCAGTTCCTATTTCGGTTTTCTCAGGGAGCCTTCAGATACGTGCATAGCTGTGAACCCCAGAAGCGATGCAAGCATCACTCAGTCTGTCCATCTATGTGAGAATTAACAGGAGGAGAGCGACTAATAAGGAAGAGGAGGCAGGTGTGATCTGCAGTGGGACGGACCTAGGGCACCCTGAGCCTGGGGGAACACCATCAAAGCAGCCAATCGCCACTCTCGAAACCCTTCAAGGACAATCTCAGTCACTCAATGTGACACAGCAGAGGCGAGAGGGACAAGACTGGCAAATTAAGCAGCGGGGATAAGAGCCTATCTGCCCACCCCGCGTCAATACGGGCCCCCGCAGCCGCTGATGTAAAATGGATTCAACATTTCCTTTCTCATTATCCCATCAGCCTGCAATACTCGGCCTCCTCTACGTTCAAATCAGCCGGCCAATCAACCCACACTCCCCTCCCCCCTTCGCCTTGAAGTGATGCTATTTTCTCATCGTGGTTATTTGGAAAGGTTCACTGCTTTTTCAGCGGCTCTCTGGGACTCGCTTTGGTTGATCTCACAGTATTAAACCACTTCACATGTTTTGTTTTTTTACACTTCACTAATTGCCATGTGTGCACAGCACCTGCTACCGTGTAGTTTGTTTTACTGTCCTGTACAAAGCATTAGCATCGCTGCAGAATAATCCCAACAATGATTGGCACACACGTTCGCAAAAAGGCTCACGCAAAGTGAAGAAAGCAAGAAAGATACAGAGACACAGACCTTTGGTACTTGGCAGTCTAACAGCACCAGTATAATTAGTTCCTCTCTACAAAGGGGGGTATTTAGCCATCGCCATCTTCATAAGGAGCACTGTGAGCAGTGTACAGTACTAACACTCTGCACAGCAACCATAACAATTTATGCACGCAGCATTTTTCTTTCTGTATATTCAACATCTACAATATCTCGGTTACTTCTTCTCTTTAGCAGGAAATCTGTCAATATTCCCATGAGTGACAACCTCAGTCGGTCCCGCTCCTCTCAGCCTCTCTGTCCTGTAAACCATGGAAGGACATTTTTACTCTTCATGCTTTTCTGCGTAATTACTCTGGTGTGCACCAGTAAACAAAGCAGAGCCACTGAGCTTTTTATGAATTATACTACATGACACACTACTACGATAGACTTCATCTACTCTGTGTGCTCTTGTTCCTGGTCTTTTATAGGACACCAGCAGCAGGAGGGCTGCTCATCAAACAGCCATCATCTCTCCTAATGACACCAATTTGACCAAGAGCCCATTACAACATTTAGTAGGAATAGATGGCCCGTGTGGGCATGTGGGAGGCGCGGATTCATCTGCACGCATGTGTAGCATGAAACTTCCCCTGTTCAAATGTATTCATACCATATGAGCATATTACATCAAAAGATAAAGCCTGCTAAAGCCCATTAAGCTCCACTTTGACATACACACAAAAATAAAATGCTCTAGAGAAACAAATGCACAGAAAGGCAGCTGAGTGCGATGAAATAATCATTGGAATCCATCTCTTCTAAGAGAATGAGCAATCAGCACTGGTCCCATTCACTCGGCTGAATTTTACTCCACACGGGAGATTAAATATTTACTGTCAGTGGGTCTCCTAAAGAGCCAGGACATCTTCGAGGGACCAGCAGTCTATCTCTGACATCCACCTAACACCTATCCTTTAATTCTGGGAAAGAAAAAAAATGGCTTTATTTGTACAAAAGATGCAAGCGAGCTCTTGAGTTTTCTAAAACACTTGAATGTGTGCGATTTAAAATAAACTCCAGCTGCGTATTAGCCAGCATTGATCCTTTTTTAATGCATCACCTCTGGTCCTACGTTAAACGCTGAAGCTGAAGACGAAATGCGCGATCGGCCCTGATGCTCGCACACGGGTGGAAAGATGCAGAAAGAGAAACTGGGCCTAAAAAAGAACAAGGCCTTCATTACAAGGCACAGTGTGATCGTGCCACATCTCAAATACCCACCAGGCATCATTACAAGCTAAAAAAAGGGTCCAAAGACAGAAGTGAGACAACACTGATTCAACACAGTCTTAATGAAGCCTTAAAGCAAGAAGAACGAGTGGAGGGATGAGCCAGGGTGACATGATGAGGGTCCCGCTGACGTCATGAAAGCTGGAACGTCACTTGTTCACTGATATTGAAGATTAATATCATTATTATTATTATTATAATAATATACTTTACCGTTTCTTTCATTTTGTTCTGAAAGAAGAAATCTTTTCCCAGCATCACCCCCGAGGGTGTGCATGCGGGGATCTGAATGCTCGCTATAGCTTTTCCCAATAAACCGTAACTATCAGCACAAACTTCAACAGCACCTTGAAACAAACCGAAAATATTCCACTACAGTTTGAAGCAGAGCCTAATCCGAGCGGCTGGTACACAAACTGGACGAGGAACAAAGTCAAGAATCAGACGCCATGTGCTTTGCCAAACGCCTACCCAACACCTTTTTCTCCAGCTCTAAAGTAATTAAACTTCAGCAGCACACTGATGAGGTTTTTTCAGTGTCACAAAGTCAAATATTAGTTAAACACTACCTCTGGTTTGGGGACGAAGGCCCGTCCGGGGATGGTGAAGCAGTTGTGGACAGTGCAGAGATACTGAGCCATGATGGAAAGACGACTCCTCTGTTTGCTGCCTGTGCTGGCCGTCAACCTCTGGATGGAAAAAACAACTGCTGAAAGTTACTGAAGCATATTAAACGTGTCCTAAAGATGATTTTTGCATCACAGACAGAGAAGAATTAAGCAAACATCAATAAAGCCTGTTGGCCTGAATCATGAAAGGCCCATCCCAAATCTATTCATCTCAGCTGCAAAGTATTTTTAATTATGAATCAAGGAATCAATATTAAATCACAACAATAAAATAAGAATGAAATGAATAAAAATGTCTGCAGAGTGACGATTGCTCAGGAAATCTGCAAACACGGGTGTTTGACTTTATTTAGGGTCTATGTGGGTCATGTGGAGTTCACCCACCTCTGCCACCTCTTTCTGGAAAGTGAGCGTGAGTCGGGTGCGTCCAAACGTGAAGGGCCCCGTTCTGTTCGCTACGTTTTCCAGCCACTTGATGATCAGCGGGGTTGAGACGCTGAATGGGAGATTCCCTATGATGTGTAGGTTTGGAGGGTCTGTGAAGACACACACACACACACACACACACACACACACACACACACACACACACACACACACACACACACACACACACACACACACACGTTTTAGTCACACGTATTTCCCTCAGTTTGATTGCCGTAACAGCTTACGTACGCTCATCCTCTTACCTCCCTCCCATGGCTTAGAGATATTTGTTGGGAATCCTCGATCCAGTCTGTAGGTGAGTATGTCACCGTGGACGATCCTCAGCCTGCCCGGTGCTGCCTCAGACAACAGCTGTGCAAATGGAAAAAATAAACAGGTAACAATCATTTTAAAAAGAATAAAAGGACTCATCAGTCACTCTGCAAGCGGCCACAGCTGCAAAGAGAGGGAGCCGGCTCCTGCAGGTGAGGACGTTTGAGCCGTTTGTGCAGAGTGACCTCGTTCAGCCAGCCTGGATCCGGCCGTTCTGCTCACCTTCAGTCCGGGGATAAAGCGTGTGTCTTTCTCCACAACAAGCAGGTCTGCGGCCCCAGCATTGAGGATGGAACGGGTGAGGCCTCCGGGACCAGGCCCCACCTCACACACGTGGGCATCTCTCAAGCTGCCCGCCTGGCGCACTATTTTGTCTGAGAATACAGAGAGGGAGCACTCAATATTCATTTATAGTAATTTCCTGGGATACATTCTCAATTCGTGCAGCCTATAAATTATAAGATGTTCTTCAATCAAATGTTTTCATCAGTCGGGCGTCCAAATTGAGATTAATAGAGTGTGATGCTGCAATATCTGCTCTCCTCTGTGTGATGAAGATGAAAAGCATTAATCTAACAGTCACCTTGTCCAAGGACGAGAGAGCAGATCAAAGCTGCACTGCATCGCTGATAATTGTGTTAAGGCTCAGCTCTCAAGGGCTACAACAACTGAGCTGGTCCATTCGCATTAGTAGGAGATCTACAGAACCTCACCTACAAAGAAAGCCTGTCGGTTTCGATGCCTTCAAACAAGGCGGTGCAGCACCGTGCAATCAAGTGCATGTAACACGCTACTGTACCCTGAGAAGGACCTCAAGGGTCTTGGTACACTGCAGACGGGGCAAAAGAAGAAGGAGGAATGAAAGAAAGAAAATAAAATGCTGGATGACTAACCTGTGAGCCTCAGGTCCAGCAGAAAGTTCTGGGACAGCTGTTTCTCTGCTCGCAAGTTGTACAGCTTTATGAGCTCACCTACAGTCGGCAGGGGAGGCAGGCGGAAGGAAGCCAGCTTCCCCGAGGCAGCCATCACTGGGGAGAAGGCTGTGAGAAACAAAGGCAGAAAGCTGTGAGACTAAATGTGACTGATGAGCCTCCTCAGCAAAGAAAAACACAATCTCACAGTATTAATAAGAAATTCCTTTGTTACAGCAGCTACAATAAAAAACCCAAAAACAAACATAAAACAACCGACTAGCGGAACAACAAGTGGAATGGTGAATAACTCAATAAAATATGATAAAACTAATATATTAACAGGGTCAAGATCAATCTGGACAAATAAAATAAGAACTAAGTCTAGTCCAACTTAACTGAATGCAACCATCTGGTACAATTATAGCTATTCTGAACTATGCAATTTATGATAACTATGCAGCCCATTCAGCAACTGAAGAATTTGAAAGTAAATTAAAACAAAATATAATTTTACATTAAATAAAAAGTTTTAAACTTAATTAAAATAAAACATGTCTTAAATTAAAATAAGTAAACTGTCATGTTTATTGCTGCCAAAAAAAAAAGTTAAACACATTTGGACAGTGAAGGAATGTCAGGATTCTTGCTCAGAAAAAGGATCAACATGCTCTGAAGTCAGAGTTCCAGTCTACAAAAACCTTTTTTGTAACAAAATATCGATTTCTGCTGTCCCTGTATCGATACATTATTAGCAAACAAAATATCACGATACTACACAGTATCGATTTTTTCCCCCACCCCTAGTCTCAGCTCAACTGAACCATGGACTTATAAACTGCTTCATGACCAGGTGAGACCTGTTTCTTTACAGTTTGGTGGCATGTTTAGCAGATAAAAGACCAGGAGCTGAGTCCTAGTACTGAACTTGTATTTGGTACTTTTTCCACTGGAACTCTGAATATGAAGTACAAAAAGATGTTGATACAAGAGAAGGAGGCAATCGCTGAAAAACCCACATAAACCTGTCACAGAACAAAAAAATAAAATAAAAAGCAACAAAACTAAAAAAAATTAATGCACTGACCAGCTCAGCCAGACCTAAAGGACCTCCTGAGCTACAGCCAACTGGGGGGAGACACGAACACCAGATTCGACTTTTTCCCAAAAAAATAAAAAATAAAAAAATCATCTAAAAGAAAACTCTTTGGACAGATGATACATAGAGTGAATTTTACTAGAATGATGTAGAAGGAAAGAGCATGTATGACAGGTCACTGTTCTGTGATGATCTGACTGCTGACAGAAGCAGCAGAATGAACCGCGCAGTGTTCAAGGCTATACTCTATGCTCAGATTCAGACAGGTGCTGCAGAGTGGATCAGACAGAGCTCCACAGTGCAGGTGGATAATAGCCCAAAGCAAACTGCAAAGTTTCTCAAGGCAAAGAAATGGGGTATTCTACAATCAGCAAGCCAGTCACTTGAGCTCAGCCCAGGAGAGCAGCTTATCAGTCACTGAATACAAAACTAAAAGGCAGAGCGCCTCACAGACAGGCAGCAGCTGAAGGCAGCTGCACTAAAGGCCTGCAGAGCATCTCAAGCAGGAAACACAGCACCTAGTGATGTCCATGATGTCTAGCCTCCAGCACTTTGAACTACTAATATTCACCCTTAACCTTTTTTAGTTTGTCCATTTACTTTAGATCCTCTGAAAATGAGGGACTATGTATAAAACGTCCTTGAATTAAAGCTGAAATCCTGCACTTCAACCACACCGTGATATTATAATTCTTAAAATCCACTGTGCTGGTGGAACAGAGACAAAACTACAGAAACTCTCCAAAAACCTATGGGAGCAGATGCACATCAGGTTTTTTTCTCCGTGTCTTGTGTGCGCCTCCTTGTGGCCTTTGAGCAGAAAACTAAATGAAAACACCCGCACACAGTTATGTGCCGTTCTCCACGTTATGAAAACACGTTCACTGTGACGGCCAACGCCACGTAAATCCACGACTTAGGAGGAGAAACTGGAGCTGAATAACTGGACTTATGAACTCCACTCTGAAGCTGACAGCTGACTCTGCTGTGACACTCTTAACACAGGAGCTAACATTTGCAGCTAATGTTAGCTTGCTGTCTAAAATGCAGCTCGCAGAGCTCGTGGGAAAGCCGCCAATTTACACGAAACACGTGACCGTTTTCTCCAAAAATCGAGATAAAAATGACAATGACACACAACGAGTACACGAGACTGATAACACACAGGAGTTTACCCACGTTTGTCACCGGCGGTGCTCTCTTCCTTGAATTTCCTTATTCGTCATCGTATTGACGACCAGATATCCAATAAACTTCGTCGAACACCGGTATCACCCAATCAAATTAAAGTAGGCGGAGCTCCACTGTGCCCTTGACAGGGCGGCTGGTGTTGATGAATGACGCCTCTTCGCCAGAAGGGGGAGACATTTCAGCGCACACAGTGGCACCTGGTGGTTCATGTAGTCCTAATTTTACACCATTTCTTCTCTTAATAAGATCTGAAAGAGAATCTACAACCCTAAAAATCCAAATGTAGCTTTTAAAAGAGCAAAAGATGGGAGAGTCATTCTTAACTTGTTGAATCCTTTCCATTGATGGGCAGGCTATATGCTTCTATTAGAGCTCTGTAGGATATTTATTCATTGTCTGAGTATTTTGTGACACTGAGTGATGCCCAGCTGTTGTCTGGAATGAACCCTGTGGCCCTGCAGTCTCCCTCCTCTGTTCATGAGACACGCTGGCTCATAGGCATCTGAGCCTCATATGGAAATACCCTTCCCCTCCAGAAAGTCTGGCACATGACTGGCAGTCCTGACTCCTGCTGGGGCTGACCTTGAGAGAGAAAACCAGCGGCGGTGTCGGTGGGTGAGAGTCATGCTGCGTTTGCTGCTATGGAAACTACTTTAAACTGGATTGTGCCAGAAAATATCAATCACTTTTTTTAATCGTTTGTGTGAGCTGGACTCAAACTTTATTGAATATTGTTACAGTCTGGGAGCAGGAGGGTGTGTGAGAGAGAATCACCTCCTCAATGCAGCTCTATAGTGTGTGATCAGGACACACAGGAAATGAAACATAAGTAATTAACATTTCTGAGCGGGTAACTCATCACCAGAATGGGAACACGAGAAGAAAAACAAAGGCAGAAATACTTAACAGCATGTAATTTCCCAGCCAATTTAGGCTTTAGACACAGGCTCACATCAATAAACACAAAAACCACAAGAGATGTACAGCAATAACTTCTGTTATGATGATAATTCACAGTTGAGTCAGTATTATTCCCCTATATTTATCTGGATGTGTTACGGGTGATGTAACAAGTTCAGCAGGGTTAAAAGCCCAAAAAGTGAAACCAGATGCACGCTCTTATGAATACCCTGTTTATCATGGCAACACTGGATTCCACTGAGTGCTATGGTCTTACTATTACTTTTTTAATTTAAATTAAAGAGTCGCTTTGGTCTGAGACTGCATGAATGCCAGTTTTTGGCAAAGGTGACGCCTGTGACTGATTTTCTGTTTATGTTGTTTCGTTTTTACTGAGCTGAAATTTGGTGTCAAACATGATCTACGTCCAAGCTTACAGTAAACCACCTTCAAATTGCTCTAGAAGTCTTTTGATGAGTAGTTTGACTCAAACAGCAGCGTGATGTCATTTTCATTGTTCTTATGAAAGAAAAATTATGTTACATTTATCATTTTTATGCCAGGTCACAATTTCTGTGTTTGGAAGCGAAAAATACAAACAGACTTTACACAGAAAGACCAAACATCGGCCGTACTGGAATTCCTGTGATACAGCACCACATGAAAGAGGTAGCTGTACTTCAGCAGAGGAATTCCTGTGGTGATGAATGTGATCCTGGGATACATGTGGTGTGGTATTTTTGTGGTATCCTGAGACGTGCTGGCCCTTTCTGGATAATTTACCATAAGATGTTTGGTGAGCAGTCTTACTGTAAAAAGGTTTCCTACGTGAATTCAAATACTGAAAGCTTGCTTGTCATTGCAGGGAAGTTAATCTGATTATATATCCTTTAACAAATAACTGAGGTTTGTCTTTGATTGGTGGCAGTGAGTAAAGCAGCTATTTTGGAAGGTAAATGTATTTGCTTTCTTGTTACATGTACCTACAGCTAAATACCTGTTAGCTTAGAGACAAAGGGGCTCAGCTGGTCTGTCAGACATATTTAGTTTAATCATTTCAAAAACTCAAGGATCAACAATCTGTTATGTTATGAAGGGTTATGTTTTAAACCTTTCAGCAAGTAGCAGCTAACAAAGATTGTCTTCCTAAACCAAACCAATCAAATTGAATTAAAATGAAGATAACACTCAAAGTCAGCTAAACTTCAGGGATGTCAATCTGTTCAGTTAGGAAGCAGAAACCTTCATGTGCTTTGGTGTAAATGAAAGTGGCAACAGGTGCACCAAAGAGGCAGCAACAAGACAACCTGCAGAAAGGGAGGGATTTGGCAGATGGAGGCCACAGACCATAGGAAGCTGCACGGGGCTGTAGAAGGCCATCGACCCGGCAGCATGACTGCTATCTGCTCTTTTGTGTGAGGAGAAACAGGAGGCACTGCCAGAACTCCATGGAATTACCTCTCCGTACATCCATCTGTGTTGTTGTAAGATTTGTTGTGTCTCACAGCACAGTCACAATAGTGTGGAGGATATCAGGAAGAGAGCTGGACAGGGCCGTAGAAGGCCAATAACCTGGCAACAGGAGGAGCACATGGAACCAGAGCTCCATGAAGTGACCTCCAGCAGCCTACTCATGTGCATGTGTCAGGTAGCAGTACGCTAACAAATATTTTTAATTTTATGCAGAAACACAGTTGGCAACATATTTTTATTGTAGCTCTGGAAGCTTTCTCTTGGAATTTCACCTGTTCTAAGCGTTCCAGGTTCACTTTTCGTGTTGCCACAGGTCATTCAAATCTTCAGGCAACACTTTTTGGATCATGCAGAAACCATCAGCTTTTTTCTTACACTGTGGTCATTTGAATGCATTCCTGAAAGCTTAAACAAAAAACTATGCAGATTAAAGTTTTGGCATAAATCACATGACTGCCTAAAGTGGAACTCTCGGTCACCTTATACCAGGCAGTGTTGAATAACTGAGCCACAGCTGTGTTACAAAATGTCTTGTAGATTATTTTACAATTTTTCAAAATGCTTTCAAGCAGGACTGGTGCATTTCCCGTCCCTTAGGTTTGCACATCAGTGCCGTTCTCTTTGTCTTTTCATCCCTTCATCTAAAAACATCTTCAGTCCCTTCATGGCTTCAGGCCCAGAATACGACTGTCTCTGTTTTCTCAGTTTAGCCTAATCTCACTTTGCTTGGACAGCTCATCAGCATCCTTCAGCGAGGCCAAACCTAAAAACGACCCGGGAGAGCCGAGGTGACGGCTGATCAGAAGAAGTAGAAGTGAAGAGAGACTCGCTAATGCTGGTGGAGTGATGTGAAGACAGCCATGACCGTTGGATGGGAAAGACCGGCGTGAAAAATGGAGATATGAAAGACTTACATAATAGAGTCTGGTATGTAACATCATACAGTGCAGATGTCATGTTATCTTCTCTGCCTACGTTTCCCTCGATTAAACCTCAAACCAAGACTTTTGCTTCCACCTGGGTCATGAAGCTGACATCTTATAGCAAAATTTTATCACCCATCTTGTATTTATCAGACGTGAGTGCGATTCGCTCTGATCACATCGTACAGGAATGGCAGCTCCTTCCACCAGCCCACATGTTTCATAACAACCACAGCCCAAAGCGCCCTGACGGGCCCACCGTCCTCCGGGCATTCTGTGTACAGATTGAAATCATAACAAACCTCTTCCTCACAGAATCCCACCACATGACTTCATTCTGGGTGTGGGAATTATGGCATCCAATCAAAATAACCTTCTCATGACCTCAGTTTGGCTAGAGCTTCTTCTCCGATACCAAACGGAGAGGAATGACTTCATATGTGAGGAGGAAGAGGCCTGTCAAACAAATGGGCTTTGTTTTTCTTTGCGCTCATTCATGCTGATTGTCACAAATAAGGATGAGAAAAAGTTCAAAGCTTTGGGTTAGCTGCAGAGCGCGTGCACGTTAAGGTGATTTTGCATCTTCAGATAGGCCGCCTGGAGAAATGATTCATGACAACAGAAGTAAAGGAATCTGAAGAAGCAGAGAAGTGTATGCATGGGTTTATGTCCGCTGCAGCAAGGTTTCACTTTATGGAACAAAACATGACATCAGCACCACGCCCAGATAATCCAGCAACTGCTACTCCTGAACGCAACTGCTCTGACAAACAGGGAGTGAATGCATCAGTGTCCATCTGACATAACTCCTCAGGGAGTACGTGAGTCTGTTCGCCGCTGCCTCTTTTGTTTGCTTTGGTTTCCACATAGAGATAAGAGCGTCATTATGTGCACCGAGCCCTGCTCCTTGGTGACCAGACAGGACTTTCACTTTAGTAACAGAAAGACGCAGACCGCCATGACTCCTTGTGCATCACCCGTAACTGTGATTTGAAATCTTTAAACTTTCTGTCCTGGTCAGACAAGAAAGCAGAGGAGCTCTGGGTTTATGTTTCGGAGCATTACCATCACTCACTGCTGATCTCTGCCATGGGCCACATGCAAAGTGCTTTCACTTCACTGTTTACATTATCATAATTTACACGCATGCAGAATAAAGGACAGTTTATGCTCCTTACATTAGCGTATATGATATCAAATCTGAGAGCATATACTGGACTACTGCTGGCAAGATATTACAAAACCATCTGTATGAGCCGTGATGAACTGTAGCATTGAAAAGGAACCATTATGTCCTTAATGTGATGTACTGTTTTGAAAGGAGAGACGATGAGATTTTGCAAATATTTAAATATAGTTTTACTGCTTAGATATTTTACAGTTAAGACAAAGTTTTAAAGTTCAGTGCAGAGTTAGAAGAGCTGCTAGACACCTTTCATTTTGGCATTTCCTTTTCATTCAATAGGTCACATCTGTCTTCGTGCTTGATTCTAGAGTGAGGTGCCCTTTTCATTTTCACTTCCTGTTGGGAATCATGCATTCCTCTTCCCATCCTCTTCATCTTCCTCCATCCGTACTGCTCCTCTCCTCTTGCCTGGCCCCATCTCCGGCATCCCTGTCCTTAGATGTCCTCTGCCCAGATCCAAACCAGCTCAGACTCACCTATTTCGTTGTCTCTAAGCCTTCCATCCTACGCCATGTTTTACTTATTCTTTTTCATCATCGCAAATCAGCGTGTCAAGAAAATGTGCCACTGGTGCCGGGCTTTTATAACCAGTAAAGATGCACAGTTCCCAGCAGTAATGAGCTCTTCAGTTATGATCTAAATTACATGGACTAGATGTTGTCTTTGCTTTTCAGTATATATTTATTTATGCTGGACTTGAGAGCGAACTACCCCACATATAAAACAGGTAGGTGAACCAAGGTTAGGTTCATTTACTCACTCTGACTCAGCAGCACCCTGGCAGCAGCTCTTCCCATTGATGCAGAGCACAATTACCGCACCTCAGATTCTGCTCGCCTCCCTAAATTAGATTGTTTTCTGCAAGCAGGGCCAAAAAGACAGCCTGGCTGCCAAAGTCCTGGAGAGTTTGGCCACGCTCAACCATCCCAAGACGGCAATTGGCGGTTACTCGGCCACTGTTAGGGCTTGGGTGGCTGCTGTCACTGGACTTTCCCAGCCTGTGAGAATGGCACAGCACTGTTCAGCTGTCACCGAGGGTCAGCGGGGAGAGTTGGCTCTCTGAATGGCCGGCCAAAACATCTAGCATTCAGCTAGCCTCAGCTGCTAGTGGCACCCGTGCTGGCAGCAGTGGATGAGTTAAATATAGAAGTATACTTCTGGCTTTTGTGACTCTGGTCAAAAAGCACAGAGAGGGATGATGGTGGATGTGGCTTGGAGAAAAGATCTGGCCCTGTGACAAAGGACATCACAGTCCACCTCACCAGGCAACGGCCTCTTTCAGACAGAGCGGGAAGAGAATAGCGCATGCCCCCCTCCACACACACACACACACACACGCACGCACACACACACACACACACACACACCGCTCATCAACTGGCTTCTTGAAGGGATAGGAGGGAAAGAAAATGAGAGGTGTGTGCTAGCCTGCTATGTGAAACAGAACTGGATAGGCTGTGGGAGCGAGAGAGGGCGTGTGTGTGTGTGTGTGTGTGTATCTGTGTGTGTGTGAGAGAGAGGGAAGTTACAGTCCTCTGTTATTGCTCTCTACCATTCCCTTCTTGACCCGACGACCTAAAAGAAGAGAGGCAGGGAGAGAGTGAGAGAGCAGGGAAGCAGACACCACCAGTGGACCACACAAGCCAGAGGATACGAGTGGACTCTGTATTTCCTTCTTGCCTTTTATTATTTTTGATTCTAGGATTACTTGCTGTGTTTACTAACTGGTTAAACATTCTGGAAACATCAGAGCGGCAGGTGAGTGATCATCTCTTGCATCTCTCATGCTGGAGAAAAAAAATCTCTGCTATTTAGAGGGAAAGAGCCAATGACAAACATGCGGTTCTAGCAGAGTGGAGCTTATCAGCTGTTCTGCTTTCAGGCTGTAGTGAATGAAACGGCTGAGTGCAGGTGCTGCTGCTGCTCGGCTGTCATCAGTTTTATTGAGCCAGTAAAGAGCACTGGTCAAAAGAGTCTCCTGGCTTCATTTGTTCTGCAGTATGTGAATGAAAACACTATTCCCCACATTCCTGTGTGATTAATTCCAAATAATGAGCGTTTAAACATTTTGAATTAATTAGTGTGCGAGCAGACACACGACTAGTCTCTGTGCTGATAATGGAAATGCAGCACGTTCGGATAAAAGAAAGTCATGAATCAAACATTTCTCAATGAATTACACGTTGTTACTGTGTGAATGAGACCATTTACTGTAAAGAATGTGGGCATGTGGGAGGAAACACCCACAACACAGCAGGGCATGGTGGTTTATTGAGATATTGCAAAGAAATGAGAATGATATCGTACACATTCACACAGTCGACCTTTGCCCCCGACGTCTCCCACACGCGCCGCCTTCGCCTCCTCATGCAGCTCTCACTGCTGCGCTGCTCAGCATTAAGAAGCTTAGGCCCGACGAGCTGCAGCACGATGACATCTTTCATCTGGAATATTTATGGGATGTAATGACACCGAAATGAATTCCATTTCATTCACATGAAGTCACCAGTGTTTAGGAGGAGACACATGGCTCCTGCCAGTCGCTGTTTGTCAGGCCATACGTCACCCTGTCTCAGTAAACTGAAAAGAAAAATGTGAAATGCGCCTCGGTCTCTTCAAGGCCAGCTCCCGCTGATGAGTCGAGGGTTTTCTTTCCTCCTTGAGTGTTCGAGACCGCAGCGCAGCCTCTCCCTTCCTGCCTTCCAGTGGTACCAGCCCTGCCTCAGGACAGAGAGACCCGGTGCAGAGAGATTGCTCATTAACATTTCTGTGCTTGTAAGTCCTCTTTACTCCTGCACACTCTCAGGATAGTCTGTGAAATTCACCGATGGAAGGAGTTCTAATGATATTTCGTGGGTTATTGATAGTAAAGCATACTTAAAGCTACTCTGTGGTCACACAGTCACTGCAGTGCGTTATTGTTATTCCTGCAGTGTTACTATGTATGTTGCATGCTGCTGATGGAGTGGCTAAGCTCCTCCTCTCGCACGTGACCGTGGCAGGTTGGGGCTGGAGTTTGATTCTTCCTGTTAAAAAGACGTTTTTCCTTCCCACTGTTGCCAAGTGCTTGCTCATAGGAGGCCATCTGATTGTTGGGGTTCTCTCTGTATTATCATGCAGTGTATTACCTTACAATATAACATTGTTGTTGTGATTTTACGCCATAGAAATAAAGCTGATTCAATTCGGGATTGTTTTTAACTCTTTTTTCTTACTTTTTATTTTTTTATATGTAAAACATACACAGACTTGGCCTACTATATAAATAGATATAACAGAAGCATAAAGGTTTCTAAAGTAGAACAAGAACCCTGAACATGTATTTTAATGCAGTACTTGAGTAAATGTACTCAGTTACATTTGGCCACTGTAGAAATTCAGTCAGCTGAATGAGCAATCAGAAGAGACAGATCTGTGACTGTAATCAGTCCCAGCTTGTTAATGGATCAGTCTTTGTGTAAATCAATAATGCAGTCTCTGATTAACTGAAACTAAGCTGAGGCTGGGTCTCCGCCAGAGCAGCATTGATTCGTGTGTCACCTCACGACATCACTTGAGCTCTATGTCACTTAAGGTGTTTCTCATGCACAAGGTGACATAGTTTAGCAGTGAGTACACAGTGGTACACATGACAGAACAGCATTGTTCCAGGATTAAACGTTGACACCGACACCTCAGCACCCTGTAAATGCTGCTTATCATGATACCGTTCTTTATACTTGCATCGATATGCACCTGTACCTCTATCTTGTGTGTTCGTGTTCATGTGGGCTAATTCATTTTATGACACGTGCACTAACAGAAACAGGAGGCGGAGCTTGTTCCGCCAGTAGCCGGTGTCTTTCCTGCGTGTCTGGGGGGCCTCGACAACAGCTGTCACCGACACATGCACAGCTACAGTCGTATAAATGCCCCTGGTCTTGAATTCCAAAAATGCAGTTTAGATACTTCGGGATGTTTTGCAGAACAGCGGCACTTATAACTCATGTGCCCTTCATTTAAAAATAAGCCCAGAACTCCATGGCAACCCAAGATATTCTAAAGAGCACTTGATATGTTGTGGTCAGAATGGCGACGCATACGTGCTAAAAACAGGGGACTGGTTAACTGGCTGTTGATGTTTAACGATAATAAGACGAGTGATGTCATTCATTAGGTTCGGATCTTTGGACCATGATGTGCCTGGACCGCTCTGGCATTAAATATGGATTGCATCAGGAGACATTTCAAATTTCACAGCTGGAAACAAACCTCACGACCCATTCTGTAAACTTTTCCCCTGTTTGCCAGTAGTGACATAATCATGACTTTCCTGGTGATTTCCTGTGTGATAAGTTACACCAGCCTTCATCATTCCAGTGATATTACTGGTCAGGAGAGAACAAACCAGCATATACAGTAAAACATCTGAAGGCACCTTTAGAATGAAGATGACTGGCCTCTGTGACTAAGACAGGCCGTCTTTGTCCCTGAACCAATCACTCTGTGACTCCACACGTCTCTCAGCGAGTCAGAGCTCTTCTCTGACAGACGTGTTATGCTTTAGTTTATTTTTGTCTCACCTGCAACAATGCTTTTCATTTTTTCCCATCTGTAAAAAAGGTAAACAACTGACAATGGCACCAGCACAAGACAATGCAAATGCTCACTTACAAACTTAAATGGGTAGCAGTTTGGAGATTTGTGGTTAGCCATGTGTTACATTATCATTCCGAGCGCTGCGACGTGCGATAGCTTAGGTTTACTGGAAGGCCAGCTGCAAACTTTAAACTTTAAAGCTGAAATTTCTGCCCACTGTTTTCCCGTCCACACATATTTAATCTCTCTGACCTTTGGAGCCTTTTTACCTCTGTTTTGGTCTCCACACCCTCCTCAGATAAAATATCTGGGTCGCTGAGTTGCTAAGCTCAATTTTCATCTCCAGCAACAGTTACTTTTACACCTTTGGTAGCGGTGACACATTTTTATCAACATTTTCTTTTATTAATTTGAATGATTAAAAAAGCTTCTGGGTGCTGTTGGTGTGACTGAAGAGGATAGTAGACGCAGGACAGAATGGAGGGAGGAGCCTTTGTGCCTGCCAGGTTTTTGTGATTGTTCTGCAAGTCGCCACCCTGGCATACAGCTGGGATCAACAGGGGCTCAAGAAGTAGAGTTGGTCACTTACCCGTCGGAAGGTCGATGTTTATTTTACAGCTACTCCAGTCCAGTGTGTGTGTGCACAATTGTCAGACAAAGCTCTTAGGTATAGAAAACAGTGTTTGCATGAATATGTATGAAACTGGGTGAATGAGGTTTGCAGTAGAAAAGGACTTGGAGTGCTCCAGTGCACCATATCAGTACCAGTCCAATTCCCAATAAATTCCAGAACTCTAATGGTTGGAGAAGAGCTGCAAGTTAGCACAAAAACACTGTTCTCTGAACAGCTATGAAAACATGTTATGGAAACCAAACAGACGTTTGATGTGTGCTTTAAGATGACTTTCTAAGTTCTCTCTCAGTCGCCCATTTTTTGCTCCGCGCTGACTTCAGCTGGCATTCAGAGGATTTTAGACAAATGGCCGAGCCTATGTCTCTTTCCCACGTTTGAATGTGCTTCATCCATATGTTGCTGTTTCTATTCATAGCACACTCAGAACTTAATATCTTCCTTAAGAGAGGGTAAAGATGATAACCAGATCTAGAAAGATCTAGTGCTTCATTAGTTGGTGTTGGTTTACCGATGCTGCCGCTAGACTTTAGCAACGAGAGTCAAGTGACTCTTACTAAATGCCGTTGCTATGGGAATCGTTAAAATGTGAACGTTTATCGTCGTGTTTGAAACTATGTTTCTAATAGACTATGTCTAATCTAAGTGTGCTTCATGTGCAGCAGTGTTTATAATGCATGACCCAAATCTGAGCATGTTTCATCTCGCTAGGTTCGCCGGTGGATTTACACAGTAAGAGTGAATAAACAGCTTGAGTGAATATTTAACAAAGTGCCCTCACAACAACTCTCACGAATGCGTCCTGTTTTATAAGTGACTGATTAACGGCCTACCTGCGCTGAGTGTTTATCAAGCAAAGAGCGTGTTTGCTCTAATAGCAAAGACTTACTTAGAGAGCCACCTGCATTCTTCTCGGTTTGCTCACTGTTCAAGCTTCGGCTGGTTCCCATGAGGGGATCAGGTTAATGTGACATCAGGAGAATACTACAAGATGAAACCCACCACCTATGCTGACATTTTGCTCCAGTGTGCTATGCCAGCATTAGTTAAGTATTAATAGAAGCCATGATTACAGTAAGACAAGCTGTAAATGCTCGCGTTATGTGCACAAAATCTTTTTGATGGTTCAGTTTAACATTACAAGAAGAACGTTTATGAAAGCAGAATCTTTAAGGAATGTGAACAAGTATCACTCCAAACTTTTTCTGCCAACAGAGTCTTTAGTTTTCCCAGGAAAAGACTGTTATGTAAAATTTGACCCGTGAAGGCCACCGGCCGTCTCGGCTCGAAGGCTCCGTCTCCCAAAATGGATTCCTGGAGCAGACTGCGGCTTTGTACCCTTGCATCCTCACAAAAGTTTCAATAATAAATGGATTGACTGGTAGCTTCGAAACCCATCCGCAGAGACGGTTTTGATTGGAGCTTTCATGTCTTGGCAGGGCTGGTGTGTTTTTCTTGCTGCTCGAGCACGCTGCATTTTATCTGTGTTCTCTGGCAGAACTGGTACCCTAATGCTCTCGTGCAGTTCTCTCTCCTTTTTTGGTCACGCTGGGTTTGTGCTGTGAATACATCAAATCACACCGAATCAAAAAAGTCATTTTTCCTTATTCATCACCTCCGTCCTCATCCGGCAGATCAATTTGGTTATATGCCAGTTTTTTGCCACCAGGCCCAACCTCTTGATACGAGCATCACATACAAGCTCAGTTTTCAGTAGCCTCGTGACCTTATCATGCTATAATTTTATTTCAGCTAATGGTGTCTTTAAAGGGAATATCTGCAAATGAACACACACAGGATGCAGGTAGTTGACTTTCCACCACCTTCTGTGCGATTGAGGGCTCGTATCTGCCCAAGCAGACCAACCACTGGCAAATAAATGACTCATTTATTTAATAAGTTTTCAGTCATTTTCTCCAACTCTAACTCTGTGTGTAACCATAACATAATTAGTGTATCTGGCACAGGCTACAACATTATGCCTATTAAATTTTATTAGAGCGTGCTGGGAGCAAACATCATTCGGACTAAAGGTATATGTAAGCCATAAAGTGAACATCGGTGCGGACCACTGATTAGCTTTTACAGTTTCTTTTTATCACTTTGGAATGGAGGCACGTGCTTTGTTGGGGCCTATAAATACACGTGTGTGACAGCTGGACCTGCCCAAGCCTTGGGGCAGATATGGGTCCCACTTTAAATTTAGACTCAGGCCTTGGACTTGGGTTTTAGGATATTTCTTATTAGATTGAAGTACTGGATGCCGCACCATCAGTGGTGATGGCTTAGATGCTGTGAGTGTGTGTGGACATTGTGACAGGTGGTCATTGATGTTAGAGTACAGATTTACTGTCTGCATGCTCTCCTTTCTTTTCCATAAAGACAAATGGGAATGCTTCACGGCAGGGAGGAATTCAGGTCACGTGACTCAGGAATCCCAGCTTGTCTCTCTGCGGAATTAAATTGATAAAGACTGCAGCGACCAGTCAAGGTGACTCAAAACTGTGAAGACAGTGGGCTTTGACACATGACAGTTGTGTTCATGAGTTGCCTGTAATTGGCCATGAGGATGATAAATATGTAGCAGTTTCAACAGCAAGATTTCAGATCAGCTGTGGTTGCACATGGAGAAAAACCTGGTCAAATAGTCCAAATACTTATGGACTCTGCAAAAGTTGTTAAACTGTAATCAGCAAAGGCCGTGAAACTGTAATGATTTTATTATTTTCTGCTACCAGGAAGTGTTGGATATTAAATGTCATCAGGTTGTGCAGCTGAGGAATGTTGGACTTGTTATAATAATAAATTAAAAGTTGATTTCTAAAGACAAATGCATTTCTCGTTGAGATATATTTAGTTTTCTAACACTCTGTGCAGTGTTTGTCATGTTTCGGCTGTGTGGCAGGCAGGGATTGGACACAAACGCAAACTCACGGGGACAGAACTTGAACTCAAAAGCACAGCTTTATTGCTGGAAAATAGAACACAAGCAATACAAAACTAAACTGGGAAAAGCTAATTAAAATGCATACCAGAAGGCACAGGGAGAGTCACACACAGCATGAGGGACGACGAGGGACGACGCGACACTGACTCAGAGAAACACGGGGTTTAAATACACTGGGAAGTAACGAGGGGAATGAGACACAGAAGGAGGGCACAGCTGGGAGAAATCAGGACTGACGAGACAAGGAAGCAAAGCAGAACACATTCACATAGGACACGGACCATCAAAGTAAAACAGGAAGTATCACACAGAGACGCGAACTTGACACAGTGGAGACAGCAACTAAGAAACACGGATGATCTGATATCCTCGTGTTGGTGTTGTTCCCAGACCATCATGAAAATGTTGTTCCAGGTTCAACATTGCAAGTGACCAATCACATTGTTGTGACGTTATTCTTTTGCGCGCCAAGCCATTCGTGCATTTATGAAATTCCAATGTTGCAAGGACAATATCAATTCTGCTTACTGTTTATTAAAGGGTTACGGTTAGGGTTAGGGTCAGGGTCCGTTGATCGGCGGACAGAGGCAGTTTCACGCAGCTTTAGTACAGTTTTTTGTTTTACGCCGGTTTTTCCCGAAGTCGCAAAAGTATGACGTCACAACATTCTGATTGGTCACTTGCAATGTTGATCCTGGAACAACATTTAGTATGATGATCTGGGAACAACACCAACACGAGGATATCAGATCAACCAAGAAACACAGAGACATAAACCATAAGGCAGAGGACTCTAAGAACCGAGAGACACAGAGGGGAACTCAAACATGCAGACACAGACTACACAGAACAGAGGGGACACAGAGAAACATGAAGGGCAAGGGATCGAAACTAGAAACCATAGAATAACTCACACAAGTACAATAATACAAACATCACAAAGAACTAAAAACGCTGGGTCAGGAGACCCAGGACCGTGACAGTACCACCCCCCCTTAAGGGCTGGCTCCAGACAACCGAAACTCAGAAAAACAAAACCAAACAGAAAACAACCCAGGGCGGGCGGCGGGGGCCCAGGACGGAGGGCTCGGAACAGAAAACAAAAGCAGAGCACAGCAAACACCGGAGCCCAAGAAAACAGCCCAAACACAGGGGCAGTTCAGGGGGCCGACCATGCGGACGGCAATGGCGGCGGCGAAACAGTTCAGGGGGCCGACCGCGCGGAAGGCAGCGGCGGCGGCGACGACGGAGCAGTTCAGGGGGCTGGCCGCGCGGAAGGCAACGGCGGCGGCGAAGGAGACGACGGAGCTGTTCAGGGGGCCGGCCGCGGAAAGCGGCGGCGGCTCTTAAGTGTCAGGCGTACTGGCCGAGGCTCGGTGGGCACAGGACCAGACGGCAGCTCAGCAGCTGACGCTGCAGACGAGGATGGACCACACGAGGCGGAAGCAGAAGCTGATGATGCTGATGCTACAGACGGGGATGAAGCTGATGATGCTGATGATGCTGATGATGCTGGAGCTGGACCAGGCGACGGCGTGGGTGGAGACGCGGAGGCTGCACCTGGCGAGGAAGGAGACGCGGAGGCTGCAGCTGACGAGGAAGGAGACGCGGAGGCTGCAGCTGGCGAGGATGAAGCCGGAGACGGAGGCGCTGCAGCTGGCGGCGGCGTGGATGACACTGCTACTGCAGACGTGTATGAGGCAGCCGGTGGAGCAGCTGGTGGCTGGACGGGCCCCTCGGGCCCCCCAGCGGAGACAGGTGGCTGGACGGGCCCCTTGGGCCCCCCAGCGGAGACGGGTGGCTGGACGGGCCCCTTGGGCCCCCCAGCGGAGACGGGAGGCTGGACGGGCTCGCCAGAACCCCCAGCGGACGAGGCAGGTGGCGGCGCGGGAGCCACGGAGTGCTGGATGGACTCATCTGAGCTTTCTTTACGATCCGTGTTTTAGTTTTGCAAGAACCGTTCCTGTGAGGACACAGTTGTATATTCAGCTGGTGGAGGCCAAACAAGAGATAAAAGAAGAGTGAATACTGCCTTTCATGAGGAGGATAATTAGTACTGTAAATCAGTGCTAAACTAAGTAGAAAATGATGTGCTATTTCCAAAAACCTAAATGAAAGGCATTAGCTCAGGGGTGGGCAATCTCAGTCCATGAGGGCCGGTGTCCCTGCAGGTTTTAGATGTGTCCTCGAACCAACACAGCTGATTTAAATGGCCTAATTAGCTCCTCAACATGTCCTGAAGTTCTCCAGAGGCCTGGTAATGAACTAATCATGTGATTCAGGTGTGTTGACCCAAGGTGAGACCTAAAACCTGCAGGGACACCGGCCCTCGTGGACTGAGATTGCCCACCCCTGCATTAGCTGGTAGGTTTAAATAAAGTTTTGTATGTTTTACTCAAAGCCCTGCTTCAGATTGGTCACCTGCCCGGGGTGTGACCTGCCTCTGAGCCTGTAGTAGCGAGATAGGGTCCCGCCCCCTATTAGGAAAAAGGACAAAAGCCTTTATTCAGAGCTAAACATGATAAAAACATATATAGTTGCCGTGAAGTCAAGTGAGCTGCATTTCAACAATAAGATCAGAATTAATGTTTGTGTTCTGGGGCAGTTTGTCTGAAACCTTGTTTTGATTGTTTGCTTTACTTTTAATGCATTCTTACATTTTCCTCATATGAATTTTTATTGTACAAGACTGAATTTGACCTGAAGCTATTTTTATTCTTACATCTGTCAGCTCTAACTGCACTCGCCCGCCTTCTCTGCTGAACGATAGTAACACTGCAAAGTGAGCCGAGCTGTTACAGTAGCTGGATTTTCATGGCGTCGGCCCAGAAATTAAAAATAAACCATCACGGTCCTCACTCGGTGTCAACCATCTTGTCCTTAGGAAGTCTGCCAGAGTCATTTGCAGCACTACACATGTTTCTGTGTTTCGTCACGCTCGTGTCCCAGAGGTGGTCATTTTAATGCCCTCGACCTCTGGGCATCATTCAGAAACACTGGCACAGTTTGAATGGTGGACCCAACACTATCAGCACTCGCGCACACTGCTGCACCACAACACTGGAATGAACGTTAGCGAGCCTACAGCTGAAACTAATAGGTATGAGCAGGAAAGAAGGCACCGCCATTAATCTCCAGTTAAGAACCAGATCTCCTCGGAGCCAAAGTGCACTCTCTGAACTCCGAGATAAAGGATGCACTTAATGGGTCCGTTTGTTTGATTTTCTTTCCTCTTTATTTGAACTGAGAGATGCTGCCACTGTTATCTTGCACCCCAATTTTCGTACATGGGTGTTTTTCCCCGAAACAAGTGGGATTCAAAGAGATCGGTTTCAAGCGTCATTGGAATTCACTGCAGTCTTGACTTTGGTGACCTTTATTACTGAAGAAGATAAGCATTTCTCTTGATGTGAAGCAGCAGTTTGATAGACTCTCTTTCAAACTTCTCGAAATTGTATAGAAAATCTAACTGAGCTTTACTTTTTTATCAGGTTGGACTGATACGCATAGTTACTGATGTTCCAGTAGAGCATATGTGTGAATTCTATCGCACACTTCCATGAACGTGCACCAGAGAGAAGTCCTGACAGTTTGGACGGCTTATTTGGGATGATTCAGAGGTCAGGGCGCTATGACATCACTGTGGGCTTACAGGGGGACTCTAGGTGCTCAGGGTGCTTTTCTGTTTGTAATTATAAAGAGCTGCTGATGTCATATCTGAAACCGATCACAAAGAGCACTCTGTTCGTACAGAACGTGAACACACACACAAGAACACGCACGTTTTCACATTCACAGAGACAGAGAAACAAACTTCTCTTCAGTCTCTTAACATTGTTGGTTGTTGTTCTCGTGTGTGGAGTCAGCTCCCAGCTTGAGAACTGGGTAGAGGTCTTTGCCCCTAGCTTTTGTTTTAGCATCACAGAAATGTGGAAATTTTAATGTCACATTTTTGCCATTTTTTGTAACTAATTTAACCTCCTAAGACCTGAACTCTTCCACAACATGCATTTTAAGTTTCTCTTTGATATTTGGGCTGATTGGCACCTGATGAATGTAAAAACAAAGAATTACCAGATTTTTTTTTGACCTTTTTTTTTTGTTTCTGAGAAAAATGAGAGCCACATATGAGGATATTTGTTTAAAATTTCAATAGAACAGTGGCAGCATAATGTCCTCGTAAGTGGATATCAGGCCCTTGAAGAGCAAAATTGAGGATTTTGGCCTAAATAACCCAAAATGTGACGTCCACATGTGTGGACACCAGGTCGTAGGAGGATAAATATAAATTAGTTTGTGTATCCATGTCCTCCAAAAGTTGTACCCACTGCTTTCATAACTTTAAAAAAATGATATTAACTGAAGAGGGTGGCAGAGTGGTTCAGTGGTTAGCATGGTCACCTCACAGCACCAAGCTTCTGGGTTTGAATCTTTCTCTGTGGAGTTTGTGTGGATTACTGTGACTGAGAAGCCACACCGGCGGTTTGGTTCATTGGTTATTCTAAATTGACTGTAGCTGTGTCTCCAACCTTTGACAACTGTAAACTTGACTCATAAATACAAATGAACTCATGCTGTGCACAGGCTCAGTTGCAAACTACTTTTAAATTATTTAAAACATTCAGAAATGACAGCAGAAGTTGTGAACCAGTGATAAGTACATGCACTTCTACCAACACTCACCCTTATATGCCTTTGTGATTTTGGGACTACACACACACACACACACACACACACACAGGTGGGTAATTATTGATATTCACTCCAGATTAGGGATGTTAACAGAAGACATGTTTATCCAGTTTTAATACAAACACAATGATTGTGCTTGTGTTTGTCATCGGATCAGTGCAGGTCAGAAGGTCTGTTAATGTGAACAGGAATGGAAGCCAAACTCAAACAACACACTCCTGAACCAAAAATACCTATGAAAGGAAAAAGATGAATGGTAGTGGGATGCAACCGAATAAAAGGCTGAATTAAAAACAGAGAAACCTGTTCCTTCTCTCTCTGGTTCAGGTAGGATGAGATCCAAAAGCAGTGGGGTGGACACCCCAGCCAATGGGGTACTTGGAGTTCCACAGGGTGACCAAGAACAGGAAGTGAGCCTGCCTGTGAAGACCCTGAAGGCCAAAGTCCAGCAGAAAGATGGTGAGGAAACAGTGGAGGTCGAGGTGATCTCTGACAAAGACAAACCGTTGGATTCCTCCAAGGCTGGAGATAAAAGACAGAACATCCTGGATCTGTCTAAAGAGGATTTGCTGACACTGTTGGGAATCATGGAAGGAGAGATTCAGGTGGGCGAGGCATTGTTTCCCTTTGTGTTTAGCTTTCTGTATGTGATCTGCAGCTGTAAGCAGGACAAGTGCAATGATAAGAGAAAAGGTGGATGAGCGCAGTACCTGAACATTATTGGCTTGAGTAACTGCAAGTTTTGCACAACAGCTCTCTCTTGTGGTTTAAAATGTAACATACCAGAGAAAACTGACAACCACACTTAGACTTTATCGAGTTGGTACTTTAGAGAACTCTGAAAGGTAAACTGGTGATCCACAAAGCAAAGACTAGCAAGTTTTTAACACCCTCTGTATCATTTCCATGTAACTTCAGGCCAGAGAGGATGTTATCTGCATGCTGAAGTCCAAACAGAGTTCCCCAGAAGCCCTTGAGTCACAGTATGGCTCTGCGGTCCCTGGCTCGGCCCTCCAGGCCCTTCAGAGAGACGGCGTCATCACAGGCACCAAACCACACAACCACAGTGTCTACCAGAAACCGATGACTGAGGTTAGTAGGCGAGTGTCAGTCACAAACCCTGAGGGATGATCAAAATTACTTTTTTATTAACAGGCCTCAAGACCCTCGAAATCCAAGAAATCACAAGACAGAAACTAATAAAAGTAATGTTTTTGTCACCACCTGGCAGGAGGTTGTTGCTACAAAACACTCGGCATGTTGCACCACAGCAACTGGAATTATTTGTTTCTGTGTGTGCGTGTTCGTCTTTGCCGTCTCAGCTCGAGCGTCTGCAGGAGAAGCACAAGGAGACGTACCGGCGGATGCTGGGTCAGCTGCTATTCGCAGAAAAGTGCCACCGGCGAACGATCCACGAGCTGGACACAGAGAAGAGGAAGCACGCCGACTACATGAACAAGAGCGACGACTTCACCAACCTCCTGGAGCAGGAGAGAGAAAGGTGAGGAGATCAGGAAAGGAATGCAAGAGCCAGCGGCTGTAAAATTGCAACACCATTATCTGAACCTGGACACTGTTTAGCTGCCCCGCTATTTTAAATCATTTGGTAAATAAGCTTTGAGAGAAGCACCTACAAATATGTTCATTTAACAGAAAGCAATATGCACATAAAGTGAAAAAATGGTGTACAGAAAGTAAATTTATTGCTGTAGCACTGCAAACATCATGTGATGCTCATACAGAATTTTACAGGTATGAGAAGTAAAAGGAGGAACTGTGAAGGAGAACCTGGTAAAAGCAGCAGGGGAAGAAGAAGAAAGCATAAAGTGCAGTTCCAGTGTAGTCTATGAAGCCAGTGCATCCAGTGGCTCAAGGGAAGGAATGCTTGAAAAACATCTCAGACTGCATGAAAGATGGCTTCATCGAACCTGTGACGCAAGCGAGATGGGAGAAGACAGGGAGGTGCCACTTACTGAATGATAACCTCGCATAGCTTTGTATGCAGGGGAGAGTCACGCAGCTCAAGGAAAGAGAGGCCAGAGGCAGGGTGGACTTGGACTGCTGTGGGAAAGACACAGGTCAGATATTGAGAGAAGAGGACACAGAGCCATGGGGTGGAAGAACAGCAGGAAAGACAAGCGCAGGGCTAAAGGACATGTCAGAGCTTCATTGCTGAGGTTGTGACATGGGCTCGCAACCTCAGAGCGGCTGCATGGACACACAACACAGGAGGGGAGATGGTGAAATTCTGTGTTTAGAAGGCTCATAGAGATAAAGCAAGCCTGTATGTGAGAGCGTATTTGTGCCATGGGAGTGTATGAGAGAGAAGGCCCTGCTAACTGCAAACACTCCCATATAAAAGGGTTTAATTGACTGTTGGTTGTTGGAGATTATTCTTTTGTTATTGTTTTGTTGCAGCTTCCACAAACGGACGGCGATGCATAATTTAAAGCTATTCGCACTCATAGTTTGCAAAATAAAAATAACAGCAAAATATGTGGACGACATAATCATCTGTAAGACAGACTGGAGCACTTATGTGGCAATTTATAATGACTGTGAAAAAGTTGCTTTAAAACTGTGACATTACCTCTTTGCACGGGCACGGGCACACACACACACACACACACACACACACACACACACACACACACACACACACAAGACACAGCTGGGAAATAAGCAGCTGAATTTACCCACAGAAACGACCACCTGCAGTAACCAACCACTGTGGCCCGCCCCACAGTTTGAGAAAGACTAATCTAAAGTAAATTTATGTGAAATTTGATACTTTAATCTAGCACTGTCCAACTCCAGGCCTCGAGGGCCGGAGTCCTGCAGGTTTTAGTCCTTGATCTGACACAGCTGATTCAAACGGCTAAATTCCTCATCAACATGTCTTGTAGTTCTCCAGAGGCCTGCGAATGAACTAATCATGTGATTCAGGTGTGTTGACCCAGGGTGAGATCTAAAACCTGCAGGACACCGGCCTTCGGGGCCTGGAGTTCCCCACCCCTGTTTTAAACAGAGCCCTAGTGAAAGAGTGCACACAACCAGCTTAAACTGCATGTATTTCATGAGTTTTAGCAACAGGAAAGAGGGACTGCTGACCTGTCTGTGGTGTATCCTGCTGTGTTAGCTGGACTGGTCGAGCTCTTCTGTGTTGCATAAGCAGGGGTCTCGAACTCCAGTCCTCGAGGGCCGGTGTCCTGAAACTTTTCCATGTGTCCCTGTTGCAACACGCCTGAATACAATTAGTAGGTCATTAGTAAGAGTATAGAACTTGACTGCGTGCTGAAGTGGAAAAAATTACTTCTAACAGTACTTTTATTGCACCATGTTCATTCACTCATGAGCTGCTGTAACATGAATCAAATGGCTGAATTGTCACCTCAGCATGCAGTCACGTTCTACAGGGTCTTGCTAATGACCTACTAACTGTATTCAGGCTTGTTGCAACAGGGACACATGGAAAAGTTTCAGGACACCGGCCCTCGAGGACTGGAGTTCGAGACCCCTGGCATAAGCAGTGAGGTACATAGGTAGTGGTCTCACCCTGACCACACCTATAAAATTGTCCGTCTTTACCACCGACATGAACCAAAAGGAGTCTGCAAATATTCAAATGAGGTTATTGTAACATTTCTGAAGGAAAACAACTAATTGATATTTGTGAAGTTGTTTGAGTGACATTCCACAACTTTACTCCAAAAGAATCTGATCTGAAACTTTATAATTAATAAGATAAGATAACCTTTATTGAGAGAGATAAGGATAAGTGAAGTTTAGCTGTAAGTGCTGCGGTTGGTAATAGCGACCAAATCATAACTAAACGGGTTAATTTACTTCTACTCGATCATTTGTTGATCCCCATCTCATGCCAGGTGGTTTCCAGCAGGTTCCTTGGCTCGCACACATGGCGGCCTCTGTCACCCCAAAGAGAGAGAGCAGAGAGGATGAACTCTGCCAGGTCTTTACTCTGTCAACACCTGCACGTTTCAGATTCCTCTATTTGCACCATACACAGGGATGCGAAAACAGCTCAACTCCAGGAGGAAATCTAACATGTCCATGGTATATTCATTAAAGAGAAAGCCTGACGGAGCTCGCAGTAAAGCTCACGCAGTGTTATTCTTGTCTAATTTACATCAATTTTGTTTAGCCGGAAGTAAAACTTCCAATTTTGTTTTTCAAATCTCACTTGCACTGAGAGATGGGACAGACGTTTGCTGTCCACACAGTAGCAGGTTTTTCCCTTAGGCCTTAGATTTATGGAGTTTTTACTCACTAAAACTTTACCTAGAAAGTGAAAAAAAGTAGCCAGGGGCTGGAGGGGTTAACATAAACAGGAAAAACAGATTTAAAAGAGAACATGACACAAGTGCTAACAGCTACACAAAAACATGCAAACAGACAGTCATTCACTCTCTCAGGTGAGATGGAAGCGTGTCATGCTCTCATCCTTATGGATGTGATCTCCTCCAGCCATCTAGATGAGAGTGAAGAGAGAGAAGTCAAACGCTCTTGTGCCAAACACCTTGAGGAATGCAGAAAATGGGCAGAGAAGAAGCTCCTTCAGACCGGCAGCCATCAGCGATTAACACCCTCTCAGACAACAAGTAATTTATGTGTCAAGATGTTAAATATTTCAAGTGGCACAGTGGAATGTGTTCAGACTGACGGAGGAAGCAGCTCCCACTCCTGACGGGAGTTTCAAAGAGCGCAAAGTCACGCACACAAAATGAAGACGTGGCCTCCAAACTTAAACTGTTTTCCGTTATCGAGCATGCTGTCTGCTCTCCTTTAACACCAAGTCAGAGTGCACAGAGCTCAGGCTCTGCACCTTTTGCCACTTGTTTTCTACATCCATCTTCATCCTACTGACACAGGCTTTTAGATCACACACACTTTTACATGGACGCAAAGCAATTTCTTGCAAAGTTGAAACACAAGCTAAGCTGTGCTTCATAGAAACGGTAACACAAACACTTGTATTTTCCCATTTTGGACATTGTACACCACAATTATTTCTTCCTTAGTAACAGTAAACTAGAAATCTACATGATCTGGCCACAAGTGCCAAACCCCTCTGACATCATGACTCTGACCTTTGCATGAAAGTAATTTTAGAGTTCCAGTTTCTAGGGTGTCAGTGACTTCTGACTGTGTAAGTATGAAATGTTATGAGCTACACTTTCACATGTGGACGGCCTCTTTGTACAGTAGCCAGGTATGCTAAACACACTTGGCAATGGAAGCTGCTGGCATTATGAATCAATGTCGATGTTTATCTACAAGTTCACTGGCAGACGTGGTTTTTTTTAAACTGTGGTTTTGTTTAAATGATTAACTGTAGCTACACGGCCCCGCGCTGCAGTCTGGATGTAGCGCTTCGTACTCTTATTGCCATGTCTCTATCCTCCCATGTCTCCGTCACCTCAAGGGAGGCATCCAACTCTTCCATATCTGGTTTCCTCATCATATGTAGACTTTGCAGGGAGCCTCATTCATGTCCAGGTTCCCCTAAAGTGCAACTGCAGCAGACATTCTCTCTTGTACCAGTGAGCTCACAGCAGAGACATTATCCTGCACACAGAATGGAAAATGGAGCAACAATGATATAACTTTGAATGTGAGCCTCAGAAAGCATTAACACTAATTCATTTTTTTTGGAGTAAACTTGGAAACAAAGTTATATTGGGCTAATCTCTATTTTTATAAAAAGCATTAAAACTGAGGGGAGCTTTGCAAAACACTGGTTCTGTGGAAGGGTCCCACCCCCTTCACAGTGTCTGAAGCAGAGCTCTCTCTCTCACACACTCTCACACTGCTTTACATGGATGAGGTGGCATCACTCACTAGAAGTCTGCTGTTTCCTCGCAGTAGTTATTCACCTTTCATTGCCCTCATGCCACGCCTGGAGTGTGCCGGTGGAAGATTTAAGTGACAGGAGGTCTCTGCTACTCCTATTGCTGCTACTGTGGATTTTTGCACGGGCAGAACAGGGTTCATGTGCTACTTGTAGAGCATCAATAGTGGGTAAGTTTTAAATCTAGCAAGTTTCTGAGGTCTTGTGACCACATACATTTTGAATGGAGCTCATTTAGTCTCTTTACGAGTTGTTTAAAATGCACAGTCATCCTTGTTGTGCTGATGCTTCTTGTAATTTGGTTTAATTTGCAATGCAAAAAGGTTCAGGTTGAATATTGTATTACAATATCCCCGGGAGTGTACAGGCAGGAACTGCATCTGCATGCATTCTGCTTTGTATGGATTTTCTTCGAGCTGGAAATGAGAATGGACATGAGCAGCATAGAAAGGAGCTAAGAGAAAAGATGACTGCTTGGTGAGGGGGTGTTGGTGAAACTCAGTAGCAGTTTGTTCTCTTGTACTATTGCTTTGGCAGGATTGAAAATAGTAGGAATGTTGGAGTGTTTCATTCTGACAGGTTTTCCTCTGGATGCTTGTTTGGGACACTGTAGCATGAATTATGTGTTCTACCAGGACTGTGACTGATAATTGTTTTATCCGTGTTCTTTCTAGATAGCTTCAAGTGCTGGGCTTGTTTATACCACTGTTTGATTTAGAGTGTGGAGTCAGTGCATAAAGTTTTCAAATTCAAATTCAAATTTTATTTGTCACATACACAGTCATACACAGTAGGATATGCAGTGAAATGCTTAGACAACTGCTCGTGACCTAAAGAAAAAAAGACTATGAATAGGATAGGAAATAAATCTGAAAATTAAAATGAAGGGTAAATTTAGCTTGGAAGGAATAAAATAAAATATTGATATTAAAGTTAAAAATAAAATAATTGTACAACAAATTACACAATATAGAAATATATAAGAATATATGAAGAAATATAGAACAATACCAGCAGCTGTAAAAGTACTAAATGGTATCAAGAAATATAATGTCCAGGGCTGTGCAATCCACATGTAAGTGTCTTGTGCAGTGCAAATATGCTTAAAGTGATTTATTTAAGTGACTTGTGATAGAGTGATTAGATTAGATGACCACGCAGTGTAGTTGTGCAGTGGCCACTGGTGTAAACAAATGTCCAGAATGTCCAGTGTGTGTGTAAGAACTATATGTGTGGGTCAGTACTGTGTGGTGGTGTGATTGAGAGACCGTATCGCCTGCAGGAAGAAGCTCCTCCTCAATCTCTCTGTGTTGGTCTTCAGGGAGCAGAATCGCTTTCCTGACCTCAACAGAGAGAACAGTCCATTGTTGGGATGGCTGAGGTCCTTCACGATCTTCCTGGCCTTGGTCCAGCACCGCCTGCTGTAGATTGAGTGCAGGTCAGGGAGCTCGGAGCGGAGCTGATCGCACAACCCTCTGTAGAGCTCGTCTGTCCTGCATGGTGCTGTTCCCGAACCAGGTGGAGATGTTTCCCGTCAGGATGCTCTCTATGGTGCGCGAGTAAAAGTTCCTGAGCACCTTGGAGGGCAGTCGGAAGTCTCTCAAGCGTTTGAGCTGGTAGAGATGCTGTCGGGCCTTTTTCACCACGGTGCTGATGTGGCAGGACCATGACAGGTCCTGCGTGATGTGAACTCCGAGGTATTTGAAGTTGTCCACTCTCTCCACTGGGCACTTGTTGATGATGCAGCCTTGAAGCGAGCATAGAAAGTGTTCAGCTTGTCTGCCAGTCTGCGTTCGTCATACCGGTTGTTGATGCTTCATAATCCGTTATTGTCCTTAATCCCTGCCACAGGCTCCTAGATTCACTCTGTTGGAGTTGTGACTCTAGTTTCCTCCCGTACATGCAAATTTCAAGTTTAAAGTCAGTGACCTTCCAGAATAATGCCCTTTCTTTTTTTGTTCCTTTCAGACTGAAGAAGTTGCTTGAGAACGAGAAAGCCTACCAGCTCAGAAAGGAGAACGAACACGCCAAACGTCTGACCAAGGTGCGAGAGGAGCTGGTCAAGCTGAAGTCTTTCACCCTGATGTTGGTCAATGAGCGGCAGCAGCACCTGGAACAAATAGACCAGCAGAGCCAGCGGGTCCAGGAGCTCAGCCAGCAGCTGCAGCAGCGTGAGCAGGCTCTAAGTGAAGCCAGGCAGCGTGCTCAGGAAGATGGACACAGGGTGCTGAGCCTCGAGGCCGAGCTTAAAGAGAAAGCCGACAAGCTCAAGCAACAACACGAAGAGATGAGTGCCAAGCTAGCCGGTCAGGAGCTTCTCAATCGTCAACTAAATACAAAACTTTCAGGCCTCACGAATGAGGTTGCGGAGCTACAGGAAAGCAACAGAGCACTGAGGAGATCTGAGGAGGAACTGCATGAGCTAAGGGAGAAGATCAGCAGGGGGGAGTGTGACAACTCAAACCTGATTGCTGAATTAGAGAACTTGAGAAAACGAGTGCTGGAGATGGAAGGAAAGGATGAGGAGATTACTAAAACAGAAAATCAGTGTAAGGAGCTACGGAAGAGGCTACAAGAGGAGGACAATAAGAGTAAAGACCTCAGACTGGAAGTGGAGAAGCTCCAAAAAAGAATCATGGCATTGGAAAAACTCGAGGGAGCATTTAGCGTTAGCAAAGCCGAGTGTGCACAGTTACACGGTGCTCTAGAAAAAGAGAAGGGCCTGACCAAAGAGCTTTCAGACGAAGTTGTAGCTCTCAAGATTCGTATGAAAGAGCTCGAGTCATCTGAGATAAAGCTGGAAAAGTCTGAGCTGAGCCTTAAGGATGACCTCAGTAAGCTTAAATCACTGACCGTCGCATTGATGGAAGAACGAAAGACCCTGATGGAAACAGTGAAGTCATGTGAGGAGAAAAAGGACGATTTAAGCAACCTGGTCAAAGCTGAGCAGAATAAAGTTATGGAAGTGACAGAGAAGCTGATAGAAGAAAGCAAAAAGCTCCTAAAATTGAAATCAGAGATGGAAACCAAAATAGAGACTTTAACGAATGAAAAGGGCGAGCTTAGCACTAAGCTAGCTTATGAAATTGATAAAACTAAGGACCTTAGCTCTAAAGTCAACCAAATGAAAAAGAAGTTAGATGGATTTGAGCAAGCAGAAAAACTTTCTGGAAAGAATTCAGTGAAATGTGACATGCAGAGAACATCTGAGCCCATCATCAGAGATGACAACAAAGTTAAGGAGCTGACGTTTGAAATTGAGCGCCTGAAAAACCGTCTCAAACAGCTCGAAGTGGTAGAGGGAGATCTTCTCAAGACAGAGGATCAGTACGACATGTTGGAGAAAAAGTTCATGAGTGAACAGGACAAAGCCAACATTCTGTCCCAGCAGGTGGAGGAAATGCGGACTCAGATAGCACGGAATAAAGCAATCGAGAAAGGAGAGGAGGAAAGCCAGGAGGAAGATCTGCGTCAACGTTGCAAGAGAGAGGAGGCCAGAACCAGGGAACTGCAAGGTGACGTGGTAGCGCTCAAGGAGAAGATCCACGAACTCATGCACAAAGAAGACCAGCTTTCTCAGCTCCAAGTGGACTTCTCCGTCCTGCAGCAGAGGTTCTTGGAAGAAGAAGAGAAAGCCAAGAACATGAGCACTGAAGTTTTCCATCTCACCAAAGAACTGGAGATGGCTAAGCGTCAAAGTCGAGCGCTGCGACCCAGCTTGAATGGGAGAAGAATAGTGGACGTGGCGGTGACCTCCACTGGCGTGCAGACAGAAGCGTCGTCCTCCGAGCCAGCAGAGGAGGATACCCCGGCTGGCTTTATAAGAAAGTCTGTTCAAGAAGAGAACCACATTATGAACAACTTAAGACAGAAGTGCCTGAAGAAGCCAGCAGAGAAAGGCAGTGCTGTTGAGCGTTCACCTTCATCTGGCAGTGATTTAGGTATCAAGAGATCTTGGATTCCCTGGATGAGAAGAAAGGACAACAGCCCTCAAGAGACCCACCTGGAGAAGCCACTGCACAATGGAGAGAGCTTCTCCTCTGAGCTGACCATGCCCCAGAAGCCAGGTCAGCCTTTCCACATCCGAGTGACACCAGATCACCAAAACAACATGGCAACTCTTGAAATCAGAAGCCCGACTGCTGGGGACGTTTTCTCTAGTTCCGCTCCCCTCAGCCCCAATCCATCTCAACCCAAATCCAGAATCACCATCATTCCCACCGGCACTGCTCCGACCCAGCGGAGAAAGTCCCCCGCTGTGTCTCAGGGCCCCGAAAGGGCCAAGTCTCCAGTCACTATCACAGCTATATCTAGAGCCAAGTCTCCAGAAACCAGCCGAACCTCCTCCACTAACTCAGGAAGACCCTTGTCCCCTGTCTCCATCATGACAGTGAGCACAGCTGTAGCGTGCGAAGCATCTGCCTCCCCAGAACCTCAGGAGATGACCATGGGCCGAGCCGTGTTCAAGGTTACCCCCGAGAAGCAGATGGTCCCATCGCCTGTACGAAAGGGTCACGGCAACACGAGTATCATCACCACGACTGACGATAGCAAGATCCACATTCATCTAGGCAACAACATCGCCCCAAAGATGGTCGTCAGGCCGGTGGCTGCTGTCACAGAGAGCAAGGAAATGACCTTATCGACTGGGACAGTTTTGCGCTCGCCTCGTCAAATCACCACCACTACTACCAGGAGCACGCAGAGCAAAGTGATGAGCAGCATTACAATTTCTCCTGTTACGTCCTCCTCTTCCAGAACGACACAAGGCATGGTAAGTTTTCCTTCATCCAGCTTTGGATAATTCCTGTTTTCTTTAAGTTGGATCATCTCTTTTCCTTACCTTCTTCATTTTCTTTTACATTTTTGGATCAAAGAGTTGATAGGAACACTCAAGCTGATAGCGGTTTCCTAAGTTCACCATGAGCTTCTTTTCACATCTCTGGAGATGAGAGATAATGCAGCACTGTGTGTGGTGTTTCCCGGGACCCCTTTTACTCTGCTCTTTGTGGATCCGATGGGTAGTGTGACAGAAACGGGGCCATGTGCAGGTCTGAGAGCAGCAGAGATAATGAGGTGGAATTTTGCCACCCTGCTTTAATCAGGCTGTAATTTATAGTTGTTACACTGTGTTTACTGTTTACATTCACAAACAGCCGTGGCTCGGGGCCCTCCGCGCTCTGGCTGACACAAAACAGCTTGGCACCGTCAGCAGCGTACTGAAACCTGGCCTGGACAAGCACTCGCTCGCTCAGTGAAAAATAAATGTTTACATTTCTCATTTGTGCTGCTCTTTTAGCACATAAGATCAGTTACATTGCACTAATTTACAATTCCTGTTTCCTGCATGATTTTTACCATGAATCCATAACTTAGTGTCGGTGTGGCTCAACTGTTTTCATTCTCCTGCCTGAGAAACTGTACTCTCTCTATTGTCAAACAGACCGGGCACGATGCCCAGCCACCGCGCTCAGGGCTGACCCGCATCCCAATGTCCAAGAGCCTGAAGACGGGAAAGGCTGCGCTGGGATCCCTGGGGGTCTCCGGTGGAGTGAAACTGGAGTCGCGGGCTGAGAGTCAGTCTATGAGGATAGAAGTTAAGAAATCCAGCGTGAATAGCAGTACTTTACAGAATGGAGGAAAAGCCTGAGAGACACAGTACCAAACGTATCTACATGGTGCTTCAGAGAGATTCATAGTAAAAGCTGTGGTGTTTGAGTACAACTCAACTATAGTTTACAAGGCATTTCTTTATTATTATTATTAAGCAGGAGACTGATTTTATACTTTTTATAAGGTATTTTCTACTTCTTTACTTCTTATTTGCATTTCTGCCATTTAGACTGAAACATCCATGATTTGTTTTGTTGTTTTTTACAGTGTGTTGTGATGGGCATTTGGGTAAGACTCTGCTGCTATCAATGGCTTCTTTCTTGGGGTGGATATTTAATCTATAATGAGTTTATTTGTTTTATATTAGACACAAAAAGTACACAATTATGTGAAAATTTGGTGCATTTCTAAAGGATTTGTATTGAAAATATTGTAAATAAAAGTGATATTAGAGCAAAGTGTGGTGTGATCATTTATGCAAACACTTATGTTAACTCATCTGTGTACCTGCAGTTGTGACAACCAGTGCTTCTTGCCCGGGCCTGCATCCAAGGATTGAGGGAAATGAAAAAATTCATATCCTGTGCTTTACGTAAATATTTTTGGAATAACAAATATTCTGGTTGATTCCTGTAATATAAACAGAAATCTTTAAAAAGCAATGTGCACGAGGCCAGACAAAGAAAACAATGAGACAGTGACGGTGCAAGAAGCAGAGGTCGTGAAGGTAGATGTGCTTAAACACCTGGGGTCAAGCATCCAAAGAGAGGTGAAGGAGAAACCCGGAACAACATTTATTATGATGATGTGGGAACAACACCAACACGATGATATCAGATCATCCGGAAAGCACTGCCAGGGGTGATTTGTGACAAAAGGATAGCAGCAAGAGGGAAAGGGAAAGTTTACAAGATGGCAGTGAGACCTGCTGTGATGCATGGTTTGGAGATGGTGACACTGAAGATTTTGAAGGTTTTCATTGGGAGTGACCAGGAAGTGAGGTTAGAGAGGTGAGGTTGAGATAGCTTGGACAGAGGAGACACTGGACAAAGGATGGTAAATATGGAGCTATCAGGTATGAAGAAAGGAAGAAGACAACAAAGAAGCTTCAAGGATGTAGTGAAGGAGGACGTGCAGAGGTTTGGTGTAACTGAGGAGGATTCTAGGGACAGAGGACAGAGAAAAAAGGTTAAAAACAGTCAAACATGTAGAGCCTTCACGTTAAAACCCGAGCACAGACGCCTACAGGTACTATCAGCTGTCAGTGACAAAGGGGCGTTACCCTAATGTTTGCGATGATGTCACTACTACGCTACTTCTTGCTATTGGTTCGAAAGCTTCCGGCTTCTTCTTCTGGAGAGAGAACCGCAGTTGAAGGCAAACAAGAAGTCAGCGCTACAATGAGCAGATATTTTCATTAGACTGGGGGTAAAGTTCACTTCGCTCACAGTTTTACCCTTTGCCTAACCGCTCTGTGTCTTACTTGACGTGTGGGATTAACGGAGCAGCTCGGCTGTCTGTCAGAGAGGATTATTTAACTCGAAGCTGACCGCAGCCATGATGGCGTCGAGCTACAACGCTAAGGAAGAGGACGGACACCACTCCGGCGCTTCGAGCGGCACTGGCCTTTCGAAAAATAAGAAACCGGACAACACGGCGTTCAAACAGCAGAGACTTCCAGCCTGGCAGCCCATCCTCACTGCAGGCAGTGTGCTGCCGGCTTTTTTCGTCATTGGGCTCATCTTTATCCCCATCGGCATCGGCCTGTACGTCACATCGAACAACATCAAAGAGTTTGAGGTACAGTCGCGCTCCTGTCCGCCTTTAACCGACTCTGGCTTCTTCTCGGTTCTCCTACACAGCCCGGTGTAGCTACACACCGTTTATACACACAGTAAACCTGCTGAAGGAGGCTCACTAAACAGGAATAAGTGGTTCTTCGATAAGTGACGTAGCTTCTTTACGTCACGCCAATGTTAACAATGTTAATTGTAAAGATGAACAACATAGTGTTGAAGTTCAGTTTGAAGCGCATTCATTCGACGTTACTTTTAAATGTGGTTGCTACACACTTGTATCAAAGGTCGATATTAGATGGTAAAAACATCAGAGACATGGGGAGTCGGCACCACATATTTAATATTAATGAGGCTAGAAAGTGATCAGAATCACGGCTTATATCAGTGTGGCTGATCATAGTTTGGGCAGTGTGGTTTAACAGCACCACAAACCACAGCCTCTAAAGTGGCTTTCACATGGCTTCAAAACAGTCTAAACAAAGCTGGACTAGAAGGTAAGAAACACAGGATGTGTCCGGGGTTCCTGCCTCGCAGTGGGCCTTTGAGGGCTGCTGTGATCATAAGTGATTGCTGCCTGTGCATTAAACAAAGTGTTCCTGTATTTGATTCAAGTCTGTACCTTCTTCTAGTCATGTTG
The DNA here is from genome assembly GCF_963969265.1 of Rhamphochromis sp. 'chilingali'. Lineage (NCBI taxonomy): Eukaryota > Metazoa > Chordata > Actinopteri > Cichliformes > Cichlidae > Rhamphochromis > Rhamphochromis sp. 'chilingali'. The sequence continues at coordinate 11,433,589 of NC_137949.1, read as the reverse complement.
CTGCACTGAATAGACGGAGCACTGAGTGTATTTCAACATCAGTTTATTTCCTCTTTGCTTCAGATCGACTACACTGGTGTGAGCAGTGACAGCCCGTGCTACAACTGTGCAAAGAACTTCACCTGGAACACCACAGAGCCCTGTGTCTGCACCGTCAACTTCACTTTGCTCCAGCCGTTTGAGGTGAGCTCAGATCCCCCACCAGCTTCCAGGCATTGGAAGTTAATGAATAATGCATGCATTTACCTGCAGGACGGAGAGTGCTGCTTGTGCAATCCTAACAATAATTGTCCATTAAGATCTATTTTGAGTACAAACAAAAAACACTCAAGGTTTGTTTAGAGGCTGCTTTACTATTGATTGTTGTAGGTTTAAAATATGCTCTGCAGCTTTCAGAAGGCTTCATTGATTATTTATAAAAAGCTCTCAGTTGCTCGTCTGCACTCGTCTCATTTAACAGCTTGCATTTAGCTTGTAAAATAGCATTTTTTTTTTAATTAAAATGTTTGCGTGCTTCTTTTCTGAGAAGCAGAAGAAGTATTTGTATTAAGTACACTGCATCCTGAACAGTGAATCACCTGAAGGTGAAGTATTTTTGTCAACAAAGTTATTCACGTTCAACAGAAAATGGAATCATGTGCTCTTTCAGTTTAACAAACCTGATGAAGTGAGTTGTGTAGAAACGAACAGCAGCACTGATCAACAAAATAAATGAGCTGGGCTTTAAATGTTTATTTCAGCGTTCTCTTCATACTGAAATCAAACGCTTATGAATGTGCAAGATTAATGATTTTCTGGAGTGCTGCTCTCTTGTCGTTTTGCAGCAGCACTATTGTGTTGTACCATGTTATTTTTATATTCCTTGTAGATTTCCAGCACCTGTTATTGTCTCTGGTTGGAGTAGGTATACAGGTATTTTATACCTGTATAAAACATTTTATACAGGTATAAAATGAGGTTATTTAAAATTTATTTTAGGGCTTTTTAGTCCTCATTTAACAGACAGCAGAGAAAATAGGGAGAGCGAGCAGGAATGAAATGGTTCAAATAAACCTGCGCGGACTCAAACCCAGGCCCCTGCAGTAAGGACTCCAGCCTGTGGTATATGGGTTGCTAACTCAACCAGGTGAGCTGTGATGGTGCGCACAAAAAGCAGTTTGTAAAACTGGCCTGATTGCTCGAAACAAAGATGACACCGGTGCCGTAACGCTGTGGGAGAAACATCACTACCTGATCAAGCACCACAGCCTTTTATGAAGGCACAGACTGGCAAGAAGACGCATGTCCCACATTAAACAAAGCCCCTCTATGTTGTTAACCTTTTTACAAATGTATTATTTATTTTTAAATATGCATGGATATCATTGGATTTGGTTTTATCTCCCAGTCCCAGTAACCAGTGAGTTCAAATGAATTTCCATCACTGTTTTCCGAAGGGGAATCTTTTAATCTTGATGATTTTCTTGATGATTTATGTTGATCATAGAGATTGTGTGTAAGACCCTGTCACGGAAAAGCTGCTCATTCATCCTGGTCGTTACTGATTCCTAATTCTGTCAGCGATGCCGTCTTTTCTCTCGTACAGAGCAACGTCTTCATGTACTACGGCTTGTCCAACTTCTACCAGAACCACAGACGCTATGTGAAGTCCAGAGATGACAGACAGCTGAACGGTGACCTGTCTGCTCTGACGGTATGCTGCTGTACTTTTTGTGCCTATAGATAATTCAGAGAATCCAGTGAATGTTTCTTCCATCAGGTGAACATTATGTCCTTTTTCCAGGATCCCAGCAAGGAGTGTGAGCCGTACCGTAAGAGCGGAGATGTGTCCATTGCTCCGTGTGGGGCCATAGCTAACAGCCTTTTCAATGGTGAGTGTGTTGAAAAACTTCACTTTCCCTCTCTCAGCTGTTTAGCTTAACTGGAGTCTTATCTACAGTTTAAAACTGCTGTGTTGAAGCTTTGTAGAGCCTGATATCTGTACTGAATATACTGATTATGTGTTTCAGACACTCTGGTGCTGTACTACGTCGATTCCAACAACAGCAAAATTGAAGTTCCTCTGGTAAAAAAAGGCATTGCGTGGTGGACGGACAAGCATGTGAAATTCAGGAATCCTGCTGGAAACAGCAACCTGACTTTAGCTTTCCGAGGTGACATCTGCACACAGTTCACAGGCCCCTGTAGTAGGGATGCACCGATACCGGTATCTGGTATTGGCCTCGATACCACATTTTCTAAAGTACTCGTTAAAAGTCCCCCGATACCGGGGACCGATACCACGGTCTGAGACCTGTCTATGTTTGAGCGGCATGTAAGGGGTTAATCACAAGGGCCGAGTGAGTGAGTTGCACTGTCACTGTTTAAATATTTTTTTCATAATTATTTATTCTGTAATATGTTGCATACAACATGCTTTTCATTTTAAATAATAATTCTTAATTCCAAGCCAGTCCCTTGTTTTATTTTTTGTTAAATTATAGGACTAAAGCTGTTACCTGTAAATTTAAATCATGTTTTTATTCAGTACTCGGTATCGGCGAGTACTGAAATGCAAGTACTCGTACTCGTTTCCAAAAAAGTGGTATCGGTGCATCCCTACCCTGTAGGCTCGCAGGTTCGAGTTGCAATGACCAGCTGGGTTTTGTCTTCATCTCTCTCAGACACAGCGAAGCCGGTGAACTGGGCGAAGCCGGTGTACGAGCTGGACCCGTCGGATCCTGATAACAACGGCTTTATCAATGAGGACTTCATCGTGTGGATGCGCACGGCTGCATTGCCCACCTTTCGGAAGCTCTATCGCATCATCCAGAAGAAGTCTGGCACCACCCCAACTCTCCCCAACGGGAATTATATGTTGAACATCACCTACAGTATCCTTTACATTCCAGTAATCTCATTACTAGAGTTAGACATGCTGCTTTGAACAGGCTAGCGTGAGTTTTTTGTGTCTTATAAAGCTTAACAGATCAGACGGTCTTTACTTGCAGTATCTCTGCTTCTTTGATTAGCACACGGAGAAGCTTTTGATTCAAGAGGTGTGCAGATATAAATATTTTAAACACATCTACATATACTCAAGTATCCACTCTGGGCCACAAATAGATTATTATTTTATATTCCTTTATGGCCACAGTGTATCCATCTTCTGTTGGCCCTTACAGCAGGATAACGCGCCATGTCACAAAGTTGGTTCCTTGAATGTGATAAAGAGTTCAGTGCACTCAAATGCCCTGCAAAGTCAATGGATTTAAAGCAATAGAGACACTTTTGGGATGTGGTGAAACAGGAGTTTGTCCTTATCTCCAAAATCAAAATGTTCCCAGCACCTTGTTGAAACTGTGCCATTAAGTCTGTTGTGAAGACAACAGCAAGGCGTACCTAATAAAGTGTCCATTGAGTGTAAAGATATTTAAAAAGATAATTTTTCTGGTTTCTCGAATCTCAGTAGATTAAGGGTGTATCGTTGTTCGTGTGTGTGCGCGCGCTCTGTCATTTCTCTTTAACCGCATGTAATCAGATTACCCCGTACTCAGTTTTGATGGTCGCAAGCGGATGATCCTGAGCACCATCTCCTGGATGGGAGGAAAGAACCCCTTCCTGGGCATCGCCTACATCACCGTGGGCTCCATCTGCTTCTTCCTGGGTGTGGTTCTGCTCATCATCCACCACAAATACGACAACCGCAACACCAGTGCGGATATCCCAAGCTAAACGGCGCGTTCCACGCTCGGGCCTCTGCATGCACGAGTGCGTACGCCGTACCAGGCTGTCGTGCGGTAGCGTCTCCAGTTTCTCATCAAAGCTGTGTTTAAGCGTAGCGAGGCGTCTCCTTGTGTCTCTGTGTATATAGCTTCAGGCCGATTTGCTGAGAATGTCTTTTTTTTTTTGTCTTCAGGTTTGCAGTCTTTTATTTATCTGAACATTATCAAAGTACCTGTTTCATTTTAGCAGTGCTTTGCGAATGGCTTAATTATTGAAGGATGTATGTAATTTTAATGCAAGTTTTTGTCCATATTATGTAAAGTTATATGTCCTGCTGATGAATGTACCGTAACACTTCGTTGACATACCTCTGTGGGTTCTGGGATTACCTTGAATACTGAAGGTGATTATGATTGCTTGGATAAATACTGATATTCAAGAGTCATAAAGCATTAATAAGAAGTAATAACAGAAATATGCTTTTCTGCCCTCCACTGTGACCGAGGAGCCAGTCTTTTATTTATCACTCATAAAACTTACTTTATACAGTATTCCTAATTCAAAGGTGGTGTCTCTGGGTGGGTGGAGCACAGGAATTCTTAATTTATTGTTTGTTAGTGGTTCGGCCAGAGTGTGAAATCGTCTGATTGGTTAATGTTGACCAAACGATATGCACTTTAAAAGTGTCCCGTTTGTTCGGTTCCCCCTTGTTTCGCCCTTCTGGACTGTTCTTGGTTTTTTTATGCTGTTAAAACTTTCAATTTGAGCTCCTTGGCTTTTTATAAGGTTTGTAGGGTCCAATTAAAGAACTTGGTCAATGTATCGCTGTCATTTGTGATTATAATGGTAGAACTCCCACTGCTTCCATTATCCATGCTACTGTGACATTATCTCATACCTTACTAATGCTTAATGGTGTGATGTTGTAAAATGTAATGTAAAAAACAGTCCTTGTACTTAAAGCCTCACCTGTGTGGACTGCACCACTTATCCAGGTAAGGAGGAGGTTGTGTTTAATGTGTCTCTTATACACTCTCCTACTCTTAATGCTTCTGTGCTCCTCTCACTGCTCTGGATTCAGTCGCGCCCGTCTTACCAGCTGATTACATCATCATCATCAGAACGTTAAATGAAATCTGACTGTCTCAGACACTGAAATACACAACAAAGACGATCATCAATAACACACCATGCTGATAATCTCTGGGAACTGGGGAAAATGGGGAGCTAACTTTTGTTAAGAAGACTTTTATCAGTAATTAGATCATGCCTAATTAACGTTATATGAATTATGGACTGTATATACCAGGGGTAGGCAACTCCAGGCCTCGAGTGCCGGTGTCCTGCAGGTTTTAGATGTGTCCTTGATCAAACACAGCTGATTCAAATGGCTATATGACCTCCTCAACATGTCTTGCAGTTCTCCAGAGGCCTGGTAATGAACTAATCATTTGATTCAGGTGTGTTGACCCAGGGTGAGATCTAAAACCTGCAGGACACCGGCCTTCGGGGCCTGGCATTGCCTAAACCTGGTATATACCATTGAATTCATCTTTTAACTGAACTCACTGCAATGGACAGGGCTGACCAGCAGGTGTCGCCATTTGGCTTTATCAGCCTTTAAGGGCCTAATTGTAGGTCCGGTGGTTCCCACAGACAGACAGAGCACAGAAGCAGAAAAGGTGAAGATCTTTCAGTATTATTGTGTGGTTTTGGGATGATTTGAAGTGAAGTTGTTTCTTGTCGGTTCACTTTTGACCAACGCTGCTGTTTTGTGCATCATTGTGATCACAAGACTCCTCCAGCAGTGTGGCGTCTTAAAGCTTATTATAAGTAAATTACAAGCAAATGTTTGCTTGAAATATTGTTTTTACTTTATGTGAATCTTTAGATGGAGGTACAGGATAACAGGCTGTATTTCTCAGTGAGTTACAGTAAAATGAAAGGGTCTCTTTGGATTTGCAGGTTCTGGAGACAGAACCTTGACGTTTTTGTAGCCTGGAGGATAAATATGTGAGATACCTGCTGCATTATTGAAAGATCTCCGCCTGTAGGGGAGCTGGGCTTTAGTAGTTATTCTTGTGTGCTGCAAGTAAAAAATCTTGCAAAGTCAGCATTCAGAGTGTGCCAGGCTTTGCTGATCTTCCATAATACTAGAAATCTGGAGCCCAAAACAAACACTGTTCCAGCACATCATTTGATTGCTGTGGTTAACCAGAGTCGAGCTCTTTGCAAGCAAACTTTAGACATTCTTGTTGGGAGAAATTTGCTCAAATCATTTTTATATTATTTCTTTGTTTTTTTTTAGATGCATGAACACAGAAACTGAAGCCTTTGAAGCAATAATGTGCTTTCATTCCTCCCCCTCTTTGATCAGGAGGACAACAGCATGCCCATCATCATCTGAAGGGTGGGTCAAAGGACGCTCCGCTCCACAGAGCCGCAATAAGTCTCAGTGTGTTTGGTATGTCAGCTCTCGTCTGAGATTTGATGAGTCAGGCTAATTTCAGATGTCTCACTCTGTGTTTTGGATAAAACACGCCCGCGTCCCGACCCCAGCGTTTTAACCCAAACTGTCTTCTAAAGATAAATGCCTGTAATTTGACGATGCATCATCGAGGCTGTTTAAAGTCTAGATTATTAACTTGTGTTGTATCTCGGTTACATCTGTAATTCTTGTTTGATCTCCTCACAAGGCGTGGATATGTTGAGCTGTTAGTGCTGTGATGCCCAGGAAGCCACAGTGAAACAAGATCAATAAAAAGCATTCCCAGTTAATTACACCAACATGGCTGTAGGATCCCATGCAGACCCCTTTGCATCCTCTTGTCTCTTGTCTGATCACTGTTATAGCACCCTCCTGGGTGTTTGTCTCATGGTGTAACTCTGTAAAAGTTCAGTATCAGATGCTTGAGATCACTGCTTATTTATTGTGCAGATAAATCACAGTCACTCTCTTTTTAAAGGAATGTTGGTATTTTTAATTAAAACCTACAAAATCATTTATTCTATGGGAAAATATCCCAAGAATTTCCCGGTGTCCTGCAGGTTTTAGATGTGTCCTTGATCCAACACAGCTGATTTAAATGGCTAAATGACCTCCTCGGCATGTCTTGAAGTTCTCCAGAGGGCTGCTGATGACCTAATCATTAGATTCAGGTGTGTTGACCCAGGGTGAGATCTAAAACCGGCCTTCGAGGCCTGGAGTTTGACACCCTTGTTTTAGACTTCTTTCCCAAGCCTGTATCTGCTGTCTATCTCTAGTATGACCACTAGAGGGCGCCATAAACCTTCGACTCTCAGTTTCAGGAGCAGCTGCTGCTCAAAATCCAGGGCTTCCCCAATAAAAGCCAAACTCAGTCCTTTATAGTTTAAATAAACTTGAAAGACAAACGGACTGATGTGATTTCGCTTTTGTTTCTTTAAGCATCTTGAGCGCATTATGGGGAGAATGACAACAAAAAAATTATTGTTTATAAATGAAAAGGTGAAGTTTTAATTTCAGCTGACATCTGTGTAAATAAGCTGGATAAAGTTGCTCATTGCGCAAATAAGAAAGTTCCCCTCGGTGCGCTCTGGCCAAAGGTGCCCCTGCTGTGAAGTCACAATTGGCGCTGGAAACTCGTCGCCAGACCGAACGAATGCTGGGAAAAATGTAATTTCCGAACACCCGGTCGGTCTTAGCGGGGGACATACATCAAGTGAAGGACGGAGCTTTCGTAAGAAGCCCATATGATGGTAAATTGAGAGCTGGGAACTCCCCCCTTATTAAGTAGCCGATGGTGGAAAGATTCTTCCCACTTGGAAAGAGGCTTTCCTTTCTTGGACATCTGCTGGTGGAGCTTCCAGTAGCTAGAGAGAGAGGAAAGGGGGTCCAGGAGCAGCTCCTGAAATTTCTTACTTTCCTGAGGGGGGAGGCTTCAAGCGGGCTGCGCTCACGTTTGGTCCGTTCAGAATTTTGGGGGAACTTCAGTAGGTGAGTAGACAAACTTTTATTTCTAACAATTACGTTATAAAGATCAACTTTTATTTTTCCTCACAAAATTTCGATACGATATTTAAATTTTTTATTCACACTTTTTCAATTGAATGCGCTTTGATCACCAAACCAAGCTGAATGCTCTTAAAGCAAATTATAGAAGTTTGAAATGAGTTGTTGATCTGAGATTCGAAGATTTAAGATAAGAGCTCGATTTTTTTTGTTGTTGAGCTGAACAGATTTAAATGCAGCCACCGCGAGAGGCAGGTAAGCCTGTAGTAACTTAGATTTAGCCTAATATTTGTGTTTTATATGATCCAAGATATCCGATTGGATCCAGGGCTGCAGTGTCCTCACATGTGCACCAGGCGGAGCGCACAGCCTGCGGTTAAGTTTAAAGAACTCGAGTTCAGCCTGAAGTGTCCCGTGTGAGGGCGACTCACGAGTTTATAATAATAAAATAATGTCAAAAATGCAAATTAATCACATCCAAGTAAATCTGCAACAGGAAATGAATGTATTAAAAACAAATTTTTGCTTCTGTGATTTTTTTTTTTTTTCTCTTTTCCCAAGGGAACCCTTAGGATCATAGTGAAGATTTAGGGAAGGATAGAGGAGTAATATATTTTCATATACATGAAAATGAATCATCACAGAGTAGCCCGTGATATCACAGACTTAGTGATACTATGAGGTCCTCCAAGGCAAGGCAAGTTTATTTGTATAGCACAATTCAACAACAAGGTGATTCAAAGTGCTTTACAGAGACATTAGAAACAAAAACAAATAAAAAGCATGATTTAAAATTAATCATCCAGTCTTCATCCCCGTAGGTGTTATGTGAACGAGAACCAGCGAGTCTATGCTGGATGTAATGATCCGCACAGCAAGCTGCCAAAGTCAGCAAACAACCAGAAACACATCCATTTTCCAGTTTATGCACTGGAAAATCAAAACTGAATTGCATGTGTTGGATATTTCTTTCATTCTCTTATTACTGAATAACTGCAGAGCTTCATTCAGTGGTAAGAAAAGTGCTCCCTCAGGCCATGGGAGTCAACTGAAGGCAACAAGGTGTGGTTGGTTGTGTAAAGGAGTCTAGGTGGATCCAGCAGTTTTTTTTGTGTCGGGACTGAAAGCGATGACTGACTAATTAAAGTTATTTATCTAGATTTATATTCAAAGAAACACGATCCAGGGAGAACTGCGTGCACGCTGTCTAATTGTAAAGGCTCTCAGGTCACGCTTTAGACGCAGCTCTACGTTAGGTGTAAAGCTGATGCCTTTACACCACAGTGTAAAAGTGAGCTGAGATGTGCAAATGTCCTTTTTTGTTGTTGTCTGCAGACTTTTTGATGCGCTGCTGACCCTTTAGAGCCAAACATGAAGATAGGGCTGTCTCTGGCCACGGCTGCCTTCCTGGCGGCCCTGTTGTCCTCCATAGATGCTCAAGGTAAATACAAAGCATCTGGCCTCACTCTCCCCACACACACTATTCAACTCTGTCCAGTCTTTATCTCCTCCTTTTCTATTTTTACCTCTTATCTCCACTCCTTATTGAAGCTACTGGAATTAATGTGAGCGATTCATCACAACCAAACATGAACTGTTTGTACTGACTGAATAAAGTTAATCTTATTTCATATGTATGATATGTTGACTATGTGACTGATTCCTTGATGTCTGTCATGCTTTTATTCCTCAGTAGTGGCATATTTTCCCAATGTATCTATCAGGACTCATTGTTTGCTTTGATGTGAACTCCAAATCCAGATCCCACTCACTTGGAATTAAACTGTAATTTAGGAGTTTTAAACCAATAATGCACGAGCAAGTTTCTCATCCACATTTGGCACATGTGAGAAACCGTGCACACGAAAGTTTATTTAATTTCCAGTTTCTAACTGAATGTATTAAACAGCGAGGCACAGACTACAAGTGTAACAAAAGGCATTTTGTGGTTAATGTTTCCCTATAAATGTTTTAGCACAGTTTTTGCTATTTCCGTTTTACACTTTTTCCAAAGCAAAAATGGGAAGATGGCCCAAACCAGGTAGTTACGCACCGATTAATCTGGCTTACATAAATGTTATCATCATTACACTAAAGGTGCAGAAAGATCCTAAAACATATGCAAATTTCTTTTGCAGTGGTTCTAACAGCTGTTAAAACATTAGATTATTGTGCATGACAGCAAAAGCACAAAAGATAAAGTAGAATACAGTCATTTCAGTTTTAATAATAAATAGAAATGTGAAAAGTGCATCAGTACTGGAGTAGAGTCATTTAGTGGACAGAAGTGGATCTGTGCAAGAAAAATGCAAGTGATTAAAACTCGAGTGTCTGGCTTTTTCCTTCCCAACACTGATTTCACGCTTCTACGTTACAGTTTCAGTAGAAACTAAATGATTTCGCTCCACATGCGACATGATGTAAAACATCATCAACGGTTAGGAATCGGTTGTAGCAGGAGTAGTTCTGACAGAAAATGACTTAATGTAATTAAATATTCAAACATCTCAGTCCAAAATAATGACACATAGAGAGGGGGTATGAAATCCTGCTCTCGCACGGCAGAGGAGTCTGCGCTCGGGTATCTCCGCTAACCGAGTGGAAAGATGAAATAGGAGAATAGCCAATTAATCCTCAGACAGCTCAAAGACAAAGAGCCTTTCTCGAGCTTCTTTGCGGGCATTTGTGAAAATGCTGAGTTGCAGGACATATGGAAAGTTAATATGCAGTAATGTTTAATGTCAGCACAGGCTGTGGAATTACTTTGGCATCTGTCCTGCCTCTTTGGGAGAGTCAGTGTTCTTTCCTCCTCTTCTTGGTCTCTCCTATTGGCAGCAGCTCAGGTCAGGATAGCTGGTTGGCTGGCTGACTGCTGGAGACTGAGGTAACACAACGGGAGCCAGATTCTGGCCCCTGGAAGACAGAAGTGTCCTTTATTATGAGCTGATGGGACAGACGTCCATATAACAAACACAACCGCAAAGTCCAAATAACCTACCCGCGATTATTTTGACAAAACCACATTTGTTCCTCAGCTACATTTTTTTAGAGCAGACAGACATGCGGTGAAAGGAATTGTAGCAAATCAAAACAAGATGCTCAGACAAGCTCGCCATGAACAAACGTGGGAGCGGCAGGCGCATCCTGCAGCTGAATTTTCCACTCATCGTCCACGCTGTGCTACTCACTACCCCTCCCCAACTCATCCACACCCAAGTACCAACACACACTATACACCCGTACCGTTTTGGTGTTGGAGATGAGTACTCGTGGAGAAATCAGGGGCAACATGGTCCACCGGGGCTCCTTGAGTTGAGATGCCAGGTTGGTGATCCTCCAATGCCAGTTTTTAAATATTTGGTGGGCTCCTCTTTGTCATCTGCCTGTGCACTCAGTGTGTCCCAAGCTATGGCTTCCTCCTCATAGTATATTTTACAATGATATTCTTATGAAGCATGCACCCAGTACCGCATGCCGTGGCATCTTATGCATGTTCGCGTCCCCGCCACTACACGGACAAACGAGGACCCGCACCAGAGGACCACGTAAGATTGGTTGCGCTAACCTCATTAACCTCACGGCAATTAATTTGATTAATTGCTCGAGTTTTGTGTTGTTGACACTAATTTACTGAGTGAAAAGACTTTCAGAGCTGCATGATTACATGAGAAGTAACTGAAAGATGAGCTCACAAAATATGAACTAACACCCATACCGTGACCCGACTCTAACAGTGGTTAACCTGGTTGACAGAAGCGCAGTCAGAAGTTTGCTGCTAGTTCCTGAAATACTCTGATGTGACTTTAATGCATGTGTGGTACTCACGTACTCAAACGTTAACACTCTGCCTGCCTGCAGCCTAAAGACGTAAGAAAGAATATCATTCTAAAATATGTTTGTCATCTCTGTCTCTGTACATGGAAACTAATGTCCAGCCGGTCAAAGTTGTTGAGTCAAACAACTTTCTCATGTACACACTGCATGATGTTGTCATCAAGTCAGCTCCATGTAAAGGCCTGCGGTCTTCTCACACTGTATATGTCTTCTCATATTTATTTTACATGTACACCTTTCTCTGTAAAAGCACATTTGGTTGTCTGAGGAAGTCTTGTTCTCTCACACCTTCTTGTGCATTTATGCTGCTGCTGGAAAAAGTACACAAGAGTCGCCGGTGACGAATTGTGTATTCTTTTTGAAAGGTTTGCAATGGATGTGTGCCACACGCTTTTGTAAAGAGTCGTAAGCAAATAAACAACAAAGTATTTTTTTTTGTCCCTCAGATATGTTTATATACGTTGTGTATATAACATATGGTGTTCATTTTGTCACTTCAACAGCTACATGGCATCGTTGATTCCATTGTATAATCGGTAACTTAAGAATGAAGTCACTGTTGTGTTTGTTACTCTGAGCTCGGCTCCATCATAAAGGCAGTTTAATATGTGGGGCATGCGTTGTAACTGCACTTAGCATGTGTTGGATGGTTCACTCAGTGTCTGCACTTTAGTGGCGTTTGCGTGGATTCGTGCACAGACTGACGTGTATGCCAGTGCTTGAGTTGCCGGGCCGTCTCGGCTGGGCAACTCAAACAAGCGCCATTTTGCTCCAAAATGGCTTCTCACACTTTTCCATTGTCACGTGTTGCTCACCTGTCACCCTCACAGAGGGACGTGTTGTGTGTTTGGCCCCAACGACGAACAAGTCCGCTTCAGCCACGAAGTGTTTGTCGTTGGGATTAATGTGAATGTTTAATCAAAGATGCCCTTTTATTTCATTTGATCAGAAATACGCCCACGGTCACACGCGTCTTGTGTTTTAACAGCGTTTCGTCTCTTATTTGCAGTGGAGCCGCCCTCAAACTTGAAATTTCACATTCTAAATGAGAATACAGTGGAAATGTCGTGGATGAGACCCTCGGCAACGATAGAGGGCTTCAAAATACAAGTGCAAGTGCCGGATGGAGGTCAGTGCGTGTGTTGGTGTGCTGACACTACAAACGCTTTGAAACCCTAGCAGCTTTCTAACTTCCTGCTTTGCTCCTCATAGATGAACCGACCAGAGACTTTACCCTAGATGCATCTGCCACTATGACATCGCTCACTGACCTGACCCCTGACTTGGACTACTCTGTGTCAATAAGCTCCTATTATGGCTCAGAGGAGAGCATCCCCATCTTTGGACAACTGACCAGTGAGTTGATTATGCTTTATAAACATATTTTTCAGTGGAAAACAGGTTTTTAAAAAGTAAGTGTATGTTTTTACGCTCTATAATGTTCTTATTGTGTCCTGATGTGAATTCAGGACATCAGGAAATCACTTTTCCTTGCTGGCTATTGAAACCTCTGAATTATGTTCACTGATACAAAGCATTTACTCCCTCGGCAACACGGAGAGAATTTAATCATATAATATGCTAGTAAAAGTCAAGTAATAGCATTTCCATCCAGCCATAAAAAATCTAGGAAAGGGAAAAATCACATCTGTTTACCGACTCTTGAATTGCTCGCTGTTTGTAGTTAATGCAGCGTTTGTGTGCGTACGGAGCTGCTTTTATGATGTGTTGATTTTCTTGCCTTTTTCCGCTGTGAAAAAGTACACAGTGAGGCTTCAATGTGCGGCGCTAACTCACCGAGTGTTTCCTGTGTTTCAGTCCAGTCCAGTAACAGCAGCGGACGAGTCAGGAGGCCACAGGCAGATGCAATCAGTGAGTATGCTTACTGCAGTGTCGGCCAAAATCCAAACACACCCGACCCTTCGCAGGGCTTTCCGAACTTTTAAAATGTATTTTTTCCTTTTTGACTGTCATCATAATATTTTTCCCATGGAATAATTTGGTCAGGCATCTTACTGGGTTCTAACTGGGTAGACAGACAGGGTTTTGGCAGCGAGTGGAAAGGCACATTGGTTCCTTTAATTCTAACCAGCAGCCTGGTTAGAATTAGGAAGAAAAAAAAAGTAAAGGAAGGCTTGAAGCTGCAAGAGAAAAGCTCCCTTGAGCTCTCAGCTTCAACCCTTAAGGAGAACGATTTTGGAGGGGAAAGGAGCAGGAGGCAGGTCTGAGGTACGAGTTCAGCTTTGATCAAGCGTCGCCATTGCAAACTTTCCTCAGCTTATTCAAACTGTCCGTGGTGACTGATGGGCAGACGTGCTCACTTTTCCCTCATATGATGATTGGAAACTGCAACCATGAGTGCAGATCCTCTGAAACATTAAGTCAGAGCATTTTGACTGAAGATGCCTTTTTCTGAATGTTTCATGTGAGACAGGAGGAATCGCATTTAGAGTCAATGAGAGTGCAGGGAGCGAGGATTAAAGTCCATCCACATAAGCCCTGCCAATTAGCATTTCAACTTAAATGTTCTGTTGCATCTGTGATTTAAAAGCTTGAGGATCTCAGTGTTTAAAAGTAGATATTACCAGTGGAACTTCTGCTGAATATTTAGTCTACAAAGGCACATTTTTGCCTCAGTCTGCTGGAATAACTGCACCAGCCCACTTTTGGCAATGGCTCAGAGTTCCTTTGATGCAAGAATGCACATCTCTCAGTCGTCCAACTACCTGTCAAAGATTTTATTTTATTCAGACGGACAGAAGAAATGCCATGATTTAAAATATCACCGTGAGATGTAAAGAATGTAGTTTTCTGCTTTCTGAGATTTTAACCCCATCGTTCACCAAAAGTTGAAAGCCAATCCATTCCTAATACGAATCAGTTAAAGTGTGTTTATTCATTCTCTCATCGACTGTTCTCCTGATTGACGGTCTTTCCTGTCCGCCGTCTGTCCTCAGAGTGTTCGGTCAGTGCGATAGCCGACTTGGTTTTCCTGGTGGACGGCTCTTGGAGTGTAGGAAGAGAAAACTTCAAACACATCCGGAGCTTTATCGGCTCGCTGGCAGGGGCCTTTGACATTGGCGAGGACAAAACCCGTGTGGCGGTGGTTCAGTACAGCTCAGACACTCGTACAGAGTTCCCCCTCACTCGTTACACCAGGAGAGGAGACCTGCTCCAAGCTATCAACTCACTTCCGTATAAAGGAGGAAATACCATGACAGGTACGATGTTTATCAGGAGGCTTTGAATCGCGTTTTTTAACCTGATTGCGAGCGAGGACTTAAAAATACACATGAACTTCTTTTTAAAGGCGATGCCATAGAGTACCTGGTGAGAAACATTTTCACTGAGGCAGCTGGATCCAGGAAAGCTTTTCCAAAGGTAGCCATGATCATCACTGATGGAAAATCCCAAGACCCAGTGGAGGCGCATGCTAGAAGACTTAGGAACATTGGAGTGGAAATATTTGTCCTAGGTATGGTTTATTATTCAGTGTTTTTTTTCCTTTCTGATTTGTGCTTTCCCATGTGAAAGTCTGCCTGTTCTCAGAAACCATTTGATTTTCCATCGATGGCTCGTTTTAAGATGCAGTTTTGCCCCAGTAAAAGTCAAACTGTTGTATTGCCTAACATAAGCAATGCCCTAAATCACATCTGTAAAGCAGACAGTCCTAACACATGAGTTACTGTTTTTCCTTCACAGGTATCAAAGGAGCAGATGAGGATGAGCTCAGGGAAATAGCCTCCACGCCTCACAGCAAACACGTGTACAATGTGCCCAACTTTGACATGATCCAGGAGGTCCAGAAAGAGATCATAACACAAGTGTGCTCCGGTGTTGACGAGCAGCTGAACATTCTGGTCAGCGGAGAGGAGAGTGAGTCAAGTGATATTTAATACATGCCCATGCAGGATTCATCTAAAATGCTGTTACAGTATACTGATGTGCAGCATCTTGTTTACTTTGATGCCTCCCACAGTGGTGGAGCCAGCCTCCAACTTGGAGGTCACAGAAGTTTCATCCAAGTCAATGAGGGTGACGTGGGCCCCGTCTTTGGGTGATATCACGGGCTACAAGCTAACCGTCAATCCCATGCTGCCCGGCATGAAACGCCAAGAGCTGTACATTGGGGCTGGACAGACATCCGTCAACGTCCGTGACCTTTCCCCCGAGACCGAGTATGAAATCAGCCTGTACGCACTCAAAGGTCTGACTCCCAGTGAACCCATCGTTGAACTGGAGAAGACGCAGCCTGTCAAGGTGTCAACAGGTGAGGTGGTTTGCTGTCATGTGTGGTCAGCTTTTAAGTTTGATGTACTCGTGAATGAATCACAGGCAGTCATGTGACTTGGTTTCCTGTCTTTTTCAAGAGTGCTCACTGGGAGTGGATGTGCAGGCCGATGTAGTCCTGCTGGTCGATGGCTCGTACAGTATCGGATTACAAAACTTTGCAAAAGTCCGTGCCTTCCTGGAGGTTCTGGTCAACTCCTTTGACATCGGACCAAACAAAATCCAGATTAGCTTGGTCCAGTACAGTCGCGACACATACACCGAGTTTGCCCTCAACACTCACCATGACATTAACGCTGTCGTCAGAGCTGTGCGCACCTTCCCCTACCGCGGCGGTTCCACTAACACCGGCAGGGCCATGACTTACGTCAGGGAGAAGATCTTCGTCCCAGCTCGTGGAGCGAGACAGAACGTCCCCCGCGTCATGGTCCTGATCACAGACGGAAAGTCGTCAGACTCTTTTAGGGATGCGGCCACCAAACTGAGGAATATTGATGTGGAAATATTTGCTGTTGGCGTGAAGGATGCGGTGAGATCAGAGCTGGAGGCCATCGCTAATCCACCGGCTGACACCCATGTGTATGAGGTGGAGGACTTTGACGCTTTTCAGAGGATCTCTAAGGAGCTGACTCAGTCCATCTGTCTGAGGATTGAACAGGAGCTGCTCAACATCAAAAAGAGAAGTAAGTAGAAGAAGATCAACTCCTTTACTATGATCTGGAGCTCAGATTTACTTCTCTTTCTGATGGTTTCCATGTGTTAGCACCTTCACACTGGTCCACAGGATATTAGACCCTGAAATGTGACTGCATTTTTAGCCGCTGACGTAGTGGCAAATAGCCAGAGCAGTCATGGAAAAGCTAAACAGAGAAACATATTTTGTAAATTGCTGTCAGACATGGCAAAATTGAATCATTTCATCAGAGTTGCCAATAAACATACCACAAAAACCACGGACGTGCCTCTTGAATGAGCTCGAGTGATACCGAGAGCTGCAGCCCAAAACACTCGACAATCAGCCAGTGTGCCGTCCAGTGCTTCAAGATCTCAACTTTTGAAATCCATATTTGTTAAACTACAGTAGCTTTATAAAAGTCACGTGCAGGTGAGGCTCTAACTACCTGACTACCTCTTTGATTTTCAGGTTTGCTTCCACCGAGCGATTTGCGCTTTTCTGAAATTACCTCCCGAAGCTTCCGTGCCACCTGGGTACCTCCTCTTGCCAATGTCTTGTCTTACCTGCTACGTTTCCGCAAGGCGGAAGATGTCACCGGAGACTACATTTCCCTGGCTTTGCCCGGCGATACCAACACAGCTGTCCTTCCCCATCTTTATCCCCTCACCACCTATGAAGTCAATGTCTTTGCTCAGTATGATAAAGGAGACAGTTTCCCTTTGACGGGTGAAGAGACAACTCTCGAAGGTAAGAGATTTACCTGAATTTAACAGAATGTAATCAAAATAAAAACACTGAGCATCTAAGAGTTGCATTTTTCTTCTCAGAACAAGGAGCTGTAAGAAATCTACGAGTGACAGAAGAAACAACCAACAGTTTCAAGGTGTCGTGGCAAGCCGCGCCGGGTTCAGTGATCAGATACCGCCTGTCCTACGTCCCGCTGAGCGGCACAGGAGAGATACTGGAGGCTCAGACCCTTGGCCCAGAGACCACCATAGTCCTCCAGGAGCTCTTCCCCATCACTACCTACCGTGTGTCTGTGTCTGCTGAGTACGCATCCGGCCTTGGAAGCGAGATGCAGGTGGATGGAACCACCAAGGAGGGTGAGCGAGGACAACTGCTGACACTATTGTCAAACTGAAGTTTTGAGAAATGTGAATTTTGAGAAATGATGCATTTTGATCTGTTTTCAGTCCGCGGCTCTCCCCGTGACCTGCGTGTCTTCAATGAAACAATATCTACGATGAAACTGGCGTGGAGGTCTGCTCCTGGCAATGTTCTTCAATACCGCATTGCCTTCAAACCTGCTGAGGGAGGTGAGAGGAAGGAGATCTCTGTCAAAGGAGACACCACCCAGGCTGTACTGAAGAACCTCCAGCCAGCCACTGAGTATGAGCTGTTTGTCAGCGCTCGCTATTCTTCTGGTTTGGGCGATCCTCTCCTGGGCACCGGAACCACCTTAGAAGGTAAGAGACGCTGCCATATTGGTACTTTAAAGCCTTTGAAGCACAGTCGGATCATGTTTATTTCCAGTGTTTGCAGCATGCTTTGTAGATGTGCTTAGTATTTCCAGCTTAACAGGCCCCCTATTGTGAAACTACACGCATTTGGGAACTTGTTTCCTGTCCTCTAAAGGTCCCTGCACCAATAAAGTGAAAGTTGTGTAGTAGTTTGGAAGGTTGGTGTGAAAAATATGGAATGTGTAAGCGTTCTTTTACCACAGACTCCCCGACACGTCCTCACTCCTAAAGCGTAATATTTCACGCTACGTGACAAATCATCGATATATTACGCTTCCGAGCACCCAACACGTCTCTATGTTACGAGATCTGAAAAATGAGGAAACATGAGAACCGTTTGGAATCAATCTACACATGTATGTTCGTTTTACTTAAATCTGTTTAAAACGTCATTAAAGTGCTGGTTAGGGTTAAGGTTAGGGCTGGAATACC
Source organism: Rhamphochromis sp. 'chilingali' (assembly GCF_963969265.1). NCBI lineage: Eukaryota > Metazoa > Chordata > Actinopteri > Cichliformes > Cichlidae > Rhamphochromis > Rhamphochromis sp. 'chilingali'. The sequence goes on along the minus strand of NC_137949.1, from coordinate 11,415,141 downwards.
GCGGGAGTGTCATTCTACTGGATTTCATCCGTAACCCGGCGCGTAGCATAAGAACGCGGGTGGTCACCTTTCGTGTTCCTCAGGAACGCCTCAGGACTTGACAAATCATCAGCATATTACGCCTCAGGAGTGAGAACGGGCTGGACTCCTAGCTCGGGGTGACTTTGCCACCCATGAAGGCAGTAAGATGGAAATGAGTGGGTGTGGAATGCTTGTAAACCTATGGAATGACTTGGAACTGACTTTGAGAGGCATATGCTCGCCTGCTGAGACCTTTGCATCTCTATGACACGCGAATGATTGTGTTAGAGTCGCTCAGCGGGGCTGTCTCTCTGTCAGTAATTGCTACTGATTGCAAATTCTGTTTATAAAATCAGGAATTTTATTAGTTGTGCATTCAGTTTTATTGGGGAGCTAGCTGTTCTGGCCCAAATTGTGGTTTAAACGGACAATAATTTGAATCTCAATAATGTGTGAAGAGATAAAGTCTGCTGTTGTTTTGGCCAAACTGTTAATAAAAGGGAAAAAAAGAAAGTAGACTTGGCCGATTTCACTTATGAGTCCTTTTTGGGTAGTTAAAGATCAGAGAATGAATTTTGCAGTAATAGAAAAAGTGGGACTGTGTTTTCTTCATCTTGTCGAGTGCCAAGACGAAAATGGCACGGTGGCTGTTTTTCATCACATCTAAGTTGTGCCTCATTTGAATCAGAGTCTTCTCTGAAAGCAATTTAAGCCCTTGGACATATTAAAGAGTACATTTCTTGGTCTTTACAATTATGTTGTTACATTGAAACCACTGGCGAGGTCCTGCGTGCTGGATATATCTGCTTTTAATAGGCTTCCCAGTGCAGGTTGAATAAGAAGACTCGAGTGCAAAAAATTAACTAAATTTCCGTCTTGAATTTACAACTTCAACAAAGCATTTTTGTGTAAATTTCGGTGACCATAAAAATGTGGATGAAAAGTGGTCTCGTCTTTATTTCTTGCTGTTCCCACACTAACCGGAGAGCCCAGTCTGGATTAAAGCCGTCTCCACAGGTCAAATCTGTGCAGTCAGCCCCACACCCCCACAGGAAAAAGCTCCATGACAAAGCACTCTGTTTAGGCATTTTTTATTAAGCTGTCATGATATCAGCATGCCTAAACACTGATCTCATTGTGTGCCACTCTTTTTGAGTGACCCACTCTGTGAAGTCCATGTAGGCAAGAACTGGAAGAAAGTGGCTCGCACAAAGGCCTCTCTCACGGCCAACAGAGGATGGTAGACAATACAGAAGCCTTGAGCAGAGCAGAATTAAATCATCCTGAAACGAGTGGGAGCAGAGAGAAGGTGTGACACAGAATGCTTACATCAATGTGTTAAATGTGGATATTATACACTAACTATTTACTTAAGGAGTGGGAGTGTTAGTCGGCATGTGGAAGATGTTACCTAAGAGGACCCTGAAAGCTGGGTAAGCTGTCTGTCTCGTCTCAGGGAGAGCCGTCTGTTCATCTTCCTCCAGGGTGGGGCAAAGGACAGGCAGGGGCAGAGAGAAAGGCAGAGGGAAAACAGGGTACTTGAAAATGTGAACCACAATGCCTCAGGGTGACCTGGTGGGATAAAGGGCTGTTTCTTCCCTAAGAGGTCAAAAGTTCAACCCCTCATTTATCAAATGCTTAACTACCTGCATGACACCTCTGATGTGTTTATGCCATGAAGGACTTTCGAGCTTTGACTTGCACAAAAGCTCGGCACCAGGTGAGGTTGTAGCACTTTGGCTCGGTTTCCTCTAACCTATCCCTTTAATGAATTTTGTGCAGTGCCAGACTCTTTGGCGTGCCACATATTTTTTTCCACCACTGTAAAAGGTCCTTTGAGGTAAAAAGACTAGGGACAGGCAACCCTGGCTGACAGACACTGAAGGCTTGATCTTCGTGGCCCACGTGTACGTCTTAGCTGACCAAGAGCAATAAAGCGAAGGAAGCTTGAACCTGGCTGCCAGTGCTGAGATGGCACAATGTATTTCCCGATGTGATTTTGAAGGAGTTTGCAGAGAAAGCAAGCGTGCTCAGTCTAGTCAGGTAATATATACAGTGACCCACCTGAGTCTATGTAGCTGCGTAAAATGATTAGGACAGTGCTGGCAGGTTAGTCGTGTTTCCTCTGAATTTCTCTTGCCTGCTGGCACGACTGATTTCTTTCAAGTGCCGTCTGCAGTCATTTATATTTTCGAGCTTTAGACGTCGTTGGCTGCAGATGTGAAGGTTATGTCGGCACATGCCCTGCAGGAAATCTCTCAGATGAGCTTCGGTTGTGTCATATGCGGTTTTCTAGACATGGGTGAGGCCTTACTGTTATTTTGTGAGCCACCCTCGTTCCAGATCTTAATTTGAGAGTTCCTCGCCTTGATGGGTAGGATGCTCAGGAGGCGGGTGGGGTGTTATATAGAGGCGGCTATAATTGTTCTATTTTGATAGGTGGCACTGTAAACAATGCAACAAGATCTAAACATGTGTTTTGTAACCAAGCACTGAACTACAAACTGTGCAGAAAAGAAGTGAAACTTGTTTTTTTGCATTGCTGTAGAGGTTTTGCTTGGACTGGAGCATGCGTTTCCCCTTCTCTATAGATTGTCTGCAAGTGCTGATGAAAAGTGAGCCGCTGTCTGCAGAAACCATTATGTTGTGATTTTTTTTTTTTTTTTTTTTTTTTTTTTTTTTTTCCACCGTTGGTTCACGCACAGCCGGTAAAGTCAGTCAAGTTCATCTGCTTGGCAAAGATAATTCTTTTGATGGAACAATCTGGGTATTTATGAGCGGTCCACGCTGTTTTCATGGTATCCATAAATCTGGAACTCTTCATTAATTTGTGGCCGTGGCCGTTGCGCTTGACAAGTGCCTCCTCTCTTTGCTCTCAAGGTGCAGATTTCTGCTTGGCAGGCACGCCCGGTGCCGTTACTTCCGTTCGCTTTCCAATTCAGCCAGACTGGATGAGTCGCAGGGCCTGAAATCATCATGCATTTCATTTATAGGACTTTTCTGTTCCATTACATTCTTTTCAACTGCATTTTTGCTTTTATTAAATCTCATTTGGTGAGGTTTGATAGATGAGGTTTGAGTGGGACCACCCAGCTGGTCAGCTCTGCTCTGCTCGCCCGCAGTGGGTTAGGTGTTTGAATGAGGATCAGGATCCCGGAGGTTGTGTGGGAGGCTGTGCGTGGCAGCTCATCCTCATCCTCCTGTGAGATATCCAGCTCCTCTATATGGCGGCCAGATTGAAGAGCCGTCTCAACACGAGCGTCCCTCTCAGCCAGGCGTGCGCTGGCCGTGCGTTGCGAGACGCCACCGCAAAGTTCCCTTCCCTGCCTTTTCTGCAGCTTTCTCCTCTCATGACAGTCTCCTAGGAAAAGAGAGTGAAGGAGAAAAACGGCGAGCACAGCATCTGCAATTGTAGCGAGCGCACATTTCTGGATCGGGTTTCCTCTGCTTCAATGGAAAATTAAAGAGCTGTCAGGAGAGGTGCTGAGGATATGTGATTAGTTCTGCAGAAGTTTTTCCAACCGTCTCTTATTATGAAGGGAGAAAACTGTGGGTGCTCAAACACATCCTCAGGGGTTAAGGTGGAGACAGATGAGTGATGTCTGGTGGTTTATCACCGCCATTGTTCATTCCGTCCCTTTCGTCAGATCTTTATATGTCTGCATTAGCAGTACTAACAGCATCTCAGCCCAAATATAAAGTACTGAACCAACTCAAAACAAACTTCTGTCTGATCTACTTCTGCCTTTGAATCCATCCCCCAGAGCTCGGCTCACCCAGAGACTTGGTGACCAGTGACGTCACAGACACCAGTTTTGCCGTGTCTTGGACCGCGGCCCCGGGTAACGTTCGTCAGTACAGGGTCACGTACAAGTCTCTGTTCACTACGGAGTCTGGGGAAGCAGTAATACCAGGAAGCAGCACCACCACAGTTTTGCAGGGTCTCACCCCAGAGACACGCTACGAGGTGTCTGTGTTTGCCGTCTACGGCCATGGAACGGGCCAGGCATTGGTTGGAGAAGAAACCACAGATGGTAAGTTACTCTTCTTTTTTCTTGGTCTGTTTCGCTTTCTTCATAGGCTTTCTGTGTGAAGTCTGAAGACTTCATCTCGGTCATGCCTAGAAAGTGTGAAGCTAAGTATGTGTGATGTCACCGTACAGCCATAAAACCACAGAAGACACAAAGGGACCTTCAGATATTTCCCCCCACCTAAAACACAAACAAAGCCTTAGGGCTTCTTGCATCTGTTAAACTCCAAATACGGTCCAGGAGCATCATCACTGAGCTTTCTGGGTCAGTGATGCAGGCTTAAAAGTGGTCCAGGAAAAAATAGTGTTGAAAGTGGTATTTTGTAAGCTGTAGAAAAAGGGAGCTGTCATCAGCGCTTACTGCTCAGTTCATTCTGTTGAGCTCAGAGATAACGTCATAGCTGATGCCATTCGCCTGAGCAGTAACGAATCTGGAGACTTCACACGCATGTCTTCGAGGCTGTGCATGTATGTTATATATGTGTGCAGAGGTGATGTCATGTCCAGGACACCTGCACGAATTTTCATGGGAGATCCAGAGCAGATAGGCCTCACTCATGCATATTGTGCAGAAACTTGCACCAGTTGGGAGGATTTTAGTTCAAGAGTTAGTAAAAAAGATTTCAAGGAAAAAGATTTCCAAACACTATTATTGTTTATTGATTCTGGCAAGCAGGAGAGGGGGCATACCCACCAAATACAACCATCCTATCTAGAACCTCCCTGGGCCGAAGCGACACGCAGCTAACTTGGATGTGCTTCCCTTTTCCATTAATAAACGTGCTCCCACCGATGCAGAGGGCTCTGAATATTTTCCTCAGCCCATTTCAAATCCTCTGACAATTCAACAACAACAACAACAACAATCTTTATTTATAGAGCACATTTAAAAGCCTTGGGCATACCAAAGTGCTTTACATAAAACAATAAAAGGTTCAAACATTGATAACGGATAAATAAAAATAACGAGTTATGTTCATAGATAAAAGCTACCAATAAGAATGACTACAGCACATGGGTAATAGCAAGATAAAAGCTGTACCACCATAATAAAAGACACCAATAGAAAGATAGGAGGGAATTAATACAAGAGGTCAATAGGTCACAGCAACCAAACAAACAACCAAACAAACCAGCAATTAAAAGGTGGAGAAGGCAAGTTTAAAAAGATATGTTTTAAGCTGTGATTTAAAAGAATGAATAGAATCAGATGCCAATCGGGAGATTGTTCCACAGCACAGGTGCAACAAGAGCAAACGATCGATCACCTCTAGTCTTAAGTCGAGATCTGGGCTGAGCCAGCAGTAACTGTGACGATGACCTTAAAGCCCTAGCAGGAGCATAAGGGTTTAAAAGGTCCTTAAGGTAGCTGGGTGCAGTGTTGTTAGTAATTTTAAAAGTAAACAACAAAATTTTAAATTGAATACGATATTTGACAGGCAACCAGTGCAGATCGGCAAGGACAGGAGTAATGTGGGCAAACTTGCTGGTTTTAGTTAGAATGCGAGCTGCAGCATTCTGAACTGTCTGTAATCTCTGTAAAAGGGAAGAGTGGAGACCACAATAAAGTGAATTACAATAGTCTAGCCTCGACGTTACAAAGGCGTGGATGAGCTTTTCGAGATCTTTATGCGGGATATAGCGCCTAGCCTTAGAGATAAGACGAAGCTGGTAAAAACTAGATCTGACAACAGCAGACACTTGTTTGTCAAGTGAAAAGGAGCTGTCAAATAAGACACCCAGATTCCTGACAGTATCAGAGAGAGAACAACTAAGAAAACCAAAGGCATCCCGGAGTTTGGCACGAAGGGCATTACTACCAAAAATCATAATCTCGGTTTTCTTCTCATTAAGGATAAGAGAATTCGACAACAACCACTTCTTGGCCTCAGACATGCATTCTCGGAGGCTATTCAGAGACAGAGCAAGATCGTCGTTTAGCTCAAAATAGAGCTGGATATCATCTGCATAATAGTGATAAGCAATATGGTATTTCTCAAAGATGGCACTTAAAGGAAGCAAGTATAATGAGAAAAGGGTAGGGCCCAGCACAGATCCCTGGGGGACACCACAGCAAACAGGTACAGCTGAGGAAGAGGATGTAGCCAGATGTACCGTAGAGAGCCGATTGGAGAGATAGGATTTAAACCAATCCAGGGCAGCGCCCTTCATGCCTACAGTGTGCTCAAGTCTCGCTAATAAGATATTATGGTCAACCATGTCAAATGCCGATGATAGATCCAAAAGCACTAAGACTGAGGGGCGTCCGTTGTCAGCCATTAGTAGGAGATCATTGAAAACACGAAGCAATGCTGATTCTGTGCTGTGATGTTGTTTGAAGGCCGATTGAAATTTATCATTTATATTATTCTCATCAAGGTAGGTCTGCAGTTGGAGCAGAACCACCTTCTCAAGTATTTTAGCCAGAAAGGGAAGCTTAGAAATTGGCCTAAAATTGGCAAAATCACTAAGCTCAAGGTTCCTTTTTTTTAGAACAGGTTGGATTATGGCATGCTTGAGAGCTGAAGGTACATAGCCAGAAAGCAAGGAGAAGTTCAATATGGACAATAAACAAGGTCCAATTACACTGAAACAATCCTTAACAATACGGGATGGGAGAGCATCATGTACACAGTTAGTATTGTTCAATTTATCAATTAGACGCTTCAGAGTGGAGAGAGAAACGGGTTCAAATTGATAAAAGGTGGCCGAACAATCAGGAGTAGACATACAATCAGTCACCAGAGGAAGAGTAGATCTAAGGGATAAAACTTTATCTAAAAAATAGTTTGAGAATTTTCCACAAAGACCCGGGGAAGACAGCAGTGGCATAGAGGGACGGGGGTTCACCACAGAGTTAAAAATTTTAAATAGAATTCGTGGATTATCACCATTAGTGGTAATAATTTTAGAGAGAAAAGCCGCTTTAGCCGTTCTGGCAGCAGTTTGGAACTTCGAGCGGCTAATACGTAAAATATCATAAGAAGACTGAAGTCTATCACTCCTCCACTTCCTCTCATCACGCCGACATATACGTCGTAGGGCACGAACAGAATCATTTAACCAGCATTGTGAGAAAGTTCTAGGGCGTTTCATTTTGATGGGTGCAACAATGTTAAGAATCGAGGAACAGGTGGTAAAAAGAGTATTAGTAGAGTTCTCAAGTGTGTGTGGGGAAGAACAATCCAGCATACTAAATGGGGAGTTAACAAAAGACGTAATAAAGTTGACCACAGTATTGGCATTAATAGTGCGCGTAGGATAAAGAGGAGAGTTTAGGTATTGTCCAGTATCACCCAGGTCTACATCGAAGATGACCGGGGAATGATCAGAGAGACCAGTATTCCTGATTTCCTTAATGCAAATGTCCACATTGAATGAAAAAACCAAATCAAGGGTGTGGCCTTGAACATGGGTAGGCTCATTCACCCACTGAATAAGATTAAAAGAATCAGTCAGCACAAGAAAGTCTTTAGCCAATTGGTCATTCATACAGCAGACATGAATGTTAAAATCTCCAGAAACAATAACAGAATCATATTTAAAAAGAACGGATCCCAAAAAATCAGCAAATTCAGAGATAAACATCTTATGATATTTAGGCGGACGATAGACCACGACACACAAAGTGGTCCGAGAGCCCGTCAGTTCCAATAGCTGAACTTCAAAACTGGAATAGGTTGGAGAGGATAGCAGCCGTGCATCATGTTTATTATTGAAAACCGAGGCTAAGCCACCACCTCTACCAGTTAGCCTAGGTGAGCTAAAGAAGGCAGAGTCAGGAGGTAGAAGCTCAGAGAAGGGGATGAACTCACCCGGAGAAGTCCAGGTCTCCGTTAGAAATAGGACATCCAGTCCCGAGGTGAGAAAAAAGTCATTTAGGAGGAAGGCCTTATTTGAAAGAGACCTGACATTAAATAAGGCCAACCGAATCCGGGGGGCCAGGACCTTTGTAGTAGCCCGTCGCAAGGAGCAAAGGTTGTTATGTTGAACACCGCGGCCAGGCGGTGTTATCCAAAATCGGGCAGAGTGGTAAGCCACTGGGCGAGCAGGGTAGGTTTGAAGGCCGACGGAGCAAATCCAACGGTGGGTTAGCAATCTAGCCGCAGAGTGGCTGCTGAGATAGTGGAAGAAACAGGATAGCTCACGGCTTGTAGAAGGGAAGTCCATAGCCATGGCTCTGATATAAGCCTTAACGCGGACACGGACGCCGCTCCTCCTACCCCGTTTCCTGAGGCGTTTCCTACGGAGCATGGGAAGAGGAGGATAGGTCACATAGGTAGGGGAGACAGGCATCAGGGGGATAGCGGCACCGGCGGTCCCAAGGCAGTCAGGTCGTTGAGAACAGGAAAACCGAAGATTCAGGAGCGTGTCTCTGTCATAAGTTATTAGTGTACAATCACCTAGAGAACATAAAACCAAAGATAAAACAACGAGAAGTACAACGCCAAGGCGAAGACGTGGTCGGAGACGGTCAGCCATGCACACCGGCGCCATCTTGCTTCCACGTGACCACGCGAATAAGCGTGGTCAGAATTCACACTTGCCCACACTTGCCCTTCCTGCAGGGAGAGTAAGAAGCACTCAACAGACACACAAAGAATTTCCTCAAGATGTCACGGCAAGACATCAAAGTTTGGCGCCCAAAACCACCTATTAAACACAATCAATCATGTAACTTTGCATCTGTTTAAAGTGAGTAGGTTTGTATTCAGACGCGTGGAAAATGAGCCGATGAAAGCTACTGCGAGGTAGCTGACTGCGCCGTTTCCTTAGCAGCAGGAAAGCCTTGGTGATTTTATTCCCCCGGGGCCATCTATCCATCGTTTCTCTCTGATATTTGTTCCTTCGTTGCAGTTTCAGCTGCTGGCAGATCGATCGTCGTCTCAGAGGAGACGGAGAAGTCCATGAAGGTGACATGGCAGCCGGCACCTGGAAACGTCGTCAACTACCGCGTCACTTACAAACCACAGGCAGGAGGGCGCCAGCTGGCGGCCAAAGTGCCCGGTGGCACTACCACCACTGTGCTGAGACGCCTTACCCCTCTCACCACTTATGACATCACTGTGGTGCCCGTTTATCGCTCCGGAGAAGGCAAAGCAAGGCAAGGGGAAGGAACTACATGTAGGTTGGCCCGCTGTTCACTACACATCATGACACTGTAAATCCAGGCTATTATAAAGTCGTTAAAGACCCTCCACATCTGCCCCGATCAGTCTGTGTATTCCTTCCCCTCCAGTAACACCTTACAAAGGCCCGAGGAACCTCCAGACTTCAGAGCCCACCAAGACCAGTTTCCGTGTAACCTGGGACCACGCTCCCGGTGACGTTAGGGGCTACAAAGTCACTTACCACCCAGTGGAGGATGACATCGACCTGGGGCAACTTCTGGTTGGTCCCTATGATAACACTGTGGTGCTGGAAGAACTCAGGTTTGTCCCACTTTTTCGTGTTTTTACGGTTTATTATCAGACTCGTTTGGACTTTGGACTATGTTCTCCTGCATATTTTGTAATGAAAGTTGTTTTTTGGGTTGACAGAGCTGGTACCAAATACACAGTGAGTGTGTTCGGTATGTTTGAAGGAGGGGAGAGCATGCCGTTGGCTGGAGAGGAGTACACCACCTACTCTGACGCACCTGATCCTCCAAATTTTGACAAGCCAAGTAATATTACCCACATATATGTGATGTACATTGCACACGGTCATTGTAAGAATAAGAGAAGGCGCAGAGCACGTTCTATGCAAAAACAAATGAAAAAGTCTTAGTCATTCTGTTACTGTATCTGTCGTCCTGTTTAAGTCACTAGATGTTTTGTATGTATGTTTTGTTTCTCTGTATGTTTTGTTTCTCTGTCAAACATCGGAGAGTGTGTCACATATTACATTTTTGTTTGGGGAAAAACCCCTCTGTAAATCCAAGCCACATAAAAGCTGAATACCTTTCTTTAAAGCGAATTGTCTCACGAAATAACAGATGTAATGGCAACTCCATCTGCCTGCCCTTTCCCTGCTTTCTTCGCCGTGTCACTTTGGGCTTCCGCTCTTTATTTCCAGTCCAGCCAGCGGAGATACGAGCCGTGCGTGTATAATCTGTTTGCACTTATAAAACGTTTTACTATCCAGTGAGTCAGAGCGTGGCAGGCAGCAAGTGTGAGACGAGGAAAGAAGTTGTGTTTGCTGCGAGGAAAGGTCAGCGTGACCAGTTAGCTGCAAGCCCTCTCCTAAAAAGGAGGCAGATGTAGACTCGGTGAGGTGACATAATCAGCGTTTCCTTGTACATCTACCGAGTAAGTGTCTGCACATTAAAGGCACTTATTCCTGGATCTTTATTGTTACAAACTATTTCAAATGACTTTAGAAAATCATATTTTACCTCCACATACCACTTCTTGGGCTTTTTGCCCACAGATTGGAGATGTTGTGTGTACTTCTAATGTGTAAAATCATGTAACCTGTTTTCAGTTGCAGACAGCAGCAGTTAGTGCGACATCTGCAGTTCTCTTTTAGGTACAAAGGATCGGATGACTTCCTTTTCATCACACAGGTGTTTGGAAAACAGGATGTGAATGTTTCCTCGCTGCTCTGCAGGGCACAATAATCTCCTCAGCGGAGGCCTTTAATATAAAGGGCACATTCTCCTGGGAGTACCCCGTGGATGGGAAAACCACTGAAAGAATTACTGCCTCCACATGCTGCCGAGTGAAGAAGATCATAATTATACCACCTGGAAAATAATTGTTATCCACAGAGGGATGGAAGAAAGAGCAGAATTATTTGTTGCGTGCATGTAGAGATTGTTTGTTAAGCATTCAGGAAATTGTTTGGATTTTTGTGGAAATTTATTGCCGTCAGCTCTTCTTTCCTCCCTTCTTTTCTTCTCACACGTCCTTGAAAGCTCTTCCACCATTACACTAGAGCATTTTTGATTATATTTGAAACTCATTTGTAACGTTCACCTGGGATCCTTCGTGACACGTGAACCTCTGCCCTGTCAGATACGATGTGTAGGACCAATGCTCAGGCTGACATTGTGCTTCTGGTGGACGGCTCCTGGAGTATCGGACGTCTGAACTTCAAGACTATTCGTGCCTTCATTGCACGTATGGTGGGCGTCTTTGACATCGGCCCTGATCGGGTCCAAATCGGTGCGTTGAATCAAAATAAGAATGATAAAGTATGTATTTGTTAATACAGCAAAGGTTTTCTTTGAGGTGCTCTAACTAAGATTTGGCGGCTTCTTTAGGGCTTGCTCAGTACAGCGGAGACCCAAAGACCGAATGGCACTTGAATGCTCACCGAACCCGAGAGTCTCTCCTGGATGCTGTGTCCAACCTGCCCTACAAGGGAGGAAACACCATGACAGGTGATTCGCTTCGTTTCTGATCTTTTTGCTTTTGTAGACGCAAACGAGCATTTCGCATTACTCTGTGCCTTCTTCGTGGCAGGTCTGGCTTTGAACTACATCCTCCAGAACAATTTCAAAGAGGACGTCGGGATGCGTCCCAGTGCTCGAAAGATTGGCGTCTTGATCACTGACGGAAAATCGCAGGATGATGTCATTGCCAACTCTCAAAACTTGCGCAATCAGGGCATTGAGCTCTATGCCATCGGTAAGCAAAGAGTGGTGCAGTTAACTTGTGCTTTTCCTGCATCTAAAAAGCTGCTGCTGACCCTTGACCTTTATATCATTGTTATTTAGGTATTAAGAATGCAGACGAGAACGAGCTGAGGTCCATCGCCTCTGAGCCGAATGACATTCACATGTACAACGTGGCCGATTTCTCCTTCCTGCTGGACATTGTGGACCGGGTTTCTGACAACCTGTGTAACAGTGTCAAAGGGCCAGGTGTGTGAAGTCCAAGGTGTTTGATAAGCAGTATAATTATAGTGGACAGCATCAAGGATCCTCGTGAAAAAGCCACATTAGATGCAAAGAACGACCCCTGCATGAGCATCATTTACTCCCTCATACGTGGAAAAGCTATGAAGCTATGAAATGAGAAAGTTGGCCAGTTTCAGAGCTTTTCACTACATATAATTCACCCTAAATCAGTGATTTAGAGTTAATTATACGCAGCGGTTTCAAGCATTCTATGCTTGCATCTTAACAGGAGGCGCTCCAGATGCACCCACTAATCTGGTGACATCAGAGGTGACTCACCGGTCCTTCAGAGTCACCTGGGACGGCCCCGACGACCAACCAGAAAAGTACCGTGTGGAGTACAGGACTTTATCGGGAGCCCCACAACAGGTATTTGCCAAAAACACCAAAAAACTTGCTCTGCTTCAATCACACACAAGTAATTCTAGTGCAGTATGTGAGTGTTAATGCTGCCCTGATGCTACTGGGAAACAACTTCTATTTCCAGCCACCTGTTTGTGTTGGCTTCTTGCTGTTTGGGTGTCTGATTACACTGCAGCTCGACACAGGCCAAGGAAACAAAAACAGCCGTCTCAGTTTCAGAGATTAGTAAGAAAATCTCGTGACTTTGAATGAGAGATGGCCCCGCTGGCCGGCAGCGTCTCGGCTCCACGGCGTGGATGTGTTTTTGGAGTCTGAAACAAATATGCAGAAGTTTGTTTTTCTGCAGCTCCCAGGGTTTGCTTGAATAGTGAACATTGTGGATTTGTTTATAGATGGTGAGGCTGACCTTTAGCCTGGTAAAAATTTACAGATTGTTTTCTGGGATTGATTGGAAATGTCTGTGAAGATATTCACAGTTCTGGTGCACATTAGTAAAACTTCATCAATCCTCTGATCCTCCTGTCTGTTATTAGGTGATCGTGGACGGCAGTCAGACCACTGTGGTTCTCCAGAGGCTGAACCCTCTCACACAGTACCTGGTCAGCGTCTACTCCGTGGTGGGAGAGGAGAGCAGTGATGCTTTGGATGGAAAAGAGACCACACGTATGTCCCACCTCAGCTCACTGAAAGAGACTGAGTGACTAAAACTCCACACACAACGTTAATGCAAACCTAACTTTGTAAACAGCGCTGCATATGACACTAGTAAAAATCGGTACTAAATCGGTACGTGATGATGAACTGCAGATGTGACCGTATTTTATTGCACGCTCTTAAGTGGTTATCATTTAGAGTCTAACTCAAACAGACCTTTCGCGCTATTAGGAAAGCCAGATAAATGGGGCTCTGAGAGAGCTACGGTTTCAATTCGAGCAGACTCTGGTGCTCTCACGAACCCTGAGTCTTTGCTTTACGAGCAGTTGCCCTTTGAGTCAGCCGCCATCATGCAATCTCTCCGGCACGGTTGCGTAACACAAACGTAATGCAACTCAGAGACTGTAATTCGTGTGTGGTCTCCATTAATAAAAGGTTCAAAGGATATATATATATATACACATATATACGCACCTTGTTTGTGAAACCATATGTGGCTGCAAAAAGATGAAAGTACCAAATCTTGATTAGATGCAAATTAAGAGATTAAATTTGGTTTTAGGTCCAAATTTGAAAGAAAGATTATATAGTGTAAATGCAAACTTTATGCAATCAAAGAATTAATTATAATTGTGGCTATACAAATGCAGTGGTTAACAAGTATTTGCTGTTTCCTGGTTTTCCAGTTCCTCTGAGTGCCGTGAGGAGGATGGAGATTTACGATCAGCAGGTCACCACCATGAGAGTGAGATGGGAAAGGGCACCGGGAGCCACAGGCTACATGCTGCTCTACAGCGCCATCAATGCTACGCAGCCCACTACAGAGCAGGAGGTAAGATCCATTCTGGGAAACCAGAAGGCATCCAGCCAATCAGCTGTGGATAGAACTGAAATGGACACATTCACATGTGTTTGTAGGTTCATAACACGAATGCCTGCTCGCATACACGAGCACCAAACACACGCAGCGCCTCGCTAAAAGCACAAAGTGACCTGCTGTCAGCATTTCTGACTGAGTGCAGATGTCACACATTGAAATAACTTTTTACAAAGACACCAGTGTTTGCCTCGTCACTCAGCAGCAAGGCAACAGGAAAAAATACAAAGAAACATTGTCAGCCACAGAGGGGTGGCTGAACCATGAGCTCACTCTGCCAAGGGAACATCATCATCATTTCTTCATGAGGTGTCAACCCCAGTGGGGCAAACCCAGATGCAGCAGATGTGCTCCAGTATTTCTCCTCACCATATTTCCCAGCCAGCGAGGAGTCCCCCTCATCTGCTTCCCCTCTCAACCTGTGTTGTTTGTTTGGTTTGGTCCGCTTCCAGATCAGAGTGGGCGGCGACACAACCGACGTCCAGCTGGTGAAGTTGCTCCCCAACACGGCCTACACGCTTTCCCTATTTGCCCTCCATGGAGAATCAGCCAGCGAACCACTGACCAAACAGGGAGTCACATGTTCGTAACCAGCCTATCATTTCAATGTTTCAGCACAAATTCAGAGTCATTTTTGATAAACTAACAGAGTTTTTAACTCATGTGCAGTGCCCATGCCACCTGCGGGAGAACTGAGGGTTCGGGATATTACCCACAGCACCATGACGCTTGACTGGGATGCTGCTCCCGGTCCCGTTCGCAAGTACCTCATCACCTATAAGCCTGAGAGTGGAGATGCAAAAGAAGTGAGTTCGTCTTTCCTTTCATGGTATTACAACCGCTGTTATGACCAGTCCCTTCCTGCTATTGCAGAACCTCCTGTCTGTTATAGTCATTAGGATTTATGATGATTAAGTTGTTGGATATTTCTCGACTGATCCGTTATCACATTGTGGAGATTGCAGCTGTTTGAGTGGACATCAGGGGATTTTCTGGAGTCTAAAGAAATATTATGAAACTCTCTGAATGTGATTTTGCAAGGCTTACAGGCTGGTTCTGGTACTGGGGACTGGAGGAATACTTTATGGTTGCATGTCCCCATGTGGGAGTTGTTGGGCTACAGCAGCACATTCTGCAGGAAGTGAAGATTAAGGTGCTCTAAAGGTGGAAACACACTGAGCTGAAGATATGTGATGCAACACAGAGACATGGCGCCACTAACAACATCTTAACTTTCAGCTAACGAGTGAAACCAAGAGCACAAAGTATTTCGTGTGTTTAGTTTCTTCCTGTTTGCTTTAGTGTTATACCTGCTGGTCACACTGCTACCGGTTTTATGAGGTGCAGATTAGTGAGGTCACCAGAATTCCAGGAAACCTTCCCTGAGAACGAAGCCTTACACTTTTCCAAACGCGCAAAGTGATTCTTAAGCGCTATATATTCTTTATTGATACTGTATAATAACATTTAACAACTGTGTTTTATTGTTCTACAGCTGGAAGTGGGAGGACGCGTGACCAGCAGACAGTTGGATAACCTGATCTCTCAGACCGAGTACGCTTTAGCTGTTACTCCAGTCTACGACGAAGGTCCCGGACAGCCGATGCTGGGAGAGGCCATCACAGGTCAGAATCGTTACCATGGCGCCGGCCCCGTTTGCTGCTTCTGACCGAGATGGAGATCATAATTGCATTTTCTTTCCTCCGCTCTAAAGATGTGGTTCCAGCACCAAAGAACCTGCGATTCACAGAAGTCACGCATACCAGCTTTGTAGCTCACTGGGAGCATGGAGCGCCTGACGTGGCTCTGTACCGCATTGGCTGGGTTAAGAAGGGAGATGCCAACACCCAATACGTAAGAGAAAACCAGATGTCCGGGATGTTTATATTAGGAATAAATCATGCAGGTATTTCACGATGAGTCCCACAGTAGGCGTTTGGCGTTGCTTAGGAAAGACCTCCGGTGGAGGCAGGGAGAACATCTAAAAAACAGACGATGAATTTTACATGGCTTACATTTGGTTTTTATTGGCTAAGCTGTCTTTGTGTTTTCCTCATCAGGCCATTCTGAACAATGATGAGACGACCCACCTGCTGGAGAACTTGGAGTCAGACACGCCCTACGACGTGTCCGTCACTGCGATCTACCCGGATGAGTCGGAGAGCGAGGACCTGCTAGGCACCGAGAGGACATGTAAGACGCACACAGTGATGACGACTCAGTAATAACTCTAGCTAACACTGTATGCTTAAAGTATTTGTCACAGTTTCTCTTCTTTTGGTGTTAATTTTGCATTTTGATGCTATGTGAAGTGTTCGATCAAGGGTTTGCCCATTATGCCTTTCTATTTCTGCCTCTATAGTGCGCCGTCAAAATGGTTCCCCACGTAAGTGTGTTCATAGCAAACCAAAGGGATGCTTTTTCTTTCAAGTGACAAAAGCATGTTTTATTGTTGCAACCAGTCATCAGAACCGTTGTTATTTCATCATCAAGCAAGACCCTTAACCCATCCATCGCTCCAGTGGTGCTGATGCTGTCACAGCCCGGTTTTATTCTTACGTGTTTGCTTGTCTGCGTTTGTCCACGCCATCATCCCACGGCTTCTTCATGTCCTTACTCGGTTACATGAAATGGCTGGATGGAGTTCCACCATGCATGCCTGGCAAAACAAGGATTTCAATCCCTGTTTTCAAAGCCCGTTCCATCAGCCACCATCAGTTCATTCATCCATCCATGTTCATTCATTCATCCATGCATTTGTCATTCATCATCATCATCATATCATCATTATCATCCTCCTCCATCTATTGTCCGTCAAGAGACACCTGCTTGAGAAAAGACGAAGAGCGACTGTCTTTTCTTTTTTAAAGCTGCAGTCCTGTTTAACGCTCATTGCTCTATTTTCTTTCAACCATAAACAAAAGGCAGAAAATTAACTGGCATCTGAACTCAAATCAGCCAATAATCTCAAGGACTGTGTCTTTAAAAGATATTTCAGTGATATCAGAAACGCTTTCAAAGGAAACCGTATAACTGCTGTTGGCGTAGCTTTAACTGTCATATATGTGCTTGCCTGTTGCACTGTGCAGTGCCTCTTCCAGCGCCCACCAACCTGGTTGTGTACAATGAAACCACCACCACTCTGAACGCCATGTGGACTCCACCGACGGGCCGTGTCCAGAACTACAAGATCTCTTACGTCCCCACATCTGGAGGCAGGATTCAGACTGTAAGTCACACAACAGTTAGCTCGTGTTTGTCAGTGTTTAGCAGCAGTGACAGGCTTTAATATTTTAGCTAGTGTCTCCTTTCTTTTCATCTCCTTCTCAGTCTCGCTTTAATAATCCAGACAACTGCGGTTTATAGTTTATGGCTTTAACTCAGTCGGTGGATTTGTTTCTTCCTCCACAGCGACTTTGCTTCCAAGAAATCTATACAGCTGTGGCATCGGTGTTCAATTATTTGAGTTTATTCCGAGTCAAATCTCATAATCTGTTGTTTGGATACAGCGGCATTAGTGTGGACAAAACCTTTCCTACTCTTTCCTCAGTATTTCCTGACGCTGCAGACTGTCTCCCGCTGGTCGTGCATTTTTGGCCGTCTCGCTGAATTTTCAAAAGTCTTTCTGGATGACAGCTGAATTTTTGGTTTCAATTTTCTGTCAGACGTTTCTCAGAGCTTCCACGAGCAAGAATTAAAACGAGAACCAGAAGCCTGAGGACGAGCAAATATCTACACACGAGATTTCACGCTGATGCGAAGCGTCTGATCGTTTATTTATGAGATTAAAAGAGATCAAACTTGAACGTCATAAAAAGTTGAGATGTTTGAAGAGGCAGAGTCCGGTCACTGGTGTCAGATATTATCCTGCAGATCAAGTTTAAAGTGCTGCCGTGCACTGGTCCTTCACACTTTTATAGCCACCTTTTAACAGGTGCAATCCAGAATTTGTCATTTTAGGTGACTAAGACTGGACGTTCATCAAACTGTTTGTATGTTTAAAATACGGCTCGGTGAGGTTTCTTCTTTTGGTTCTTGATGAAATGTAATTGTGCTAATGGAAAAGCGGACGCTTACTTACGTGTTGGTTCAGTGTCCGGATTTCAACGTGTATGAGTAACCCTGAGTTAAATAAGTGTGTTTTTTGGAAATGGGCTGCACACATTTTGTACTTAAAGAAGAAAAAACTGCCACAGTGCCAAATAATAAAAATAATAAGTGCCGTCTTGACCCGAAACGCAGTGATAAAACAAATCCAGCAAATGCAAACAGACACACACTCTCTAAGAATATTTACTCCTTATAGCAAAAGCCAACAGCGTTGCAGTAAAATCATCATTAGTCACAACAAGACATCTGACTGTTTCCACCATTAGCGGACATATTTACCTTGGCCACTGTACTGTATGCTAACCTTGTCCAAAAACACTCAGAGCATTCCACCTGGAAGCTTTCAGGTAGAATTCTTTCCATCAGGTTATCAATCTGAGAAACCCCGCAGAGGATACTTTATTCCATCTAAAACAGAGGAAATACCTCCTCCTCAGCACATAAAAGAGCTGCAGAGTTGTTTTTAAAGCTACAGCAAAAGAGACAGGAAATGCAGAAATATTTTAAGGACTGAAAAGCCAAGTGAAATTTACTAAACTAGGTAACTATGTTTCATTTGTTGTTCCCTAACTAGACCCAGGTTGGAGGAAAGAAGACTACAGTCCTGCTTCCTAAGCTGACGCCTGACACCGAGTACGCCATCAGCGTGGTGGCAGTCTATGCCAAAGGAGCTAGCGGGCCGCTGGAGGGCATCGGAAAGACCAGTGAGTTGTGAACAAATATGACAGCCAAGTCTTGGATATATGAATACATCACACTCATGGAAAGTCTCTCAGTTTAAAAAAGCTCACACATGGTGTTCAGCCTTGTTGATGGATGCAACGTTATCATATCTTTATGTTATTCCAGAGCCTCTGGGTGGTGTTAGGTACCTGCGGGTAACTGACCCCACCACCAGCACCCTGACCGTCCAGTGGGAGCCTGCTGAGGGTAGCGTCCGTCAGTACAGGATCTTCTATGTGCCTGCAGCTGGAGGAGTGGAAGACATGGTAAGCAAGACATTAACAACGACATTCAGCCATCTCCAGTGGAACAACCCCGACATGATGTATGCTGTGTTGTATTTCTGCACAGGTGCAGGTATCAGGCAGTACCCACAGTACCGTCCTGAGGAACCTGGATTCTGATACTGTGTACACTGTGTCTGTGGTTCCCGTATATGCTGCTGGAGAAGGACTGCGCATGTCTGAGAACGGCAAAACATGTAAGCACTGCACGCATGCAACTGCTGCTGTAGGTAACGAGATCCACTGCAGATCCACGCGAGGTCGTTAGGCAGCGACAGCCACCTCTGTGTCATCAGGGTATAGAAAAGCCCACGCAGACCAAGAAGAAGACCTGTGAATGAGATGCCGTGACGTGGCAGTGGGATTTATTTTCCAGTGTCAGGAATCAATTCCCGTCTATCCGGAATGAACCGAGTGGCCTCGGCTGCTGGCCTGCTGGGTCAGAAACCTTCAATAAGGCAGCCAGTTGTAACTGATTTGTTTCAAAAATATCATCCAAATCCTCTGAAAATCTGCAATCCAGCCAGCTCAAATCCCATCTCCTTCTCCAGAAGTGAAAAAATACCTGAATAAGTCTGAACCGGGGTACCCGCAATTACCCGACGTCCCGGGTACGAAAAACGTCCATCAGAGAGAGCATTCAGCTGACTCGCTGGGACAGAGCTTTAAACCTTACCTGCAAACTGGAACTTAAAGCTTAAAATAAATGACAGCATTGAGCTCAGTCAGCTTAGTTTGAGTGAACATCGGTTTTCCAGTTTCTCCCACAGCTGAACCACCGAACTCTGCTGGGGAATTAGTCAGCATTTTGTGGGGTGATTGCGCAGGAAGGAATTCCTCTGGCCTGGCAGCACTATAATGGTGTCTCCTCTCTCTTTACTGTAACATTGTCCATTTATAGGTTGAGTGAAGGCTAGCGGTCAGGGTAATGGCGGGGCTGGGGTATTTGGCTCCTCTCTGGGAAAAAGAAACAGGGGCTTTGAAATGAATAGAGAGCATTATATGTATAATTGCTCTCAGCCTGCTTTGCTGGGGTCATGCGCCGTGCCAGCTACTGTTACCCCCATTTTCCCTTCTGTAGCAATAGTTCATCATGTTCAGTGGCTTTTCAGTGGACAAGTCAAAGCTCACGCTGCCTGTGTACATATATTTATGTTCATTAACGTCAGGCCTTGAATCGGCTCTCGTCTGATTCAACCGTTTGAGCTAACAAGCTGCTCGGCGAGCATTCACAGCATCTTAAAAGTAACAAGCGTTGGTCTGTAAAACATTTAAAGTACGGAAGCTTGCTTACTTTTTTTTTCTCCTGCGTTTATGGGGTTATAATTGAGAGCAGCACAAAACCTCCAAACATCTGCTTTGGTTTTTTAGAAGTCTAGCTTCACACAGAGCTGCACATAGGCCTTTCTGTATCCTTTTCATTAACCTTCAGGGCACTGACAGGAAGTGCCCTGTTGATAGCTGTATTGTTAAATAGCATCCTAAACTCGTCTCTGTTGGCTGCTGGGGGAGTTTTACTGGAGAGTTCTCATGTTGTCCTGTTCTGGCCATAAAATGAGTCCAGACCATGATTTATAAACCTTGACAAAGGGAGGATGACAGGACTACAGGAGATTCACAGAGGTGTTATTTAGATACTCGTAAACCTTTTCATCTGGAGTATTTACCAGTACTGGAACCCCAGTTATGCATTTGTGCTTCATTCTTATGGGTTTTGTTTAATTGTTGGTTTTTTAGCCTTAATTTATTGTCATTTTTGCAGTTGTCAGCCTTTCCTTTCCGTTCGTCCTCGTTCTCTTGCCCCTCTTTAATTCCTTCTTACCAAACAATATTCCTGTCCCTGCAGTGGAGCGCAGCCCCGTCAGAAACATCCAGGTTTACAACCCCACCACCAACACTTTGAACGTTCGCTGGGAAGCTGCCACAGGTCCAGTCCAGCAGTACCGGGTGGTCTACTCTCCTCTGAACGGTGCCAAGCCTTCAGAATCAGTGAGTTTCCAACTGCTGTGTGGGAATGGCTGATACGTAAATTATATTATTAGATTATACTTGAGAAAACTAACTGAGAGCAGGTTTATTTCTAATGCCTTCAATCATACAGAATGCGCACAAATATTGAGGATCACCACATGGAGCTGGAAGTGGGAGCATTTGCAGTTTACCGTGCAATTACTTTTAAAAGCACTCGGCCTGCTCACCAAACGCATTGGTGCGAGCGTGTTTGCATGTGTGCACTTTCTGCCATTTGGATTGTTTTGTGTAAATAAGTGCTTGAGTTTCAAACACGTTCATTAAAGCAGAAATTCTTTAGCTGCAGCTCCCGCTCTCTCCGTGCTGCGTGCCATCTGGCATCAGAGGGCCCACATCTTCATATGTTAAAGATTTCTGGGCAGCTCAAAGAATCCATAAAACTTTTAAAGCGTCTCTTTGCATCAGCTTTCTTCAACATCCATGCCAGATGGACTGCACCACTAGTTTCTTCACTGGGTCGCTAACGACAGTGTCTTTAAGAAGGTGATAGAAATTCCAGCATATTGATAAAGACATGCACTCAGCTTTCTTTTCCCCCCCTTTGGTCAGCACGTTTAGGACAGGATCGTGCCCTTTGCATGGCCAGAGCTAATTATGCGGGTCAGTGGTAATGTAGCCTGTTTCAGCCAGCACCACCAAATCCAACGCCAGCTGGAAATTTGCAGCGTAGCTTTTTAGCTTCATCATCATTGGCTGCTGAGTCCTAAGCCTAAGTTTGACCAGGAGACACTGTGGCATGATTCAGACACCCACAAACATGTTTGAACCTCCACCAGGCCAGAGCGCTGACCTTAGCCTGTCCAGATAACCGCTCTGAGGCTAAGGACACACGATCAGCTGTCACCTCCATCAGTGCTGGCTGTCACCCACCTAGCCCCCTTTTCTGTCCTTTTTTAAACCACTATCACACCTCTGAACATCAAAGGACTGTTTGGCTCTTCCTTTCACTGCTGCTGACAACAAGGAGCCATTCAGTAAAAGGCAGGTGTAGAAAACAAGCAGCTGCCAGACGAGAGGGGCAGAGTCTGTGGCTGCGTGAATGTTGGATTTGGCCCTTTGGTGCATGTGTGCATAAAAGCTCACTTATTTTGTGTCTCTGCACAGATTCTGGTACCAGGGTCAACCACCACAGCCTTGTTGCAGCAGCTGCTTCCAAACACTGATTACAATGTGGGAGTTGTTGCTCTGTACAGCGATGGCGAAGGACCTGC
Organism: Rhamphochromis sp. 'chilingali'; assembly: GCF_963969265.1. Taxonomy (NCBI): domain Eukaryota; kingdom Metazoa; phylum Chordata; class Actinopteri; order Cichliformes; family Cichlidae; genus Rhamphochromis; species Rhamphochromis sp. 'chilingali'. The sequence goes on along the minus strand of NC_137949.1, from coordinate 11,392,952 downwards.
TATCATGGATGCAGGAAAGACATGTAAGAACCCGGGCCAGTGTGTTTTGTTAGCAGCTCTGAGACGCGCAGGTGTTTTCAACAAAAATGCAAAACCATATTCTTCTTCCCGTTTCTGTGCTCAGTGCCTCGAAGTGCCCCGAGGAACCTGCGCGTATACGACCCCACCACCACTACCCTCTCTGTCAGCTGGGACCATGCAGATGGTCCTGTCATGGAGTACCGCATCACCTACGCCCAGATCACAGGAGACCCGATTGAGGGATATGTGAGCATATTTATAATTCGACAGCGATGTTTTTGTGGCCATAAATAACAAAGGCACTTGTTTATGCATCCAATTCTTCTGCTTGTAGACTACAGTGCCAGGAAACCGAAACAACGTGATCCTGCAGAACCTGGACCCGGACACGCCGTATAACATCAAAGTGACCGCCATCTATGCTGATGGAGCAGGAGGAGAGGTGGATGGTGACGGACGCACAGGTACAAGCTGTTCCATCTGTGCGACCCTGTGAGAGTTTTTATTCAATAAGCGAGTGTTATTGATCAGTGGCGAGCAGAAAATCCGAACGGATTGATTCACTAATGAGGTTCCTGAGGAACTGAACATTATACCAAACGTGGAATAAGTGATATTGTTGACTTTTAAAGAATGCCAAAAGCACAAAATGCCTTTGGCAGAAAAGCTGCCTGCACTCCAGTGAAGGAGATCGTATCCTCGTAGTGCTGGCCAGAGTCTTGCCTAACTTTGCTTCTCAAACAAAAGAAACACTATTGCGTATCGTAATGCCGCTCCGCTCCTTCAGGCAGATTATTATTCTTATTATGATTTTTTTTAACTTTCTTTCATGTGCTGGAATTTATCATCCCGCTAATCGCACATTAGAATATTTCACTCAATGTTATTATGAGCAGTGAAGTCAGATGCAGAAATTACCCAGCTGCTGATGGATCACCAAAACTCAGATCCTGTGCATCCCATTACAGTGAACCTTATCCTGTGTTGACTGCGCCGCTCTGTCTTTGCTTCCTGCAGTGGGAATGCTCGGCCCCAGGAATCTGCGTGTTTCTGATGAGTGGTACACCCGCTTCAGGGTGTCCTGGGACCCCGCCCCCTCCAGGGTTAACGGATACAAGATTATCTACCAACCTGAGGGTACGGACATGCTTTAGCATTGGATCAAAAACTATATATCGTTGTTGTTGTTTTTCTAGTTGTATGAGTTGTTACTAGACAAAAAGCCTCATTGCTTACATGCAAGTCATATTAATGTTGCTTTTCAGGCTCGGATGAGTCCATGGAGGTGTCTGTTGGAGACGTAACCTCCCACCAGCTCCATAACCTGAAACCTGGAACCACCTATGACCTGAAGGTGTTGGCACAGTACAACACGGGTGACAGTGCACCTTTGGTCGGTCAAGGCACCACCTGTAAGTACGCTGCTACCTGATGGTTGATGTCTGGATCGGATGGATTTGTAATGAGCTGCGTTTGCTTGTCTTTAGTGTATCTGAATGTGACGGACTTGAACACCTACAACGTTGGCTACGACTCCTTCTGCCTCCGATGGGCCCCTCACAGAGCGGCCACCTCTTACAGACTCAAAGTCAATCCTTTTGATAGTAAGTTCAGTTCACCCGGTTACACGTCACAGTAACGTTTTAGAATCAGTTGCTAAGTCGCTCTCCTCTTTCCTCTCCTTTAGCCTCCAGGAGCGGGGCTCAGGAGATCACCGTCAGAGGCTCAGAGAACAGTTACTGCTTTGACGGCTTAACCCCCGACACTCTTTACAATGCCACCGTGTACACGCAAACGCCCAATCTCGAGGGACCTGGAGTCAGTATCAAAGAGAGGACGTGTAAGGAAACGGCTGCTGCTGGAACTTCCTGTTTCTTTGATGTTACAAAGATGTCATTTTACCAGCTATGATGAATTCATACATGCGATTCTTTCTTGCGTTGCAGTGGTTAAACCCACCCCAGTGCCAACAAAGGCTCCCACTCCTCCTCCTCCAGCAACAGTCCCACCTGCGTTAGATGGTAAGGATAGCTTTAATCAATGTATTTACTTTGTCCAGGCGCGATCAGCCTCTAACGTTGCTTTACCTGCATCGCAGTGTGCAAAGGTGCCAAGGCCGACCTGGTCTTCCTGATCGATGGTTCCTGGAGTATTGGAGACGACAGCTTCAATAAAGTCCTCCAGTTTGTTACAAGCATGACTGCAGCCTTCGATGTCATCAGCCCTAAAGGCATGCAGGTCAGCTGATGTTTCGGTGGCTTCTTAAAAAAAAAAAATCATGCACATATTTCCTAATATCTGTGTTCACCGTCGTCACCATCCTCTTATTTTTGTTCTCGGTGAACAGGTTTCATTTGTGCAGTACAGCGATGACGCCAGGACCGAGTTCAAACTGAACACCTACCACGACAAAGGCATCGTGATCTCAGCTCTGCAGGGCGTCCGCTACAGAGGAGGCAACACCAAGACAGGTGAAGCTCTGGGGAAAAAAAGCTGCAAACTTAAAGTTCTGACTGTAGTGAACGTTTGAGGTTCGATGGTCTTCTTCTCCCGTTTTCTTCTTCGTCCAGGCATTGCTTTGAAGCACGTCTATGAGAAGGTGTTCACCTCAGACAACGGCATGAGGAGGAACGTCCCGAAGGTGCTGGTGGTCGTCACGGACGGACGCTCCCAGGATGAGGTCAAGAAGAGTGCAGAGAAGCTGCAGCATTCTGGTATGTGTGGAAATATGAATCGCTGGCTCGTGTGTTTGCATTTGTGCTATAGAAGAAGTAAAACAGGGGAAGCATTTGCTCCTGAACGTCGATTTAGTTCATCTGAACCAGACTTTCTGGCCTGTTTAATAAACTCTTGTATTAATCCCCGCAGCGGGTTTTTGTTGCAGACTTAACAATGGTCTTTGTTTGTTTTTGTGTGTTTGTGTTTTGCGCCGACAGGCTACAGCGTGTTTGTGGTCGGAGTGGCCGACGTGGATATGACCGAGCTGAGAAGCATCGGCAGCAAGCCCAGCGAGAGACACGTGTTTGTGGTAGACGACTACGACGCTTTTGCCAAAATCCAGGACAACCTGATCACCTTCATTTGTGAAACAGCCACTTCCAGTAAGTTTCATGTATCAGAAAACAACAACTAAAGTTTAGTTTCACTCGCAGGCGCAGACAAAAACTTTATTAGACGGGTTGATTAGTGAACGGCGGAGTTAAGGGGAAGCTCTCCCTTTGTCGCGCGCTCCTACCGATCCATTGCCTGGGGAAATATATAAAGGCATATAAATCACATTCTTTCTGCCGTAATCTGTTTTTCCAACTCATTGTATCTTTTCGTTGTGTCTCAGCTTGCCCTCTGATCTACATCAATGGATTCACCACGCCTGGTAAGCACACAACATCACCATGCAGTGTACACAGCAGATAATCCCTGCAGAGTTTGTTGACATTGCTAAATGCTGTTATGTGGTACACTAGAAGGTTTCTCTCGTTGTTCTTCCCCTCCAGGCTTCAGGATGCTCGAGGCGTTCAATATCACAGACAAGACATTCGCTGCCATGAACGGTGTGTCCATGGAGCCGGGCTCCTTTAACAGCTACATCGCCTACAGGCTGCACAAAGATTCCTTCCTGAACCAGCCCACCAAGTAAGAGCTGAGGGTGTGCATAATCGCAGGTTACTGGCCTTATCGCCTGCACGCTTCATTATTCGTAATAAAGTTCAACAGCCTCTGCAGTCACAGAGGTCTCCCTGATGCTCAGGCCTGTTTATTGCTGCAGCTCATAGAATATGAGGTGTTAGCAGGAACATTTTGGGTGTAGCGTTTTAATCCCCAGGACCCCCACCCTCCCACCTTTTTCTTACAAGGAGAAAACAAATCACCGCTGAGTCAAGTGCTTTGTCTCTTTATTGGGCACCATTTAGGCGTTGTTAAACACTTGCACAACAGCTGTAGTGTCCAAAAGTCTTCTTAATATGTTTATAATGATGCGACTTTAGTGTGCGTGAGTGCAGCATTTGTCTTATGCACACAAGTGGAAACACTTTCAACCTGAAAGAAGACAGAAAATCCTTTCAACATGTGCACAATTTAATCAAGGCCATGGGAAAAACATGTGCCGGCTGTGTCACACAGTAGACCATTTGTTATGCATATCATTATTAATCTGCTACAGTAACGAGCGCACAGCGTCTGATCACAGGGTGTGATTTTTCACAATTACAGGGAGATCCATCCGGATGGTCTTCCCCCTTCTTACACCATCATCCTGCTCTTCCGCCTCTTGCCCGACACGCCCTCTGAAGCTTTTGATATCTGGCAGATTGCCGACAAAAACAACAACCCTGAAGTCGGGGTCACGGTCAACCGTAAGTCTCCCCTGCTGAATATTCTTACCCTGAGCTGTACACTCTTTAAAATCATACTTTGTTTTTTTGTATAAATCACTAAAGGTGCTAGTTGCAAAGCTTCAGGACATACTGCTTGAAATACAATTGGACTTTTTTGTTGTTTCGCTGGGAGCTTTAACTCTTAAAACAGCACCTTGTTCAAACCATGTGCATGCACATAACCACAGGAATTGTCCTAATCCCTCCGAGCCTTCCCTTTATCCTTCCCTTTATCCTGCTCTCTCTGCGAGCATGTGTTCTCTATAGTCTGTGCTTTGCGTGCCACTGCGCTGTAACACACTGTCAGGGATTCATCAAAGGCTCTTCTCTTTTCAGCTTCCAGCAAAACAGTCACGTTCTACAACAAGGACACCCGAGGAGAGATCCAGAGAGCCACATTTAACGAGCAGCAAGTGAGGCGGGTTTTCCACGGCAGCTTCCACAAGGTAAACATCGGGCGTGATTCTTAAAGAGAGGAGCAAAGTGACATTTTGGCTTTAATGCGAAAGACTGGGAGTCTTTTGTTTGTGAGTTGAGCGCTGCTTCTCCTTTCTGAAGGCTTTTGTGTTTTCAGTCTTTTCACGTCTGTTTTTACATCCTTTCACACCCTGTGGCTTCTATGCCTCCTTTCTTTTGGCTGAATTACCTTTTAATGCGAAGATGTGACAAAACATTCAGGGTCATGTAGCCGTATCAAAAGGTTCCTGCTATCAATCTCAAAGTGGCAACCTGCTGTCAAAGTGGCCCCTTTTTACACACACACACACACACACACACATATATATATATACACATACATATATATATATATATATATACACATACATATATATATATACACATACATATACATATACATATACACATACATATACATATACACATACATATATATATACACACATACATATATATATATATACATACACACACACACACACACACACACACACACACACACACACACACACATACATACATATATTTCTTTAATTTAAGCCACGGCCAGTGAATATGACAAATGGGCTGTGGAGGCTATAAATAAGTTTTAAAAACTTTGGCTGGAGGGAAATTCTGCTGCAGACTGTTAGAGTGAATCATGGCGGTCTGACCACATCAATACTCGAAGCTTTCCTGGTAGTTGTTAGATGAATTCCAAACCAATCTGCTCCTCGCTGTATCAATTTTTATGTGGGTTCAGTTGACTTGCTTGCATTTTTTCCACAAACAACACGAAACATCTTCATTTAATTCCCCAAAAGACATTCCTGCAGGTGCATGAAAAAGCGTCTTTCACCTGACCATCCCCGTCTGCTAAATGTTCTCCGTTTTCAAACTAAAAGCTGAAATTTCAGGACGAGTTTAAGTTAACGCTGAAGATATAAAAATCAGTAGCCCCCGTGATGAATCGGCTGAAATTTGCTTGTGCGATCGGTGGAGATTTGGGCTGGAATGTGTACTTTTCTCATTGTGAAAGCAAGGAAACACATTATTGGCGGAATGCTGCAAGGACAGTGAGCGGTGGATTTAAGGCTCCAGGATCCAGATGTTTGCAACTGTCTTGATGAAACATTTTCTTTATTTTGAAACCATCATCTGCTCCAGATTTCCTGTGAGAAATTAAGCCAGAACTCCTAAAGTGGCATGTATTTAAAGATTTGTGAACATCAACTCTTCAAACAATCGGCCAAAACCTCTCATCTTACACAGAATATCAACAACAGCGGCGATATTGTGTTTCAGACTGTTTCTTTCCCTTCGTCGGTTTAGCCGCTATATTAGGAACACATGCCGGGCTTACTACTGTGATAAACACCATTTGTATCGTATGCTTTTTCTCTGGGCTACAGAAAGCGGTAAATAGAGACATGGACTGTCTTTGTGGCCAGTGCAAAGCATCAGTGACTTCAAAACATCCCCTGTTCTGTTTCAGCACAGTAAGACGGTATATTTTACAAACCTGGAAAGATTTACGATGCTAAATTGATCACCGGGGGGAAAGCAGCTGGTTTCGGTGTACTCCAAGTCACAACCAATTGCATTTGCTATTTCTAGACAGCGTCCTCCGTATTTAGTACACTGTACATTTATTCTAAGGTCATCGAAGTAAACGACCCTTTTCGACATACAGACATCTTATCTGACATCAAAGATTGCCACCCCACTTCCTGACATGAAAGAGCTCAGCGTGATGTACTGGCCCAGAGATCAGAGCCTGCAGCAAATTACTTTTTAGTTTGACCGTTTAGCGTCTACACAGCTAATTGCAGGGTGACTTCATGAATGAATGCGACCCTGGAAAATGTTGGGTCAGGATTGGATTTTAATTGCATCACAGTCGGTCGAGTCTTCGGTGCGTGCGATTGCGCGTGCATGTGCGTTGCATGAGCTGGCGAGTCTGCAGCGGTCTACCTAGCTGCTTATTTGCTGGTCTGCTGAGTAAATGCCGCTGCTGACTGCTGCGGTGGAGTGTGTTTACATGTTGTCAGTGGTTTTCCAACACTTTGTGGCTATTACAGACTGACCTCAGCATGAGTGTGCGCAGGCTCAGCCAGAGTGACCACTGATGAGACTGTCACAAATGATAGTTGGGTTTTTTGTGGGTGTGCAGAAAAGCGAAACGCAGTGAGATCTGAAATACGGAGTGAATACAGATTTAGTGAAGACTTACTTTCTAACCTTACACCTCAGCTTTCATTGGATCAGCTGGTAGAGGATATCATCTGCTAACTGGAACTGAATCAATCTCTGTCTGCAAGCCAGTCCCGATGCTTTCAGTGGAGTCTGGATGTGCATGAATGTTAGACAGAAAGCACTTTGTGTCTTGTAATCAGGTTTTTGACTCGCTTCTAGAGTATTTTCTGTGTCCTTCAGGCTAGTTAATAAAGAGTAACCCAAGCTAGGGAGGTCGTGGTCAACTGCTACTTAAACATGTGGGATCACTCTCTGAGATGGCTATAGCAGATGCTAACCACTCACTAGCCCCACTGGGGAATTCCCGCCCCCCACCACATTTGACTGATGGGAACCTTGCTGGTAACCAAAGATTTTTTCCATATGTCATGATGACCAATCGCGTGTTCACTGCTTAAAGTTTGATCATGTAAGTTGTTGTAATAGTGAAAAGTACATTTTAGTTTGCGTTGTCTTTGTTCATGAAGGCGGTGCCAGTGTACCGCTCTTTGTGAGCCCAATGCCAAATTGTTTATAATCTTCATTTCTGACAAAAAAGTCGACAAAGTTAAAGATAATTCAGTTTTTTTTTTTTTCATAGAGAAGACTTACACCTGCTTATTAACAGGGCTTTGAGTCTTTTGAGGTTCAGGATTGGAAAAAAAATGGAGGAAGACGGAGGACGGAGCCTAGAGCAACAAAATGTGATATTATATAAATCTCGGATGTCATGTGCATTGGAGCGGCGACGGTGTCAGCTTGAAATCTCACCATATGTGCTGTGACTGTGGAGTGTTGACACAGCAGAGCACAGTGAAACCCTCTGTGTTAACAATTGATGAATGAAAGTTGTTCGTCTGTCAACGCTTTGCTGCATTTGGACAAAATCATTTAACAGCAACCATCAGCTGAGGGAGCGCTGGTCATTATTTTTCCTGAAGCCTCAATTTCCAGTGACACTGTGTTTTGTTTTTTGTTTTTTTACTGTGTTTACTTGCTGGTCAGTGAGGTAATGTGTACAGTATACCATCCAACCATGTTTTGGTAAGCCCTCAGGAGCATCGTGGCGAATTATATCCACGCCAGGACCTGGAGATAAACGGCAGCCCTCTCTCTATGTGGTCTCACCAGATAGTTTGTTCTGTTTCCAAGGAAGTAAACTATAATTTTAAGATTGATTGCCAAGAACTATGGCCTAGTCTGTGGTTGGTATAGCTTTGTAGAAAGAATTGGTAGCTTGCTTTTCCTGACATAAAGAAAGCTTGTCTGACTGATAGGCAGAGGAAAATGTGCAACTCTGAAGGGAAACTATGGAAAGTGTAGGACTTTTGATGGCACACCGCAAAAGATATTATTTCAAGATGTGGAGCCGGGTCCTCTGAAAAGGAAACTTCAGAAACTGGCACTTTGTCACTCTGTGCTGTTATACAATCACTGACTAGCACTTTAATACCACATGGAAATGCCAGTGTTGTATATTCCCACTTTACGGTCCATTTATCTGTGGAGGCATCAAACAGCAGCTCAAAGACTAAACATTTCTAGTCTCATGGTTTCACTTTCTTATAAAGAAAAGATTAATATTTAAACGGCAGCCAAAGAGATTTAAATGCCAAACCAGCTTTTCAGAAGCGCCAATGTTCTTAGAAATATTTGCCAAATAATCGTTGCAACCAACTTGGCAGCTGAGGAGACAAAGATGTTAATGGTGCCCTCTCTTCATCCGTCCATCCTGCAGCTCCACATCACCGTCTCTCCAGAGAAAGTCAAGCTCAACATTGACTGCCAAGAGGTGGCAGAGAAGCCCATCAAAGAGGCCAACAACATCACACTGGATGGCTATGAAGTGCTTGGCAAGATGGTCAAGTCTGGAGGTGGAAGGAGGCAGTCTGCTACAGTAAGTCAAAAAAACGAGCTGGGACTCATTAAAACTGCAAAAGTTTGGAAAAACGCTTTTGGAAGATCATCTCTTAAATTTCCAAAGAAAGAACATCCAAAACTTCTTGTCCATAGATGCACAATTCACTTTTAACTGCTCCCACCGAATGCGTCTGTCTTTTAACAGCGTAGGAGCCATTTGTTAACAGCCTCGCTTCTTCTGTTGTGTAGTTCCAGCTCCAGATGTTCGATATCGTCTGCAGTTTGAGCTGGATCAGCCGAGACAGATGCTGCGACCTGCCTGCAACAGTAAGAACAATTTAGAATCGTGTCGTAAACAAGCCAGAAGGCCGCTGACATACATGCGCACTGTTCGGCTATTCTGCCACATTTGCTTCCCATGTTCTCTCTGAAGCCTTTAATCTTTGCTGTTAGCTGTAACACATCTCCAGAGGTCCACTGTGACTGTATACACTATCCTGGGTTTACAGCCCAAAGTCTACGTTTGCTGGTATGTGGTCATTAAGCAAAACGCTATAGTGCTGTTTGAAAAGAAAGCGCCTCAGCTGGCCTCAATGGAACCTTGTATCCTGTGTAATTGTGCTAATCGCACTATTGCCATCATGACCTCCCGATTACATGAAAACAAACGCTCCTTTAGATCACCAAGCACTCACTAAATCACATTTACTTTGATGCATTATGGTAAAAACCGGATGCATGCACATTTAGGCAATTACAAGTAATTCTTGTATAATTTGCATCACATATTAATCCATCATGTCAATGATTCCAGTCTTATATAACACATCACATCAACCAATCATTTCCATACGTGGACAGCGTTTGGTCCTGAAGCTTCACGATGACCAGAGTTTGTTGGGATACTGTTGCCTAATTGTGTAATTGTATGCTACAGATTTCAAAGACAAGCCTTCGATTGTCAGTTGGTGTTAAATATGCAATAATAATGTGTGTTTCTGCTCAACTTTGGTCCTTTTCAGAGAGATGAGGCCAAGTGTCCATCCCTTCCTCACTCTTGCACGTGCACGCAGGACAGCATCGGCCCCCAGGGACCTCCTGGACCTTTGGTACAGAAACTCCCTCCATCATCCCTTAATCTGCCTTCACTTCCTCTTCCTCTGCGTGTCTTCACCTGATAAAGCAGTTTTCTCAGAAGACAGAAATATTTCAGAGATGATGATGATAAAGCCAGACCGTTCTCTGTTACAGTGACCATACAGCTTCACATTTGTACTCAAACACACTGAGGATGTTTTTTTTAATCTCTGGAAAGAGCATTTGAGGATGAGACAAGTGGCACATGTGAAAAAAAAAAAGTGGGCTTGGGGAAAAGTGTCAAAAGATAAATGCCTGTCGGAAAAACGGCAGTACAGACGTCTTGAGGAGAGGTCTGGAATATGTGGGCTTGGTAACCTCACTAAGCCAATGCAAGGATTTCGCTGGCTTTGGGGCTTTAGGGGTTTTGGAACTTGCTCCTGTTGTTACACTCACTCGGATTTCTGGCTCCTCACTTTTCTAGGGAAGCCCGGGCACCAAAGGACCTCGAGGAGACAGAGGAGATCCTGGCAAGCCTGTAAGTTAAACTTGACATCACTGTAGGCTTTGATTTTATGAGGCTCCTAAAGTAAAGTTAGATATGTGATAAATATGCTTCGCGATGCCATGGTATTTCGCAAGCTATTGCAAATTGCACACATCTGAAGTCAGTTATCGACTGTATGTTTTTCCACAGCTACAGTTAGAGGGGCCTATGTTAGGTAACCTAAAGGCTCGTTTCCCGAGGCAATCATTGTCTATATGTGCAGTTAAAGGTTTGCTTTAGGTTGCCAGAGGCTGTGTAACATTTCGTTGTATGTTTCGGTTAATGCTTTAGGGTTCGATGGGTCCACGTGGTGAGCAAGGACTTCCAGGTTCGATGGGACCACCAGGTCCACAAGGCCCTAACGGACTCTCTCTGCCTGGAGAACCAGTAAGTTCATCCACACTCCAAAGAAATCCTCTGAGTAGATGTACGTTTCCACACTATCACTGTTTTTTCTTTAAATTACCGTTCACATGTGCTGATAAGTGAAGTTTGTGTGAAAGTTGATGAATAGCTGATGTAGTTTACATTTTGCCAGTGAGTTGGATTTATAACTAATGTCAAAACACATCACACTCCCCTCGACGTGAAGAAAGACCAGAGGGCTCGCTTAGGATTTTTTTTTACCTGCAGATGTTCTTGTGAAAACACAAAATCAATCACAATCACAGGTTCACCGAAAGAAAACAACCCCAAAGACTAAAGCAAGCTTGTCTTTTCTCATCCTCCATCTTCAGGGTCGCCCAGGACCGAAGGGAGATCCCGGAGACCCAGGCATGCCCGGTCTGCAAGTACGTACTTCTCTTTATTTTGTGGTTTGTGAGCAGGAAACGGGAGACTATCCACAGAGAGCGGTGTTGCTACTGGAGCCTGGATTTAGTCCATATGGCTGGATGAAAACCACACTCAGAGTGGGAGGTTTACCATGCCATCCTCAGGGAGTCCCACACTCTCAGATCAGCCCACTGATTGACAAACGGTAGAAGGCCGCTGATGCAGTTAAATTATTATGAAGTGCAGGCTCATGTTACCAAAGGGGAAATGGGGAATGGAACATGTTCTTCTCCAGCCTTGTAACTGAAGATGATTGGGACGTGGTAAAGACTTGCACTCTGTCTGAAGTTTGAGCATCTTTGACTTATGGCAGAAGACATCCTGCTGAGCTTGTGGATGAAAATGAAGGTCAAATAAAAGCAGACTCTTGGGAGTTCTTTGAGGTTGCACGGATTTTTTTTGACTGTCAGAAGCAAATATGAAGTTAGGCCAAATCCATTTTATATAATAGTTAGGAATTTTCTGGATTTGAGAGGCTTGGTATTGCGTAGCCATCATCGCTTCACTCATCCAGCCAACTCCCACCGTTCAGTTGGAGAGAACCTCACTATTGGCCATTCTGGTCCTTGAATAAGCAAATTCAGACATGAGAGAAAGTCCCAGAGCTTGTTGGCAGCATTGTGATCGTTGCTTACGTAATACAGCTTATTATAACAGCCTATGTACATTTCTACAAGATGTCCTACGTCAAGAGACAAGAGAGAGGTTTTCCTACCAAAATATGTACTGTTTTTGGCTCGACACTGAGGAAAATGCAGGATTTTTCTGTTAATTCTAGGTCAGCGGGGCCACTGGGGAGCTCTATAAACGTCCTGTTCTTGATCATTCACATTTGATGAAGTGTGTCTGCCTTTTTCCCAGGGTCCTGCTGGACAGCGCGGTCCTCTGGGCCCCGTTGGACCGAGCGGAGCGCGGGTAAGATCGATCTTTGGACATGCGTTGTATTCACACTGTGTTCAAAGCCTAGAAATACTCAAGCACATGTTTTACATGCGATCAGCCACTTATACACTGCCCCATGTTTGATGTTGCCTCCATGTTCTCACTTACGTCAGCCAGAACCATTGAGCCACTGCCTATAAGCCTAATGTAAAAACACACACACAGGCTGATGTATTGCAGGGGTCTCCAGTGTGTTGTTATCCATGTGTGATTGTATGTTGTTTCTGCTTAGGGGCCACCAGGAAAGGAGGGACCATCTGGACCCAGAGGCCCACCAGGACCCATGGTGAGTGTGGAATTGTTTGTGTTGAAAGGAGCCAAATAAATATTCAGTGGAGTGTGCTTTATTTCCTGATATATCTGCAACAATTACTCCTCTGGCTCCACGGCACATGAAAAGCAGGCTGTAGTCTGTAGCTTCCTCCACTGTTACCAGGCTCGTGCGTGCATCTCATTTCCTTTTTCTGTGGTTTAAGGAGGTCTGAATCCACTTAATCCAGCCGCCATGCCAGCCAGTATAGAACGCACACGTACTATACCATCCTGAGTGCTCCAAGAGCCATTAGCACCGGCTGGCGAGTGTGTTTGTGTGCATGTGTGTGTTTCAATCTGTTCTTGGCAGCTTGTGCCACGTGCCCCTACACCCCCCCAACCCGCTGCAGATGCTAAAGTATAGCTCCCTACCTAAAGCTTGTTATGCAGCTATTAACAGGGAGCAGAAGTTAAATGTTACGATTACATTTACTGTGCAGTCATTTCAAATACAAACCGCTTTTCTCTGAAAATTCTCCTTTTTTTTTTTTTAGGGAAATCCTGGAAATCCAGGTGTTCCAGGAATAACAGGAAAACCAGGAAAACCAGGAGATCCAGGAAGTCCAGTACGTACTGAATAACGTGGCACAAATATAGGGGTCCAGGACGTGGTACGCTTGTTCTCATGTTGTTCCTCTCATTAACAGGGACCTGTTGGCCTTAAAGGAGAGAAAGGAGAGAGGGTGCGTATCATCTTCTCATCGCTGTTTTGTAACGCTTTAGGAAACAATCGCTTCATGACAACATCTTTGTTTTCCAGGGAGATTTTGCATCCCAGAACATGATGCGCTCCATTGCCCGACAAGTTTGTGAACAGCTTGTGAACAGTGAGTCAAATGTTTCATATAACTCTGGGAATTTATCTTAAATGATATTTCTGTCCTAAATCTCTTTGATGCGTCCTCTTTGTTTGAAGGTCAGATGAGCAGAGTCGACATGCTGCTCAACCAGATTCCTTCCGGATATCGTAGCAACACTCCTGGACCACCTGGGCCTCCGGGCCCTCCTGGCAACACGGGATCCCGCGGAGAGCCCGGACAGCCTGGCCGAACTGGTTTCACTGGAAACCCTGGTTTACCTGGAAATCAAGGAGAAAGAGGTGCGATACCAACTCTGTGGTTTATCCACAATTCCAAGCAAACACTTTAATCAAGAGTCACCTCAGTTGTGTTTCATAGACACCCTGAACATTTCTCCTTTTTGCCAGATATGAGAACTTGTTTTCATTTGTTTGAAAGTGAGTTCTACTCTTTAATGTTTCTGTAGGTTTGCCAGGAGATAAAGGAGAGCGAGGGGCTCCAGGAACCGGTATCAGAGGACAAAGAGGTCCAAGTGGACCACCAGGTAACACAATTCATCTTTTTGAAGTGAAGTAGGCCATAGCGAGAAGAAAACGAGCTGCTTTAAGCTTGTTTTCTGTTGAACATTGTTCTCCAGCAGCTGCAGACAGTCTGCTGCTCTCCCACTGTTCAAATTTACAACTCGATCCTGACTCTAACACAGTTTCGCCGTGACAGCCTTTTCCAACCTTCTTGGTGGACCTTTCTAGGACCGAGTACTCCCACTGGCCCCATTAAAACGACACATTTCAGCAAGAGGCTGAAATTTACCTACAGTAACTGTGGCTCAGGATCTTTGGTTTGGGCAGCTGCGCTACATAAATTTTTTGGAGAGGCCCCAAACATTTTCCCAATTCTTTCCTTTCTTAAAGATTTATGTGATGTGTGCATATTAGACATCTACAAAGACATCCACGGTAAATGGAAAAAGAATTTCCACATGTGATGTTCAGACAGCACCCAGGACGTCTTTAGACCGTGTTGCAGTTCAAGAAAAAGAGAAAATGTCATTAGTTTGAATGAGCTTGTAGTTTTCTTTAGGTGAAAATGAGATCTGGTGTGCGGCTTATAAAAGTGCTCGAGAAAGTTTCCGTTCCCTTGGGAAGTGATTCCTCAACAACAGGAACCTCCTATTGATGTCTACCCCACACCGAACACTGACATCTCTGTTTCTGTGAATGAATTGAGAAACAACTAGGAAGTCCACGCTGATGACTCACACGCACTGTGTATGTGTGTGGGTGTGAGTGGGGGGGTCAGATTGTTGTACAATGAGCTTTCTTTAGTGGCTTCATTGACAACACATGGGCTCACTTAAAGGAGAGAAAAAAGAGGGGGGAAAATTCCACCGTGAGTTTTGCTGTCTAGACAGACGGGGCCGGGGTGATTCCAAACAGCCCAGACTGCATCCCTCTTTAATTGAGCCACTGAAAAGTTGAAATTACAGTTCTGCTGCCCTGTGAACCCCCACCGTTTCCACAGATGGGTTGCGGATGATGTCAGTGGGGTTTTGTGCTTAGCTGTAGAGACTCCCTGCTCAGGTTGGCTTCACTCGCCTTCTCGCTCCCATTTGCAGGGCCACCCGGAGAGTCACGAACCGGATCCCCGGGGCCTTCTGGCTCCGCTGGGCCTCGTGGCCCTCCAGGTCGTCAGGGCACTCCAGGCGTGAGGGGACCACCGGGACCACCTGGGTACTGCGACTCCTCTCAGTGTGTTGGCATTCCTTACAACGGACAAGGTTACACAGGTACGCTTGATGCGCTGTAGGTCCTGCATGGTGCTACATCAGAGGAAACTCCAAGTGTATGCACGATTATTAGACTGGCAGCTCATTGGACAAATTCAATGGATGGAGGTATGAATGCAGCAGAGTGTTGATATCGGAATAAAACTATTAGTTTTGTTCCCTGGGATTCGTTTTCAGTTACTCATGCTGCTCTGTTGAGCTTTGTTGGTTTGCGTGTGACAAATTTTCAAAAATAGCAACTTTTGAAGAAGCGGTCAAATAATTTGTAACTTGTATATTTAAATACCTCCATACATTTAATGTCCAGGTTTGAAACTGGCATGTAAAGCATTCTAGCTATTGGTCAAATGAGATGCTTTTTACTTTGTTCCACAGAAAACTCACACCTTGTTTGAACTATTTTCAGGTTTTGCATAGTAAACGTTCTAAGTCAACTGTGCTGCTTACACTTTGAAGTCCCGTTTCTGAGATGTTTGGCCGTTTGCTATGGGGCATGTAAGGATAAATCGCCACGGACATGATTATTGAACATTTAAAAAGAAAAAAAAAAAAAAAACACGAATGGAGCGGACTAACATCATCTCACAGCTACAAGCTACGGTGATGGCAACCTGCTGGTCTGTTTGCATCTTGAACCACAAACCGTTGGGAGATAGAAAGCAGAGACTGAGCACTTCTACAGAGGAAGGAGCATGTACAAATACCACCCAAAACAAGTACTAACATAGAGGAGCGTTAATGTAGAGGTGACACGTGTAAATAAAACTAATGTTTTGCCTTGTAAATGATTGTATGAAACGAGACATTTCACTAAAAATCAAGTTAACATCTGTATTGAGCTCGTGCCTTGTAACCCTCTGCTTACTTACATCAGCATAACCCCTGTTTATGACGCCTGAGTGCCCTAAACAGCTCTGGTCCAGACTGAAGCATGTTTCATTTGTACTTTTTAATCATCGTGCTCTTTGTGTACATTGGTGAAAATGGTGCTAAATGTTGCTTTCCTGCTATTTCCATTTGTCTTTTATAGTATCAGCTGGTTATGTTACTATGTCTTTTTTATTCAATATCTTGTTGGGTTTTATTGTAAATGTCATCACAGCTTTTAAAACTTCTTTTTGTTACTTTAGAGAGAAGCAGTTTGACACAGGGCATTTTTTAAAGTCCACAGTGCAATATAATTTAAAATTGTGCATGTGAAAAGTTGCAGAAGCAGCCCGTTTTTTGATTGGCCATCCTCAATATGTTTCTAGCCAACCAGTACCCACCTGAACCCGAAGTAGTGAATATACCTGTGGAGCCAGCTGGAGAGTTTGAGACACGAAACCCCAGAGGAAAGCGATCGCTACCACAGGACAATACAGAAACACTAGCATCATAGCTACGTTAAGGAGCGGTCAGAAAGTCTACTATTGAATAACTTACAGGAACACTTAAGTGAGGATGAAGCGATATCCAGAGCAAAACTAGTACTTATATGGGTTTGATACCCCTGGCTATAATGAACATATATTTTTTTTTTTGATGTGACAAACTTTAGGAAGATGAATACAAATGTACATGTTACAAACCTGTGTGCTTGCCAAGTGTCTGCTTGTAATATAACCGCAAGTGTTAATTGGGCTTCAGTGCACTAATCGTGTAAAATCCCGTCCAGAGATGTACATCGTGTATGTTTTTGAACACTTTCCATCTACCCATGTCGTTTTCAGTAAGTACTGCCGTTTCAGTTAAAAAACATCGCCCCTGTGACATTGTGACCAATTTGTAAACCCGCTGATATTCTGACTCTTTGTAACAAGCAGCATTTCTTTTTAAATATTTTGTTTTCTTACCAAAGGTGGAATTGCATAATTGTGCTGTATATTTACTGAGGATTTCTAAGGCAGAATATAGTTGTCATTTCCTATCGATGCAGTTTCAATTTGGTTGCAAGACTATGGACATAGGATTGCTATTTTCATGTTTTAACTGCACATTTTGTGAATTCCACACAGCCTTATTTTCTTATTTATTTCTGAAACGAAAGAGGCATTTTTCAATAAAACTACTGAAAATGTAACAGTTGTTTGAGCTTTCTTATCGTTTTTCTATAAACTGAACTTTGAGTCAGAAACGTCAAAGGTCTGAGCCGCAGCTGCTGTCTGTTCGAAATTCCTCTAGATGTTTATTTGAGCGACAGAACCTGTTTTTCCTCGACATGAGACTTTCAGGAAAAGACTTTGAAGTGGAAAACTTTATTTATTTTGACAGCTAAAGATATTTTGAGCCTGTCAAGACAACGAGAAGAGAAAGAAAGAAAGAGCTTTCTCAACTTCTGAGCTACTTCACAGTCTTTGACATGAAACCGCTTGGCTTTTATCCTATCAGACTGCAACAATTAAGCTTAGAGATCCATAAGGAAACAATGTAGTGGTAACTGGGCCAATACCAGCACTGGAAAAACCCAAAGATTTATGCCCTTCAAGCATGTCTAATGGTGAAATAAGAGACGTATGAGGTAAGCAACAACTGACAAGTTTCTGTTTGTTGTGATAAAGGGAAAGCATGTCTGAGGAGGGGTTCTGCACAAATGCCACAGATAAGAGCTGCGAGTAATGTCCCGAGGTCAAGCTCGGCAACACAAACGTGGAAACATTCCACTCTGGATGTGTCTTACCTTTATTTCCTGATGATAAGTGCATGAAGGTGTAAAACAGCTGCTACATGTTACACAAAGGCTTAAGTGAAAGGACCCACAGCTGATGGTTCTCACTGCTTTAGTTATCACATGATTTCTCTATTAAGCCCCTCCCCTTTTTATTTTATAGTACTTACAGACATGTTTACTGCGACATATGGAAATGTATCCACACCTGTTTTTACGCCATACAGAGTTCACACTGCGTTTCAACATACAGCAAACACATTATCATCTCAACATCATTCGACGACGCCGTCCAAGCAAACTCTGAGGCTACATTTGCCCCCATTTTTCCACCACATCCAAACGATACCGCGTTTCCCCCCAAACTTACTGATGCCTCACTGTAATCCACCTGGTCTGGTTGAGTTTGATGGCAATCCAGCGTCCATCTGTGTTCACTTTGTGGCCAGAGTTTCAAGTGGGCTGTTCTAGCGGTTGTTACGCACTTCTGTTTTATCTCTGGATGTCCTCTTGAAAAACAGCAAACAAAGCACTTTTTCGGCTACAGTGGGAAGAAATATTTGTAATCTTATGTAGCATTTTATGACTTCAGGGAAAAGGTTTTGGAAAATGTACATATTTGCTGAAAGAATGAACAGCAAAGCTGAGACTTCTCATACGCTCTCCAAGCTCTTTAAAACATATCTGTTCATCTGAACACTTCACGTCCTCACTTTAGGTTTGACAGCGTTTTAGTAGGTAAGCTGAAAGGCTTGGATGTGAATTGAGCTGCGGTTTGGGGAAGGCCTCGAAGGGGCTCCCGGGCCTGGCAGATCCCCGTGTTATAAATACAAGTGAAGAAGTTAAACAATTGATAAGTGGAGGGAGGGTGGGGCACGTGAATGAGAACAAACAGCTTGTAGAACTGGGGAACAAAAAAGATGAGAACTGGAAGGAGCATGTTTGGAGGTCCTGGGGCCCGTTCTTCGTACGTCGCTTACTACATCCAAGATCAAATGACACATCCAAGATCAAATCATCGCGCTAACCGTGAGCTCGCTAATCCGGTTCCCCGAACACACCTGCTGTTGACGATTAGTACAGCTGGACGCAGTAATGTGACATCACTGGGTGTCATAAAAGGGGCTACGCATCGATAGTAGAAACATTGATCGGCAACCCTCTGATTGGTCGGCGAAAATGTCGAAGGAGCGCGCTCGGCTCGGTATTTTTCGGCAGCAGAGCAAGAACTCCTGAGTGAGGGATTTCAGGAGTTTCAGAGTTTAATCAGAACGCAAGGGAACACTGCAAAGGCTGCAAAAGCAAGGAGAGAGGGCTGGCAGAAAGTTGCTGACAAATTAAACTCGTAAGTAATTTAATAATAATAATAATAATATATTGGATTTATATAGCGCTTTTCAAGGCACCCAAAGCGCTTTACAATGCCACTATTCATTCACTCTCACATTCACACACTGGTGGAGGCAGCTACGGTTGTAGCCACAGCTGCCCTGGGGCAGACTGACAGAAGCGAGGCTGCCATATTGCGCCATCGGCCCCTCTGGCCAACACCAGTAGGCGGTAGGGTAGATTTATTATATTACACTATATTATCCAATATTATATTACATTATATTATATTGTTATATTATATCCTCTTTCACATTAGAGCCACAACAGGACCCACTAGAACATGGGAACAAGTAAAAGTGAAATATAAGAATATTCTACAGAATGGTAATATTTATCACTTATATTGCTTTTCGTCTCTTGGAAAGAGAGCCTGAAATAATCTGTTTGTTTGTTTATAACAGCAACCAAGAAAAGGGCAGAGCAAAAAAAGACAGGTGGTGGTCCTGCACCCCCTCGTCAACAAGTTGGTTAAGTAAATAATATCCTCACGGGAAAATCGATATCTCTCAATGAGCACACTGTCGCGCTGAGCTAAAGGATCCTGTCTGTCCCGCAATATACGCTGAATTCTGAGGACTCTCCTTATCAATCTTGCACCTTCCGCAATGGGTTGCTCGCGTAAACGGACAGGACATGGCTGCGACAGGCTTCCCAAATCCACCTTGGCTTTTATAGCCGTGGTCTCTCATCTTGATTACACGAAGTAATTTACAATTACTACTCTGAAATATGAATTACATCTGTAATAATCACATACATGTAATAGAATGTTAATAGTACATTTCCCTTTTTTAGGAAATGACCTGTATGTATCTGTGTGACATCAATAAAAGGATCAAGTGCTGCATTATCTTCAGTTACATTGATGTTATTTATTTATCGCTGTTGCTTTCGTATAAATGAAGCGGACATACCTGCGTGGCCGCGATCTAATCCTGTTTACATAAAGTAAACCTGCTCCCGAGCAGGTTTACGCTTACGGCTCTGTTGCTATGACAGCAAGTCCCGGATGAGCTTCGGGGAACCGACTGATCCAGGATCACGCGAAATCGTCAACAATCTAATCCGGCTAACCTACTTAGCGAGGTACGAAGAACGGGCCCCTGCTCCTGAAATTCTGATACTTCATCTCCAAAACAAGTTTTACCATAGAGATTGAAAATGTGACGTCATTCAGGGGTAAAACCGCAAAGAATTCTGGGAACTCGTGGCAAGAGGTACTAGCGAACGCAGGCTTTCAATTGAAATCAGTTACACAGCGATAAAAAGAAACACAAAAAATGGCAAGAAGCTGTTGTATTCTTGACTGCAATAGCCGGTCGCATGACAGCCACGGGAAGCCGACGGGTAAAGAGATCGGTTGTTATCGGATTACGTCGTGGAAGAGATATTGTTCGAGCCATGTTTCCGAAGTAACAAAGAGGCGACGGATGGCCTGGATTGCAGCCATTCAAAGACAAAATATAACGTCCCAGAACACTCCAGCTCACATGTTAGTCTGCTCCAAGCATTCCCACAAAGGTCAGTGTTTTGTTGTAGTTAATACGTCATTTTTCTTAACATAATTGGTGATATAGGTTACAAGCAAGTCTGGCACTGAACAGAAATTGTCGCTCCTTTGTTTATTGTGCATAAATAGTGAATTGTCCTGACAGAATATTGTGTTTCGCTTCTGTTATTACCATGGTACATTGACAAAAACATATACTTTTATTCACAGGATAAAACAGGTTTTTTTTGTATCACTAATTGCCCAGTACGATTACAGCATGCAGTGTTATTGTCACTGCTACATTTCTGTAACGCGTACCAGAAATTATTTCCACTACTAATTAATTACCGTTGAGCTCAAAGGTCCTATTAATAAACTGTTAGCGAATGTGTATTTATGAAGACGATTTGTGAGACTGGTAAACTTACCTTTGTTCATACGATGGTCTTTCGATCTACACGGTGCATTTCAAGGTCCTGCACCCATCCGTCGGTAAACTGTACCTGGGCTTGTTGCAGTGACCTGAAGTTACTAAACTTCATGAGTGTATGCACTCACTCCAAGAACCGTATAATTATAAATATGAGCGTGGTGAAAGTTGGGCAGCACGCTAACGTATTGTAGCGGGTCAGGGCTGTTCAGGGTTCTGTTTGTACAGTTATGTTTTGTTTATGTTGCCATAGTGACGGGTGACGCCCTCTCGCTGCGGCGGTGTGTCCTTCCGGGGTCAGAGGGCGCCCTGTGTGTTGTTGTTGTTGCCGCGCTGAGCAGTTAGCTAGCAGCAGTGTTCTTCTGCAGATGTCAATAAACGGCTGTGCTCCCTGGCTAACTCACGGGAAGCAAGACCAAACGATACCTCCGTCTCCTCCTTGTCTGAGCTCGCCACAGTATTTTGTCCACTCTGTGTGCTCGTAAGGGTCTAACCCTTTCACAAAAGATACGAGGATTTTTTTTCCTCGTATCTTTTCTTTGACTTTTCGTCGAGTCTGTCTTTGTACGGACCGGCATTGTTCTCCTTCGTTTTGTACATAACTTTTTGGGGGGACAAAGAAAAACCAAGAATTCATTGGAACCGGAGAATGAAAGTTTTGCGGTGCTGCAAATGCTTGCATTTGATGCGGTACTTGGATTGTTTTGCCACGAGTTCCCGGCATGCAATGCGCGAAAGTCACGTGGTCTGTCAATCTCTGAAGGTGGGGCCTAATGTGGGTGCTTAGAATTTCATTCATGGCTGCGTTTTATGGCTTCATTAATATTCTTAATTGGTCAGCTTCTGATTTGATTTGCTAAAACAAAACCAAAATTTAGATACAAAGTTACAATGTTCCATTCCCAGTAACAGTCCCCCCTCCCTCCACATTTAACATGTTCCCATCACTGTGAAGCTAAGTCAATAAAAGAAAGAATTAGCCTTAAAGTGCAGACAATCAAAACAAGAGTTTAAACTATAAACTGCATAAAAGGCCAACAGTCTGCAGTCAGTGACGTAAACCTGCATTTTTAAAAAGATTTATTCTCAGACTCAAAGCGAGGCTGCTACATTTTAGACATAAGGCAGACCAGCGAGCTGAACTGGTGCTCAAACCTGCATTTTTAATGGACAGTCAAGGGCGACTCATCTGGTCGTAAAAAAACTTCCATTTGTACAGAAGTCTACGGGAAAACAGCCCTCGGCTCCCGCTCTGCTCTGTGACCTCAGCCGATAGTTTCAAGTCAATGTGAATAAAATGGGAAGTTAATTTGTAAAGTATGGCCATTATTAGAGTCACAAAAGAGGACTATCCAATCCAAATGTGTCAATCAGATGTAAAAGCTAGAAAATGACATCAAAAGGTGCCGGCACCTGTGAGTCACTCATTTTCTCTCATTTCCTGTCTGTTCCGACATGACAGTGATACCAACTTTCTCATCTAACTCTCAGCAAGAAGAGAAGAAGCCAAACTCTCACCATATGCTCCATAAATGTAATAAATGTTGGGTGTCACGAGGAGACATTGATGTTACATAAAGATATGTTTTGCTTATTTAAAAAAAATGCTTTGATGTTCTTCTCACAATGGTCCAATATGGCAGCGTCAAATTCCTGTGAGCTGTGTTCCATCAGCACTGGCACACTAAAATACAACAAAAATACAGACTGGCTTTAGAGAAAGAAAAACCCACCAAAGCCACTCGACCCTGTTGATTTATAACAGAGCTGTGGGAGTAAAACGTTACAGAACGCTGCAGAGACGTGTCAACTTCTTCATTTCATGGCGTTAATCACAGCATTTTATGAGCATTTAACATCATCACAATAAGAAAGGAATCTCTTATCGAAAAGTCATCAGTGACTGAAAAGTAGAATTTTATGAGGACTTTTAGGGTTGCTGTGATAGCATGAGATGAATTTCTGGGTTGACAGCTAAATAATGGAAATCACATGCAGTGGAAGGTGGAAACATATGGGCCATTTAAATTTTTTATTAAAATCAGGCTTTAAGCATTGATCTGCACGCCGTGTGATGATATTAATCATTGTGATCGGATCAATGCTAGCCCAGATACCTGGCTAGTTTTGCTGCATGCTCCAAGCATGCACATGAAAGGATGGGCCAATCCTGGAACTGAGATATTCTGCCAAATTTCAATTACTGCCGTTTTGACTGAACCGGGAAATGGTGACAACCACCACCTGTGATTCGGAACACTGTTATCAATCAACACCTTTTTATTACGTTTGTATTCAATCAACAATCAAGTCAGTGCACAGAGAGCAAATGCTGAGCGCCATTAAGAGCTATTTTTCTTCTACTGTAGTGAGCTTCGTTGTTCTGGTCCACTAGTGCTTTTCACTCCGTGCTCCATAACATGCCTACAACTAATAGTTGTGCATACGTACTGTGTACCACTATGTATTAAAACAGACACTGCTAAACATTAAAAGGAGGTTTCCTAACCTTTGTAGTCTCAATAATCATCAGTTGTGGTGCCGTTCATGTGTCAGATGTCAGTGAGGTGTATATAAAGCCCTGCCTTGCTCTTGGACACTTCAGCAGGGTGGTAACATTGTCTCGTTTATCCTGTAATGAAAACACTTCTACCCTTTTGAGAGCTGTCTTTGCTAGGATGCCAATCCTTCCATCAGTGGGACATGAGGGGGTTACTGGTTTCATGAATAATGCTGTGAAACCTTTTTTGGACTCCAGACATTTAGGATCCATGCTCGGGACACAGAAGCTGCTCTGTGGCATCTATGTATTACAGAAATAGTGAGGTTGCAAAGCTCACCATTTCTGGGAGGGACTGACCAGTATGGATGCTTAGAGACCAATAATAAAGCTTTTCATTGAATGCTGTATTACTAAAAAGGTTTTCTTTAGTTTTTTTTTTTTTTTTTTTTTTAACCTTCCCACTAAATTATAAGGTATTATTAGCTTTGTGAACATGAACCAGCATTCAGACTGTGTGGCAGTCCAACTTTCCAAGAAAATGCAACAGAATAATTTATTATTATGGATATATATGGATTTATAAACATCCTTTCAAAGCTCTCTAGAATACAAGCAAAGCTATTTACTCATGGGCTTACTGTAAATTGTATCATCTCATCACAGACTTTCTAAGCCCAGAACGTTAGCTTGGCTTTAATGTGGTTTCAAAGAGAACCACATTTCAGACCAGACAACTGTTATCTCATGTTAGACGAATGTGTTTTATTTTATTATATTTTTCTTGTTTGTCTGTACAAATACGTACGTGTGTGTGTGTGTGTGTGTGTGTGTGTGTGTGTGTGTGTGTGTGTGTGTGTGTGTGTGTATATATATCTACACATATATTCATATTCGTAAATGAAAATACATGTAGACGAGTATATATTGGTTTTTTTTGTTTGTTTTATTATGTCTGAAATAAATAAAGATACAATCACACAAATGTATAGGAATTGCTTCACCCTTGAGCAGCCACCCATTATAACGGACGGCCCTTGATTCGCGGTTTTCCAACCAAAACCTGAGGGAGGAACGGAGTAGTCCTTTTGAACTTGAAGGGGATGGGGGGGATGTTGACTCCTAAAAGAGCAAATATTCAGAGAACATACAGACAGAAGGTTTTGACTGACTGAGATGCCAAAAGCAACAGTTGAGCACTGCTCCTCTTTGAATATGGGAAGGGAAAGGGAGCGCCAACAGTTCTCCCGCTGACCTTGTTTTTTTTTTTAAAAAAGGTCTTTGTTTGTGAATTCTTTCCCACAGACAAGAACCAAAGAACTACAACTTAAAGAGAAAATAGTCCCAGTT
This sequence comes from Rhamphochromis sp. 'chilingali', assembly GCF_963969265.1. Classification (NCBI taxonomy): domain Eukaryota; kingdom Metazoa; phylum Chordata; class Actinopteri; order Cichliformes; family Cichlidae; genus Rhamphochromis; species Rhamphochromis sp. 'chilingali'. Next base: position 11,367,913 of record NC_137949.1, on the reverse strand, counting down.
AATCACTTAAATCCTAATGACAAACACTGCTTTCTCTAACACTTGTTATATAACCTGTCTCAGCATCGACACCCAGTCACTGTTCAGCTCTGATTCTTCTGCTCAGTGTGTTTAGTGTTTTAGTCCCTGCTAGTCCCAACAGAGGGTCAGTTCACTGCTATGCACACGGCCAAAAACATCTGTACTCCTTCTGAAAGGATTTCAGGTAAAGCTACTGTCATTAGTCTTGGAGTATCCATCAGGTGATCCCCCGACTTTTGTTTCACCTCCAGTCTGATCATGAATGTCTTTTTCTGTCAAATATATGTCACTTCCAATGCAATAGAAAAGGTCCAAATTTTTCCATGCTGGGCAACTTGTCTGTTTTGCAAGGAAGGCGATTCAGCAGACGTCCCCCACCTGGGTCACTGCTCTGCATGTGCTGCTTCCTGCAACACAACGTAGAGCACAGCTGCGGAGATCACGGGTCGGGAGCCAACAAGTGTTTTGATTCCTCTGCCGATCCCAGAAAAGGATGTGCAAGAAGTCTGACCTTTAAGCAGAGTGAGACGTGATGGTATATTTATGAAGACCTGAGGGTGGTCTCAGACACTTTGGGGTTGTGACTGAGGCCTTAATGATCATCAAAGGGTTAGACAGTTGTTGAGTGCTATGGGCATACAGCTGAAGACATAAATCCCAATCCTGCTATATCTTTGGATCATCCAAGTGCATAGGTGTGCACGAAACCATTTATAACCCAATTAACTCAACTGACGTCAATACCTGACATGTTTCTTCCCGTCCTCGAAGAGCGGTTTAAATGCTCCTGGGTAGCTATGAGTAATGACTTTGGATAAGTACCTCATCCTGTGACATGATTCATCTGCTTCAATCAGAGCTGATGTATTTCAGCCTTTTTTCTCCCCCAGCACATTCAGTCCAGTGAAATCTAACAGCACTGCAAGCGAAGCGATGTGTAACCCCACAGTGGCTGCGCACAGTGAGTGTTGTTAGCATTTTTCACTAAAGACATCAGATGTCCAAAGACAGCTGCATGTCAAGATGAAGTCAAAGATGAGGTGTGAAAGATTTTATGGGAACATTTCTTCTGTGTCAGACTGTATTGATTAAGTTACAAATGTTACTTACTAAAGAATGTGGGAAATGAATACAGTCAATTCAGTTCAACTGAATTTTATTTATACAGCACCAAATCACAATAACAGTCACCTCAAGGCGCTTTATATTGTAAGGTAAAGATCTTACAATAATACAAAGAAAACAGAGAAAAACCCAACAATCATATGACCCGCTATAAGTAAGTGCCTTGGTGACAGTGGGAAGGAAAAACTCCCTTATAACAGGAAGAAATCTCTGGCAGAACCAGGCTCAGGGAGGGGCGGGGCCATCTGCTGCGACCGTTTGGGGTGACTGGAAGGGAAAACGACAGGACAAAGACATGCTGTGGAAGAGAGACAAACATTATGACTAATGATTAACTGCAGATGTGTGTGAACACATAGTGAGTAAAAAAGATGACTGAAGAAGAAACAGTGCATCATGGGAATCCCCCAGCAGCCTACACCCAGCGCAGTGCAGCTGAGGATGCAGGGTCACCTGATCCAGCCCTAACTAAAAAGAAAGCTTTAAGTCTAATCTTAAAAGTGGACATCGGTCTCCCGAATCCAAACTGGAAGCTGGTTCAACACAAGAGAGGGGCCTGAAAGCTGAAGGCTCTGCCTCCCATTCTACTTTTAAATAAGATTTTCAGGGCCGAGTACAATAACCTCAGTTTGATCGGAATTAAGAAGCAGAAAGTTAGCGGCCATCCAGGTCTTTATGTCTTTAAGACATTCCTGCAGTTTAACTCATTGGTGTGTGTTATCTGGCTTCATGGACAGATAGAGTTGGGTGTCATCTGCATAGCAGTGTAAATGTATGCTGTCTTCTAATGATGCTGCCTAAGGGAAGCATGTATAATGTAAACAGAATTGGTCCTAGCACTGAACCCTGTGGAACTCCATAATTAACCTCAGTGTGTGAAGAGGACTCTCCATTTACATGCACAAATTGGAGTCTATTAGATAGATATGATACAAACCACTGCAGTGCAGTACCTGTAATACCTACAGCATGTTCTAATCGCTGTCATAAAATATTTGAGAGTTATGGCAAAGAGTGAAGTACTTCTGATTTGAGGAGGTACGGCTTCCAGAGTCATACATATTGAAGAAGTAAAATTATTAACAAGATGATCGACTTCTGTGGGAGCAGCATTCAGATAGCTGCTCTGCTCTGTGTTGACTGCTCCCCACTGCTGTGTCATCCTTAATCTAAATTTAAATGTTATCAGGAAATGATCAGACAGGAGAAGGTTTTCAGGCAACACTGTTAAATGTTCAGTTTCTATGTCATATGTTAAAACGAGATCTAGACTGCAATTAATGTGTTGGGTGGGTTCTTTTACATTTTGAAAGAAACCAATCGAGTCTAATAATAGATAGAAATCAGGTCAAACCTCAGAGTAAGGCCCACCTTACTGGGCTCCTCTTTCCTACAAGTGCTCTATACAACACGCCACATTCACTCTAGGTTTCTTAGTGCTTCCTAACTACCAGTCATAGTCCGATGGACACATCAGAGATCAATCTTTCCCAAGGATACTTGGCATGCAGACTGGAGGAGCCAGGGATCGAACCACTAACCTTCTGATGAGTAGATGATCTGCTCCACCTCCTGAGCTACAGCCACCCACTTTACTGATTGCTACCGAATGTATGGGCCTGGATGGTAAGTGCTGGTAGAGACATGTTGGGGTGAACAAAATGCTGTGTCACTCTCTCCTTGTGGAGCAACTTTGAGAAAATTATCTCCAGTTTCCCCTTCAGGCCAGAGCAGCTGTCAGAGAGGCAAACCCCAGCGGAGGAGTTGTCTGCATGACTCAGCTCTCACAGGAGTCTCTGAATGGGAGTAATGGGAGGAATACAGCCTGCTTTTCTGGGAAAGGCCAAAAAAAGAAGGAGAAAATATCTGTAAGCATGGCTTATGTTGCCCGTTACTTCTTTTTCCTGAAAGGAAATGAACGCACTGCAAAAAAACACAATAAACTTATTTAGAGATAATTGTGAAAAGCTGCTTGAAAATGACGAGAGCTGTTTAATTGTTGGTATTTCAGGGTTATAGAGTAATTATGAAAAACATTAAATGAAGGTTTGTCTTGTTTTAATATGACCACAAAACCTGTTAACATCATGAACTCATCTACTAAGAAGTTTCGCTGTGTTTTTACTGGAACTATGGATTTTAAAATTAGGAATTTCCTATTATTAATCTTAAGTTTGGGGTCTGTGAGCATTTTGTAGTTTGTGTTGTAAACTTTGCTTAATCAGTTTGCCCTCAGTAGGTCTTGCAGACCTTTCAAACACATGTCACAGTCTTTGGTCCAGGTTACAGTTTTTATTCTCAGTGCTGTAATATAACATAGTGATCAAATATCATCCCTGCCTATTACATTCTGAGAAGTCTTGTGATGATGTCTCGTGGTAAAGTCAGAGGATCATAAATATCTAGAGCCAGCTGTTAATTTGAATTCATGGAGTGTCCAGACTAGAAGGGTTCGTTTCTCAGAGGCTGTAAATCATCTCACTTTAGTCCACTGCAAACTGCTCGTTATCATTTGATATTCGTAGCAGGCCAAATATGGCAGCACATTATCTTTGGATGTGAGGGCACATTAGTGATTCTTGAGCTTAGTCAACATATTGAATACAAACAGTGAGGTAGCAGGGCTTACCCGGGGCAGACATCTGGAAGGTTCTCAGAATAGAACAATGACCTTCTCTCTTTGAAATCATATGTGTTGCCCGTGTAACCTGGGAAAGCACTGCGGTGGTCTGGGAAGAGCTGGAGGAGCCTGCTGTCATTGTGACCCAAGTCTCAGAGAAGGGTCATAAAAGAGATGGATAGAGGTTTGGTCTGAAAGATCAGGAGGTCAAATAGTTTCTCCTGTGGGCAACGCACAAAACAGAAAACTATTTGGCTTTTTCAGGACTGTGATGCTGGAGCAAACGCTGGGAAACCTCTCAAGTCACACGAATTTAAGTTATGGTGACCATTTGTATTTTGGATCATCCAAGTTACTTACTGACAAATCCCTCGATGGAAAAAAAAAAAAGAGAAGAGTTTTGGTTTCCACTATACTCTAAACATGTCCCCGTTAGACAGACATTCAAGCTTGATTTGACTGGCAGGTCCAAAAAGTCTTAATTAATAACCAAGCTGAGCCTAAATTGAATTGTCACTTATTTATTCTCACTTCAACTGACTCGGGAAGGCCAATCTTGAAATCATAACAAGTTTAAACTTTGATTTCAGGCAGGAAGGCAGCTCTTTCCATCCTCACGTTTGAGTTAAGGCTGAGAAAACAGCCCTAATTCCATCCATACTGCTGCAGCTCAGCCAGAGGAATGAAACTGCAGGCACAGCGGCCCTTCCATGTGTCCCCCACTGGTCATTTGAAGTCACTTTACAGCTTCACACTGAAATGACCGTCAAACATCTTGATGGGACACATTAGTTTAAGTCTAGAGAGTTCAGAGCTGTTTCCATGATAAAATCCCGCCTCAGCTTGTATGTGAAAATTTATCTATGCATTCAAATGAAAACATCAACTTGTGTTTCTTCTCCTTCTCCTTCTCCCTCTTTTGAACTCCCTGCTGATGACATGAGTAATTTTTTCCTCAGATGGTAAAGGAAAAGGAGGTGGGAGGTGGGGGCAGCGTGCTGGAGGTGCTATGAAGCGTGATGGTCTTTGTCTGTGTGGGAGGGACATTCCAAGCAGAGGTTTTATAATCCAGTTCCTATCAGTGATGGATTTCGCAGACTATCACTGTCTGCGGTCCACTGCGGCGCTGTTACAGAGAAACCGGACGACAACTGGAGGAGTCGTCCTTTTTCCATCCCCCCCTTCCCGTTTGTTCCCCCTCAAGAAATGCATGTCCTTGCCAAATAATGTGAAATGGCAGCGCGCCCCGGGTTGGATTTAAAAGACTGACAGTGTTTAGGTTAATGTAAAACAGACATGCTGAGTATGCTCTCCAGCGGTCAGACGTACCTCTTTATGCTGAAATATGTTGAATTCAGTCAATTCTGTTTTCACACTGCGATCGCGAACGATGATTTGGAAAAGAAAACAGTATCTGTGGTTGAAAGGACATTTCTGTTTCGGGGGGAGAGGTTTAGGAAACGGTCAGTAAACTGTTTAGTTTGGCTGCAGACGAAACATCTGATTCATGACGCTCGCTGCTTGTCTTGTTTCTGTATGAGGTGAACAGAATACCCAAACATGCAACAATATCCTTGTAATTTACTCAATTAGAGCCAGTTTTTTCTTTTTGTAGCCAGATTACTCACTGATCTTTAATTGCCTAATAAATCTTCATCTTCAAAGAGTCGTTTCCTTCTCCCTTTCTTAGGTAGCGCAGATGCAGATGCACAACTCTGAGTCTGTTATTGTTATTTGTAATTACAACAATGCCAAACAAAATGAGAATCAGTCTGATAACTAAGGTTCAGCTGCAGCTGAACATAAAACTGACAAAACATTTAGTCTTTTTATATTTGATGAGAAGAAAACTTCTGCGGCACTTTCAACATGGCCTCGTTTACATTTTTTCATAGCAACTTACATCCAAACACTTTTGCATGATTCTGGGAACATAGCTGCATAATTTAATGGAAATTCAATCACCGGTGTGAACAGATGACGACCGAGAGCCCCGTGCCATTTTCACTGCCAGAGCTAATTAGATTTTATGTTCAACGTTTTTGCATCGCAACTGAATAAAATAGTCAAACCATTGTCAGCGCTCACGACGCTTTCAGGATGAATCGTGTATGGAAGCTTTTCACGTCCTACAGAGTTTGTAATTTGGGCCTGTACGCCAACCGACTGCTGAATGAGAGGCTGTCAGTGGCTGCGCGGTTTTGGTTTTGCCTTTAAATGTATCCTAGTGGCACCACTAATGAAATATTATCGCATGACTTTGTGTTTCTGCCAGATTTGAAGCTCTCCACAAAGCGCGGCGCCACATTACACTCAACACTGATCCACTTTAATTTATATAAAGCAAGTTAGTTCAAGGACGGTAGTGGGTGGGGAGATTCCATTTTAATGAAACCATCCTTACAAATGATCCTGTTAAGATTCCTGCAAAGGTAGAACCAAAACAAAAAGGTCAGCTTTATTAAAACGTGATTTAAAAAAGAAGTTTGAGAAAGGAACAACAAAACTACAAAGTCTAAAACAAACTAAGATGGGACGCTGGGGGAAACCTGCTTCTTTCAACAATCACCTCAGTGGATCACCTGTCTCCAGCTCACCCTGCCCTACCATCTTCCTCTGTCACACCAGCCCCCCTGCATGTCCTTCAGCTACATCCTCTTCTTTTCCCTCTGAGCGGGTCCTTGGGTTCAACATCACTTTCCCGTATATCCACTATCCTGCCTCCAGTGTTGGGAAGGTTACTTTTAAAATGTATTCCATTACAAAATACAGAATACATGCCCCAAAATGTATTCTGTAACGTATTCCGTTACGTTACTCAATGACAGTAACGTATTCTGAATACTTTGGAATACTTAATATATTATCATGCTTTTTACAACAACGTGAATGTACTATTGCTGTGTGATTTATTACTATTACTGAAGGTCCGCGACTCCGAACTGTAGTAAAGGGACCTCTGACTAATGCTGGGCTTACACTGTGCGATTTTTGGCCCATTTTGAGCCGATTTTTGAGTCGTGCGACCGTTTAGGCGATCGGCCCGATTTTGGCCTTCATCGTGCGTCGTGCATCGTGTAGTATACGTGGGGTAACGAGAAGAGATTAACACCTCACGACGAGCTCCCGATCATCAATCGCTTGGTCGTGAGGGTGTCACCGCAGTTTGTCACACTGCGCACGCGCAAACACAAATGTCAGCGAAAAAGACGGCGCAGCACGGCAGTGCAGCGTGTGATCTGGACACAAGCGATGGAGGCACAACTTGTAGAACTATGGAAAGCTCATCCGAGCCTTTTCGATGTGGCCTCACAAAATTATCACGACCACAACAACCTTGAAAATAGTTGGATCTACACTGCTGCTCAATCACAGCTGCCTGATCAATGTTTTTCATTAGCAATTTAGCAAAGTTGATGGTGGTGGTGGCGTGTCTGTGTGAGTGAAAGACAGAGGGAGAGCGAGCGACAGAATTTCTGTTATAACCTTCATTTTATGGACGCACAGTGTGAGCACTCAGGTCGCATCAGAGCATCGGGTCGTATAGTGTGAGACCCTGCATCGTGACCTATGAACTTCTAACCCCTGCGAGTCAATCGTACAGTTTGAGCAGGAGCTGAATCGCGCGACTGAAAAAATCGCACAGTGTAAGCCCAGCATAATACGGCGGGGTCCCTGTCGGCTCGTAGCCGAAAAATAGCTTTACTTTGTTGTGTGGGTCAACTCTGCTTGCCAGAGACAGAGAGAGGCGTTGAAAGACTGCTCCAACGGAACTTATTGTTTTCGGAGGAAAACACGAACACAGTGTACAGTCGAGTCTTAATAGCTTACTTACAACTGGGCTCGTCAGGCACTCTTCTTGGCTGCAGTGGTTATTATTATATTTACATGCTTCCAGCTCCCGTTTTTCCTCGATGACAACTCGTACCTTTCCACTCCCCTTTCTCTCCCTCCTCGCGCTCACAGACACATAACGTGTATGGCAGTCCATTCTCCCTGCAACACGGACTACACTGCCTATGATGCTACATTCTTTAGAGCTATGCTTGTAGCATTCTGCCTGTTAGCTTAGCACAACAACAACAACGAAAAGGCGCTCTCTCACCCAGGAAACACACAGTCGCAGAGAGAGAGAGAGAGTCGCCCTGTAACCATGGCAACCGTAACGCTGCCGCCTGGAACAACAGAACGTAGCTGTCAAACAAAACCCAAACAGTCCTGACCCGCGACAAAATGAAACAGGAAAGTACCGCAGTGTAATCCATTTATTTCAACAAAGTAACTGTATTCTGAATACCACCTTTTTAAACGGTAACTGTAACGGAATACAGTTACTCATATTTTGTATTTTAAATACGTAACGGCGGTACATGTATTCCGTTACTCCCCAACACTGCCTGCCTCTGCACATGTCCAAACCATCCCAGCCTCACCTTTCTAACCTGAGCTGTCCCTCTGATGTACTCATTTCCAATCCTGGCTTTGTTATCGCCACCATCAACTACTCATCACATTAAATCACCCCTGACACTCGTCTCCACCCACTCTACCCTGCCTGCACTCTCTAAGAAGGCATGCGTTGGGGAAACAAGGGAGTCAAACTCAGACGATGGTCTAAGGCAGGGGTGGGCAACTCCAGGCCTCAAGGGCCGGTGTCCTGCAGGTTTTAGATCTCACCCTGGGTCAACACACCTGAATCACATGATTAGTTCATTCGCAGGCTTCTGGAGAACTTCAGGACATGTTGATGAGGAATTTAGCCATTTGATTCAGCTGTGTTAGATCAAGGACACATCTAAAACCTGCAGGACACCAGCCCTCGAGGCCTGGAGTTGCCTGGTCTAGAAACCTTCTGCAGACGAGCACACAGAGACAGGGGGCACAGGTGAGAAGAACAAACCACAGGAGAGAATGAGCCAGACATTCATAAATGAAGGGAAACGAAAGCATGAAGTAAAATCTAAGTAAGGCACATGGGAAAAGTCTACCAAATTAACCAAAAGAAAAATAGCTAACATGGAGACATGAGGACTTGACATTAATCATGATTAGAGAGAGAGGTGAACACAGCAAGCATGGGGAGAAAATAACACCAGAGGCAACAAAAACTAATGAAAAGCACTGGAATAATGACATTATCTTGCTAATGAGTATTGTCTGTATAACTAAAACCTGATATCGCGGCTCCCTCGTTGTCCAAAAACTGTTTAAACCACATCATTACATCGTTCCACTGGGTGATAAATTCCTTCATTAGCCTGAACACACACACACACACACACACACACACACACACACACACACACACACACACACACACACACACACACACACACACACACACACACACACACACCACGGTTTGTCTTGAGTCATGTTGTAAAAGCTAATAAAAAAAAATATAACAATCAGCGAGTGAAAAAGCCCAGAATAAACGCACTGCTGTTACTCCTATAATCTTAAATTTTTATCCATTTTCTAGAGATTTGTGTCTTTGTTAAGAACAAACGAGTCTCAGCCCGAGTTCGTGAACACCCTCAAAGTTTTCTCATGGCAGCACTGCCGTCGGGAATCGTCTGCTTTTCGCATTTGCTCCCAGTGTGTAGGTGGCTACGATGTGGTGTGAAGGGTTTTCCTGACAGACGATAACCTGATGGCCTGCATGTCAAAGCCCTTCAGGCTCCCCTGTTGTCTGTCAGAATTCATAGATTGTTGTAGAGCTCTGGGCCAAACTACTCCATGGCTGAAGGTTCGCTGGAGTTCACCGAGGCTGTTTTACTTTCTGTAACTCCAATTTGGTCCCAACTTTTCTCTCCTCAGGCAGATTTTAGGTGCAGGCACCAGAGACTCCTGACAGCAGAGGCAATTTTCTTGTCTGCAAACCTTTCTTGCTAAGCTTGTGGGTTTAATGCTTTTATTCTGGGCTGCAAAGATCGTGTTTCAGTTGCAAAGGCTTGTTGGACAAGTTTCCAGGTGAAAATTATCTCTGCTCATTTAAAATTTCCTGGTGATTACTGTGAGGTGGACACCATGTAAAGTGTAGTTTTGAGTTTGTTGGAGGGAAAACCTAGAAAAGAACACGTAACCATTTATTTTGTGCAGACATCTTCATGTAACAGCAAAAGTTGTGCTCCCTGGTAACTTGGACTCAGCAAATTCATATGTCTGCCACAGAGTCTATTTTGCGGTTTCTGTTTAACTGCTGCTTGTAGCAGCATGATATCATCTGCAGCTACCACCTTCTGCTGTATTGTTCTCCTGAGTCAAACAAGCCGAGCACGAAAAAGTGATCAGGGAGCTTGAAGCTGAAGACTTACATTAGTGTCAAGTTTAATTATTCAAATTTATGTTAATACTGAATTAATATGATTAGTAAATGCTACTTTATAAGATTGTTCGTAAGCTCATGATGAAGACTGGAAGGTGAAAACAGCTACAGCTCAATGCTAAAGCTCACAAACATCATTGATCATCATTTTGTCTTTAAAATGTAACAATCAATGCTTTCAGAAGAGTTTGAAGGATTTACGCAGAGTAAGACAAGTAGCTCCCCACTGATTTCTGCATATTTGGCAAGCTAAGCGCATTTATTTCTGGGGTAGCTCTCTGTTTAGAGTACAGACATGAGAGTATTCATCTAATTCGGACTCATTCAGGAGCCAAACACATTTGCGGTTCTACAATACAAATGAAACATTGTTTGGAAAGTTTATCTCCACTGTTTCACTTTCCAGCTATCCTGATGGGTCTATCCTGATCTGCCTCGGTTTTTTTCTAGTCATTGTTTTTTAGGTCGTTGAACTTGTTGGAGATGAACGCAGGAAAAACAATCTGTCTTTGTTACTCGTCTTTTCTCACCATTTTGATGGCAGGATACCTTTAGGACCTCCTGCTGTGCATCAGACCAGCCATCACAGTCACAGTTTGCAGTAAATCAAGAACTATTTGCTTTAATGTCGTCTTAAATGACTTTTATTGATATTAACCAGTTAACCAAGAAGGCTGAGATTAACCTGAAATTAATGTCTGCCCACCTTTGGACACTTTATGGTTATTTGCTGGATGAAAACTGCAATAATAAATAAAACATGAGAAACCTGTTGCTTATCGTGTGGTAGTGCTAAAGGAGCTCATTGCACTGGGTGTTTTTTCTGATCGGGTCTAGTGATTAGGATTTAAGGATGTTGCTAATGTCAAAACGCAGCTGCATTGAACAAGGGTGTTTCTGCTTTGGCAAACATGACTCAGATTTTGGCGTTTGTGCTTTCAGTGACAGCCAGAGCATTACAGATTGAGCCTTGAGCTCTGGTCGCATTATAAACAGGCGGCACGGAGCTGCAGATGGCAGTCTCTTCCATTCATCACTCATGGTCTGGATCCACTGTCATGTTTACTTCACCTACGTATGAAAACACACCCCTCTGCATGTGTTCACCGTTACCCAACGCTAGTTCTAGCATTGGCTAGTTCAGCAGTGATGTGACTGAGGGTCCACAGCCGGGTCTCGGCAGATGTCTTTGGTTTCGTCTGCTCTGGTGAGCTTACAGTCTTGATTAGACTGGAAAGAGTGCAGTGGTAGTGTCCAGCGTCTCGCTTCCCTTTCTGGCATCGCTCAGATCCTGCATAGTTAGATAGTAATCGCTCTTGAGCTGATGAGGGAACTCAACAATAGGCTCTTGCATGAAGGTAGTTCCAGGCTGATCGCGGGGATTCCTCTAAGGTAACGGGCCTCCCATATACTTTTACAAGAAAAACTCTGTTCACAGCGCCAAGCTTGTGATTTCATTTTCCTGCCAATTAAAAAGTTATCATGACAAACCGTTCTTACTTTCCCACAGCACCGTAGAAACATGCCGCAAATACTGAAGAGTGATTGTATGTGTTTTTTTTCTGCTTCATAGACAATCCTTCGGCTGCTCGTTTAAATAACTCCGGACTTAACAGATCATCCACAGCATCTGCTCAGAATCTTTCCTCATAAACAATGATGTGACAAACAGGTCAAAAGCATTTCATAACTGTGTGCGCACAGCAGTGGCGATCTGCTGAAGTGCACGTCTACTCAAATTGAAACTAAAGCCTTCCAGTCCCAGTAGGAGTACTAGCGACTTTTCCAGGTTTTAGCCTAAAGTCTGAGGCCTTAGTTACACACCCGTCACCTTGTGATTGTTTTGAATCCAAGCAGATTGCTGTGATCATCGGTTTTCATGAAAAACGTGTTATTTACTCTCCAAGTGGAGGTGAAACACTTGCCAATACACATTTTTCCTGTGGGCCTTTGTAACTGAGGCCTTAGCTGATAATCTCCCTGATCTATCAAACCTCCTAAAAATATACTAAATAATTGAGCTCAGATATCACTAGATATCCCCAATACATCAAGGATTCTAACATGAATCTTCAGGAGAATTTTTACTGCAATATCAAGACTTATGGCAGTAATTTAAATCTTCTCAATATGAGTCACACAAATCTCTGAGAAGTCTGAGCATTAACACTGCAAGTGTAGTACAAGATTGATGGTGGTTGCAAATCCTCAGATGCTCAACTCCAGAACATGTTTATTATTTTTATTAATTTGTGCAGCTGCTTACTTTGGATAATTATGTGCATCGAAGTAATTGCATGCGCGTCATAGCTGCAGTGTTCTTGGGCCAGCGAGTTTTCAGGTGTGCTTCCACAAGAGTGCGAGGTCCTCTGGCCGCGAGCCACGTTATGGAGGCGACTCGGGCCGAGTGTGTGATGGAGGCCGCTGAGACGCTGCTTGTTGGAGGATCGATGCTGCCTCCATGCGACCAGTGACTGGGAAAGTCCGGTCAGTCACTGGGTGTGTGGGTGTGAGAGAGAGAGAACATAGTTGCACACAAGATTTCATCTGTCATCCAAACCTTCGGCTTTTCAGACCAACCCTGCTGCCCTCAAAAATCTGTGCAGCTGCAACTCAAAAAGAAAACTCAGCATTGTAAAGTAAGAAAAATGCTTTACTTGTGTTTTCTTATGAATTATCTACAAGTGCATATTTTTCCTTTTAAGCCAATATCAGTGGGAAGTTTGATTCTTGCCAGCGCCATGAATTTATCTGAGATCTAATTGCAAGACACAGGTGGAGCCAATCAAACAGGTGGAAATGGTGGCGAGGCTAACTATCACAAAGGAGGGAAGCAGAAGAAACCAAGACATGGAGACAGACGGGGAAACACATCGGGCAGGGGAAGAAAATTACGCAAAGAATGACTCCGAACTAAGAGAACCACAGTGACCATAACAGTGTTGAACTCAAACCGTGCCTATTTTTAGTGCCTAAACTTTGCCAAGTGAACAAATGAGAGGAAATCAAACAGCAAACCAAAACACAGCTCAAGCCTCGAACCATCCCACTGTGTGTTTGGTGTACGAGTCTGGTAAGTGAGTGAAACAAAAGTGACTCGTGCTACCACATAAAAGATCCACGGTGACTTTCCATGAACATGATCACAGAGGGTAGCACCCCGGAACTTGTCTCACAGGTCATCTAGCTTTCTCATACAACCCAGAGACATGCAGTTAGTGAGGTTAGGTTAACTGGTGGTTCTCAACCGGCTGTAGGTGTGAATGTGAGGATGAATGGTCCTCTGTGTTGGCCCTGCGTCAGTCTGCGACCTGTCCAGGGTGGAGCACACATGGGACAGGATCGAGCCCCCCAGTGACCCTGACTTGGATATGTAGGAGAACATGAATGAGGATGCAATCATGTGACTAGATGAAAAAAGAGGCTCCAGATTGTGTCGTAGGTCTTTTGTACATCCACAGATCGATCAACTACAATTTGTCAGGTGGCTGATCGACAGTCAGTCACAGTAGCGTGAAAAAGACGTCACTCCACTGACAGAGTACTTTCCACTCGACATATTTGCTAATGCTCCAGGAAACCCGCGAGGCACCGAGTAAAGATAACGAGTTTACAAGAGAACTCTGCAGGGTATCTTTAGCGGCGGCTCGCCGGCGGGGCTTTGACACCAAGCCCACTCCGACAGCTGAAAATGCACAGGTGTAGGCCTGAACTCCACTTAGCTGCTGCGGTTTAATGACGTAATGGGATACCTGAGCATAGCAGAGCAGCTCTTAATGATACCAGTGACATCTGTGCTTTTTCCTGCTGTGCGTGCATTTGTTAAAACCTTCTTTAAAATGTGCGTAGTGCAGCTTTAGCTTCAGCCAGCACCTCTCTGTGAGGCTGTGCAGGTCCAACATGCTACATCTGCTATCGTTCATCACCACAAAAAATCAGCGCTTTACAAGTGTGCGACATGTGCAAGTGTCGGGCTACTTTGTTGATCAGCAGTTTTGCTTGGAAAAGTCAGTGTTTTAGGAAAGTTTAAAGTAAAAGCTGAAGTCTCCCCAGTGCAAACAGCAGTGCAGGTTTTCACATCAAGCCCATCAGTAATTAAATTAGGAGTTCTGAGCTGTTAAGTCAACCGAATCAAATCATATAAAGAGGCAGTTTGAGGAAGGCTGGTATTTGTTTCTTAATGCTAATTCAGCTGATGCTGATTATATTTTACAGTAAACACAATCCTTAGAAAACATTCCAGCCGGGAACACTTTGCAGGAGGTTGTATGAATGATGGAAAGAGGATGAAACAGGGAAGCTAAACCAGGGATAACAAGCCTTGCTGATGGGGTTTGAAGTAGACACAGAGAGAAACAGCCGTCTGTCATTAAGCCACTTACTGACACCTTTTCCTTTCATTTAAACATATCTACATCCTCTATGCTTTCAGTTAAATGAGGTGGCCCTGCAAGGTCTACGCTGGCAGACAATTTACACCTTTAGGCTGTTATTGATTTATTTATCCACGGGCTAAACGTCTGAAAGCCACTCCTGCTGTGAAGTATGTACAGAAAATGAGATCCTTGTCCGAGCAGTCGGGAACTGTCTGCTTCAATTAGAAATGTTCAAACCATTGCTGGAACTTTCTTTCCCCACTGTTTGCTCTTCCTCCACTCACATTTTCCATCTGCTAGGAAAGCTTAAGTTCCAGTATTTGGGAGCAGGGAGTTCTTTCTTTTTGTCCTTTATTCAAAAAGAAAGAACAGTCTGCCAGTTGACACAAAGGTGCCATATTTTAATTAGTATCTGCCATATCCGCCTGAGGTGGACTCGCAAGGTAATAATAAAAAGTTGACCCGAGCTGGGCACGGTTACCCCAGAATGTGAGTTTTCAGAGTTGTGCTTACATGAACAGCTATAAAGCACAGCTGTGTGTCTGATATTTTTATAGCATCTGTCCTCTCTTTCCACCCTCTTAAAAACCTCTCCTAACTGCCCATTTACAGATGCTTTGCAATTACCATTCCATCGCATTATGCACCAGAAATTTTTTTTATGAATCACTGGAAACTGTTAAGAGGTTCTGTTGTGTCATTTTCCACAATCATTCCAGTAAAAGCTTCTTTTGGGGGGCGAAACTAGAAATGGCAAAAGAGTGAATGTTTCTTTGGCATCGACCTGACATATGAAGTCAAACCGGACGGGGATGCTTGGATCCTTCTGGGTTTGGTCTGAGCAAAGTGTGGCTCCGATGATCTTTATTGATTTTACTCCCTTTGGTGGCTTTAACTGTCACTCTCATGTGGAAAACACACCCAGAGTGGAAAACTTTGTCTTCTTTATTTTTTAGATGAATTTTAAATCTGGTTGCACGAATTTTTGTTTTCTGTCAGAGGCAAAATCTCTAATCTCTAACGATTTCCTGTAAAATGTCCAAAGTAGGACTAAAACTTTGAGGACAGCGCTCCTCAATAACAAGGTATGCAGGACTTGGAGGCAAAGCAAACACAGGAGCAGAGTTATTTATGAGAGTTTGACCAGTTTTGTTTCCTGTTTAAAAAAACTTCAATATAATGTGTTGTCTGGCATGTACAGTAGATGATTAATACTGTACTGTGTGGGAACATGGCAATGATTCAAAATAAGAGGGATTGTGAGCTTTTTTTGTGTGTAATTATTTGCAAACCAACTTCTGCTGCGTCAAACAGCTCCAGACGTTTTTTCTCTTTGTCCCCAGCATTAGCTCGTAAACTGAGGGGCTACAATACCACCACTCCAGGAGCTGCTGCCAGGAGCCAGAATTATGCTTTTTGTCTCAAACCATAAGGTTCTTGCTATTCTCTTTCCCAAATGAGCCGAGGCAACACTGAGCAGAGGGTGGAAGATCACATTCTTCCAAGCCAAGACCATTCAGCAGCTGCAAATAGAAGAACGAGACAACCAACATTTTTTCCTAATTACTTTAAACCTCAGTTTGGGGGGATGACGCGGGGAGGGGTCTGAGGGTGCTGTGAGAGGATACTTTTAGGAGAGGAAGGATGTTCTTTAGTGAGAGTTCGTTGCTTTGGCACGCTGCGCATCCGTCAGCTGAGCTGACAGCACCTGTATAAATGATCCTGACGTGTAATTAGAGGCTCTTAAAACCAACATTCATTCAGCATGAAGCCTGAGGTTATCACACTTTAGAACAAGCAGGGTTTGCGATTGATATTTGCTTTAATCTTAATCAACTCACATGCCTGTGTGAAATCTAATCTTATAATGTGAAGGATTATTACAGCAGGTCTTTAGATGTCATACGCTGTTGTGAAACAGGATGAGAGGACTCTGTCGATGACCTCGGGAGCTCTGCTGCAGCTTCTGTGGACACCTCCATGTCAGAAAGCAGAGCAGAGGACCTCAGTTTGTTTTCTCATGTGTAAAAGAGCAGCAAACGTTTAAGGAAGCATTAAAAACTGTGGGTGGCCACACGTACTGTACATACAGGTGTTCATCCTCACTTCTTGATGTTTCTTATTTTACGCGTTTTATCCTGAAAGAATATGTCTGCACAAGTGAAAAACTTGTTCCCACAACAGGTTAGATGCTTTATTTTGTACCGGGTCATTATACTGTTAGAGTGAGCATTAAAATTGCCACAAGAACAATAATATGCTCTTATAGGACCAGTTAACAATGAGAGAATTTGCAATAAGGAGAAAGGAATCCCTGTGATTTTGCCTCCAACACAGAGAATAAGAAGCATGACCAATTTTCCCTCTCTGAGCGCCGCTTGCCCATTAACCGCAACCACAAAAGTGCCACTCAGCAACCAGCGAGCCTCAGGGCAGTTGTAACTCATGCTCAGGGTTTAATGCTTACGGTGGCCAAAGAGGTTGTTCAGTGAAACAAAGCACGGTGGCTCTGTTGGTGGTCTGAGTCTGAATTCTTGGTTGACCTTATGACTTTTTCTCCTTGTTACATAGTTTGAGATCATCAACATGAGGTCATTGTTATAAAAATCTCATCCAAAGGAGAAAATACTATCATAACAGGAAACTCTGATGTAAAAACACAAGCTGGACCGGTTTAAGCATCCAACACGACGAACGTACAATCACAGCATTAGCAAAAAACGTCTGTGACAAGGTAAAGAGTTCGCGCTCTGAGCAGTGAGCGCTGGCGTCTGAGAAGTCTCAGAGCAGTACACTGCCTCAATATCACAGGCAGTAAAATCTAATAAGCCCCCCTGTTATCGCTTTTATCGTGCTTGCGGTTTGCATGTTTGGATGACCTAAATGACCAAATGTTTTCATCTGTTCACAGGCTGCAGGAGCCGTGTTCAGGCATTATTATAGGCAAATGATTATCACAATCATCGCATGATTTCTTGTGTGAGTGCAGTTAACAGTCTGCTGGCTCTCGGTCAGCTACAGCGTCGGGGAATGCTTCTCATTAGCCAGTGTAAATAGCACATCCTGACTCAGTCTTTAATTTAACATTAGGAAGGAGCTTGTAATGCTGAAAATAGCGCAGAGTGGTCTATTTGTGCTTAAATCAAGGACAAACAGTCGGCTTTCTTGCCCTGAGCTGTGGTTAAAGGAATGACTAGTCTCGATTTCTTAATTGAGTTATATGCTGCCTGGTCTCCGAAGGGTGTCCTAGCATCTGTTGCTATGGTTATGCAGTTAAGTGTTCTGCACTTAATACCAAAAATGTTTTCATCTGGTAACAGAGCGCAGGACCAGTATGTCTATAATCATGCACTGGTTGGAGGGCCGCAGGATGAAACTGTGCTTTGAAGACGAGGACCAGATCTGCAGACGGTCTCAGTTACTCTGGTGCATCCGACTGCGTGGGTCTGTTTTCTGTTGCAATCCATTTGATAACATGGCAATAAACTCTGATAAGTTGGTGAAAATTGTAACTCTGTTCCCATTTTCATAAACAGAAATTCAGATTAGCAACTGATATTCAGATTCTCTGAGAGTTGCTCTGCAAAATTGGGACTGTTAAAAAAAGAAAAAGAAAAAAAAAAAGAATAAATTCTGAAAATATTTTAATCCACAAAATATTTACTCAGATTTTGTGGTGTGTAAAGGCTGTGACTCGAGTGAGTACAAGTCAGACTTATTGCTTTGAGATGGGTTGTCTTCCACTTGTGCAATAATAATCTGACAGATTATCTGTAAAGGAAATTCAAGCATTTTAAAGTTTTTAAAGTTTCTGTGTGGGAGGGAGCATGAACGACACAACTGCATGACTCGGACAGGGAAACTCAAAGCAGCAGCTTTATTTGCTGGGAAAACTCTAACACTGAATACAAGAAAACAAAACTAGAACTGGGAATTTGTCAGGCGCACAGAGGAACCACAGCACTGAGAAAGTATATGAGGATACAGCACAACAACGCGCAGAGGGAAAACACAGAGCTTAAATACACGCTGGAGTAACGAGGGAATGAGACACACGGGGAGAAGACAGCTGGGAATAATCACACCTAACGAGACAAAGAAGAAGCAAAACTCAACATACTGAACACAGAACATGGAAGGGAACATAAAACACGGAGACAAGAGTAACTAAACGTGGAACACGGAGAAGGCGCAGTGACAGAAAACTAGAAACTATAAATATAATAAAAAGAGAACCAAACAAATCAAAGAATAGAACTTAAACCAGAACTACACAAAATGTAACAGTTTGTATTACTGTAATTTACAGGTTATGTTTTCAACAGGAAGTTGGGCTTTCACCCAAACACTCGGGGCTCCTCCTCATACGTATCCACTCCACACGCGGGAGGTGATTATAACTTTATTGTTAAATGTAACGTTAAAGTTAGAACGCCACCTGATCAGTCCAATCAGTGTTAACTTATTTTTACTTTCAGTTAGAGTGCAGATGCGACCGATTAGTTTAATTTATAGGAATAATGTAGAAGCACAAACAGTGTGAAGGTGCAGAAACTGACCGGCAGTCCTCAGAGTTTTAGAAAAAAACAGTGAACAGGACATGACGCTTAAAGCAAATCTGTAAAATGAAAAGACCAAAATAAACACAGGAGTTTAATGAAGTAGATGACTAATGAGTGCTGCCAGAGTTTGTGTTACTGTTGAAAGTCGATTTTGTTTAGTGGAGACGACACTTTCTGGACTCGTGGGAATATCACGTTTCATACACAGAAAGACAATGAAAGCGGCTTCTTCTGAAAAGTGATTAATATGACATGTTAATGTACGTGTTGCAACGCACAACAGTCAGGTCACGTTCCACTGGTTCACGGAGCCCAGACAAGGCTTTTGCTTCCTGGAACTTGATTTTATTGATGGAAACTGTTTCATGACAAAGAAATGAGAGTGTTGCACGTTCCTTTGTTTTCTGGTGTTAACTTTAACCGCCTTAACGTCATGATCCCAAAGCGTTTGTATAAATATAAAAATATCCTGCTGAAGAGCAGATATGATACGAGGCTTGTTGTTGAGCATCGGGACAGGTTCTGAAGTCTGCAGACAAAAACACAATGTGGCAAAGGCGTCGTCTGTATGTCTCAGGGCTTTCCAGGGTAGAGATGCTCAGACTCTTCTGTAACCAAAGCGGCAGTAAAACTAAAGGTGCCTTTGCTGGCTTTGCACTGTTGTCCTTTCAAACGAACCACAAAAACCACACTTTCCATGGTGCCGACCTCTCGGGCAGCCAGTTCTACCAGCGCTGGGCCCAGCTACCTGCAGAAGAAGGAACCGAGGGCGGTCTGGGCTTCGTGACTCACTGTGTCCACAGCTGAGATGCCTTCCACTCACATTCATAGCAGGAGCAGTAAATCATTGCACACATGCTTTGCTGCAGTAGTGAAGCTTATGCATGAATGGTAGTACATCAGCAATAGGGCTTCCAATAAATGATCAGGAAGAGATGATTCACAGCATTCCCCTCAAACAATATTTGCACTGTTGTAATTTAAAAGGACCCAAACTTTCCACGGTGTAAACAGTCTGGGCAGCCGTGGAATCTAAAACAGTCTGAACTTCTTACGTGCTTTGAAAACGTCAGCTGTTGGGATGATTGGTGTAAAGCTGAAATGCTGTAAAATTAGTTCCTTTACATTAACCTGTCACAGAGGTGATTTAATAGGTACAAGCTCCAAACATCAGGACACAGAAAAGGAATGTCTGATAAAAAGTCCACCTTTAATGCCACTACAGGTTGAAACTTATAGATATAGACAAGCGCAGCTAGTTTCTTCTTTGTGGTTTACCATAAGATTCGGAGATTAAATTATGCCTGCCAGCGATTACCAGGATGAATATAATCTGTGTTACAGCCATTAATCCCGAAACAGCAGAGTTAGTATAGATTTGTATTTTAGAATTATTTTGATTACATTTTGATGCTCTGTCACGATCCTGGGTCTCTGATCTGTTTACGTTTTGAGTTCTTAAATTATCCCCTTAAATATGTTGAGTAACAGGATTGTCATTTGGTTGTCTTGAGTTCAGTCTAGTTATGTTTCACTCAGGTCTTCTGTGTTAGTCATGTTTCTTGTCTTCTTGTGTTGTCAAGCTTGTGTTATCATGTTTACATTGTTCCATGCTGGTTCCTGTTTTATTTTGAAAGTCTGTGTCCTATGTCAGTGTAGCTGGCTTTGCTTCCTTTGTCTCCTTCTGTCAGATTGCCTCGGCTGTTTCCCCGTGTGTTCCCACTTCCCCTGATCGCCTCCTGTGTGTATTTAATCTGTATGTTTTCTTTCACTTGTTGTCAGCTTGTCTTTTATTTCTCACCATTTTTCCAAGTTTCATGTTCAGGTTTATGTCAAGTGTTGCTTTTTAGTTTAGGTCAATATTTAGTTTTGCATCAGTTGTCTTGCTTTTTGTTTGCACCTTTTTTTTTTTTTTAATTTTTTTATCAGCCTTATTAAACAGCTCGCCTTTTGTTAATTCTAAGTCATGTTTCATGTTCTGTTTTTGATCTGCTTTTGTGTCCTTCATTCACAACACGTATAGTCTGCTTCGGACACTGTGACACGTTTTGTGTTTAATTCAGTTTAGTTTCCAGACTGGATTTTTTGTGGTTCTTGTTTGGAAAAGTTTAGTTTTAGGCTTTTTGTTGATCAGGAACGTGACTTTCTCTTCTTATTTTAGTTATTCACAATGGATGTTTTTTCTTTCCATCTTTACTTCTGTTCTTTACACCTTTTGAAATAAATACAAACAGTTTTTTTTTGTTTTTTTTTTTTTTTGCCTGTCCCATTTGGTTCTTTAGCCATCAGAATTGTTGTCTGAAGACCAACAAGGATACCCAATGGATTTACTTTGCCAAATGGATCTTCGTGGCATTGCCGTATTGGTCCATTTGGTCGATCTTTGTTTTTATTATTTATTATATTTTATTTTCAGATGTTACAGATGGGACAGACATGAGTGAGGGATAGGAAAGGGAGAAAGAAAGAGGAAGGAAAGGAAAAACAGAAGGGGAGAGGGACAGTGAGAAAGGGGGGGAGAAAAAAAAATAAAAATCTCCTGGATCACCTGTTGAGAGAAGAATAGAAAACAAGCAAAAAAACAAAAAAAAACAAAGCAACATACTAAACACAACACCATCGCATTAATCTAGCTAAGTGTAAACAGCAGTAAATACTAAATATTCAATGTTGTTGTGCAGTACGCAGGACAGATGTGCTTCGAAGTAGCAGCCAAGAAAGGTATAATTTGGGTCTACGAGCAGTGAACACCCGTGTGCATACCTGTGTGGATCAGCGTGCTTGTATTCCAAAGGTTTCTCCATGTAACGATCTGCTAGGGAGTGTGGGGGGGCCACAGCCCCGTCCTCCAGGGTATGAAGCAGGTATGGAGGAGATCAAAACTCCAGACATCCAGAGGCCCCCAGAACACAAGAGACCATAGAAGACCAACAGAGGGGCAGCCGCGCCACTGTCCCAGCAAGAGCTGAGGAGAGTCCCAGATGAGGGCTCACTCAGCTGCCGCGGAGCAGAAGCCAGGGGGAGTTGCAGTGACGCGCCCGTGAGCTCCGCCGGCAGCCAGCTGTGCCTGAGTGACCGAGCCCCAGGCCGAGAGGCCGGGGGCACCCCACCTCCGAAGTGGCCCGAGCGAGCCCCAGGTCCCAGGCCCCGATAAGCGGCCGCCAAGGAGTGAGCCGGTGTGTACCTGGACGCCCACCCCCAGACACAAAGAACCACCAACGCACCGACACCTGAGGGAGTCCGCCACCGGCAGGGGAAGTGGTGGTAGGTGGAGATAGGCCTCCAAACCTTGGAGGGCCTGAGGTGTCCCCAGAGAGGTGGTGTCTGATACCCAACCTGACATATAGACACAGACATACAGGCACACACAGACACAAACATCCATTCCCACCCTCATGCTCTCATATGCACTTACTCCACACTCAACCAACGTGGAGACAGACATAAAGAGACGCTGTACACACGATCACACTCCCCAAGCGTACTCTACAAACCGGGTCTAGGTACCCTTGCCCCTGGAGGGGGGAACTGCACCCAGACCCAGGTGGTGTTACCCTTTTCCCTGCGGTGGGGAGAGGCAGACCGCCCCGACTCCGTAGCAGCAGGGAGGCCCCACACTCCAGACCGCAGTCGGACGGCCAACTCCTCCTAGCCCTCCCGCTCCAGCAGGCCGCAGGGAATGGGGGTGAGAGAAGACTCCAAACCTCCCTCCACCCGCTCATTGTAGTGTTGATGCATGTGTGTTCTAAGGTGCAATTAAAACCCAGGAGGGCATGGAGCTACCTGCCAAGAAGCAGCAGGTAAGCGCATAGTCCCTCCTGATAGCCCTCAATGTCTAAGTGTATTTAAAATTGAGAGGTGGGCAACGACGCCAGGGGTGAGGTGTACACCCTGATGGTAATATGGACTCCGTGATTGTGCCCACCCCCAAGATCCTATATGTATGTGTAATGAGAGTGTGAATAATGTGAATGTCTAAGTTGTGGGATAAAATTGAGGCAGAGGCAGCCGGAAGGGGACAGAGGGGGGGGTAGCCTCCTCTGCACCCTGGTGACATACCCCTACTCCAAGGTCCTGCATGTGTGGGTGGTTGTGGTGGAGCGGGAAGAGGGAGGCAGCTGGAGATGGGGAGGGAAGGAAGGGAGGGGCAGGTAACCCCTCCCTGGGGCCAGCTCCCCTGCTGACCCCAGTAGGCACTCCCACACTCCGCGACCCGCCAGGGAAAGAGGGCCCAGGCCCATCCAGACCGGGGCCCAGTGCAGCAGCGCCTCCCGGCCCCACAGAGCCCGGGACAGTTCACCCCACCCCACCACAGAGAAAACTGCACCCACCCCACCATCCACTCATCTTCCAGACTACATAAGACAGTAAACGCCCAGGCTGAGATCTTCCTCCACCTCTCCTGTGTCTCCCCCTCCTGCAGAGAGAGTCCCTGAAGAGGAAAGCTCCTGCAGATGTGACCATCTCCCCCACCAGTTGAAGAGCCCCCCAGGCGGCTCGACGCACCGGCGGCACCCTGCTCCAGGGCTGGGCCCCCATGCACCCACCCGCCCACAACCCCGGCAACACACCAACCAGGACCCAAGCCCCCGAGGCCCGGCCTGGGCCCCAGCCCGGAGACGGAGCGCCCCCACAACCTCACGCCCATCCCGGACCCACCCAGGGGCAGCCAGGCTACCAGGTCAGTAACCCACGTCCGTCAGCACAGACCCTCCCCTAGCCCCGCTGCACGCAGCCGCGAGGAAACAGTCACCTGAGAGCCAACAGAGCCCCCAACCGGACATGACCGCTACCCCGGGTTGAGCCCCCCAAGGAAGATGCCTCCGGGGAACCCCCCGACGCCCTAAGCCTGTCCCTACCCCCACACCAATCACAACAGTGAAGGCGGGACCAAACTATGACCCCCCACCCCCACTAGGTGATGGAGCTGATAAAAGGAGCCCAGAGCAATTGATCTGATGTGGTGGCCGAGGCTGTATCAAGACTAATGTAATCTAATAGATAATTTCTATATTGGTTAGAATTAAGATTATTTTTATTTTTCCAGTTCATGAGGACTGTTTTCTTGGCTATGCATAGGGCAGTGAAAACCATATGGGCGATATTCTTTTCTGTAGTGACATTATCTAAGCTGCCCAACAAACACACTAAGGGGGAAGTTGGAATGTTAAATTTCAGACACTTTGATAAGTCTTCACATATCTCGCGCCAAAACTTTTGCACTGGTGGACAGAACCAAAGAGCGTGAATATAATTGTCTGGTGTATTGCCTTGACAGTGTGAGCAGTTGTTGGAAGATGTAAAGCCCATCTTGAACATCCGATGACCTGTATAGTGCACTCTATGTAGTATTTTGTATTGTATTAATTGCAGACTGGGATTTTTAATTAATTTAAAGGTTTTTAAGCAAATCTGAGACCAGAAGTTTTGGTCTAAGCTGACTGATAAATCTGCTTCCCACTTTGCAATAGGAAGGGATATTGATTCATCTAATTTAGAAAGTGTTCTGTATATTTTAGATAATAATTTGGGGGATTTAAGAGTAAGGAAATGTGCCGCACTTGGTGGTGTTTGTAATTCAACTTGACTGAGGTTAAATTTCTTTTTTACTATGGATTTAATTTGTTGATATTCTAAAAATCTTGTCTTGTTGATCCCATATTGTGCAACTAGTCTGTCAAATGGAATAAATTCTGTTCCCTCTAATATATGTTCTAAGTATTTAATTCCTTTACAACTCCATTCTGGGAAATTAATCATATTATTGTTTTGTAATATGTCAGGGTTATTCCAGATAGGTGTACGTTTGCATGGGATTAATGAAGACTCCGTTATTTTTAGAAACTCCCACCATGCTGTCAGAGAAGAGCTGATGTTGATACTTTTAAAGCATTCATGTCTTTTGATGTTTGAGCTAATAAATGGTAGGTCTGAAATCTCTAGATCCTTGCATAGTGCCTGTTCAACATCTAGCCAGGGCTCAACTAAGAAGGTATGTTTTAACCATTCTGAGATGAACTGAAGCCTGTTGGCTAAGAAGTATTGGTGAAAATTAGGCAGATCTAATCCTCCTCTATCCTTGGTTCTTTGTAGCGTTTTTAAGCTGATACGCGGGGGTTTATCTTTCCAAAGGAATTTGGAAATATATGAATCCAGAGATCTGAACCAATCTTGTGATGGTTTGTTAGGGATCATCAAAAATAAGTAATTTATTTTTGGCAAGATCATCATTTTTATAGTGGCGACCCTTCCCATGAGTGATATGGGTAAAGATTTCCATCTAGTCAGATCGCCTTCTACTTTCTTTAGAAGTGGGATGTGGTTTAATTTAGTTAAGTCTGAAAGCTTAGGAGAGACATTAATACCTAAATATTTAATATTTCCGGATTGCAGTGGGGCAGAGGAAGAATTATGGAAGGAGCAGTTAATGGGGAGAACTGTAGATTTTGGCCAGTTAATTGAATAATCTGAAACTCTTGAAAACCAGTTTATTAAAGTAATTACCTCTGAGAGGTTGGTTTGTGTGTTTTGTAGAAAAAGCAACACATCATCCGCATAGAGACTGATTTTATGTTCTATGTTCTTACATTTTATGCCCTTAATTGTTGTAGCCTGTCTAAATGCTGCTGCTAGAGGTTCGATAAAAATTGCAAAAAGTGAAGGGGAGAGTGGGCATCCCTGTCTGGTGCCCCTCAGGAGACAGAAGCTGGAGGATGTCTGGTCATTTGTTCTGATACGAGCTGTTGGGGAGTTGTATAATATTCTTATCCAGTTTATGAAAGAGTTTCCAAAACCAAATTTGTGTAAAGTTGCGAATAAAAATTTCCAGTTAACTCTGTCAAATGCTTTTTCTGCATCTAGAGATAATATTATGGTTTCGATGTTTTTATCATATGAGTAGTCTATTAAATTAAGTAATCTACGAGTGTTTGTTGAGGAGTGCCGACCTTTTATGAAACCAGTTTGGTCAGGATGAATTAAGAGGGGGGTCATTTTCTCTAATCTCTTTGAGAGAGCTTTGCAGATTATTTTAAGGTCTACATTTAAAAGAGAAATTGGACGATAGCTTGAGGGAAATAAAGGGTCTTTGCCTGGTTTTAGCAGGAGACTAATGTTGGCAGAATTCATATTTGGTGGTAGTCTGCCATTTTCCTCGATTTCCTGCAACATGCCGTGGAATACTGGTGCCAAAATTGTCCAGAATTCTTTGTAGAATTCTGCAGGGAAGCCGTCTGGACCTGGAGCCTTATTATTGGGCATACTTATCAGGGCTTCCTGGAGTTCACTTGGCGTCAGTGGCGAATCCAGTTCCATTGCTTGACTGTCTAGTAATTTTGGAAGAGTTACGTTGTCAAGAAACAGATCAATTTCATTTTTAGATGGGTTTATTTGTGGTGAGTATAAAGTTTCATAGAAATCCCTAAAAATGTTGTTTATTCTTCCAGGATCATATATTGTGTTCCCCGATAAATCTTTAGCAGCACATATAGTGGTTTTTTCTTTATTTATTTTTAGCTGGTTAGCTAGAAATCGACCTGATTTGTTACTGTGTTCAAAATTCTGCAAGCGTAGTCTTTGTATAAGGAATTGTGTTTTTTTATTAATAATTTCATTTAATTCTAGTTTTGTTTTGCATATTTTGTTCAATGTTTCCTGATCTTGGTCGCACGCGTAGGCTTCTTCTAGTGATTTGATGGTTTTTTCTAATTCCTGAATATTTTTGTTTTCTTCTTTCTTTTTGTGTGATGAGAAAGAAATTATTTTACCTCTCATCACAGCTTTACCTGCTTCCCATAGAACAGAAGCAGATATTCCGGGAGTGTCATTAAAGTCTAAATATGAAGTCCATTCCTTTTTAAAATATTTAATAAAGTCTTCATCTTTAAGTAGTGATATATTAAATCTCCAGTTTTTTCTTGGCGTAGTGTTATTCTTGTGTATTAGTGTTAAGGATACGGGAGCATGATCGCTGACAGCTATAGGATGAATCTCAGTGTCTGAAATGTCACACAGCAGTGAGCTGCTGACCAAAAAATAATCCAAACGAGAGTAAGAGTGATGAACATGCGAGAAAAAAGTATATTCCTTACTGGTGGGGTGAAGAGAGCGCCATGCATCGCAAAGACCAAAGTCGCTCATATACTGATTGATTATATTTGTGGACTGCCAATTGCGCTGAGTTCCTGTTGTGTTGAGCCTATCCATGTCTTCATTTAGTCCAAAAATACAAACAGTTTTTAACAGTTTACACTATTACAGTAAGATTTCACAGCCCAGGTACAGTTTAGTACAGTATAGTAATTATTTCCTGGTGTAAGATGCAAAATATCAAACTTCTGTTAATGTGTATATATCAAGGTCAAATTACTAAGTTGATACAATTTGATTAAGAAAATAAACAATTTTTGAAGTACTGGTATGAAATGTACCGGTTTATATAATAAACTTCAGTTCACCACATTAACTTAGCAATAAATCACATTCTACCTGTACAAAGTCTCCACTAATTTCCTTTGGAGATTAAAAAAAAAAGACAAGAATATTGCCAAGTACTATAAAAGGAAAACGAGGAAAAGCGATCTCTGTTCAGCCGGGCAGTATAGTCTGCTCGACTGTAAAGCTTTGCCACAGTTATTCTACCTCTGTAAATAACTCATATTTACAATATTCAGCTTTACATTTCCATAACGTTCAATAAAACCTGAGGCCTTGAACTCCATGAAGTAGAAAGGGGAAAGAAAATGCATGGCAGATTCTCACACCAGTGGAAAAAGATGTCTTAAGCATTGCCACATGTCTAAGTAGACATCAAGAAAGCATCGCATAACAAGAGAAATGCAGACCAGCACAGATAGTTTCTTCCTTGTGGTTTACCATAAGATTCAGAAATGAAATTACCACATGCCTCCCGGCGATTACCAGGATGGATATACTCTGTGTTACAGCCATCAAGGGGAGCGGCGAAGGAGACGTCTGGGATGCTCACACAGAGTTAACATTCTGCTGTAACTGTGCACACTATGTTACGTACTGTGAAGTTTTGCTGTCTTGATATTTTTGAGGTATATTTTTATGTATGATTGTTCCTTCCTTGTTAACCGTGTTTCTATTGAACACAGAAGACATGTAGATGTCGCTCTGGCAGAGTGCAAACACAGCAAAGATCTACAAAAGCCTAAAACCTCTTAGAAATACGGTGACATAAACTTTAATATCTGTCCTTAGCCCAGGAGAAATGTGCATAAGCCACGTGCAGTAACATAGTTCATAGTTTGATTAATGAACGCTTATTAATGGGGATTTATGACTGTGTGTTCATTATGATGTACATTACAAATACATTACATTACAGCACATATTGTCTCGATCGACTGACGGGCGATGATTTATCACAATTAGGAGAAAATGAAATGCAATCTGGAAATCTGCGCTGCAGAAACGCTGAATCAGCAGCAGCAGGATGGAGGCACAGCTGAGGATCCTGGTCTGAACGTGCTTGAACATGACTGTTCTTTTATTTGCATCTCACAGTTTGGTCGTAAACTAATCAAGGTTTTTCTTCGCAGCACAGCAGATTAACTGCAAACACATGCTTCCTCATGGCTCAGAGATCAGGTCAAAGTCATGATAACTAAGTAGAAATTAATATTGTTGTCATTGGTGTTGACAGCTGGCATATATTAGAGATATATGTGAGCAGCCAGTCTGTGTAAAATCAAATCAAATTAAGCAGAGGTGCTCTCCTTCCTGATGCCACGGTGGTAGCATCGTCACTCACCGCTCCTCTCTCCGATCAGCTCCGCTCTGCCCTCTGAGTGTCTTTACAGCAAAGCTGGACTTTCCTCTGAGATCTGTCAGCGAGGATGAGCGAGAGTCTGCTTGGGCCGCATCCACCGGAGGAAGACTCCAGATTACGCTTGCTGCCAAAAGGCTAATTTGCAACATATGTGCTTGGGGGTTGAAAGGAGGAAGCCTGAGAGTTGGGGAGACAGAAACTGATGTGGCTACTGGATTAAATCCTGCTCTATTAAGTCAAAATTAAATATTTAAGAAAATATAACATCCCAGAGATCCAATCCTCACTTCATCTCCTCCTAAAGTCGTCTAAACGTGCATCGCTCCTCGCCACTAAAACCGTAACTCTCCTCTCGTCTGAAGCAGACGTGAAGTCATTTCGGCAATGACATCATCCTGCAGACACCGTGTTAACAACAGCTGTAGATATTAGCGATAGTCATCATTAGAATTTACAGATGAATTATTGAGGTGCAGATTTTTCCACAGTTTGTCCCTAAGTCTGCGATAATCCTCTCGCATCAGCAGGGAGAGGTGCCCTGGCTACAGCTGACAGTCTGAATCCCAGCCTGGCTGTTCCGGTCTACAAGCCTGCTAATCTGTCTGACAGGGTGGTCGTGCAGTAGAATCACAGTAGAATCTGTGGATCTTTTACTTTTGCCTGTTGATGAAATAACATAAATTCCTTGCAGTTCTTGCAAAAAGAAAGTAACCCTCTTTTATTTCTAAGGCTTTACATACATGGGGGAAAAAAGAATGTGGTTCTTTGTTTGTCATGCATACGTCTGCATTTTGGAATATTTATTTACCAAAAGTCCATCTTTGCTAATTCCACAGGGATTAAGAGGATACGTAACAGCCAGGTGCTGCTAATCAAATGCATTTGATGAACTGATAATTAGTGATCGTGAGCACCTCCATAAACGTTTTAGCTGTTTCAGGTCTGAAGCATTCAGATTTGTGTCAACACAATGCCAAAGAGGAAGGACATCAGCAGAGAAGCAACTGTTTAAGTTCACCATTACTGATTATTCAGAAGTGGAAAGCATTCAAGGCAGCTGCCAACCTTCCCAGCAAATTCACCCCAGGGTCAGAGCATGTAATGGTCAGAGAAAGAGTTTCATCTCAGACTCTGCAGGCCTGAGTTAGCACGTTAAAGGTTAAAGTTTGTGACAGTGCAGTTAGACAAAGGCTGACCAACTATGTCTTGTTTGGATGCATTGCAACATCTGAATAAGCAAAAAAAGACACACAAGCCCAAAGTGGAGACGTTTGTCCATTCTGCACAGTTCATGTGGAGAATGTCAGCACAGCGGTGGAGGGCTGATAATTTGGGTACCTTGACCGTGAGCTCCTCCTTGTACCAATGTGTTCAAGGCGAATGTGAGGCCACGTGTCCCGCAGCCAGAGCCTGGCTGAAACTATGCAACAGGACAGTGATCCTGAGCACAGCAGCAAATCTGCAACAGAATGACTGAAAAGAAAAGAATCAAGGTGTTGCAATGGCCCAGTCAAAGTCCAAACCTCAGCGTAGTTGGTGGTTTGACCTTCAGAGAGCTGTGCATAAACAAATGCCCGTAAACCTCAACGAGCTGAAGGAATGTTGTAAAGAAGAGTGGGCGCCAGAATTCTTCCACAGTGATGTGAGAGACCGATAAACACAAAAGAATGACTTCAAGATATTCTTGCTAAAGGTGGTCTTTCAAGATATAAGCAAGCTGCAAAAGCACTGTTTGGAGATCACACACTGCTTCTGCATTTGCCATATGTCATGTGTTGTTCAGCTTAGGTTGTATTTAACAGCTGCTAATGACCAGAAAATGATTTTACTGTGCCCTGATACCGAAATCCTGAGACCTCACAAAGGGTCCAATCAAGTTAAGTTAATTTAACTTTAAGTACTTTGGCAAACAACGAGTGCTGACCAAACCTCTGTGTAAATAAGAAGAGGCCGTACTTTTCTTTTTATCACATCTTGATTGTGAAGGCTGCTGATTTAACTGTTTGAAACTTGCGTCTACAGTATAACGTACAGCAGCAACTATACTGACTCCAAACTGAGACGATGCAAATCTTTCACTTTGTAATATCTTGCTTATGTGGTTCTGAGACAAACTGCTGCCCACTGCATCCCTTTGTGATGGTTCTCCGTGTCCCTGCATCATCTTTGAGATATTTTTAATGACATTTGTGTCTAAATCTGAAACACGGCCTCGGTTAATGGACGTTGCTAAAAATCAGCATTTATTACTTCTTGGCTCTGGTTGTTTTGTGCCAGTTATGAGGTCATGCACAATGAACAGAGATGATAAACAGACTGGAAATGCAATACACGCATGGAATCAGAATCAGAATCAGAATCAGAATGGGTTTATTGCCAGATGTTGAGGTTTACAACATTAGGAAATTGCTGCGGTGCTTCAGTGCAGACAATAAGAATTAAAGTGCTATGTAGAAAGAAAGATATGTGCATGAGATATACATGAGATATATACATGAGAATAAGAATTATGAGTGCTACGTAGAAAGATATATACATGAGTGCAGGTGGTGATCAGTGCCAAACATGAAATGATGCAGTGACACAGCGTAGGGTCATGTGTTAGTGGCGGGGACAATCATGTGGTTATTGTTCATGTGTCCAACAGCAGAGGGGAAGAAACTGTTCTTGTGGCGAGAGGTTCTGGTGCGAATGGACCGGAGCCTCCTGCCTGAGGGGAGCAGGTCAAACAGACTGTGTCCAGGGTGAGAAGGGTCAGCTGAGATCCGGGCTGCACGCCGCAGTGTCCTGGAGGTGTACAGGTCCTGCAGAGATGGGAGTCTGCAGCCAATCACCTTCTCAGCAGAGCGCACAACACGCTGCAGTCTTTGTTTGTCCCTGATAGTGGCTCCAGCGTACCACACGGTGATGGAGGAGGTGAGGATGGACTCGATGATTGCAGTGTAGAATTGCATCATCGTCCGTGTTGGCAGGTTGAATTTCTTCAGCTGCCTCAGGAAGTACATCCTCTGCTGGGCTTTCTTGATGACGGAGGTGATGGTGGGCTCCCACTTCAGGTCCTGGGTGATGGTGGTACCCAGGAAGCGGAATGAGTCCACAGAGGTGATGGGGGTGTCAGTCAGGATGATGGGGGGGAGTGGGGCTGTGTGCTTCCTGAAGTCCACAATAATCTCCACTGTCTTCTGGGCATTCAGCACCAGGTTGTTGTGGCTGCACCAAGACACCAGACGTTCAACCTCTCTCCTGTAGGCAGACTCGTCCCCGTCCGAGATGAGCCCAATGACGGTGGTGTCATCTGCGAACTTGATTAGCTTGACAGACTGGTGGGTGGAGGTGCAGCAGTTGGTGTACAGGGAGAAGAGCAGAGGAGAAAGAACACAGCCCTGAGGGGAGCCGGTGCTGATGGTCCGGGAGTCCGAGACATTCTTTCCCAGCCTCACGTGCTGCTTCCTGTCCGTCAGGAAGTCAGTGATCCACCGGCAGATGGGATCAGGCACATTCATCTGGGAAAGCTTGCCTCGGAGATGGAACAAATCAACACGGCAACCGCATTAGCTCCAAATGACGTGCAGATTTCTGGAGTTTATGCAGGTATTTGATAAGACTGTTCAGTTTGTTGGAATGGAAAATTGAACGACTGCTCTGCTCCTGGAGAAGTGATGGAGGACGGGTGCCGCGATGAAAAATCAGGCTCTGTTTGGGATCATTTCTAATAGATGTGATTTGTTAATTTACATTACAACCGCAATGAGAGGAAGAGTAATCACACCGAGGAGAATAATCTCGCTTGTGTGTGAAAGTTTAAGCTGGCCCGAGTGTCGTTATAATAACCACAACAGAGCACGCTCAGTTGATTGTGGGCGTGGCCTGTCAGCTGTCACGTTCCAACTATAATTTACATGGTTCTGTTGGATTAAAGTCAAGGATTAGAATCTGCTCCTTCTGAACTACAATAGACTTTGCTCCACCCAAGCAGACATGAACGAGTATGTTAAATTTGTGTGGATTTTCTTTGACCCTGCAAGTGAATCCGATGAACGCTTTTCTAAAACGCTCGCTTGGCCCAGCACAGGTCAGCACGGAGACTCTGTACAGTCGTGTTCACAGTTAAGTAGTTGTTTTCTGACTCTGGAGATTTCCAGTCATGTGTTCAGTGTTAGATTCTTTTTCTTCATTTGTTTCTTGCTGATAAAACGCGACGTTTTGTAGATACGGCTCGGCTCGGCTACAGGTTTGACTGTTTATTTCGGTAAATATAAAATATACAGTATAACTTTCTGCGGGAAAGATTTTCCGCCGTGTGAGACGAGACGGCAATAGATGTTTAAACAAAGCAGATGTGAAAGATTAGAATAAAAGTGGCAGCTTTCCAGAGGAAACAAAGACCCTACATACAGATTCTGCAGTGGATTCTGTGGCTCATCAGCTGAGGGATATACTGTCGGCCTATCATTTGTACCCACTGCTTAATGTGTTTTATGCCAAAAACCTGCGATTTTCAACTAATAATCAGTCAAATCAAATAAACAATAACTCCAGCTTTGGCACGCCAGGGACGTTACGCTCATCTCCTCACCGCCGCTTCGACCGCTGTCGTTCATCATGAGCTTGCATCAGTTGTAGTGAAGGAAAGCGACGAGTCTGAGGGTTGGATGTGGTTAAATTTGTGACGCCAGCAAAGGAGAGCTCACACTTTGAGAAACTCATATCCACTTTGCTTCACAAGCAGAAATATGTCTTTTTCCACAGGTTACATACTCGGTTTAAATTTGGGAAGAAAACCTTTGTGTTTTGAGTGATTCATTGAATATGAATGACAAACAAACACATTTGAATATTAGACGAAACTTTGGCAGTTTTTAAAATAATGATTTTATTTATTAAGAGGAAAAAGTAAACCTTCCTCCCCTGTGTGAAAAGTAAATGCCCCCCTAAACCAATAGGTTGTTCCACCCTGTGACTTTCACATCACTGTGGAGGAATTTTTACCCACTCTTCTTTGCAGAATTACTTTAATTCTGCCACATTGGAGGGTTTTCCAACATGAATCGCTACACCACACCAGACCGTCACACCACCACCACCATGTCTGACTGCTGCTGTGATGTTCTCTTTAGTTTGATGCAGAAACCTTCCACACAGCTCAGTTTTTGTCTCGTCAGTCCACAGAATATTACGCAGAAGTCTTTAGGATGATCCAGATGTTTTTAGCAGATGTGAGACGAGCCTTGTTCTGGGTTCTTGTGTGACGTGTCGTGGTGTCAGCCGGCCACTAAGTTAAGAAGTAGCAAGAGCGCACATTTTAGAGTCATCCAGAGTAAAGATGATGATTTAATGGGGCAGCTGGATGCCTGGACTATGAAGTTGCCCATCTCTAGTATTTCCATAATATTTCCCCATTTTCACTGTGGGTCAACTTTGTCTGTCCTCATTTCCTGTTGTATCACAAACAATCTCATTACTATACTAAATACCATGATTTAGTTGCTTTGAATAATATATATACGTAAATATATAATGTTTAGTGGTTTCTGGCAATCTGAGCAGGGTAATCTGGATACTAGCTGCTGAGCCGCTCTCTTTCTCCGTCCTGCGTCAGCCATGTGCTGAAACATTTCCCTCCATTTTTTTGTCCTGCGGTTTACGGCTTACATTTCCAGGAGATTTGTTTGAGGCTACGAACAAACACTGGAAACACCTCAAGTGGATTTGAAACTAATATGAAGCCTAATCAGAGAACGGCGGGCGAACGCACTCAATCGGCACAAAGTCCCACCAACCAGAGGCAAAAATGGCAGCGGAGGAAGGAGATGATGTTCAGGCGCCATGAAGAATCCAATACACCATTGTAATTTTACAGACTGGTCCATTAACATTTTTGGTTTGTGGGTTTTATCCGCACTAATAAATGCAAAGCATTACAGATTCTTGGCCTTTTTAATGGGCTACCAGCAGCTCTGATAGTACCAGCAGAAGCTTTCCTTTTCTCTGACAGCCTCTGGTGTTTCTCGTTGTTTGTAATTCTTCCCCAATTTATTGGTTGTCTCTTAATATCAGCCCTGATTCCACAGTAAACAGACAGAATGAAATATGGCAATATTATTACTGCGCTGTTTGCCAGAATGGTAGGAAAGAGTTCCTCCGAGTCATCCAAAGTAAACACGATGATTTAATGATCTTCGCAGGTATATTTTTTTGTGTATTTTGAAAGCAGCCTTGCCTTAAAACCAAATAAATGTCAGTGCTTTTCCGACTTTGAAGCCAAATCTTTTGGATGTTCTGTTCTTACTTGTTTGTGTACAGGGGATTGGACTTTCAGGAAAATCTATAACCACGTGTGTAATTTCCAGATTTAGGTTTTGAAAATCAACTAAAAAAAACAAACAGCTAAAACAGGATTTTGATCTTGACGACAGCACAGTGGGCTGGATTATTAAGACGATAATAGTGCAAACATATAACCTATACTTCACCCTGCACACAGAATCAGCTGTGTTTTATCAAAAATGCAGATTGCCTAAAACGTTGGCGAACGTTCAGGTCAACTGGTCGCAAAGAGGTGCTGCGGCAAAAACACTGCCATGATTCTCCGTGGTTGCTTTGAGCACTCGCAGATTGTTGTGATCACCCACAGCTTGCACACTGAACACATTGACTTGTCTGCAAACACTCACTAACAACTAAGCACGCAGTAGTAAAACTTGAAAAAGTGCAACGGAAACTGGAAATGCACCATGTTTGCCTTCAAAGTAAAAGCTGTGCATTAACACTTCAGCACATTTCAAAAGTCACAACTTTTATTTTGAAGGCAAAATAAAGTTTGACTACCACTCGGAGAGCAGCTGGCAAGCGCTGGTAGACAATTTCGCGTGTTCGATGCAAACTATAGGCAACTGCAGCAATGTGCGCGCAACCAAAGCAACTGCAACAAGGCTTTTTCCAACCTGTCAGGCTGCTCTCCACATCTGCTCGAGCCCCTCTCTCAACCTGAACATGCTTTTTTCTCTGGCAGCTGGAGGTTGATCTCTGACTGGTCTTTGCAAGTGGGGGCTTTAACAATCAGTTTCACCATCAACCTCATCAACTGGTGGGAGATTCTCAGTGTGACTGGGATCATGCAGTGTCACCATTGTCACACGTCCAAAAAGGTGGATAAGTTAATGTAACGTGGCTCGTCCATGTGTCTGCAAAACCTCAATATTTGTTCCCTTATTTCTTTTAAACTTTCTCCACTGTCACTTATTATAATCACTATTTTCTTGTTAATGAAAATATGAGTTTGATCGAGATTAAAGTTTGACAAAACAAAATTAAAGACTACTCGTCTAACTTTTTGTCTATTTCTTACTTACATCTTACTGCACTCGTAACATATTCATATACCAACACTTCAAAGCCATATCTGCACTTTTTATTGTGTTCTTGGGGTGTTTTCTTAGCTTGGCATGTCCAGCTTTTTCCACTTCTTCTCTCCAACACAGGAACTTGAGACTTCTTCGTCTTCCTCTTTGAAACTGTGTTGAGGAAATTCTGTGTTTTACAGCTCCAAATTTTCCACCACACAGATACCGCACCTTTGGTCCAGTAACTCAGGATGCAGCTTTTAAACTGACTGACTGAGTTTCAAAAACACGATTTTAAATGTACCCTCCAGTGGCACTCCTCCAAACGTCTGCCCAGGTGATTGTACTGGACATAATGTTCACAGTGAGGGGAGAATAACACAACTAGATGGCTCAGCTTGGCCTCGGGGCTTTGGGACTCTCTGGATTTCCAAATTGCTTGGTGTGCGAGTCCCTTTAAGAGTTTCCACAGATGTGTGAGATATATAATCCATCGCTGGCTCTGGGCATCATGTCGGTTGCCTCCTATCAAAACTCCCCGCGCCCCTCAACATCGTTCAGCCAACAGTCAACCTGATCCTGACCAGAATAGAGCGGACCGAACTCCCTCGACCCCCTTTTTCACACATTTTCATCCAGGCTGAGATCGCTCGGCTGCAGCTCTGTCGACACTGAGCGGGCTTTGGGGGAGAAGACTCCCTGTAGAGTTTTGAATTATGCTTCAACTTGCAGGCTTAAGGCAGATATTAAAGAAACTGAAAGTCCTTCCACATTCTGCGTGCAAACGTAGTATAAACAAACTCTGTCAATAACTCAGCTCAGTAAATTTTCCATGTTCCAAAGTGTTTAAAAGTCGCTGGTTGCAAAGAACAAATAAAAGGGGAAAATAATGTTTTCAGCAGATTTTCATATGGACATTTAAGAGCTGCAGATGTCCTCAGTTCTGTTTTTTCTTCTTTGGCTATTTCTCCCCATTTTTGTTGCTGCGTGAAAGAGAGGGAGGCATGATGGGAAATGAAGCTGCGACCTGTCAGCTCCGTTTCATGCACATTCACGGATTTAACAGGTAATGCTTGACAGAGCTTTCCCCCCATGTTGAACACGATCCTGGTGATTCACATGATGAGATGTTATGTTGTCTCGCTCACAGCTTCGGGCAGATGTATAACAACCAGCAGTCAACATGGCTGTTGCTTATTACCGCTGAGACTGCCCAGTATCTGCTGCTCGGTGCCTCTGCATGTTGTAAGCTGACATTCTGCAGTTGCATTTCATACTGAAGACAGCTTGAAACATTTTTGAGATTCATAAACTGCAGGTGCAAAATTTGTTTGGAGCAAAGAGAGCTTGCGCACTTCTTTCCTTAGGAGATTTGAAGCACACGCTTGACTTAAATATTACATTAATTTTTGGACATTTCTCTAAAACATGTTGAAAACATGGCAGTTGTTTCATGCCACGCCTCATAATAACCAGCGCTGGAATAACCCACTTGCTCACCCACTGTTTCCACAATCTGTGTTGCCCAGGGTACCAGATACCAACCAGCTAAGCCACCAGTCCTGGTGACTGAGTGAGATAAACAACAACCGTGTCAACAATAAGACAAAACAGAGCAAAACAGAGCAGCGCTAGCAACCAGCATCTCTCCTGCCTGATTAAAAACAATCTTCTTCAATCTCTTTCCAATAGACTGTATATAAAAGATGGACACAGCCATGGTGACATCATCGGCATCCATATTTCCCATCCATCCACAAAATGCTAACTCCGTGCCTGTGTGGCCCAGGCCGTTCTCTCTGCACTCCTGATGCTACAGTCCTGTAGGTCCTGCCTCATTACAGCACGGTGAAAAACAAAGCTGGCTGTTGGCTCTCAGTCTTGTTTATTGCACTCTTGTGATGCTCATTACCAAAAATACAGACTAATCATTGCACCACAAAGTGATCTTGGGGCCTCTCGGTCAAGTTGGTTATCCGGGCTTGTGTAACTCGGCTGTGATCTTTATCTAAGCTGAACGATGACACGTTATGGAAATAAAGTTCCTAAAGTACTCAAAAAACAATTTAATGACCTTAAAATAGTTTTCATTTACAGCAATTGCTTGTACTAACAAACCGTAACAACCACCACGCGGAGGAAGTCTGTAATTAAACCATGGTGGTAATTTAGGCAATGAGTCTGGAGTCATTTTCGTCTTAGCATAAGTCGCCAGCATAAAACCCATCGTTTAATCTTTTTATTTCAAGGGAATAAAAATTAGAGCAACAACAAAGGTGTTTCCAGAGAGGGATTCGCTTCCCCTGTCACTGATAAAAACATGTCATTGGGTTTGTGTGTGTTTGAAATCTGCTGGCACCACATAGGAAGTGGACTCTGGCAGGCGATTAGTCTTTGGAAACTGAACAGAATCTCAGATTAAAGCCTAAATGTAATCACTGGTTTCTTTCCTTTTAGTTTTCACATGTGCTTTCCTGCTAATATTTCCATTTGTTTTGTGCTCGATGCACTTTTGGTACCGGTTCCAGAAATAACCGTCTGTGATTGCTGTCATTCATCGCCGTGTGCTCAGCGGCTTGTGTGCGTGAGGACGTGGAAGCCCCACAAAAGCAGCTGAGGCTCACGAGTAAACGCGCTGATTACAGTGTGTATAGTTCACATACAACAACGCAGCCGCACATTCGTTGGTTATTTACAGTTTAAGGAGTTTATCCGCTCCTTTTTTCAACCCTTGACAGATCTGCAGAGGTGTTGCTGGGGTCATGCAGCACTCCGACGGTTCAGAGTGCACTTTGGTCTTTGACACTGAAAATGATGAATGAACTGCATTTATCTTGTGCTTTTCTTCAACCACTTGGAAACAGCATTATCTATACAGGAGGAAAATCCAGCTTGTTAAAGAGCTTCCTATTTATTTCTTCTTCCTTTTATCCATTAATGCTATTTTCAGTGATACTTAAAGTCATTCTTTAGTGATTTATCGGGTATTTTTGCAGATGGTCCAAAGGCAAATACAGATATAAGAAAGAAACCACAACATTAACAATACATTTATCATCATTTACACTTAATGAGCTGACTCCTTTAGAAAAAAAGATCCCTGGACAGTACGGTGGAGTAATACACTCTGGCATCCGAGCATCGCTCTGCTGCAGTGAAGCAACAGCACGAAAGAAACAGACCACAGAGGAAATATAAAAAGATATTAATTGAAGCCACGTTCAATACAGTAAATTTGTTACAGCCCCGCATTCCTTGAATAATAATGATTTGCGATCTTCAGTGAAATGTGTGAAACACTTTAGGAAACTAAATTGTGTTGAAGCAGGAACGAATTATCTCAGTCTCCTGTGGATTGCTTTACGATATATAAAACAACATTTAAAGCTTTACTGCAGTTTTCAGGTGTTTTGTTTTAAGAAACTTTTGTGAGCTTCAGCTCGTTTGATTTTTGTCTAGAAGTCGAGCCCAACTTTGAAGATCTACAGATTTCACATCTGTGTTTTACTTCACTCAAACGGGTGCGTAACTGCAGACGTTACTGGATAATTCCTTTTCAGCAAGGCCACCTATCTACTTATGCAATGGAGCAGTCAGCTCTAATTTATTGTTTTAAAGAAAATCCTGGAAATGGCGTAAGAGAAACAGACAAGTCGGACTTTGTTCCCCTTTGCTAGACTGTGCCGATGCTTTCACGTGGAAAATTCTTTAGAAATACGTCGAGGCAGACAAATATGGCAGCAGCCGTTAATGAGCATAACTGTTGCTTCATCTGTGAAATGCAGGTAACTATTCTCCATCAATCAATCACCCAGACTCAGTCGAGCTTATTTGAAAGGGCCCACATTCTTAGGAAGAGTCGATTGGGCTCATCTATGACAGGTTCACAACTGTCCAAACAACTTTCATATGATTTTTGTCCAACAATAACTCATAAATAAATTTAGATGGCACCTTTATGCCATCAGAAACTTCTTTATTCTCCATTTTTGTATAGTAAGTCAAAATGTTGCGCCACTGCTCCAAAGGTTTGGCTGTTTAAACCTCTGAGCAGCACATTTCGCTCCCTCAGGCTAAACTCGTCTCTGTTGAGATAATGTGTGTTCTTCTTAAAGTGCAGCCAACACTTTTCTTCATTTGACAGACATCACACACTGACTGGGATGGAAAGAGATACAAAATAGACCTCAACTTCAGTAGTTTCCATGGTAACTTACTGGTATTTAATTTGGCATTTATGGTAAAGTTACTTTTAGTTAATATTATATTTGTATAATATTGTGGGCAGTCTACCAGAGGCCGGGGAGCTTGAGGGTCCTGCGCAGCACCTTTGCTGTTCCTAGTACTGTGCTCTTCTGGGGGGAGATCTTGAGTCTCACTCCTGGGATCTGCTGGAGCCGCTCACCCGGCTTATGGCTCGCAATCGGTCACCGAGTGCTCCGATTGCCACTGGGACCGATATTGTTCTTTCTTCTTAATGTTCTTCATCTGCATGGCCACCACTACTATGTTTGGTTGGTTAGCCATCACCAGTCTGTGATGCCACAGGATCTTGTCTTGATGTCTGTGAAGGTTCTCAGTCATCCAGGTCATCGTAGTCAAAGGAGCTTGCAAAGAAAGGCGTCTGGACTTCTTTAAGTTACTTGAAGACGTTTCACCTCTCATCTGAGAAGCTTCTTCAGTTCTAAGGTCAAATGGTGGAGAGTCCCAGATATAAACCTAGTGGGAGTGACCCCCCACAGAGGGACAAAAGGACCCCCTGATGATCCTCTAATCGCCTGAGCCAAGGTGTGAAACTGGGCGTGGGTCCCAATCAGCCAGAGTTTCGGGTGTGTTCATTGTGAAACCTGGCCCCACCTTATCATGCGAATTCCTGAGGGCAGATGGCCCAGGATGTGAGTGGGCGTTAAGGCGTCTGGGAAGGGATCTCAAAACTGGATTATAGATGGCAGAGAGTTGGTGTCGTAAACCCCCGCCTCTGTTCAAAGATGGTCGCTCACAGTGGACATAGATGGCTTCTTTCACTCCTCTTTCAAACCATCTGTCCTCTATGTCCAAAATGTGAACATTGGCATCCTCGAAAGAGTGTCCTTTATCCTTAAGATGCAGATGGACTGCTGAGTCTTGTCCTGTGGAGGTGGCTCTTCTGTGTTGTGCCATGCGCTTGTGAAGTGGCTGTTTGGTCTCTCCAATGTAGAGGTCTGAGCATTCCTCGCTGCACTGTACAGCATACACCACATTGTTAAGTTTGTGTTT
The DNA here is from genome assembly GCF_963969265.1 of Rhamphochromis sp. 'chilingali'. Classification (NCBI taxonomy): domain Eukaryota; kingdom Metazoa; phylum Chordata; class Actinopteri; order Cichliformes; family Cichlidae; genus Rhamphochromis; species Rhamphochromis sp. 'chilingali'. The sequence continues at coordinate 11,326,486 of NC_137949.1, read as the reverse complement.
TGGCGTTTTGTCTTTCGGGTGAACCAGTTTCTGTCTGAGCGTGTTGCTGGGTCTGAAATGCACCGGGATGTCATGCTTGGAGAAAACTCTCCTGAGTTTCTCTGATACACCGGCTACATAGGGGATGACAATGTTGTTGCGTCTGTTTGAGGTACATAAACCTCAAAAGGTTGATTCTGTTCATCTGGATGTTTTCAGTGGGAGAAACGTTTCGTCATCATCCAGGTGACTTCTTCAGTCTCAGCTGACTGCAGGTTTCCAACCTTATAACTGTTTAATTTGCACAATAACTGAAACCAGCCCACTGAATGAACAATAGGCTGGGAGACCAGTTACCATTGATCAGTGTGATTCCATTCACAGAATGTCTATATTGTCATTGTCACAGGTACAAGGAAATTAAAAGTGGTCCCTGATCAGTGCATCATCCCTAAAACGATGAAAATATAAATAAAACAATACTATTCAATAAAATCAATAAATAAAATACTTAAAGTGCTAATAGGAAAAGTATGAGCACAAATTCACATACATGCTTCAGTCAGTGCATAGATCAATACCAGAGTAGCGTGATGGACATTTTTCAGTAGCAGCAGTCGGACGTGTTATTGCGGTTGGGTAAAAGTGGTGTTTGAGTGATTTGTCCTTACACTGATTGCTCTGTACAGTCTGCCCGGTACAGGTCAAACTGCCAGGATGTTTGGTATCTTTCATAATGTTCTGAGCTTTTTTAAGACAGCGGGTGTTGTGTAGATCTTCCAGTGTGACGAGAGCAGCCAGTGATCCTTTGGGCGTTGTTAAGGATCCCTTGGAGTGCTTTCCTCTGAGCCACTGTGCAGCTAGTGTACCAGATGTATATGCAATAGGTTAGAACACTCTCAATGGTGGCACTGTAGAAGGACACCAGCAGTCTCTGTGTGATGTTATTCCTCCTGAGAATTCTCAGGAAGTCTCTGTTGGGCCTTTTTCAGCAGCTCAGAGGTGTTCGCACTCCAGGAAAGGTACTCCTCAGTGTTGACTCCCAGGAATCAAAAGTTTGCCACCCTTTCTACACAGTCGCCATTAATGATTAGTGGTGGGATCTCTGCCTAGAGAGTTGCAGAATAGCTGCAGTGCACTGTAAGAGGATCTTAGCCCAGTCATTCTCCACCAGCCAGGGGGCCGTCTCCCGTTTTGACCTCAGGACTTCCAGGCCATACTCGGCACAGATGTTTCTGCATGCTATACTGGCTACTTGGTTATGGCGTTCCATGACATCCTGCCTGCTAGCATCTTGCACCCTGCTCTTATAACAAATAGTAAATGGACTGTTTCATATAGGGCTTTGGAGCGTGATGTCACGGGGGTGGGCGTGGAAAGGATTTTGGCCCGATCCGCCATTTTGGGGGTCTAAGTAAGGAGCGAAAGCATAGCCATGGTTCGTACTTGCTGTGCGGTCGGCTGCAATGTTCGATCTTACGACCGGCACGGGAATAAGTTTGGATTGTCTTTTTATGCTTTCCCAACCTGGAAGCAACATGAAGGAGCTCATGTATCGGATATTACCAAACGAAGGCGTCTAGCCTGGATAGCAGCCGTGAGACGAGCTGATATCAAGTTCTGTTACGTCTCCAGATATCAGTTGGTGTGCTCAAGACATTTTCATTCCGGTAAGTTCTAAATATGTTCACATCACACTTTATAGCTGAATAATATCATCGTTGGTGGTCTCAGAAGTTATAGAAATTGCGATCAAACATAGAATGGAGTGACTTGATTGGTTGATGTAAAGACAATAAATGAAATGAGACAGGAAGGACACAAATTGGCGTTAATAATTTACCCGATTATCAATGTGTTAACTTGCATGTACTTTACAATTATGGGCATATAATATGATAACGATATTTTAGCAGTTAAATGATAAATGTGTAACATTAATTATGGTGGGGGGTGGAAAATGGCTATTTCACTCGGTGCACTCCAGCTGACTTACTTTGACGACGTACTCAGAGTTTGGCGGCTTGAAAATAGCCAAATCTTGCACCCAGCCATTTGTAAATTGGATGTGCGCCTCCAGTGACTTGTAATTACGAAACTGGTTCGCTGTGTAAGCGCTTACTCCACAAACAAGATACGTGAAGATATCGGGGTAGGACAGTGGCGGTAAGTCGTCTGGGTCTTTACTCCACTGCCGTATTTCAAATGGGTCCAGATTTGCGATGCACTCTATTTTTTTTCAAGTACCGCTGCTTCGCCTCTGGACGCAATCGGTCTCTATACCGTCCGTTTTCTTTTGAGCTGCATGTTTCTTATCGTCGTCGTTCCAACACAGTGTGTTTGTTTTGATTCGTAGACCCCGAAAATGGAGCTGCGCTCCCACAATGCATTGCGGCGTGACGTCAACTCCAAAGCCCTATATAGCACGTTTCTACCCTGACCTCCGATTAGCCAGGTGTCATAGGTGTGCCGGGTCCTGGGCCATATTATGGAGTGGCTTAACGCTGCCAAACGTCCAGGTCTAATTTCCTGAATACACCATTTGAATGTTATATTTGAACTGTGATTGTTCAAATATGATTGGTTCCATCATTCTAAGGTCACTGCAAAATTGTGATGTTTTGATTTTTAAGGTAAAGATCTTAAAAGTAAAGATGAATCCTGTAAAAAATACGGCCCCGGCCCAAAAAGCTCGGTGTATTTAATATGTAACATGGGGAGATAGTGTTTGTTTTGCCACACTAAAAGTTAGTTACTACTTACTAAAATTTACTTAGAGTATAATTATTTCTTTATTTCCCGTAAAGACCTGATTTGCTGCTCCTTTATTCTAGTGCCTACTGTAAATATTTGTAGGTAAAATACTACAAATATATATGTCAATGTAATTACATCGAAATGAATTTTCATTTCAGGAGAAGGATGCTCTTAGTCACGGCCTGTGTTATAAAGTGTTGCTGTAGTTTTTAGCAAACACTGTTCAAACTGGAATAAATGGTGTATTCCAGCAGTTAATGTGCATTTGTACATAAAACAGTGAGTTGAAATAGGTCCAAAAACTTAGAAGTAAGAAAAATATTTTTCCAAAGACCACTTTGACATCCTGACACCAACTTGGGCTTTTTGATGTGGATGGACTCAAATGAATATTTCTCCATATTTCGCGCACACATTAAGTTTCGATCAAACACGTTTTTCACTTTCTGTCTGCACCTCATGTGCTCTGCAAAAGCATGCAGTTTCCTGTCAGTACTTTTGGGCTCAGACTCAGAGGTGGCCCTTTTAGACTATATTAAAAGCAAGTAACAATATGCACTAAATAAGCACTAACAATATATTAATTTCGTGACACCAGCTACTGATAGCTACAGCTATAAAGATCTGGGTCACATGGAAATGTGATATTTCAGGTCCTGGTTATGCAGACAAAGTGTTACTGCTGGTTTTGCTCTTCTTAGAATATCACAATTTCATCCTGTGAAATAAACCAACTTTTGACGATAATAATGATCTTAAGGAAGCACTTACCTCTTTAGTTAACAGCGTGTTCAGCTAAAGAGCACAGCACAATACTTCATACATTTTCCATTCAGAGAAATTGTGCAGACCTTAATTACTCCATAAATCTGCAGTGCAGTGAATGTGGTTGGTCTGCCATGAAGATTCATGACTGGACTCTGTTTGTTTTTCTTCGGCATAGTTATGAATTGATTAATAGCTTACCCACAGCGTTTGAACGGCAGTTTAAAAATCATAGAAAAAAGTATCAGGACAGAGGAGAGGAGACAAATGATAATTCACGGTGTTTTTACACACAACGTGTCTGCTTCGAACCACAGGCACGGCCAAATAACCAAACAGCCGGTTCTTGGAATGAAACTCAACCATAGCTTGGTTTGTTTTTAAATGTGAAAACTTTCTTTGACATCTCAGTCTTTCAGATTAATCACAGGAAACAGTTGTGTGCAACTGTCAGAATTGAAAAGGAGGCAGGAGCACACTGGGGGTAATGAGTCAGTTTTTAAATGAATTATGGTCGAAGGACAATAAAAATACACACAGGTGTTTGTATGAAGGACGGGAGAAAGGATATTAGCAGAGCAATGACTCTTGTAGATAAATGTAGCAGCAGTACAAAAGTATTACGTCACATGACACAAGCCCGTCTACAAACCCATCAGTCTATAGAGATGCATTATATGTAGAATAATTCCAAAGTGAAACCAAAAGTGAACGCTAACCTTTTTTCACTTGATAAAAGTTAACGTGAGGGTTCCTGATGGTTAGGGACAAATGCAATCGCATGGCAGGATGCTGTAAACCAGGGGTGGGGAACTCCAGGCCTCGGCGGCAGGTGTCCTGCAGGTTTTAGATCTCACCCTGGGTCAGCACACCTGATGATTCGTTTATTACCAGGCCTCTGGAGAACTTCAAGACATGTTGAGGAGGTCATTTATCCATTTAAATCAGCTGTGCTGGATCAAGGACACATCTAAAACCTGCAGGACACCGGCCCTCGAGGCCCGGAGTTCGACACCTGTGCTGTAAACGGACCAAACTTCAGCCAGCAGAACAACTGAGATAATCCATCTACAATACGAGGTTAGTCATTAATGTACTGCTGCATGGGCTGAGCTGTAGCTACGTTGTAAGGGTTTAAAAACTGAGCTTTAAAATGACCAGTGGTAATAAAAACTGAGAGAGGCCGACAGTAATCACTGACTGTTTTGGGGGCTTGTTCATATTAAATAGAACAAAATACAAAGCATTAAAATGTGTTAAAAACACAACAGCCTTAATAAAGAGAGTAGTTTGGACCTGGAAGCAGGGTCCATACGTCATCAATTGACAACCAAATAATCACAGCATCCATTAACTGGCATGTTTTTATTGCTGGCAACCTTAAATCATCAGACTTAAACAAAGCAGAGGATGAGAGAGTTACTTATTCAAACTCCTGAAGGTTGAAGTATCCTCAAGGCTCCAAGAATTCCCTCGACATCCATTGTCTTCTCTCTGGATATCGTAAGTTACTCAGTGACTAAATTTGGAGCCTTAATAAGAGTGCTGGCCATCATTCTAAAAAGCTGCGTGCACAGGATCTGAAGGTTTCTGATTATTATGTCTATTCAATCTGACTTGAACAGAATTCTCTTTTGTTTCTTTACAAAAATGCAGAATGAAGGCTCTTGGTTGATGTTCAGCGCTGATACTCTGTGTTCCAAAGATCTTTGTCTTCTTAAAAAGGACAATTACAGCAGGATCTATGCAAGAAAAATAAATAACCGTTAATTCATTATGGCAAGATTTGCATGTGGGGAGCATCTGGACTTTTTGAAGCGACTTCAAATATAAAGCCTTCGGGGGTGGAATTAAATACTGTTCACATGTAGTGCAACAGTGTGAACAGTCATGAAGCCAACGCTCCACATGGTGAACTTGCTAAATGTCCCTGCCGTTAAGTTTAAACAGGAAAACTCATATTTTTAAAAATGCCTCATGCAGTGTTGTTTTAAATAAATTGTTCTGCATCTGGTCCTGGGGTGCAAAGACCTCCATGCCTATCATGTTGTCACGACAAAAGACAATATGAAACGGTGTGTACCTGCAGCTTATGACTGTTATTTATTAGATGAAGCTTCATCCTGATGGCTTTTAAACATTCACATCTGGATGGTTAAAAATACACCCCAGACTACATCTCCACAGCTGCAGCAAACAGTGGACAGGAGACATGCAACATTAATTATCTGAACATTTGCACGGTAGATAAATAGGACTAATTACTTGCATGCACAGTTACAATACTGCAATGCCATTTATTAAATGAAAGTCCCGCGTTTCTGTGAATAATGAACGGATTTTCATGCCCAAGTAGATTTGACAGGTAAAACTAAGCTCATTGTTCTCTAAGTGAGGAAGTTTTAAATGTTTATAAATGTTTAACGCATTTATCTCGTTAAATATCTTTTGTTGCCCTCTTCCTAACTCGCAGCAACCAGTTTTGGGCAGGGTCACAAACTGAGGCCGGATACACAGGGAAGGCTTAGAGGTGGAAAAGCTGAGTGTCTGATGTTGGCAAGACAGCAAGTGGATGAATCGTGTAAACATGTTAGACCTTAATGCAAGGTGAGCAGTGCCTCCAGTGTCTAAGCAAGAAGTATGGCTGAATACGTCGCGATCGTGGCTCAAGAGTTCGGAGTTCGCCTTGTAATCGGAAGGTTGCAGGTTCGAGCCCCGGCTTGGACAGTCTCGGTCGTTGTGTCCTTGGGCAAGACACTTCACCCGTTGCCTACTGGTGGTGGTCAGAGGGCCCGGTGGCGCCAGTGTCCGGCAGCCTCGCCTCTGTCAGTGCGCCCCAGGGTGGCTGTGGCTACAATGTAGCTGCCATCACCAGTGTGTGAATGTGTGTGTGAATGGGTGGATGACTGAGTGTGTAAAGCGCTTTAGGGTCCTTAAGGACTAGTAAAGCGCTATATAAATACAGGCCATTTACCATTATGAGTGCTGAGGTTTCCTCTTTATGGCTCTTATAGACGATAAATAAAAACACAATAGAAGATCTTAAAGCCCACCAACAAAGCTGAAGTGGAACCACGGTTTCCTCACACAATCACATCCTGCTGGATGTTAAGCTTACACTATCAGTGTAGTATACTACTGTAGTACTGGCAGTTTATTTAAATAGTTTAACAGAAAAAGACCATCTGAAAACAGCACTCCACACAAATGTCATTGCAACAGAGGAATCTAAAGTCGTTGACTTCGAGTCCTTACGAACGGTCATGATAGAAAGAAGGAACACCTGCTTCCAAATCTGCATTTTTGCATTTCAGGATATCACAAAAAAGCAAAAACAAGAACAAATAAAACTTCAGATGAACAACGGCACGTGCCGTTTTACACCGTGTCGTTATTTAACGAAATAGAAAGGAGTGTAAGCAGCAGCCAGCACTTTGCACTTGATCAGCTGATCATCTAATAAAAGCAGATGCGTTGGTAGTTTGCATGTCTGGAGGATTCAGGTGTGTGCAGAGCCGACATCAGGAGTGATTTTATTTTGCTGCCCATCAGTCTGGGCACGGCTTTCAGACCATCTGAAGTGCAAAACATTCAGCAATTTGTCAGTATTCCCAGGAGTGGACATCCCAGCAAATTCACCCAAAGGTCAGACTGCAAAAAATCCAAGAGTTCCTCTGTGTGCCAAAGTGTTTTAGAGTCGAGGCCATCTGTCCAACAGTTAAAGCTTGACCAACACTGGGTCATAAAATAGGACAACGATCCCGAGCATAGTCGCAAATCTACTAGAGAAAGGATCAAGGAGGGAGTCAAGGTGCTGCAACAGCCCAACCAAACCCCAGATCTCTGCTGTAGAGGGATCATCAAGTGTTCACAAACCTCAATAACCTGAAGCAGCATTTGCAACATAACGCTGTGGGAGACTGTGGGAGAAGATATTATCTATAAGGTGATCAGTCATGGAGTGTACTTAGTTTTCCACACAGCGCTTCAGCATTTTGTTTTGCAGGTTCAGACCTGCCTGGCAAGGCTTCAGTTGGTCCAGAATGCTGCAGCTCATCTTCTGACACGTATTAAAGGACGTGAACACATTTCCCCGGTGCTCGCCTCTCTTCATTGGCTCCCTGTCCGCACAATTAACTTTAAAATTTTATTGTTGACCTACAAAGCCCTGAATGGACAGGCTCCCGGGTATTTGTCTGACCTCTTGCAGACTTATACCCCCTTTAGATCTCTTAGATCAAGTGATCTTTTGCTTTTAGCTGTACCAAGGTCGAGGCTGGTTCATAGAGGCGATCGAGCATTTGCAGTCGTAGCGCCTAAGCTGTGGAATAATTTACCCCTATACATCAGACAGGCTCCCACTGTCAATCTTTTTAAACCTTATCTTAAAACGCATTTTTATTTACTGGCTTTTAATACAGCATGAGAGTTATTTGTTATTTTATTATGTATATGTTGTATTCTTGTACAGCACTTTGGTCAACGCTCCTGTTGTAATTAAATGTGCTATATAAATAATTAAACCATTCAATAAATAAATAATTACACAGTAAGTAAATGTAGTAAGTTGTATGTTGCATAATTTAAGACCTGTCAAGAACCAGATGATTTATTTACCCTCGAAAAAGGGAAGTAAGTAAGTAAAATGTATTTTTATCGCAGTTTCATGGATAATATCACAAAGTGTTTCACAATAAAACCAGAAATAGAAATGAAAAAATAACATAAAACGATTTTAATTAATCAAAAGTTTGTTTATATAGAAAAGTCTTCAGCTGCTTTTTAAAAGAGTCTGCACAGCATAAAGACAATGATAGAGAACTCCACAGCCGTGTTGCCGTCCCAGTTTAGAAATGTGACTCAGGTGGTTAAAAGGCGGGGGGTACTTTCTTTTTCCCATCACCCTGCAGCTACACCATGGAACAGAAAAGAAGACGATGCTATTTTGACTGAGAATGTTCACACGCTGTATCTGTAGCTACTGAGCTGTAGAAACATATGCTGCACACTAAAACGCTCTTCCTCTTTGTGAATGCACCGTATGAGTAACTGGATTATAATCGTAATGAAAATAACAAGTACTTTAAAACAGAATCAGTTTTTAGTTTTTGACGTTTTAATGATTCCCTCTGATACAGTCATTAGTGTGAAATTACTTTACACACCAATTATTGTTAAGAGCTTGTAGAACCTTCTCCATTAACTAATTTAAGTTGAAAAGTTTTGGAAATGTCTCACTTTGATTGACTAAAGAAAACATGAGGTGGATTACTCACCAGTCCTGTAACAGGGGAGTGATTCGCTGCGCTTGCTTCACATGTCAAACAGAGAACACGGCAGCTCCTCCGTTCACTCAGAAGTTTTGACATGCTGGATTAAATGCACGTCCTGCCACAGTGTTATATTGTGTTCACAAACATAACTATTGTGCCAGAAACTCCAGGCAAGAAATGTTCCCTCAGGTTTGGAGTTTTAAAGAGAGAAACCAGGAAAAGCTCTGTGCTTTGCTGCCAGCAGCGGAGAACGTCTGAAGGTGAATTGTGGGGGGAAGCAGCAGAGATATTTAAACTGACAATTACTGTATCATCTTTCCATAAAGACTCGCCTCAAGTGACTCTTTTTAATGCAAGCCAAATGTTCTGGTCACACGGCAAAATCTATGCAGAGGCTTCGGATCTGCTCTGCAAACTGGTGTCTTACCACCAGGTTACTGCATATAAAGATCAATGTGTGCTTTTTTTAAGGAGAAATATTAAGTCGATGACTTGATTATTTCAGCTTAAACACTTGCAGATTTAGTCTTTAGCTTTCATGAATTTTAAGGAAGTCATAGCTTGCAAAAGGCCGATCTCTGCTGTCCAAGACCGTCCTCTTCTGTGTGCCACGTGTCCGCGGCTGAAGTGAGGAGAGCTGCTCCTGCTGTGATCAGCAGCCATGGCTTTGAGTGGCAGATTGATTGTCGATTGGCTCCACAACTCCAAATATTGGGTGCATTTCAGCTTCAGGGCTCAGAGTTCAAACTTCACAGTGTCTGGGATTACAACATGACAGTTGTATTATCTGCTGAGTGATTGCACTAATCCAGCAGCTTTGCCGACTTTCACCCGCCCGTTTGCCCAGACGTAACTGATCACAATAAATAAAGTTTATTGTTCTGCAACAAAGAGCTTGTCCTTATAGCAAACCACTTTATTTATCTCTTGCTTTTGCAATAAAGGATAACAGCTCCCATGGGCTCGCAGTGTGTTAATATTCATTAATGCTGCAACACTGTGAGCAATAACAATATACTTTATTTACAGTGTTGGGGAGTAACGGAATACATGTACCGCCGTTACGTATTTAAAATACAAAATATGAGTAACTGTATTCAGTTACAGTTACCGTTTAAAAAGGTGGTATTCAGAATACAGTTACTTTGTTGAAATAAATGGATTACACTGCGGTACTTTCCTGTTTCATTTTGTCGTGGGTCAGGACTGTTTGGGTTTGTTTGACAGCTACGTTCTGTTGTTCCAGGCGGCAGCGTTACCGTTGCCATGGTTACAGGGCGACGCTCTCTCTCTCTGCGACTGTGTGTTTCCTGGGTGAGAGAGCGCCTTTTCGTTGTTATTGTTGTTGTTGTTGTGCTAAGCTAACAGGCAGAATGCTACAAGCATAGCTCTAAAGTATGTAGCATCATGGGCAGTGTAGTCCGTGTTGCAGGGAGAATGGACTGCCATACACGTTATGGGTCTGTGACCGCGAGGAGGGAGAAAAAGGGGAGTGGAAAGGTAGGAGCTGTCATCGAGGAAAAACGGGAGCTGGAAGCATGTAAATATAATAATAACCACTGCAGCCAAGAAGAGTGCCTGACGAGCCCAGTTGTAAGTAAGCTATTAAGACTCGACTGTACACCGTGTTCGTGTTTTCCTCCGAAAACAATAAGTTCCATTGGAGCAGTCTTTCAACGCCTCTCTCTGTGTCTCGCAAGAAAAGTTGACCCACACAACAAAGTAAAGCTATTTTTCGGCTACGAGCCGACAGGGACCCCGCCGTATTAGTCAGAGGTCCCTTTACTACAGTTCGGAGTCGCGGACCTTCAGTATTAGTAATAAATCACACAGCAATAGTACATTCACGTTGTTGTAAAAATCATGATAATATATTAAGTAATCCAAAGTATTCAGAATACGTTACTGTCATTGAGTAACGTAACGGAATACGTTACAGAATACATTTTGGGGCATGTATTCTGTATTCTGTAATGGAATACATTTTAAAAGTAACCTTCCCAACACTGTTTATTTACACGAAACGTGGCCCGATAGCTGCAGAGACAGCGCACCATTGTGAAACAGTAAGTTAATGTAAGGGAACAGGCCGAGACCTCTGAGTCATTGCTCTGCTTTTTAAACAAAGACCATCACTTATTTTCTATAGCAAGCAGTAAATCCTCTTTGCAGTGCAGAAACATTTCTGGAGACCTTGAGAAACAGTTGGAGCCAATCGTGTGAGCACATTGTCAGTTGTTATTCATCCCTATAGTCAATACATTAGTTCCATTGTGTTACTCCAGTATATACAGGAATAAGAAGGCATGGAAATTCAATTTTGAGATTAAGTAAACTTTAAATCTTCAATATTTAGACCTGAATGATTATGGGGAGTGTTGGATAATTGTTGCTTGATTAATTCCACTTGAAGAGCTGACGGGTTTGTTAGCTTGTGTGCAAAAGCCATGATTACCGATATAATATAACATTCCTGATGTCAAAGGGAAAATGTTGGTGTAAGATTTGTGTTTGCAGACGTCGTATGACACAAACCAGGGAACGGCATCTTTCTGCAACGGCTCTGTTTTTAGCAAAGACCAAAATGAAAAGATTTCTAATATATCTGAGAACTCTTGCTGTCATTTGGTCATTTCCAGGGGACACCTGCACCCCACCTTGTCCCAGGTCCCATCAGACCAGATCACATCAGTGCACGTGTAATGCTGGGCATACACTGTGCGATTTTTGGCCCATTTTGAGACGAGTTTTCAGTTGTGCGACCGTTTTGGGGAATCGACCCAAGTTTCGCCTTAATCATAAGTCGTGCATCGTGTAGTATACGTGGGGTAACGAGAAGCGATTAACAGAGTTGTGGACTCGAGTCACATGACTTGGACTCGAGTCAGACTCGAGTCATTAATTTTATGACTTTAGACTTGACTTGAAAAAATATTCTAAGACTTGTGACTTGACTTGAACTTTTACACCAATGACCTGGGACTTGAATTGGACTTGAACCGGTTTACTTGAAAAGACTTGATATTTCACCCCAAATATAAAATTTAACACGCATATTATATAGAAGGTGTGCACTATTAATTCAATTCATTCATTTATTTATTCAAACCACACTCCGTATGTATGAGTGCGTGAGCTGTAGCACAGCCAATCAAATTAACCAGATTTTTTTTAAAAAGAAAAAAAAAATGCTAAAAAATGCTGCAAGTAGTTATTTCTTTCAGGTACATAAACTATGAAGTAGTCAACAAAAAAACGAAATGCAATATGCAAAACATGCAAGAAGAGAATCACAGACAGAGATGGAACAATTTCCAACTTTGTCCGACAGTTGAAGTTGCATAAAGAACGGTATGTGGTGCTTCTCTTTTGCTACGATGAGATAGCTGACTTCATATAACTAGCAAACGTTGTCCAGGCTACGTTGGTGATACAGTTTTTTTATGTGTATAATATTTTTGTCATGCGATTTTAAAGCCGGTCCTACGAGCGCATCCAAGAATAACATGCAGCTTATCTTAGAACTGTCGGTGAAAATTATTCTTGGAGCTAAGTTTAATTGAGCTGCATTTTATAGAGGTGCAGTTTTCACAATTTGTTCACTATTTTGTCATGTGTTCAGAAAAACACAGATTTAAAAATCACATGGTCTAATATTTACATTTAGCATATAACTGCAACATTCTTTTTCCGTTTTTTTTTTTTTTTAAGACTCGAAAGGACTTGAAATTCAAAGTTTCAGACTTGTGACTTTACTCGGACTTTTACACCAGTGACTTGAGACTCGACTCTGACTTGAGGATTAAGACTTGAGACTTACTTGAGACTTGCAAAACAATGACTTGGTCCCACCTCTGGCGATTAACACCTCATGACAAGCTCCCGATCATCAATCATATGGTCGCAAGAAAATCAAACCTGTTTGAAATCCTCGTGAGGCTAATCTCTCACGCTGCGCACACGCAAACAGAAATGAAAGTGAAAAAGACGGAGCAGCACGGCAGTGCAGCGTGTGATCTGGACACAAGCGATGGAGGCACAACTTGTAGAACTTTGGCTCATCCGAGCCTTTTTAATGTGGCCTCACAAAATTATCACGACCGCAACAACCGTGAAAAGAGTTGGATGGACACTGCTGCTCAATCTCAGCTGCCTGATCAATGTTTTTCATTAGCAATTTAGCAAAGTTGATGGTGGTGGTGTGCGTGTCTGTGAAAGACAGAGAGGGAGAGACAGACTTTGTGTTGTAAGCTTCATGTTATGGACGCACAGTGTGAGCACTCAGGTCACATCAGAGCATCGGGCGGTATAGTGTGAGACCCTGCATCATGACCTATGAACTTCTAACCCTGAATAACAGGACTGAAATAATTGCACAGTGTTTGCCCAGCTTAAGCAGAAAGCAGTACAACAAAACCTCCTCTAAGTTCAGCTCTGGCAGTTTGATGGCAGAGCTTAGTGAGGAGGAAGCTCCAGTGATGCTGTGCTTTTATTAGACCCACAGTTCTGCTGCATCTATCCAGAGGATGACAGGTCATAGTCAGTTAAGTGTCTTCAGTTTGTGAACTCTCAGAAACCTTATTTCTAACAAAAATGTGCAGCAGCATTAGAAATAGCCAGATCATCTGCTTGCTGGCTATCTGACTGCTAACATCACACTAACTCAGGCTTGTTAGTTTTTTGCAGTATGCTTGATTACCCTGATCGTTTAGAGTTGAAAACAAATTAGCACCGTTGGCTGTGCCAATGTTGTGAAAGAGAGCTGGAGGATGACTGGACGCCTGAGATCATACATCTGTCTGCCATTTGAGCTACAGTAGAGTTATCATAGTTTTTTCAATGTAAAAATAGCTCCGTTTGCAGATAAAGCAACAGTAAGAGAAGTTTAAGACTTTACAAGATGCTTAAATGCTCTGAGAGCCCGAGGCAAATGCGATAAGTAGGTAACAATCATCTGCTTGTGTAGTCATGAGATATATGGGAGCAGAAGGTTATGAATTACAGCAGATTTACCTTTTAACTGTTTTCAAAAGTAGGTTCTAAATGATAAGCTCTAATCAGTAATTATGTCACAAAATCACAGCTATAAACTGGGGATAAGTGTCTATTGTTCTTATAAACAGCACATTATCTTTAAATAGAGCAAGCAGCTAAATTTAGATGTTTGCTTTGACATCATAAATGGTCCTCACATAAAACATTTGAGTGTTTAATTCCAGGATATGTGGGATTTGTGAGAACAAACTCAGCTTTTGTGTGTGTTGGTGCCGATTATACAAAGCAGGCAAAAGAGGAGCCGGACCTGCATATCCAGAGGAATGGAAAATGTCTTTCAACGAGCCAAGCCTCACGCTCAGCCCGAATCCCCCACCTCCAGTTGTCCTTGTTTGATACAAAGGGTGTGCGTGTGCTCCATCCAGACCACAGTCCTGATGAATGAACATGCAGAAGGGGATCTAGGAGCAGTCTAGAGAAACAACGTCTGTCTATTCGATAAATTAACAGAATGTAAAGAATGCTAATTTATAGACTGGCAGCTGGAAGCCAAATGGATTCGGCTCTGCTGCCCTTTGAGCATCTGCAACAGTTAGAAAAATGCTATGCAGACAGAAAAGGAGAGGCCTACATGGTGCAAATTTCAGGGTTTGTGGATGAGGGATCATTTAAAACCCTTTCCGCTGCCACAACTAAGAGCTGGAAGGCCACAAATCCCCTTTGGTTTGGTTGCTGGTATGGATTGATGTCCCCTATATAGAAGCCACTGAAGCAGGGCCGCAGAGAGTCGGGGTTTCCATTTAGATTGGTAAATAGTGGGCGTAACACTGAATACTGTAGCACTGGTGTTTGCTTACTGGTATAATAAGTCAGCATTGAGGCCATTGTGGCTTTATTGCAGTTCCATGACTAAACAGTGAAACGCTGCCATGGGAATCGGTGCACAGACGACCTCTGGTATTACCCATCCTCTTCAACATGCTTTCTGGGGATCATCCGGTTCAAACTTTTACTTTTCTTTTACTCTCTGGGGAAAAGAACAAAAAATACAACTTGTCTTCCTCGGAGAGCTTCTGGAAAATGTTACAACAGTAAACATTTGATTATTTAATTACATTCTAATAGCCTACTCATCCCTTTTCTCATGATTGTTTGACAAGGATTAATTAGATCTTCTTCATATTGTTTATCACCCAAATAGCATCGAGGAGATCTGTGGCCGCTGTGATGAAAGCCTGAGAAGTCAGCCAAATAAACCGAGTGTTGTAGCTGTGTACAAACATGAACCAATGTGCTGGTTTCCATGCAAGTTTCTGCATGCGAGTCCTGCACATTCTGATCAGTCCTCTGGCATGCCCCGACTCAAAGAGATGGACCATTAGAAGTCTTTAAACCCATAATGGGGTATTGTGCTGGGGTTATCCGACCTCTGGTATGTTGGGAATCTGAAACGAAGGAATGTTCTCCCTTTGGGCAGATTTAAACCAGCCCGTGTGCCAAAGATCACATTGTGACCTAAAGGTAAATGTCCAACAGGATACTCGAGGAAAAGATTTTTTTCCTTTTTTAATTACAGAATTATCTACATTTCACTGCCCTGTTCTTAGAAATATCAATGCTTTTTTACACATTTATGCAAGTACAGAAAAATGATAAATAACAGGGTCCTTTTTTTGGTTTCATTTGCAGCGCAAAAAACTGATTCCATTTTCATTTCTGTTTTATTTTTTTTGTGAATTTTTAACTTGAATATGTGAAATTGTCAATTTTTCCATTTTAGCAACAAAGAAATGCTCAAAGCCTGTTCATAAAGGATTACATTTGTCATAAAACCTGTGCTAGGCTTAGAGAAAACCTTCGAATGAGGCAGGCTAAAGATGGAAAAGTCTCAAAGGGGATGATTTGGTCTCTTCTTTGCAGAAACAGTGAGAAATTAAAATTTCTGGTTAGAGAGACATTTGCAGACGCTGAATATTTACAAACACACTTCACATATTTTAACTGCACCACGTCAGCCCCTAAACTGTGTGGTCAACAGTTTGCTTTTGGATTTCTTGGATGTTGAGACAAACGTGAGAATGATGTCGATGTTTAGATAAAAGCGCTTCTGGTCTTTGGGTTGTGTTGTAGTTTCTTTTGACTTCCGATTGTTGTTTTCGATTTTTAATTAACACATTTGACTCATATGTTATATATAAGATTTGTGTTTTATTGTTTTATGTTTAAGGTTGTGATTTTGTGTTCATCTGGTTTTCAGTTTTCTCGTTCTCTATGTTTCAGTTCTCACCAGTCATTATATTTATCAATATTAGTGCTTCTGTTTGTCCCTCCCTCCCCTGTCCATGTCTCATGTCCATGTCTCATGTCCATGGTGATGCTTTGTAAAGTGCTTGCAGTCGTATCTGTGTTTTAGTCGTTTCCTTTTATGTGTTAGTCGTGCTTCCTGTCTGTCGTCTCCTGACTGTGTTCACCTGTGCGTTGTTTCACTCCTGTGTCTAACCCTAATTAGCCTCCAGAGTGTGTATAGTTTGTCGTGTCGTCTGTGTATGTTCCTGGTTTTGCTTTCTTGTGTTCTTTCCTTACTGGGAGGAGCTCCTTTGGATTTGGAAATTGTTTTTAAAGACATGTTCTGTATCTGTGCCTCCTGCAATTATTCGACACGAGAAGTAGGCAAATGGCAAGCTCGTTGAAGTGTTTCTGTAATTATTGATCACACAGATGTAAGATTGGTCATCATGATGCTGCTAAAACAAACGGTGAGACTAACGATCATAAAATTTCAAAGAAACGTTTACGTCAGTAAGGAGAGATCAGTTTCAAGTAGCAAACTCTATTCATGAGTGTACAGAGTTTTAGTGATACATCATTTGGCCGGTGAATGTGGGAAACAGGACGCGACTCCCAGAATCCAAAGACTGGTGCTGGAGGAGAAGATGACAGAGAGCGAGAAAGAAAAGCACTGGATCAAAGTGACGATGATAGAATTGAGTATGAGACGTAAAAAATAAAAAACAGCAGTTATATCCCAAACACAGAGGAATGCAGGCAGATGTGAGAACACAGATGTTTCCTATTGAAGTTTTAGTATGGTACAGGAAGTGAAAGGTGATTGTCTGGTTTTTATTTTAGAATGAGAGGTTCAGGGAATCGTGAGGGTAAATAAGACTGAGCTCCTCGTCTTAGCTTTAGCTGCTTAACTTTATTAAGAATCTCTAGAAGCATCTTTAAGTATAGGTGTGTCAAACTGGTGCCAAAATGTGTGTAAGTGTATCCTGCAGCATCCGGATGCCCAAACCTTCATGTGACCTGTAAAGTTGATGAGAGAGCCACTATACTGCCCACCCACACGTAGTATGTGATGTCACTCAGTTGTGTATAAATAGAACACAACATCCATCTCATTCTGCAGTTCATGTCGTCACATTTTCAGCCTCTCCCGCATCAGCTGACTGCGATGAATAGCCCACAAAATGGTTAGTGTTGGGATAGGGTGTCGTCAGCTGGAGCTACAATATGTTTGAGAACACGCACAACTTAAGAAAGCAGCAGGTTAATCATAAGCTGTGTTAGAACAGTTATCCAGCATAGAGAGCAGAGGCCCATTACTTTGGAAAAATAACTAGAAGCTGGAGGAATGAAGGAGGCTTACTATCCCTGAAACAACCAGACACTCATAGGAAACAATGCGTGAGTGTACAGCCTCAACGTGAGTTCAAAAGATTGTGTGACTGGAAGTCTTTGCATATAAATGGTCCAAAATGCTCCCCAGCCCCCCAGGGGTCCAAGTAATGAGGCAAATGATTCATTCAAATTCAAGGTGATCACATCTGGAATAGTCTTCTCCACAGCAACAGTCTTTCCAAATTAAGTGGCCATCATCATCTACTGGTTATAAAGAAATCCTCCAGCACTTGTGTGAAACTCTTTTTGCAGTTGGCTTTTAAACAGGCATTTTTTTCAATAACTATCCTGACCCAGATTTCACGGTGGGTCAGATCAAAGTGTAAGATTGTGAAATGTAATGGCAGAAAACCTCTCCGCTCTTTTTCCAGAATTTAATTCCTACTGTAATGAAATTAACACTAAAGATTGCCTTTTGTTGAATATTCACACGTCATCTGAAAAGCATTTACTTGGATTTTACTATAATTTTCACAGTGCAGTTTCAAAGCGGTCGGCTACGCAGCATTCGGTCGACGAGTCCTTAATGCTTTTTATTTTATTGTGTGTCTAATAAAATGCGGTCAGCTTGAATTCAAATAAAACCAAATGACATAACTGCTTTAGAAATGCTGGAAAGGTTGGACACTGTGCCAGCTGTACCACACCGCTGCTCTTGTGATATAGAAAACTATCATCAGTGATGTCATTGGAGGGACGAGCGAGCCTGCTGCTCAGCGTGACGAATATCCACGTGTTTAATCAGTTTTATGTGCATCTGCTTTCACAATGTTTGCTCCTTTTCCCTCAAATTTGAAATATTGTAGCGTCTTCCAACAAAGCTGGCCCTCTGCCCCTTAGATGACCCTTCCTTTCAAACCCTAGATTCCAATTTAAGAGTAAGGCTTTCTTGTCACCTATCGTCTCTCATCACCGAGGAAATGTAGAGAAGAAAAATGAGGGTGAAAGTGAAAAATGAAAGCGCTGACCTCTGTACCTTGCCTGAGGGGGTAGTTCTTGCAGGATCTTCTGGACAGGGAACAGCTACGCGCTGAGACTGTGACAGAGGCGCTGCAGGTGAACAGTGACACCTGCTGGCTAAATGTTTACACCCCCCCCCAAAAAACCTCCTCAGACTCAGTCTGTGCTTATGATCAAATAAAACGTACACGGCTTTTAATAACTTGAGTAAAAACCTTAGAGAATGAGGACTGCTCCACCACTTTAGCTGCTGAGGTTAAAGAAGCAGAAATATGAGTGCTTCTGTGTGAACCTCTTACTCTGTAACAGACCTCACCCAGCCTGTTTTAGCAATAACAGGATTAAAGCTGCAGTAGAGTGTTAGAGGGTTAAATGTGATCATCTTCCCCGAGTTGCTGTTTCTTCACATATCCATCCACACACTGATGCACATGGCTGCCTTTCTTCATGACATCACCACTCTGGATCCCATTACCAGACCTTGGTTCCCCCCACCTCCTCCTCTGGGGAGTCTGCAACGTCTCTCCATCTCTCAGGGCTTACCTGATCCTGCCACCACACTGTTTATCTAATCAGCAGGCTGCATCCCTCCCCAGGCTCTCACTTTGACCCATGACCTCTTCAAAAAGTTGGAGAAGCAAAGAATAACAAATCAATTGTCCGGCCAACCTGAGAACACGCCCAGCGGTGCTGTGTTTAACTTGTTTCTTCATGAAATGCCTCCAACGTTTCTATGAGTTTACTGACATCCTGCCATAGAAAGAATAAAGAGCTCAGCACCAACATCTCTGCCTCAGCCTCCGGTCACTGCTTACAGCTCAACCTGACAGCTGAAATTATAGTGAATACACAGCGTGGCTCACTGATGCTCATTGCTTTCCTTGCTTTTGCAAATCTACAACAAATGACGTGGCAGCGTGAAGTGTATCAGCATAGAAATGAGAGCAGTCCCTGCACCAGGTTCTCATCGTCATATCAGCACCAGACTAACTGAAATCAAGTCAATGAAATCAGAAAAAACAACACAAACTTTGTGTGCACACTTTGTTTCCACATAAGACATTTCAGATGCCGTGGACCCTCTTTAGGCACTTTCTGTAACTTTGAATTAGATGCAAAAAAACAAGAACAGAGCATAGTACAATTTAATAATCCTAAAAAAGAAATAATGTGGCTTTTTAATACAAATCAGGCCGTGTTTGTTTACTGCCTTTCATTTATCTATCATTTTAGATATCTTTGGCTTCCTGGGTCTGAATCACACACAGATGGAAACAGTAACTCCACAAATGCTCGATCACTGCAGGACCGTGCCACCGCTAACAAGATCATCAGAGCTAAAGCCTTCGGCAGGTTAGCTCATCATCGATACACGTCACATGCTAACAGCTGTGTCAGTCCTGCAGACGTGTAACACAATCTACCTGCAGACGGACCTTTAACACAGCACAGTATCGCTGTTTGTAGAGCAGCTCCAGGACGCCAGGAAGTAAACATGGGAGACCAAACAGACACAGACTAGAAGCAGGGAACACAGGAACACAAGCTTACAACATAGCTAACAATGAGAACTACGAACACAGAATATGAACAAGAACACAAACAGAGAACATTCAACAGAAACTGAAAGTCTGAAACGCAGGATCATGAAACTGTCCCCAAATTATCTCGTCAATGTTGAGGCCTGCTTCTTTGTTCTGTTCTGAAGTGATCATTTCCTCCTGCGTCCTCCCTGCACGTCAGTCATTTGACCCTCTGGGTTTGACTCTGAAATATGTGGTGTAATCATTCACAACAAAAACACGAGCATGAGCGAGGCGGCGTTTCTGTTTTCATGAACCACTCAGAGGAAAAACTGTGCCGTGTACACAATGTAATCTAATTACATCCTGGCTGAAATGAACGAGGATGTATGTCCTCACTTATTTCAAAACAACAGCAAGTTTCTTGTCATCACTATTTTGGATCAGCACATGGAAACCTCAGAGCCACTGAACTCACACCCTGTATAAACAGCTCTTCTCTCTCGGGTGAACCAGTCTGCATCTTCAGATGTTATTGGAGTTGAAAAAAGAAGAAATGGGGCAGTGGGACATACACTCTTTATTTGTGGTGACCTGGTGCTTCAGGGTGTGCAAAAATCTCATACGAGTCATTTTATGAGCTCTTAATGGCGGCCTGAACTTTACTCCAATGAGGCAATCCTTCGCTGGCTGGCTACAACCAAATTAGGTCATGCCTTTAAACCCACTTCATGCAACGCCATTTTCAGTTCATGGTTATGTTGTTGTTGCTGTTGATGGACACAAAACAGTCTCACAGCCATGTTGTGTCCAGGTTTTGAGTTGACCTCTGTAAAGGTCACCGTGACTGAGAAACGAAGCCGAAAACGCCACAATTGGGTTTTAAGGAAAAAGAGGAGAACCTTTAACGAGGGCAACACCGGGTAACCCGACCTCCAGAGTATGAGCATCCGGCCGTGATGTAATGTGTTCCCGTGTGTGTGTTTGCACTTGAATCCCCACCTGCAGCACGCACACGCCTCCAAACCTTTTTTGTCCAACAGTCAATAAAACGTCCCAGCACAAGAACCGCGAGGCCCGCTCCTGCCCCCAAACGTGGGAAGAGGAGGAAGTGCTGAGTCGACACACTGCAGTATTGTTTTAGCGGAGAAATGTGATGACCGGAGAGATTTGTCGTTCTCAACCTGAGTTTGAGGGCCCGCTTTTAATGAGCGGAAAGTGAAGCCTGGGAGCTGAATTTGCATGCATGGAAGGCTTGGAAAGTAATCACGAAGCCTGGTGGGCGCTGAAAACACAGGAGCTCTGTGCTGTGTGTAGTCGGCACGGTGTCAGATTTCCAAGATAAACTGCTTTCAACACAAGTTTCTGCACATGTACGAAGAAAGAAATGGTGACGTGACCTCACCGAGTGGCATCAATTCATCACTTTGCTTTGGAAAAGGCCGTTTTATCATCTGCGCCGGTGCTATCGGCACCTTCCGTTTGGGTTTGTGCACCATGTGTTAAATTAAGTATGAGGTCACTGTTTCAGCAGACGGATTGTGTCAGAAGCAAAGACCGTTAATGTGGCAGACTCCGTCAGGCTGACATCATGATTTCACCTTTTCCCCACCCCTGCATACTTTGCTGTGCAGAGAAAACACCAGCCTGTTAAACTCATAATCACATTAAGGCTGCGGGGTGGCACTCAGATAAGCATCAGCTGTCGCTAACAGCAAATTAAACCCTGAAACGATTTACTGCTCCGTAACTTTCTCTGTTGCTACTTCTCAAACATGCAGCACAGCTTTAAAGGTTTGAGTATAATAATTAGAATTTTAATTATAGTGAATATGTTGTGTTTTAAAGTGGTTGCTGCCTTTGAATAGTGAGTTACGGTTTCTGTGTGACTGTCAGTCTCTCACATCGCTGTGGATTCTGGTCCAGTCTCCTTCAGTGTTAGTGCTGCTTCACTTCATTGAGGCTTGCGGGGATCTGTTCATGCACAGCTCTCTGAAGGTCCCATCACAGCATTTTAGCTGCGATGGGAAGGGTTTAACTCTGCTGTGACCCAGATTAGGCCGAGCTTTAGCTGTGGGACAGATGGCCTCAGTATACTTTGGTATAGAGAGGAGCTCACGGTCCACTCAGTGACTGCAAGAAGCCCAAATCATCAGCCCTACACCACCGTGCTGACAGCTGGAATGAGGTGGCTGATGGTGATGAGCCTTATGGACAAACATCTCCACAAATCTAAACCACGCTGCCATCTTCTACAATTTGAATTTGCTGTTACGCCCTCTCCTGAAAGAGCTCACAACTTCTTGAGTGATTGACTTTGATAGTTGAGAAGATTGTAGGATTGTGTTAATGCACATAAATGCAGAGGTCTCACACTGATGATGATCAGTTAATGAAGAAGAGTCGATTAACGATGCTCGCTGCTAATGAACCTCTTAAAAAGTTTTTCAGAGGCCTACATAGGATCTCCTGAAAGAGATCTTTTTCCTACACGTCTGTCTGACTGTGGTTCTTAACCTAAATGATAAACAGCCATTTGTGCTACGAGCTAATGGTGAACTCAAGAATTTTCCTGACTGGTCTGAAAGGTGAAATGTGGAAAATAGATGGACTGTTTCCAGATGTTGAGGCCTGGAAACTGCACCACGAGTCTGGAAAGTGTATTAAAAATGTTGCCCTTTGCTGATATGCAACGCAAGTAACATTTTATGCAGTTTTAATACCTGCTGTCATTTAAGAAGATATTATATTTCCTGTTGAGGAGAAGGCTGTGTTTAGTTAATCGTAACACTACCAGCTCTGCAAGCCACTGCGAGTAGAAAAAACACAAAAAGCACTAAATCACACCATAAAATGTTGGTTTGGAGCAAATCTGAAACATGAACCAGGGTAACATGTACACCAGTCGGGGATAATAAAGCGTCAGACTAAAGGTGATTTGCACCACGGTCTGCAGTGTTTCCGGCTCATCACATCCTGCCCCTTCATCCTCTCATATTACTCCAATCCAATAAAAAAATCAGTCATGAGAAAACCCTCAATATGAAAGTGAAACTACTGGTACGAACATCTGTGCTTAGTCCATTTATTCCCAGGGAGTGAGTAATTCCTCTCGCACACTTGCACAAACACACTTAAATAAATGCTCATGTGATTCAAACTTCCTGTTTGTCTCTGATGTTATTGAGCGGTTTCTGTTTAGTCTGTTCAGAAGACGATGACCCGTGGGACCACACGTGAACACAAGTGTTGAATGTTCACGTTATTCTTTCGTAAAATTCACCGTGCTGTTAGCTCCTTCTCAGGCTGTTTGCTTTTACTCCACATGTCGATGCTGATAGGTTTGACACCTTGTTTCCCAGAAGAGATGTTAATCTGTCTGCGATGAAGCTGACCGCATCGTTTTACTGTGGAAACGCTGGAAATGCATCCCGACACTGTTATACCAAAAATAATGTTGCCTTGGCTTTTGTGCAGAGGAAAATTCTCCGTTTTACAATCTGCAGCATGATGGCATTAAACTTGTCGTTGCTTACTTGAAGCCCAAAAGCTTATTATCACTGTTAGCAGAGCAGCTTTGAGAGTAGCTGTGATTTTATTGGTACTTCAGAGCCCATCACGGTTCATCCAGCAATCAATCAATCAATCAATCAATCAATCAATCAATCAATCAATCAATCAATCAATCAATCAATCAATCAATCAAAGCTTTATTCGTCACATGCAGGTTGCCCTGCAGTGAAATAGGACCCCCCCCCCGACCTTACACATATAGCACAAACATTACATGGGGATACAGGTCAGAGATTGGTAGAATCAGAAAAAAACATTGAAATGTACACTACACTGGGGAAAGTACAAGAGGAAAAAAAGAGACTCCTACTCATGCTATGCTTCCATGGTAGGACAGCATGAGAACAGGAAACAAAAAAAACTCCTCTGCACAAGAAGCACATAAATGTCCACAGCACAACATTGTGAAGACATGACAAGCCACAGGGGTGGGTGGGGGTTGAGGAGTAATCCGAAGCGAACACAGCAGCCACCCTGCACAGCGCTACCATTCCAGCGCGGCACACAGACCCGCCGTGCTGCCCCTTCAGGAAACAAGCATCGAAGGCGTTTGGAAGGGAGGGGGGATGAGTGTGTGCTTATCAGTGTAAGTGTACGTGTGTGCGTGTCCAGAGTTCAGCGGAGACAGTGTCCTTCGCTCTATCAGGCTAAGTAAACAGTCTGCCAGCCAACCCAGGTGGCCTTCATGGGACGGGAAGAATAGTCATCACACAGTCGTTATCAGGGAGTTGTTTTGGTGGGCTCCAGCCTTGGGCCTGCAGCTGGCGCCGTGGTGTCCGAATGTTGAATATTGTTAATTTCTGTTTTGTGAGCAGCTCGAATTTTAGCACTCTGAGACAGGTCCCTCAACTTCGCGTTGAAGAGCTGCGAGCCTCCCCATGATGGTATCAAACTTCAGTTCCAAGGTGTTGTCAGTCTTTTGATTCTGAGACTTCACAACTGCAGTGATCCGTTCTGCGATGTTTTCCAACTGTCGCTCAAGGGTGTCATTTTGAGCAGGCCTTTCTCTGATGTTTCCCCTCATACGCTCAATGGTGTTGTTTTGAGCCTTCACAGCAGCAGTAAGCGTCTCCAAGGTGTTGACCATATTACGTTCGTTGTGAGAGGTCGCACCTCGTCCCCGCGCTTCGAATCCAGCGGGCAGCCATGTGGGGGTTTGAACAGCCGGTTCCGCTCTCTTATTTCTCCGATAAAGCAGGGCTAGGCCAACGCCGATCAGCATGAACCCTGTTATCATGGTTCCGAATAGGTAGATATCTTCAGCGTCCTCGATCGACAGTCCCGCCAGGCACACGGTCCTCCAGTTCTGCCACCCGTCCATCGTGTAACCGGCAGGGAAAGTCCCTCCAGGGCACTCAGGCTCTCCCGAGCCCCGACTTCTCGTTGAGAAAAGGGTGTCAATAGCACTCAGGGACCAGTTGATCAAATCCATAATTCTCTTTTAGGTTTAGAGAACGACAGTTACATGATCTGTGCTTTTAATAAAAAGAGTGATTGTAATTGGTTGGCGTGTGGGCTGAAGCATGTTAAAAAGCCTGCAGGTTGCATTTAAGTGAAGAGCACAGTGAGAGTAAATATTATTCTATGAAATTAAGTCATATGTTCTTGGCAAGCCCTGCTGTTTGTCTGCAGCAGGTATTTCAATCTGCTGCTGGAATCTTTACACAATCATGACATCAGCAGCGACGTGTGTCATCGTAACTCTTGTCCGAACTGACAGGGATGGCGGAAATTTTGGACGAGAGGAAATCCTTCGTGCATCTGTTTAAATGCTCAGAGCCTGCACGGTGGATGAGCGAGGATGTTCTTGTGTTATAAGACAGCTAAGGCCCTCTAATCGTTTCATGAGCCCAGCAGAGTCCCAACGGTCACAGAAGGCTGATTATTATTAAAGAATTCATCTTCCTTCAGACGTTAAGACACTGAGGGGAGATTGATTTAAAAAACACTCCTCCTGGTGAGCCTCGGTCTTTGAGAACAAGCAATCGTATGTATCATGAGATCTCACAGGCCAGCGAACATGAATACTTCCCATTTCTTTACTGTTCTGCTGGACTACACTCCAGGGAGTGCTGACTTTCACAACCATCCAGGGCTCAGATGGCACGGAAACCTGGCAAACGCAGATGCTCACCTGGGCGTTTCCCTCTGTGGTGGGCTCCTGTGAGGCTGAGCACCTCTGTGGGTTTATAAAAGCCAAAGAATGTTTAAAAATCATTTAAACGCCACACTGGCATATGAAAAATAATTAAAGTCTACTCAAGAATGATAATTTGACAGCTTTACAAGGCAATAAAACCGACTTTTATTGCTCACGGCAAATAAAGTCACTGCAACTGAGAACTGACAACCAAACCTGTGCTGATGGAGCTGCTCTTTGCACATTTGTTCTTGTCAGTGTACAGAGAAGCTGGATGTGTTACACACCAGAGAAAACATACGAATCGCCCCCTGCACACACACACACACACACAACTCCACCCCCATCGGCTGTATAACAACACACCAGAATGTGAGTCCTGTGGTTTGAAGTGGAAAAATGGCTCTAAATCAGAGAACCGCCAGTCACAGGCGAGCTACAGCTGACTTCCAACAATCACTGCTAGGATTCATGTGCAGGCACATGTATGCATGCACACCTCTCAGGCAGAGCCTTCTAGTTCATACTCGCATCAGTGATAGAGAGCAGCCCGAGGAATAGTGGAGGGGAGAGAGAGGCTATACAATTAAGCAATTACAAACTTTGGGGTCCCGCATTTTCCATGACTTAATCTCAGCAGCTTCTGTGTTCACTATGGAGGCTCCGCAGCGTCTCCTGGAAAGAGGCCCGAGAGAGGGAGATGGTGGTTTCTGACATAGATGGATGCGCATCCCACTTCCCCGGGGTTTGGTGGTTCAGGCATCCATCATACATCTCTAGACAACATAAATTCTCCTGCTTCAGTGAGGATAAACGATGCTCAGACTTTTTTCATTATCTCCAGCCTCACGTTCCTCTCCCATACATCCTCACCTTTTTCATTCGCTCTTCTCCTTTGAGCTTTCTCACTTTCCATCACTTCATCTGTAATTTACCGTCTCCTTCACAGTTACCTTCTGCACATTCTTTGTTTTTTACAAAGTTATCTGGATGAAAGGGGCTGGGCTTTAGGTTTGTGCAAGCTGAAATACAGCCCGTCTGTGCAGGGTTATGTAAGACTTTGCATGACTGCGTTTCACAGCTCCCACCTGGTCTCCACAGGCTGCAGCCTGCATGGCATTGAGCTTAGCCCAACTATATTTCACGGGAGGCTATGTAAAGGAGGAGGAAGATAATGTGCCGTGCCTCTTACCTCTGCTCGATGTTTTTTGCACATGTCGGCTCCCCGAGCTCAAACGGAGCGACTGTAAAATCTATTTAGGTCAGACCTATTACATTTCAAGCCTTGTTCTTTGTCTCGGCAATTTAAGGGGCTCCGAGCACCCCGACTCCATTTGTCTCCATCCAGTAGATGTTTCTATATTTTGCATGAAAAATTGTTTAAAGGACACAAGCAGGACAGTGGTACAACACAGAAATGAAAAGGTTTTAAGCATTAAAGGTTGGCTCAGTATGCACAACTAGCTTAAAGAATCTTAGCGTAAATTAGATGCTTCAGCAACAGGTAAGAGCACAGTTCTTACATGCAGATTTTTCATTTTTGACTGCTTGGACGGAAATGACATCGTTAACATAACACAGCCTAGTTATATTTGTTCTATGACAAATTATTCACTTTTACGGCTGAGCTCATAATCACAAGAAATCATCACTTGCTGCAATTTGTCACGGTGCTAGCATCCCATTTTGGATACCTTGTGCCGAAGCAGTCGACTGTAATGATTCCATCGCGCTTATTCCAAAAGAAATATCCTCCGAGTGTGCTTTCATGCGCACAAGTCAAGCGTGCATGCACAACACGAGTGTTTCCAGCTACGTAGGCATCTATAGAAACGCAGTTCTGGAGAAGAGCCACGGCAGCGGACGGCTTCATGTGGACTTCAGATGTTTGAAAAAGTAAAATTCCACAACACCAGCCAGCAATGCAGCAGTTTGACATGTAGGGTACGCTATGGGCAGATCACAAGGAGTCAGTAGGGACTTCTGACATCTGAAGTGAAGACTTCAGCAGACAGGCCACTTCAGATGTGGAGGATGCGGGCACGTAGAGGTCAGAGTCTTATCGTAAACTTGGGACCATCCATCCTGGAAATACAGAGATTTAAGTGCAGGCTGTACCTGTCAACACAACCCAGGAGCTTCAGACTGAGAGTCTGGGCACTGCACTAACACGGCTAACAAGCGTGCATGCAGCCACAGTGGCAATTGTGGCTTTAAGACGTCTATCACGGTGCCTATTGTGTTACTTTTAATTGCTGATGGTGGAAAAAGAGTCTGGGAAACACTACATTTGAACCTATCTGTTGTTTATCGTCTTATAAACTGACAATTTTCTGTATTTTCCCCACTGCTCCAAACTTTATTTCCTCCCGTGTCATTAGATCAATATCATAAATGTCATGCAATGCACATTTTCAGCGTCCAAGAATAAATGAGCTCCACACAAAGCTCCTGTAATGCAGACAGCAGCTAATGCAGGGCTGATTTTCAATCACACAGCTGAAAATGCGAGAGTCTGTTGAATGTGGGGAAGAATAAAACCAGCATCGTAAAAGTGCACTGAATGCACTCAAACGGGTCAGCAAAATGTGTACTGGGAACATGTTTTCTATTAATTGAAGACAAACTGCTTGCAGACACACTGGTGTGGCCCTTTAAAGGCAGCTGAATAGTATTTTTACATGACAGGAACTTTTATATATTGTGACATTTATATAGCACACGTCACATAAATCCTGTTATTTGGAATGTGTGCTTCAAACCTGAGTGCAGGAATACTCCGAAACAGGAATTCGAGGATTCTAATTTTGGTGTGCCAGCCCCCAGCCTGGTGTCCTTCCAGCTGCTCCCATATGTTGTCCTGACAGACATTCCTGGGCTGTCTGTCACAGCCGGAGCTCAGCTCGTCTCCAAGCAGCACAACGAGACAAAGGAGGAATTAAAAATGAGTTTGGGTGTGATCTTTACCTCTAAGGTGTTTGATGTGTCAGCAGCGTCCACGTGGGTGGAGTTTTCCTTTACTCATTCATTCGTACATGTACACACACATGCTGTCTGCGGCTAAAGGAATAAATATTACGTTTCAAAGCAGAAGAACAGAGTAATTATTTGTTTAGTGATTCCTATATGACTCTTTACTGCTCAGCTGCTCCAGGCTGAATATCACAGATAGTCAGTGAGATTCAAAAACAGCACCCCAGACAGCAGTTATCAAGCAGAGACTGACTGAATCAGCTTGTATTACCAGTAGAACAATAAGAAAAACATTTTCCTCAATTTAGCCGTAGGAAGCAGCAAATTCTGCACCCGAGATCAGAATCTGTGTTTTATCTCCAATAAATACATTTTAATGGGACGTAAGAGCCGAGATGAGCGAGGACTGTCATTACATGCTCCATTAGGGTTGTAAAGAGAAAAATATGGACGCGCACTTTAGATCATAACGCCGGCGGTTGTCACATAATCTCCTTTTCTCCTTTCCTGCTGTTTTCCTGGACCGCCACATGGCTAAAGTTGCGGTGCGGCCTCAGCAATGAGGTCTCAGGCCAGGCTGTAAAATTTATGAACCCCTGACTCTGAATGTGGACATCGGCGATTCCAGCCTGAAGATAATGTTGGAGCTCCGTTCATTTCAGGCAAGCAGACTCGCAAAGATTACACCTGAGATGTGTCTGGACTTCATGCCCTTTATGACCTGCTGACAAAGTGTCTGAGTGCCACTGCCTAATAACATCTACACCCAAGTCTGTCCACGCTCATTAATCGCAGTGGAGTGATAACATTTTACACTTTAAAGAGTCCGTTTTGCTTATCGTGTCTGTGTCAGCTCAGGAGGCCTCCCCGTAACACTGTGACTGACTGTTATGTGGGGGCACGGCGCTCGGGGTCTGACTTTTATACCGTCTGCCCTGCAGGAAAAGTCTTTAAACTGACAGGAAATATTTAGACAGCGAGATCAGCTCTGGTGAAATCACAGCCCCAGTGAGACCAGACAGAGCTGTGGACACTGCACAGTAATTTGTGGACTGCTACATTATGAAATCATAAGAATGTTTTCCTTGGTACTGACCAGCCAAGTCTGCAGCAGAGCTTACACATAGTAGGCAGAGTTTGACATTTTCTGTTAGCCTTTCTGACACAAAAAGACAACAGAGAGATCTTAAGGGGGGATTTTTGGGCTTTCTTTCGTGTAAGAATCAGTTGCACAACCACAAAATATAAAGTTTCCAAAGTTTTGAGGCAGTTTGGGAATATGCAAATGGGAGTTGACTGATGTCTCCCAAAGTTGCATTTCTGCTTTGCTGTACTTGTAGAGGTGGGATGATGTTCTCTCTAACGGTGCATAGAGTTCGGTCACAGTGTGCAGTGATGCCAACACCAACAGATCCCTACTGATAGGCACCAACATATAAAAAAAGATGGTAAAACACTTTTACTCTCTCAAAGCAACCACTGGGGGCACCAAAGTGACTGAAAGTCGCCAAACCCCCAATAATTGTTGTTACTTACATATTCCTTTTCTTTAATGACCACTTAAACACTTTAGACTAAAAGTCACATTTTAACCATTTTATTCTCTACACAAAGCAGTTTATCAAACATCTGCAGCCAGTTTAGAATCATCAAGTAACCTAACATGCATCGACTCGTCAACCCAGCAAGCTGAACTGGTGCTCATTACAGGTGAACATTTTAATGTGGGAATCTATGGGAAATTATACTTGGAGCTAACTTTAGGTAGACCCTCAAGAAACTCCAGTTTTTGACTTTTAAAAATATTGTCCAGGCCATGTATTAATAATATGGAAACCCTTAGAGGTAATATTATAAAAACTGTGGGGTAGCTGCTGCGGTTTATCAATCACAAGTATCTTTGGGCTGAAGCACCTTTCCATATGTTTTAAGCCGTAAACAGCTTTGAGTTTCAGCTCTTTCTTGCTTATTGGGCTTAGTGCATCACTCTGATAGCAGATTTTTGTGGGCACAAAACAAAACAAGAAGATGGCAGACTCCAAAAACAGGGCTAAAAGTGCATCGTGGACTATTATGGACAAAGGAACAAGTCTGACACATGTTTTGTCACCTTTGCACCTTCCTGCAGGCGAAAGTACAGCAATACCTCTGAAATCTGCTTAAACAAGTATATATGTATAGAATTCTCTCACAGCACATCCTCGCTACAGTAAATTAAAAGTAGAAATATGTCAGATAAAGACATTAGTCCCTTTCCATCCTTCAGTGAGGCTGACTTTAATCAGTGATTTATAACTGAGAGAAAATGTGAGGTTGCATCACTCAAAGTGCAGTTAATGAGGCGCTGTCAGACGACGAAACACAGAAGCTCGTATCAGACTCTGTACACTCCATCTCAACTCTGACTGGAGAATTTCCAGCAGCATTTCCAGCGTTCATTATCATCGTGTCATATGTGAGTAAAAAAGTGGGGGTTTTCTCAGCTCGTGCCGTTCGTCGGTCCCGTGATCCCTGCTTCTGCAGGAACATGCGCATGTGTGTACGTGTGTTTAGCTGAGGGATGCACGGCCGGTGTGCATGTGTGTGTCCTCGGTGTGAAGTAATCACAGCAGTTTATCGCGCAGATTCAGACGGCTCAGTCAGACAGTGTTTGGTTCCTCGTCAGATTGCAGGAACTCCCGCTCTTTCTGTGGGTTAGACACATAAATAACCCGTGTCAGTTAGATATGTCTGTGCAAACACAGTGCTGCTTTCTAGGGGCTTTTACATACATTTGTACTATACACATACTGCTTTGACTTTACTTCTGTCCGGCTCTCCTTCATGTCCACAGAGAATACAAAGGCTCTAGCCCACGCACATACAGGAGCCGAGGTGGAAACCTGAATCCATCTGCTTCTGATTACTCTAATTGGGCAGAGAGTTTGAGGAAATGTGCGACAGTTGAATACAGGGTAGCTAAACCGACCCTGGTGAAAACTGAGTTGAAAACCGAGAGCCAGAGGTCACACCAGCATCTGCAGTTTGGGTTTGCTTCACTTGCATGTGTGCATGACTGGTTAAGTTATGTCTGGCTTTTAATTTGAATCATTTGCCTCTTTAGCTCACACGCAAAGAGTTAACAGAAGTCCGGAGATGAGTCAAGAAGTCATTGTGAGCCAGACTGAATCAATAAATCATAATCCAGAAGCTAGTCTTGTTGAAGCGTTTCCCGGTGATGCTCTTTCACCACAATAAGAAAAAAATACTACTTTTGTAGCATAATTTGATATTAAAAGGTCTGGAACCAGCTGAAGAGGTTATTCTCTCACAGTCAGAGTAAAGAAATGTAAATCAGTGGTTCCAAAATCGACCCACTTTCTTCACACCTTAGTCACAGTTTCAGCATCATTCATCATCATTTTCACCTTTCCTGATCCCGTCTGCTTAAGCATCCCATCACTTCGGCCTCTCAGTCCAGCCAACACTCAACACTCCTACCTTTCATTCCTCTGGATGTCCAGAGACACTAAAAGTCTGCTTATTCACGAGGCAGCAGTCATTAACTCTGTCTCCTTTTTCCTGGTGCGAGTAACGCAGCTCTGGCTTTAATCTGCCTGCTCTGTCTGTTGTTTCTCACTGCTTATATTTTCTATCTCCACTTTCTCTTCACCCCAACCAGACCAGACAGATGGTTTCCTTCCCTGTTTGGTTCTGCTGGACGTTTCTCTCTTTCAGGAATGTTTTTCTCCCCACTGTCATCAAATAAGCAGCTCACTGAGAATTGTTTCTGTGTCTTATTAAAGATACATAAAAAGAATGGAACTGATTATCTTTTGTCATTGTGCACATATTTTAAACATTTTTTTTTATCTTTCTACCCTCCGGTCAGTTGCTTCAAGATTTGTTTTTATTAAGAATTTTTATTAGACTTGCAGAATGCCCAGACATGCATCCACAGCCCCAGATTTGGGCAATAGCTTGTGGCTTCACTGGGCTTGTGGCAGCTCGTATTTGTACAAATAAGAGTGAATTGCAGACACAAACATCAACAGACAATGATTCACATGAGCGAGTAGCCAAACATAATCTTTGGTGGTGACAAAGTATGAACCAGACTCCTCTGATGTCTGATATCATCTTTACCTGGATCATATCATGCTGGTATGCTCAGATTAGGCCACGGGCAGGCTGACTAAGTGGACCTCTGCTCTGCTGCCCGGGATCCCCCCACCTCTCCTGCACGCTCTTGCATGGATTTGTCTGTCTGAGCCGGATTGTTCGGGGTCGCGTGGGGGTTGTGTAAATATTCACTCGCTACGGGTGGGAAGAAAGCTCCGAGGGATTTTCCATGACCTACTCTGGTGAATGAAGCATTCCTTGCCAAACAAACGCAGCATCCTCCTCTCCGCGCAGACGGGGAATCACTGAGGTAGCATCACCAGGGACACCAAGCTTCCATTCATCTTTGTTGTTGCTTCCACCGCGAATTTAGTCACAACACCCACAGCAGCGATTTTCCATATGATGCCGTTGTTTGTTTGGATGGCAATTGTTTCCTACTGATGTCATCTGGAGCTGGACCACGGGGAGCAATTATCTGCCTGTTTTTGGAAGAAAACTTGTGCCGGATTAAAGCATCAAACTCACCAGATGCGATTCCTAACCGCGCCATCCCAAAGTGAATAACTGCGGTCACAAAAGCAGCGGTTATCGTGTAATTTATCATTATAATATTATAGTATATCATATAACAACCGCTGCTGAGTATACAAAGCAACATGGTTACTGCACTTAAATGTGTATCCCTGTCATCTAACTTTTCCACTTTGATGGGAGAGTTTGAAAGATTCATATGCAAAAAATCTGTCGCTGATCGGAGCTACACTCAGCTTCTGTCTAGCAGCAGCTGCATTAGCTCCCATCAGGAGATGGAGCTCATAAATAACCATCTCCTTCACTGAGTTTAACCCATCTGCATCTCCTAGGCGCGTAGTCAGCGTTATACCTCTGTACAGCCACACTGAGGAGAAGGAATCAGCACGAATCTGATTTATGAGTCTGGGGCTCGATGTTGACCTGGGTATGATAAGACCAAAATATGGATTCCAGAAACTTCTGCAAAAGCAGACAGGAGGGATTTCAGGGGGAAAGGTGTGCTTTTTAATCTTCTGCTTCTGCTCACAACCAGGTGTGGGGAAATTCTCCTAAAGCTATAAATCCTCTTAGCTCTCTCCCATACCAAGTGCTTCTTTCCTCGCAGCTAATGTAAAACCGAATGCTTTGCTGATCCTAAGCTGTCTGTCAGTTAAGGACATTAGGCACTCGTCAGGCCTGACGCATAGTACGTGCATGACATCATGGGCACCGCATGGCTCCCGACGCTGTTTTCATAGCATGACCCACGACACAGCAGGGTCGATGCATCAACATTTCATCCTGTAACTTTGTTAAAATG
The DNA here is from genome assembly GCF_963969265.1 of Rhamphochromis sp. 'chilingali'. Lineage (NCBI taxonomy): Eukaryota > Metazoa > Chordata > Actinopteri > Cichliformes > Cichlidae > Rhamphochromis > Rhamphochromis sp. 'chilingali'. The sequence continues at coordinate 11,292,430 of NC_137949.1, read as the reverse complement.
CTCACGGGTGCATTTATTGTAAGCAGAGGAGTTTTATATCTAATATCACCTCTCTGTATCATGAGAACTGCTGACTTTATTGGCAATATTAAATGTTAAAGAAACAAGACAAATGTAGCTTTTATGGCTCCAGCCTGAACTTTGAGACCATCTTTATTATGATACCAAGACTGCCATCTAGTGTTTGACATTCACAACTGCAGCTTTGGAGCTTTTTATGGAACAGCTTTCAGGTTAACGTGATGGTAACTGGTGAGGTTTACGTAAGTTTAGGTTAAACTGCTGAAAGCTCCTGGTGTGCTGCCACACTTCAGTAATTTTGGATTATATGATGACTAAAAACAGCAACATATGTGAGCATTAGGGGGAGGAGCCGGTGGGATAAGCACAAGAGCGTGCAGACACTAAGGATATGTAATGTACTGCACAAAAATGGAACGACAGGAGCTTTACCTTTAGCTTGGGAGTAATTAAGGCAAGGAAAGAATTTATGAGATGTTCTCACAGGCTGCACAACCAACAGCTGAAGGTCCAGATGTGAGTCAGTTTCCTTTTTGTGGGACATCTAATGTTCTGCTTTCCATGTCTGCTTTTACTTATGAACCGAAAAGCTTCATTGTCCCTGGAGGGAAACCACTTTGCCAATGAGCCTTTCAAAAAATATTTTACATAAAAACCAGACGTGCATTTCCATTAAAATGCAAAAAACAACAATAGCTTATTAAAAGAAAGAACAAGTCACCAAGTGTGAGGTCAAAGGTCATGTTCAGCTTCAGATTTTATGCAATCCAGTAAGTGTTAAAGTGGTGTGAATTATTGCCACTATAAAACAGATGAGCAGAAAGTTTATTAGAGAGTTTATGTGGTGCAAACTTAAACATGCATTTGTTCTGAGATACAGTAACAATTATTTTAATGATTCCATCAGTAACGTCAAACCTGGTTACTTCCCCTTTTTCAGTGTACCTGCAAACTCCGTGAGGTGAGTGCTGCTTCAATCCAGCAGGTTATTCAACTGAATACCAACAGGGATTAAAAACATTAAAGCTACAAGTCAGACATTTGCTGGAAGTCTGCAGAGCTGTACAATAATCCTTTTTAGCATTTATATGACTCTGGGCAGCTCAGTACATCTGCATTTCCTGCCAACAGAGACACAACAGGGCATGTGTGCAAATGAGGGAAAACGTCACCTTAATTTTTCTGTTTGCTACTATCGGCTACAGCGCTCCTTCATTTAATGGTTCATTTTTCTCAACTTATGGAATCATAGTAGCTTTAAAGAAGCTTTAAATGGAAATGCATCTGTTTTAGATAGTATGTGTTAGATAAAAAGAAATTTAACACGTTTCCACTACCAGTCATTTCATATTCACATCTTTACAAAAAAGAAGACACTGTTAACAGCAGAGAGCACTAAACAAAGGAACAGTCCACTGGATAGAACGAGGCCAAAATGAGTTTTGTGTAAAAGACACATATATATCCAGTACATATGAATGTGTGAGTCCAAGTCCATCTAACCGACGAAAACAAGAAAAACAGTGAGTCCGAGAAACAGGCAGCTGAAGCTGTAGGCAGCCATCGACTGAGCGGACATGGTGATGGTGATTCCAGGCCTGCAGAGATCACAGTTTGCACCACAGAAGAAGCAGGAGTCCATGCCGGGCAGACCTCGCGAATTGTACGTGCTCATCGCGTTTCTCGCTGAAATTAAAAATACGATCATTCACATTAAATATTTTTTTAAAAACGACACTATTCACAGTCGTACTCACTTGGCTCATAGTAGTCGTAAACGCGTGCCACAGCGTCGTGCACGCGGGCCACTTTGTAGTTTCTGACGAGGGGAAGGTTGATACAAACCTCTGACTTGTTGAGCTGCAAATGACACCAGAATAATGTCACTACGCACGTGATGTAATCGGATTCCTGCTATTTTATCAACATGCATTTTCATTTAATGTAGGAAACCAGTGCTGGTGAAGCATTGCAGGGCAAATGAAAAGGGGTTAATATCACACCCAAATAATACGCATAGAGCGGGTTTTAAAGCTTCACGCTGATTGCCGTTAGGCTGCTTCAAACACTTACTGAATCCAGGTACAGGATGACTTTCTCGGGTGCCGTCTCCACCTTCCTGATAACAGCTGATTGGACAGCAGCCTCAGGAGAGAGTGTGAACCCGCTGAGCAGGCCTACATCCAATATAACCATACCTGTGTGAGGTATCAGCTGACTGTCCTTTAATCTGGAGAGGACAAAATTTTCAGAGTGTTTAACATGCATAGTAACCAAATGATGATAAATCTTTTTGTCTGCGTAGGTTCTCAGTCATCCAGCTCATAGTAATGGATGTTTCACCTCAAAACGTCTTCAAGAAACTTGATTTTGTTTTCAAGCTCCTTGGATAAATCATCTTCCTCCATCTCCCCCTGTCCCAGCATCCTCCCCCGTCACACTAACCCTCTGCATGGTCTCCTTCACCACATTCATGAATATTCTGTGAGGTCTTCCATCGTCCACCATCCCTCCTCTGCACGTGTCCAAACCATCTCAGCTGTGCCTTTCTGACTTTAACTCAGAAGAGCAAAATCCGATCTGTCCCTCTGATCTACTCATTTCTAATCCATCCTTTCAGGCTGGGTTAACCAAATAAAAATAAATACAGTACATAGAAACGCACTGTCCATGTGTGAACCGCTCACCTTGTGCATACAGACAACATCATGTGATTGCGGTCGCTGCCATCAGCAGCATCGATGCGTAATGAGAAAGCTTCGTCCGCAGCTTGCTGGTGGTTCTCTGCAAAAGTTTCCCTCTCCAAGTGGTAAAAGACGTTCAGCTGTAGTCATGGAAACAGTTACAAATGTTTGATTATCGATTAAAAGCTGAAGTATACAGTTAAAAGAAAACACACGTCTCATACAAAAACTAACAGCACAACGGAGAGATTAACCTTTCACCTCAGTTCTCCTCTCAGCGATTTTATCTGCAGTGCAGACAGATGCTGTCTGACGTTAATTGCTTGGGATCCATTATGATGCAGCATTTTCATTTATGATGCACAACGTTGTGCTAAGAGAAGCTATCGCGCACAGCTGCTGCTGCAGTTTATGCTGCTCGCGCGCTGGTGGTTAAACCGTCTGTCGAGCTCAACACGATGGAGGAAACATTCCTGATGTGTAAGGGCGAGTTCCAGTTTCTCATCAAATCTGTACCTTACAAATAATTCCTGAAATGGAACCACAGCGGTACACAGAAACAGAGAAGCCGTACAACTGCACCTGAAATGTGGCAAAGCCTCTGCCTTCCATGGATATTTTTAGATGCAGATTGTTTTCAGCAGGAATCTGAGAAACATGAAATGAAAATTGGAGATTAAATAAATTTCAGTTACTGTACATATCAACCATCTAACGCCAGGTAACGGATGCACCTCTTGACTTTGATATGTTCGATAGTTGGTGGCGTTGATTCGAAACAGTGATGAAGATTCTGGAGAAGACACACTGACCATGAGGTTGATGGCATTGGCACCGCTGAACGCTGCGTAGGAAGCCAGAGCCTGGAGAGCTACTACTGTGTCCTGAGGAAGGGAACAGAAGATGCAGCCATCGTGGATAAATATCGACTTTAGGGGCAGAATGTGGGAATATTTGTGAGAATCCATGGCGGAGCTGAAATATGCTGTATATCTGTACACAGGTGAGAATCAGTAAGAGGAAAAGAGGTTTGTCTCACCTGTGTTGTTCCGTAGCCTCCTAGATGGTTTCTCTGTGTGCTTAACCACTTCATTTGTGTAATGCCATCAAAGAGTGAGCCACGGTTGATGTGAGCTAGCAGCACATACGAGGCCATCTCGATCTGTGCTGAGGGCAGCTTCTGGTTACGTGACCTCGGGCCTGCAGACGAACTCCACATCATCACTCCATCTAAGAGAATAACCACAGGCTAACTGACACAGCCACTGTATAAGTCGGTAAGTAAAGGATGGGATGTTGCTGTTTTTATAAAAGCTTCAGATAGAAAAAAAGGCTGAGTCACCGATGTAGTCCGCTCTCTTGCCGAGTTGAGTCAGTGCGGTGAAAGAGACGGGACTGTTGACCAAAGCTAAAGCGTAAGCCGTCAGACACAGGCTGTAGTTACTAATCACTTCACTGGACACTTTGTCCTCCAGGTACTTTCTGGCCAGAGACACACTGGCTTCGTGTATCTCCTTCATACAGAGAAACCAATACAGTATTATTAGCATTCGCAGACATCCTGTCCATTTAAGTATCAGCTTCTAGAAAGCTTAAAAATAGATTTCTGCCCTAACTCACTGTGTAGATTTCATCCTGCATAAGTGCAATCAGGACATAAGCCGTCAGCGCCACCGGGCCCTTATCCAGCCCTCCCTGCATCTCGGTGTGGATCAGTCTGCCCACCTCACTGAACTCTCCTTGGGGGCCCTGGCGTTTTAAGAGCCAAGACACAGCCCTGTCCAGGATGCTCTGGTCTATCATCACGTAGGGCTGAGCCTGGAGGAAGCAGCGCAGCACAAAGGCCGTCAGCCTGGATCCAGAGAAAGAAGAGAGGAGAGAGAAGAAGGAGCATCAGAAAATTTGCGATTTTAGAGAAAACATTTATGAAAATGGACCACACGGGTGACCTTACCATGTGCTGCCAGAGGTGTCGCTGTTTCCAAAAGCACTGAAGGAACCGTCTTCTCTCTGGTAGGACAACTGTTTCTGATAACCTTACAGCAAAAAAGCAAAAATGCTTGTGACAAACCCCTTAATGGGCTCAGAGAACCTTCAATTTAACACTCAGAAGACGTTCTTATATATTGTGATAACTAGTTCTCCAGGTCAGTGATCTTTATGAGTGACCGAGGTCCATCTAACCTTCCATCATGTAAGCTAGAGCCTTTCTCCTGAGCTCTTGGTCATCCTGGTTTGAAGTGTCCAGGTACTGGATAACATATACACTTGGAGCAAAGTGGATCATGTTCTGTTCCCCACATCCAAGCGGCAGCTGAACCAGTGAACCCAAGTTGTTGATGGACAAAGCCAGGATATCGCCTGCGAGAAGCAGCAGGACAGAGGATGGAAAGATTTAACGCATGAACAACATGTTTGTTTTTGAGCAATTTGAGCTGGAAGGTGAGACCGGAATGGGAACAGAAAGTGTCTCTTTCACCAGACGAGTGTTCAAATAAGGTAACTTTTGAATGGAATATAAAGAGTATTTTTTTTAAATGGGCACCTTGAAAGTCGGGGAAGTGGCTTAAATGACACGTTACAGAAGGATGGAAAAAAAAACAGCCTCATTGAGCAGGAAGCCGCAGTTCTGCAAGATGAAACGTTTATCCTGCAGCTGACTATCAAGACAAGCTGAACCTGAAATCTATAGCTGAGGAAAATCCCGACGCTTGCTTTTCTGCTATGATACATGCCTAAATGACTCAAAGTAAACAAACTGCATGCACGAACAGTAAGAGGACAAACGGCAGACTTACCAGCCAGTACCACACGGGCCCTCTGACTGCCGGGCACCACATTTGGGGGGAAGGAGAAGGAGAGGGCTGTGGATTTGTTCCGTTTCTCCGGTTCCATCTCCAGGAACAGCGTCTGAGAGAAGTACTGTTCAACTCCCTCGGGCTTCAGGAACAAGCATTTCAGTGTTATGATAGGAATAACTGTGCCGCATAAGTTCAAAAGCACATCTTGTAGCGACATCGTGTTGCAGGCACCGTCCTATGCTCAGACATCTCCCTGCTTTATCATACCTTCACCATCACTCTCCAAACAAGACTGTCTGAGGCCTCTGCAGACACAGCATCCACAGATATCTCCACCTCACCCAGAGCCAAAGGCCTCACAGGGAACAGAGCTGAAGCAGAGCCGTGACTCTCCACGGTGACTTTCTGAGCATTGATAACAGATGCATCTTTTCGGTGTGTCAGAACAAACTCAAAGGACTTGCTCTGTGCTAGCAGCACGATGACCTACATATGCAGAGAAACGTATGACAGCAAAGCGCAATCTTTAAAAACAGGGAAAATATGCCGTGCCAGAAATGATGGAAGTGAGCAATAATTCATGCAACAGGGAGAGACTCGGATCTCTGTCAATAGATGTCAGATTATTTACCAAACTCAGCCTTATTCAGCTACAATGTACCACAAAGTGCGTCCTACATACATCCATCTCCTGCTCCAAATGGTTGATGATCTTCACTTCCAACACAATCTCCTCTCCTCTGATGAGGAGTGATGGGGCGCCCAGAGACAAGGAAAAATCTTTGGAGACAGTCAGCTGTCGATGAAACAACATAAGCGAGAGTTATTAAGAAGGTCGGGGAAGATAACTCCTCAGCATCTCAGTTCGTAAAACTCCTCGTTCGTAAAAGAAGGAAGCACGAATACCAGAAATGTGAAGAGTGTTTTGTTACCTTTTGCAGCACAGGAGTGAAGACCAAGCCCAGGTTCTCCGACATCACCACTGCTAAAGCTCCCATAGCAGTAATGCCATCTGGAACGAGTATTTTCTCACTTGTCCAAGTCCGATTGCTGAGAGAAAGGAAAAAGCAGCAATATTCAGTGAACTACAGGGAGTGCAGAATTATTAGGCAAGTTGTATTTTTGAGGAATAATTTTATTATTGAACAACAACCATGTTCTCAATGAACCCAAATAAAATCATTAATATCAAAGTTGAATGTTTTTGGAGGTAGTTTTTAGTTTGTTTTTAGTTTTAGCTATTTTAGGGGGATATCTGTGTATGCAGGTGACTATTACTGTGCATAATTATTAGGCAACTTAACAAAAAACAAATATATACCCATTTCAATTATTTATTTTTACCAGTGAAACCAATATAACATCTCCACATTCACAAACAGAGGTGGGACCAAGTCATTGTTTTGCAAGTCTCAAGTAAGTCTCAAGTCTTTATCCTCAAGTCTCAAGTCAAGTCTCAAGTAATGTCAGGCAAGTCAGAGTCGAGTCTCAAGTCACTGGTGTAAAAGTCCGAGTCAAGTCACAAGTCTGAAACTTTGAATTTCAAGTCCTTTCGAGTCTTTAAAAAAAAAAAACAACGAAAAAATAATGTTGCAGTTATGCTAAATGTAAATATTAGACCATGTAATTTTAAAATCTGTGTTTTTCTCAACACATGACAAAATAGTTAACTTAGAAAATATACACAAATTGTGAAATTGCACCTCTTTAAAATGCAGCTCAATTAAACCTAGCTCCAAGAATAGTTTTCACCGACAGTTCTGAGATAAGCTGCATGTTATTCTTGGATGCGGTTGTAGGACCGGCTTTAAAATCGCATGACAAAAATATCATACACATTAAAAAAACTGTATCACCAACGTAGCCTGGACAACATTTGCTAGTTAGATGAAGTCAGCTATCTCATCGTAGCATATTTATATGCATATTTATAATCATACGGTTCTTGGAGTGAGTGCATACACTCATGAAGTTTAGTAACTTCAGGTCACTGCAACAAGCCCAGGTACAGTTTACCGACGGATGGGTACAGGACCTTGAAATGCACCGTGTAGAAAGTAAAGACCATCGTACGTATCATAAGTTTACCAGTCTCACAAATCGTCGTCATAAATACACATTCGTTAACCGTTTATTAATAGGACCTTTGAGCTCAACGGTAATTAATTAGTAGTGGAAATAATTTCTGGTACGCGTTACAGAAATGTAGCAGTGACAATAATATTGTATGCTGTAATCGTACTGGGCAATTAGTGATACAAAAAACCTGTTTTATCCTGTGAATAAAAGTATATGTTTTTGTCAATGTACCATAATAACAGAAGCGAAACGCAATATTGTGTCAGGACAATTCACTATTTATGCACAATAAATAAAGGAGCATAGCGCGACAATTCCTGTTCAGCGCCAGACTTGCTTGTAACCTATATCACCAGTTATGTTATGAAAATGACGTATTAACTACTAAAAAACACTGACCTTTGTGTAAATGCTTGGAGCAGACTAACATGTGAGCTGGAGGGTTCTGGGACGTTATATTTGACCTTTGAATGGCTGCAATCCAGGCCACCCGTCGCCTCTTTGTTACTTCGGAAACATGGCTCGAACAATTTCTCTTCAACGAGGTAATCCGATAACAACCGATCTCTTTACCCGTCGGCTTCCCATGGCTGTCATGCGACCGGCTATTGCAGTTAATAATACAATGGCTTCTTGTGTTTCTTTTTATCGCTGTATAACTGATTTTAATTGAAAGCCTGCGTGCGCTAGTACCGCTTGCCACGAGTTCCCAGAATCCTTTGCGGTTCTACCCGTGAATGACGTCACATTTTCAATCTCTATATAATATGCATGTTAAATTTTGTATTTGGGGTAAAATATCAAGTCTTTTCAAGTAAACCGGTTCAAGTCCAATTCAAGTCCCAAGTCATTGGTGTAAAAGTCCAAGTCAAGTCACAAGTCTTAGAACATTTTTTCAAGTCAAGTCTAAAGTCATAAAATTAATGACTCGAGTCTGACTCGAGTCCAAGTCATGTGACTCGAGTCCACACCTCTGTTCACAAATATACATTTCTGACATTCAAAAACAAAACAAAAACAAATCAGCGACCAATATAGCCACCTTTCTTTGCAAGGACACTCAAAAGCCTGCCATCCATGGATTCTGTCAGTGTTTTGATCTGTTCACCATCAACATTGCGTGCAGCAGCAACCACAGCCTCCCAGACACTGTTCAGAGAGGTGTACTGTTTTCCCTCCTTGTAAATCTCACATTTGATGATGGACCACAGGTTCTCAATGGGGTTCAGATCAGATGAACAAGGAGGCCATGTCATTAGTTTTTCTTCTTTTATACCCTTTCTTGCCAGCCACGCTGTGGAGTACTTGGACGCGTGTGATGGAGCATTGTCCTGCATGAAAATCATGTTTTTCTTGAAGGATGCAGACTTCTTCCTGTACCACTGCTTGAAGAAGGTGTCTTCCAGAAACTGGCAGTAGGACTGGGAGTTGAGCTTGACTCCATCCTCAACCCGAAAAGGCCCCACAAGCTCATCTTTGATGATACCAGCTCAAACCAGTACTCCACCTCCACCTTGCTGGCGTCTGAGTCGGACTGGAGCTCTCTGCCCTTTACCAATCCAGCCACGGGCCCATCCATCTGGCCCATCAAGACTCACTCTCATTTCATCAGTCCATAAAACCTTAGAAAAACCAGTCTTGAGATATTTCTTGGCCCAGTCTTGACGTTTCAGCTTGTGTGTCTTGTTCAGTGGTGGTCGTCTTTCAGCCTTTCTTACCTTGGCCATGCCTCTGAGTATTGCACACCTTGTGCTTTTGGGCACTCCAGTGATGTTGCAGCTCTGAAATATGGCCAAACTGGTGGCAAGTGGCATCTTGGCAGCTGCACGCTTGACTTTTCTCAGTTCATGGGCAGTTATTTTGGTTTTTCCACACGCTTCTTGTTGACTATTTTGAATGAAACGCTTGATTGTTCGATGATCACGCTTCAGAAGCTTTGCAATTTTGAGACTGCTGCATCCCTCTGCAAGATATCTCACTATTTTTGACTTTTCTGAGCCTGTCAAGTCCTTCTTTTAACCCATTTTGCCAAAGGAAAGGACGTTGCCTAATAATTCTGCACACCTGATATAGGGTGTTGATGTCATTAGACCACACCCCTTCTCATTACAGAGATGCACATCACCTAATATGCTTAATTGGTAGTAGGCTTTCGAGCCTATACAGCTTGGAGTAAGACAACATGCATGAAGAGGATGATGTGGACAAAATACTCATTTGCCTAATAATTCTGCACTCCCTGTAGTGGATCAGATGAATCACCTTCCCCTCTCAGCCCTTACCTAACGTTAGTGTTCAACCACAGCAAAGCTTCAGCACCATCCATCCAGTGGTGCCAGTCCTTGTGCACCTCTGGGGCATGTCCTTCTGAAAGCCATGAGATTGTATTTATAGCACTGAAGATGCAAAGTCAAGTCAGTATCGTAACTACAAAAAAAACAGCCGTTTTACCATTTTTAGGTCCAGGCTGGTTTTTCCTGTATAATTTCGTATTGGTCAGGATCTGAAGATCACAGTCCTGTGGTGGGACAGGAAGAGGAAAAATGGGTAAGAGTGAATCTGTTTGGGCGAGAAAGTTTTTAAATGGATTGTTGTCAGATCACCACATGAGTTAGAAGTCAGGTGTGACGTAAAGTCTAAGCGTCTTTATAGGAATCTGAGGCGATCGCAGTTTTTAAATGATCTATTCTACCACACACACACACTCACACCTACACTCTCACACACACTCACACCTACACTCTCTCTCACACACACACTCTCTACAGACTGTCAGAGCTTTGGAGGTGAGAAAAGGTGACACTTGGTTTCCTCTATTGCAGCGATCCTTAAGCCTCAGGTCCTGAATCCAGAGCACTGAGGTTACCAGCTCTTAGAAACAGGAGTCACCTCCTAACAAAGCAGACAGATATGTTATATCTGGACGAGCCGGTTTAGTGATCACTTTTTCAATTTCCGTGCAGTATCTAACTGGGAACAGTGTGCCGGGGGACTGAGGTGACTGGGAGAACAATATGAAGGAAATCGTGCGGTATCTAAAACAGGTGACTTTCTGACGAAGGTTCGCAGGAGCTCATGTTTCACAGATGAATTTTAAGCTTTTGTCTGCAGACATAATCAGCATTTATACAGAAGGAAGCATGGTTACTGCGGTCATACCCCTTCCTCTTTAAAGTTCAGATCGGGCTGCAGGGCGTCATCGTGTGTCCCCATTACCGTGACTGCCAGCTGAGACCTGGATTCAAGACCGGTCACAGTCAGCGATACCTGCTCACCTGGCTGGGCGCTTTCACTGCTCCACTTTAATGACACCTGAGGGGAGCACGCACACAGAGTACGGCACAGGATGAAGAGGATTACTGTTGGGAATTCATTAGAGCAATATAATAAAACGAGATCCTGTACATAGCTGTCTCGACTGATGGATATTTGTGCTGCGTCGCTGATGATCTCGCCGTCAGACAGGATGCAGTAAACGGTGACACAGGCCGCAGGGGCCCAGGACAGCGCTGGGGTCACAGAGAAGGACGAGGAGTTTTGGGTCCCAGCAGCTACCACCTGGCCTTTAGAGCTCACCTACAAAATACAGTGGGGCAAAAAAGTATTTAGTCAGCCACCGATTGTGCAAGTTCCCCCACCTAAAATGATGACAGAGGTCAGTAATTTGCACCAGAGGTACACGTCAACTGTGAGAGACAGAATGTGAAAAAAAAAAATCCATGAATCCACATGGTAGGATTTGTAAAGAATTTATTCGTAAATCAGGGTGGAAAATAAGTATTTGGTCAATAACAAAAATACAACTCAATACTTTGTAACATAACCTTTGTTGGCAATAACAGAGGTCAAACGTTTTCTATAGGTCTTTACCAGGTTTGCACACACAGTAGCTGGTATTTTGGCCCATTCCTCCATGCAGATCTTCTCGAGAGCAGTGATGTTTTGGGGCTGTCGCCGAGCAACACGGACTTTCAACTCCCGCCACAGATTTTCTATGGGGTTGAGGTCTGGAGACTGGCTAGGCCACTCCAGGACTTTCAAATGCTTCTTACGGAGCCACTCCTTTGTTGCCCGGGCGGTGTGTTTTGGATCATTGTCATGTTGGAAGACCCAGCCTCATTTCATCTTCAAAGTTCTCACTGATGGAAGGAGGTTTTGGCTCAAAATCTCACGATACATGGCCCCATTCATTCTGTCCTTAACACGGATCAGTCGTCCTGTCCCCGTGGCAGAAAAACAGCCCCATAGCATGATGTTTCCACCCCCATGCTTCACAGTAGGTATGGTGTTCTTGGGATGCAACTCAGTATTCTTCTTCCTCCAAACACGACGAGTTGAGTTTATACCAAAAAGTTCTACTTTGGTTTCATCTGACCACATGACATTCTCCCAATCCTCTGCTGTATCATCCATGTGCTCTCTGGCAAACTTCAGACGGGCCTGGACATGCACTGGCTTCAGCAGCGGAACACGTCTGGCACTGCGGGATTTGATTCCCTGCCGTTGTAGTGTGTTACTGATGGTGACCTTTGTTACTTTGGTCCCAGCTCTCTGCAGGTCATTCACCAGGTCCCCCCGTGTGGTTCTGGGATCTTTGCTCACCGTTCTCATGATCATTTTGACCCCACGGGATGAGATCTTGCGTGCAGCCCCAGATCGAGGGAGATTATCAGTGGTCTTGTATGTCTTCCATTTTCTGATGATTGCTCCCACAGTTGATTTTTTCACACCAAGCTGCTTGCCTATTGTAGATTCACTCTTCCCAGTCTGGTGCAGGTCTACAATACTTTTCCTGGTGTCCTTCGAAAGCTCTTTGGTCTTGGCCATGGCGGAGTTTGGAGTCTGACTGTTTGAGGCTGTGGACAGGTGTCTTTTATACAGATGATGAGTTCAAACAGGTGCCATTCATACAGGTAACGAGTGGGGGACAGAAAAGCTTCTTACAGAAGACGTTACAGGTCTGTGAGAGCCAGAGATTTTCCTTGTTTGAGGTGACCAAATACTTATTTTCCACCCTGATTTACGAATAAATTCTTTACAAATCCTACCATGTGAATTCATGGATTTTTTTTCCACATTCTGTCTCTCACAGTTGAAGTGTACCTCTGGTGCAAATTACTGACCTCTGTCATCATTTTAAGTGGGGGAACTTGCACAATCGGTGGCTGACTAAATACTTTTTTGCCCCACTGTACATACATTACTAAATCATTGATGGGTTGAAGAAGTGTCACGGACAGGTGCACAACTTCCGGTAACAGTGTTTAAACACACACATAGTACTCTGCATTAATGAGTAATTGTGTGTAACACAACAAAGCCACAGAAATGATTTACAGTTAGAAGCTTAGACACTTATGTGCTGGCCACTGTAAGATTTTCTTGCAATTCATAAGATTAATTTTACTTTACAATATGTTGCATTTTGTCCTTAATGCAGAAAAGATGCAGAAAATCAAATGCACACACTGTGTATTTAACCAAACATACCACAAAGTGAAGCTTGGTCAGGTTAAAGGTGCTCTCTACATTTATCTGCAGAGGCAAGCCAATCTGGAAATTAAATAAATATAGTTACATTTTGGATACATGCAGCTGTGATATATTAAAAATATTAACTTTGTATATAATACCTGTGCAGATGTGTTGCCGGGGGCGATCTGAACATACGAGTCGCTCGGAGAGGAGAAGTTGTTGGAAATCTTCAGAGTCTCCTCACTGGACTGAAATCTGGCCTAAAAATCAGTATTTATAGCAGTAAGATAAAGAAAATGTGCACTTATGAACTGATGTTCTCCATCTTTCTTTGTTCTTCTGAAAACATAACACATCAGAGGTCGTGTTTTTAATTTCAGTCATTTCTCTTAAATTTAATGTCATCTTTTACGCTACTGAAACTCTTACAAGCAACAAAAGTACAGAACTGTGATTGTTCTGCAAGTCCACCTTTGCGTGTTGGAGAATTACATTACTGACCTGAATAAAGAGCGTCACAACTTGAGCCTGTAATTTAAACCTGATGCGGACGTCCCCGTCCTCAGACACAGGAAGTATCAGAGCTGTGGGTTCTGCGTTTTTCACAGACGTTATCTGATTGATTTGAACCACAGCAGAGTGCTTTAGATCCACTGAGCTGAGCGGCTTCCTGTCGTATCTTGAGATCCTGAGCTGTGAAACAGAGGAGGCACTAATACTGTGTCCAAAAGGCTCTGACATGTGAGTTATGATAATAATAATAACTCACGTTTGTAGAGAAGTGTAACGACGGCTTTAGCGTGGGTGGAAAATCGTGGAATGTGAGCTGGAATACATTCTGCATCAGGTGGACTTTCACGGTTTTGTTCACTTTAAACCCTTAACAAAGAACATTATGTTGTTTGGTGAAGTTAAAGTTATACTTGCAGCAACGCTGGTTTATTAAAATGCGTCATACCTGTGGTGCTGTCGTTAACAGAGACAGTAACGTGCACAGTGGGACGACCGTCACTGCTAACTGATGAAGTATGCAGAGCCTGGAGTTGATCATTGCTGAAGAAAAACTGTGTTGATCCGTAGAACTGAAAGCGAAGGTTAAAAATGACAGATAGTGTCTCTTATAGTTTCTATTGCTGTTTCAGTTTATGATTAAAGATATGAAAAACTGAAGAAAAGGGGACATGGAGAGCTTCACCTCTTTAGTTTGCATAGCAGAGGTCGTGTTGCTCATAGCAGACTCCAGAGAAACAACTAATGTTCCACCTAAGGGTCGTCCACCAGGGTACCTAAATGGAAAAACACACTAATGCTGCTTCACTTGCTTCACTTATATGTATGAAAATATGTTATTGGCTGAAATGATCCAGATGAGCTCACAGTGCTCTCACTGATCCTGAGACGTCATCTCCAGCAAGGATGTGTGACGGCGTCTTGATCAGAACGTCAAAGTGTGGGCGCTCTGTGAGACAGGATGGTCATTTTGGTAGATCTCAGTTTAATCCTAGTTTCGATACCAAGAACAAAGCACTGCAGAAGTGGACGCTGGGAAAATTACAAGCTGACCTGAGACTCAACAAGAAGATTAGAAGATCCGTCAAAACAAAAATGTCAGCGAGTGGCGTGACAGGAAGATCGCCAAAGGGAACAGACGTTGCCATTTGGGAACTGTGACTTTAAGTCATTTAGAAAATGTAGAGCTGAAGTACGTGGCGATTCTACAGCAGGGGTGTCAAATATAAAGCCTGGGGGCCAGAATCGGCTCGTCGAAGACTACAGTTGACCCGACAGGATGGAAAATATGAAAGAGGGAATCAATTTAAGCCCAAAGAATCAGGCTGACAGATTTCCTTCATTTACTACAGCAGCATGTAGTTGAAACTGCATGTCTTTTTTTCCTATATCAAAATATTTCAGGGATCAAATGTGCAGTCAAACTTCTTTACACCGACAGAAAGGGGAGTTTCACTGGTCCGACCCACTTCAGGGGCTGTTTGTGGCTCACAATGCAAAATGAGTTTGACATTCCCGTTTTAGAGGGAAAGTCAAGGCATCGCAAAAGGATTTGGATAAATCCTAGGCATTAAATGTAATAGGAATCCATCCAGCTGTTGTCAGAATGATTCACTCTGAACCACTGATGTTGTTCAGGTCAACCAGTGCTGTCTATCCTCAAACTGACCGATCGAACATAAACCATCACCGTTATTTTGGAATAAATCGATATGCACGTTACCATGAAGCTCCACAACAAACTGCTTCTCGTCAGCCACACCCTGCATGTAAGAAGAGGGAAGCTCGGATGAGAAGATATTCCTTCTTAGTCCATCACAGCGTGCAGAGGGGAAAACAACAACAACCCTACATTCACAGTAGCTGCGATCACCCAGCGTCCAAGAGCAGCCGTCTGGGACAAAGGGAATTCTCGCAACACGATTCCCAGATTGGGCGTGGACTCCCACCTGTCAACGATATTCCCACTGGGATCCTGCATGTAAGAAAGGAATATCAGTCAAGGTCCCAGTGAGCAATGAAAAAAGAACAGAGTTCCTGTGGCTTTGTTCTTTCACACAGACAATAGAGACGCACCCGTACAGAGAGATCCACTCTGTCCTTGTATGGATGGTTATCCAGCTGAACACACACGGCTCTGACTTTGACTGCGTCCCCTGGATGGTAGCGGGATCTGTCAGTTTGGATAAAGGTGGACACATTCCTGGGACTGAAGGTTAGGGTGGTGGTGTTGGTGAAAATGACAGTGTTTCCTTTGTAGCCCCGCACCGTCAGGTTTAAGAGGGAATTCTGGGTTAAGGAGTCAGGAATCTGGAGCGATGACATAAGTGTTAACACTGTGATCCCAGTCAGAAAGACTTTTTTTCCCCCCTCTACTGCCATGAGAAGAAATAAAAACTATACTTACAGGAGGAAGCGTGAGGACACTCGTCAAACCTTTAAAACAGAATGACCTTTTAACCCTCCCGAAAGTTAAAAGAAACTAATTCAAGCTTGAATCGGCTTGTGACTGCACATCACCTTCTTGGAAGTCTTCGGTCAGCGATACTTTGGTGCTTCCACGTCCCAATTCAGCTGTCACCGTGCCCGGGAAGTCTCCGAACACGGTGACGGCCAGAGGAGTCGGCGTGCCAGCGTGCACCACCTCTGGACCTGAGACCAGATACAACGTAGCACTGGCACAGAGGAAAGAAAAGTGCGTTACTGACGAACGGAGGTGGTTGTGCGCCATCAATTCATTCACGAATGCAGGCGTTCTCGTTCAGGAAACGAATGCGACTCCCTTCATACCAAATTCCACCACTTACCTGGATGAATTCTGCGTCCGACCAGAAACGGCAAAACTCACAACTTTGAAACAAACAGCTAGGGTCCAGATCGCGTTCATGTTCACAGTCACGCTTCGAATGTTTGCTTCTGACTCCAAACTGACAGCAAACGCGTCACTTTACCTGTACCTGAGTGACCAAGCTCCTCCTCCTGTCCTCCTGCCAGGGCCCCAGGGGGCTCCTCTCACACGCATAGGAAGATTAGGAAGCATATCACACGCAGCACACAAAGCATAGCAGGAGGGTGTGCACACACTCGACACCTTTGCCTGGGGAGAGACCAGCATCATTTGTCCGTGGAGACAATTCCAATCCACTTCCAAAGCCCGGAGAGACACACCGAGGTGTTATTGTATCCATAACTAGGAGAGATCATCTTAAATGTCACAAGGAACAGAAAACTGCATGTGTATTAGACACAAAACGACCATATTATTTGAAAACGGAGACCACCAATCAAATCTCTGTTGTTTTAGGAAATATTTTGCTACATTACAGGACTCTGTGGCCTACTAATTGAATACAAAGCCATATTAGCACAATTCAGCTATGTAATAAACAGGCTTGACATTTTAATTATCTCGTGACAACAAAGGACGACAGGCTGGCAGTGGGTGTTGCGTCTCTGGAGGAAGTGATGAGACTGATCCGACAGTTGTCTGAAACCCTCCCTCTCCGCTGATCTCAGGCGCTTTCAAACATTGAGTTTTGTCTTTATAATTGCTTGTTTAGAAGTTTATAGACATAAATACAGGTTGGACAAAGAAAACGAGGTAAAAATAGCATCGCGGTGATTATGAGTTGACATGATGGGTGCAACACTGACCGTGCTGTAGCCACTAAGTGGCAATTAAAATTTTTTTACTGAGGAATAGCAGCATGATGCAGGCAAACAGAAGCATGCATAACCTTATATTCACCAGCAGGTGGCAGTAAAGCCAAGATTAAGCCAATTTCAAACATGAGCTCCTCCCAGTTCAAAACAGAAGAGATGAGAATGTTGAGCCAAAAGCCCATAAATGGATTTTCGTGTCTGTTCTTTTCAATCCTAACAGTGGGGTTAGTAAACAAGACTCACGGCGCCACTTCATCCAAATAAACTGTTTATTTCTTTGGTATAATTCTTCACACTAGTTAAATACAAACATATCTTACAATGTAAGGAGCACTTGATTCATTTTGGCACGTACAACTTTGTCAACAGTTTCCAACATGTCGTAAAAATACCAGATGCGCATCAGCGAGGATGCAGGTGTGATGCGAGATGATGTTGAAACCGGATGTGCAGTCTTGTGGAGGCTTGTATTTGCTTTAGCTGTGTCGCTTCTTTAACACACATCCCTGAGCAACTTAACAGCACCGGCTCTCTCGTTAGCATCACGGAAGCGCTTTGAAATTTTGATTACATGTGTTTTATGTGAGGAAACGCCAACTTTTACTGAAAAACTGAAACTTTATCTAAGATAAATCATCAGACACGTTTCTGCCTGGACTGAGGCCTTGCAGCTGAATGCCCACACAGCCTTTACAAAACTACTGCACATTACATTCTGACATCAACAAAGTGCTGACAAAAGTGCGTATTTACACAGTGCTCAAATGTCCAAACACATGTGGAATCTTTGCAAAGCATCACATATAAAAGCCAAAGATTATAGATTTCATGGAAGACCTAATACAGTACTTTTTGACTGTAAAGTACCAGTGTGGAGACATTTACAGCAACTCGTGTACACACTTTAATAGAAAGATGCTAAAAAGGTTCCACATAACCGAAATTTCCACAAGGCGGTCACGATAATATCCACTTTAAAAGCTAAAATGTGACTTTTGCATGTCCGTTTTATTGTCTGAACAGAAACGAGTGCACGCAGCTCACACCCATCTGTGCTTACATCCTTTGGTTACAGGCTTTTGTGACAGCTGTTTCTGAGTCTATTTCAGTTACAATCTGTAGCTTTGAAAGTCATCCGCTTTTAACCACCCAGCAAAAGTAGTATTCAGGGAACAATTATGATGAACTATGCTTCTTTGACAGCGTTTCTGAAGTGTCATCTGCGGCGGGGCCGTTTGACAGTACCTCCAACAGTTACATCTCAAAGTGGCGGTACATGCTCTCCACATAGCTCAGAACCCGCTGCCAGTCAGGACCGCCCGCCCTCAGCATCTCCTCCACTGTCTGTTAAAGAGACACATTTATGAGCACAACAAACAAAAATCTGTTTCGTGTGTGTGTAAAATGGGAAATTGGTTAAAACACAAAGTCTTACCAGAGACTGCGCAATCCCAACGCTCTCTCCTGTTTTGAACGCTAGACTGAGATTCTCTTTCTACAACGAAGGAAGTAAAATCGATAAGTTTAACACAAACGAGTAGCTTCATCCCATCAGTCACACAGAAACCGGCACTACCTTGTTCTCGGGGCCGAGGGTGCTGTAAGGGATATGTGAGGGGAGGTAGGTGTGGTAGACGGCACAGAACGCCAGGCCGTCGGCCCAGCTGCTGCTGAAGTTGGTGATGTCAATGTTCTGCATGAAGAGGAGAGGATACAAAAATCTATTATGTTCATTACTTCAGTGTTAAAACCTGTTAGACTACCACTGTTATTAAGTCCTTTATTTAAACAGGTCTATAAACAAATGTGCAAAAGCTCAAACACATTACACGTGTTCACTGATTATTATAAGAAAAGCACGTCCAAGTACAACCTTTTTAAAATGTCTGAATGAAACCAGAGAGGGTAGTCTCATAGGTTTTGGCAGCTCATCCCTTATTTAAATTAGTTTTTCAAGTTCAGTGTGAATAAAAGGGCCAGCTAATGTTAACATGCATGTGACCTGATACTGTAAACATGTATTTAACTGTAGTCAGAAGTTAGTAAGCTGTAGATAAACATACAGTTCAGCTCTCGTCTCTCACCTAAGGCGAGCCATTCACTTTTCACATAATCACAGAATCAAGAGGCTTCAAGGCAGATGAAGAAAGATGCATATCAATAATATCACCATATTTAAGTGTGCACAAATTATGAATTATTACAATGATCTTTTGACTAGTGAATGTATACAAAACTTTTTATGAGGGGCAGATATAATATTGTTTGTATACAGAGTGAATTCAAAGGGCCCAAGGATGGACCCCTGTGGAACACCTCTGCAAACAGTGAGCAGAGGTTACGTGACACCTCTGTAGTTCTACCAGAAAGATAATCTAAAATCTAAAAACACTTTTTCTACTAAAATGACAAGATCAGATGCTTTTGACAGGTTCAATACTAATGGTTACCGAGAGTTTCAGTTATATTACTGGAAACACTCAATGGAGCTGTTGATCTGTCACATGATTTAATCCTGAGGGTAAAAGTTGATTCCAGAACCAGTGTCAGCTGGAGCTCTAATATTTTAGCAAGGGGAGGACAATTTGAGACAGGCAATAATAATTTAAATCACTCGGGTCCCCGTCTTTGTGGAGTGGGAGCACAGGTGCAGCCTTCCAGGTTTCTTGAATGTTTAATAAAAAAAAAAAAAAAAAAAAAAAAAAAAGGACTGTTATCAGAGTTTGGAATACTTGGTGGAGATTTAGAGATAATGACCAAGAACCCACACACACACACCTGTAAACTGAACTACATATAAAAGCATCTTGAGGGTCACCTTGTAGCCTTGGGTTCGACTCTGACACCAGCGGAGCAGCGAGTTTCTCTTTGAGCCTCCATGGCGACGCAGCAGCAGGTTGAATCCATCCTGAGACCTGAAAACGTGCACGCACGCTCGAGTCAGTTACAGTAGAGCAAACTGAACGTCGCACGAGAAGTGTTTCCTCTACTTAAGCTTCACGATCTATTTTGCTTCAGTCCAAACAAGTCGTTCGATTTATAAAGGATGTGACTGTTCACAGAGCGTCGCTGTGGACTCACTTGGTGGGCGGCAACTCGGTGAGGGCTGAATTGTACTTGTTTAAAGACTCCTCGCATTTTCCTGCACAGACAAGAAACAACCCTGCGTTACACACCAGCAAGCTATGAGCATCCAGTGCAGGAAGGCTTAGTCACAGCACAACACATTTTAACTTAACACAAACATCTACACGGTTAAAGGCTCTTTTTGTAAATGTGTGCATTTAAAAGTAATTTAAAACGACCTAACGCCATAATTAGAATATGAAGAAAGAACAGCTATGACTTACACATAAATATATTGTGTGGAAGAGATATCAGCTGAAAAGAAACAACAACAGGGCTGTACTTTCATGTCATTAGTTTGTACCACAACACTATGCAGCACATCAGCGCCGCCTTTATTTTCCCAAACCAAACCTCGACAACCAAAAAACTAGTCACTACTTCAGGCTCGCTCTCAGATCTCTAAGACGCTCAAATTTACAAATTTACAATATGGTCACTTTTGGCTCTAAAAATTATGAATGAATTAACAAAATGAGGTTTAATCCCATCGTCTACATGGAGACTATGGTTAAAAACATAGTTCCTTAGTAGTATGAGGCGTGGGTGGGCTCACCTGCGTCACTACTTGACCTGCCGTCCTGCCAGTCCAGATTTCGACCTCTTAATTGCAACAAGTTCTTTTAAAGAAAAAAAAAGTATCTAATTAGGTATAGCTGTGTGTGCATACAGTATGCATGTCTTCATTAACAAGCAGACCCTAATGAAGCCACTTCCTGTGTATGAGTCTCACCTTGTTTGCAGCAGCAGCTGTTGCAGCAGAACTGGACTGGGAGGCTCCGTTCAGCATGGTGTTGGATTCTGAGGAGCTGGGTAATCTGGACAGGCTTCTGCAGCAAAGAATGGATAAAACAAACCAAATCAACTCTCCTCACACAGCTGCTTCACGCTCCACTTGTAGATTGGACTGTTTAAATTCTTTTCAAGTGGTCGACTTAATGCAGTACGTTATAGAGAAAGCACAGCCGCAGTCCTGACCAAGTTTGGTGATTGTTAGCAGAGATGATGTGGAGCAGAGAAGGTTTGTTTTCAAATCTCTGTCCAGTTCCACAGACGTACGCTTAGGCTCGAACCGTTTTCTCACCTTGACCTCTCTGTAGTCACCATCCTGCGTGTTTCACTGGATCGCACCCCCTCTCTGTTCCTGTCCTCATTGGTCACATTTCTCAGGTAGCGCTTAGTCACATCTTTACAGTCTGTTTTCGCCTCTTCGTCAGCGACATTCTTCACCACCTCGTTCTGATTCTTACTATCCAGCCCTTCTCCTCCTAACCTGTACACCACCCTCTCCCTGCCTCTGTGGCTTTCTTCCTTGCTCTCAGACTTGTTAGATTCTCCATTTGGCTTCTCAGGTTCATGACAAGGTTCCTGGGCTTCACTTTTGCCCTGGACCTTGGTGAGATTAGCCAGTTTTTGCCTGCTCTCCTTCAACTCTTCCCTCAGAGTAACCAGCTGCACATCAGCCTCTTTCTGTCTCTGCTGGGCAGCAGAAAGCTCCTTCTCAATGTCTTTGTGGGCTGTTCGGATCGCCGTCAACTCCTCTTCTGCCTCAGCTCTCAGGCGATCTGCCACCGCCACCGCCACCTGCAGGTCACCCTGGAACTGCAGCCATTCGCCACGCTCTGACTGGAAAGCAAACAGAGGATACTTTATTAGCAGGAAAATCTCAGTTTGTCCAACTAATTTAAGAAACAGCACCCATGTTCTGTGTGGGCATACGCTAGCACAGCTGACTGGTAAGCTCAACACAAGTGCAGCAGAAGCTGACTATAAATTTTGTAAATAATCTGTCATACAGTCCCGATCAAAAGTTCAAACCACAGGGGGGAGCTTAAGGGAAAGATTTTTTGCCTTTGCCATCAGAATGTCATGACAGAAAATGACAATAAATCTACATTTTTGCACAGATTTGGCCCTTTAAAGGCATGTAGCCCTAAACCTTTGAGCAGCTGTAAAACAGCCTGTTTTAGTTTCAATAAATTACATGCTCAACAAAATGTTTTGTCTCACTCTTTCTTCTTGTTGTATGTTGAAGCTTGACTTGGAACCTCGTTAAGATCCAACCATGCAAAATATGTTTTTTTTGCCATCTTTCAAGTGGCCTTAAACCTTTGATCAGGACTGAGAGAAATATAATAAAAATGTAACGGATAATCCACGCAATCAAAATTATTTTCACAATAATGCCATAAAGAATCCAGATGATTAAAGTTGGCTTTAAGTTAATCAGACAGACAAAAAGAAACAGCTCAGCTTTCCGCAGAGAATGACTGCAATCAAATAAACTATCAAATATCCATTTCGCCCTCATTAGACGACAAGTTGAGCTGAAGCGAGCAGCAGGCCTCAGCAAGCCGAGGGGGGGAGTGGAGCTGGCAAGCCAACTCAAATGAGGCAAAACTCGATCATGAGAACAAAAAGTGGTCTGCTCGTTTTTAAAAATCATTCTTGGAGGGAAAAAAAATGACTCGAAGCCGAACAAGCTCCGACACAAACAGAAAAACAAAGCAAATGTAAGCAACGTTTTGGGAGCCGGACCAAAGATTACATTGTGAAACTGCCTTCTGCGACACCATCGGTGTGGCTGTGATCCAAAAACAGTTTTTTTGGACATGGGAAAACCAAATCCCAACTCGGATTCAGTTTCACATCTTCGTGATGTAAAAAAACGCTTCCAGCTTTCATTCTTATAGTCCTGCAGCAGCAGACATGAACAAACACTACCCCCAGACATCAAAACAGGCACTCAGAGCCAATGAAGCCAAGAGGTAAACGATACCAGACTATTAAAAAATGTTAAGCGACCAACATCATAAAAGAAAAACAGAGGGATGTGGAAAAACGTCAGAGAAGACAGGGAGGACAATAGAAGTTGTTGGAATCACACACAGATTTAAGGAAAGGGAGTTCACAGACTGTGGAGAAATGTAAGCTGGGGAACTGCGAGAGTGTGGAGGAGTGGAGGGATTGGGAAGGGTGGTAATTAGATGAAGAATGGATGAAGATGTGGAGGAGGCGGCGAGTCTGAGCCAAGCCGTTCCCTCATCTGACCACTGACTCAAGACCACAGCTGGACCTGATTACTCTGGATGCATGCGCGCACACGTACACATGCATATCACGTTGCTTTCCTCTCTCCCACAGACACACACCTCCCCTGTTCTTTCACATCAACATCAAACCACACCGTTTCATTCTCCAACACGCATACATATACTCAGGTTAAGCCGAAGCACACTCTCCTTGGAAATCAGCAGGATAGTGAATCCTGTTTGGAGTTCTCCGAGTCTATATTTAGGATTATTAAAAACACCCGCGTGGACTTAAAGAATCTTGTCTTTGCAGAGTCTTTGTTATCTAGATGTGGACACCAACTGGAGCGTGTCTGTTTAAGGAAACAGGAAGGGGTGCTCCTCAGTTAACACTGAGATAAGGGTGTGGACTGTCAGGACCTCAGGACCCAGCCTCATGCCCCGCTGCAGGACCAGATGTAGTACAGGCATACATACACATGTCTATACTCTAGATGCAAATCTGCGTTCCTGACAATTCCTGGAAAGAGTTCAGCACACACTTGAAGATTTGTGCTGTGTTTACTACTATGTGTCCCTACTTCACCTCCACGCCCACTCTAACTTGGGGAATCATCCCAACTCAGTGATTACTGCTCTCTCCAAGCTGTGGTGTGAATTCAAATATATTTATTAAGACACATTTGCCTCCCAGATGTGCAGTGCAAAATGGCCAAAAAACTCTGCAAATGATGCTCAAACATAACTTAACCATAAGCTAACAAGAGAGTTGCATATTTAAGAAAAGCTTCCCAATGGAGTCGGGAACCCTTCTCCCATCCTTCCATCAGTCTACATGTGATCTGTGGCGTCCAAATGCACGGCCTGTTTCACTGCAGCAGACTGTCAAGGAGCAAAGAGAACAGAGAGAACCTGGAGATCATTTCAGGAAATCTCGGCCAGCGCTCACCTGGAACTGATTCCAAATGCTTTGAGATCGACTCCAGCAGGGAACACAAATCTGACCATCCACCCCCACAACACAGCCACGATTGGAGTATTTTCATTTTTGCTGGTTAAGAAAACTGAAAGCTTGTCATGCTCATAAGCACAAACAGATGGTACATTTGATAACATCCTTAGCAGTTCATTGCACAATGGGCAATCATGTGGCTTTCTTTAGAATTCAGTTTAACTACAAAGAAATGGAAAATACATTATTGCTGCCGGGTAGACAGAGACAGATAAGGAGCATTAGGAAAAGCAGTGCTGAGGACAGATGAAGAAAGCACATCAGGGAGGCTTATCTGTCTGAGTGTGACTGGAAAAATAACAGCTACTTAAATTACAAGAAAAAAAGGGGTCAAAAATGGGGTCAGATCTGAAGAGGAAACGGCTTAAGCAAGGTGGGGTCAGACGAAAAGATGGATGGTGAATGCAGAATAGAGGAGAGGGGGGGCTGAAGGCATCCAGAGGAAGGAAGAGATGAGAGAGAGAGGGAGAGCCATCGCTCATTTCAGTCTTGTGCTCGGGGTGGAGCGGTCAACAGGCCCAGCTGGGGGCTGAGGGGAGGGGGGAGGCCTCTGAAGAATTCTTGGTGCATGTGTTTGTAAGTCTTTTGTTTCGTGTGCACACGCACAAAACATGGCCAGTGGGTCACTGCAAGCTGCAGCCCTTCTACCTCACCACAGCACAAAACAAAACAAGTTTTGTCTTGGAAACAGCCGAATGTGAACCCCCTCCTCCGCCCTGCACTCCCCTTCTCCGGCTCTCCACACAAAGGATCTCGGCACTGCAGAGCAGGCAGGGAGGGTTCATAAAGCTGAGCTCCGGCTAGCTTATATCGTCCTACAGAGGGCTCATGTAAACACGGGTTTGGATTGCCATGATTTCCATAACACTGAGCCCTCTCGCTGTGTTATACCACAGTCCCTCTGAGCTTCAGCTGGACCGTGCGAGGCTTATATTTCTAGGTCTTTTACAAGGATGTGGGAAAGTGGAAGAAAGACAAAGTAAAGAAAGGAGTGTTTGGACAGTTTGAATATTAAATAGGCAGAGCTGACATCAAGGAGGCGCGGAATAGACGAGCTGGAAGATAAAAACGGACGACGTGCGTCAGTCGCAGTTCAATTAAAATAATTCAAATACATGAGAAAAATAAAAGAGCAGACGAGAGGACGGGGAGGATAGAAGAAAGAGAAGAAAAGGCGATGGGGACGGGGAGGGGCGCCGTTCTGTCATAGTCCAGCTGTCGTAATCTGTGGCAGATCTAGAGGAAGCTGGAAGCCTCTGGCTACAATCCTCATAAGGGAGGGTCAGGAATCGGAACGAGTAACTGACAGGAAATTACTCAAGAATATCACCGTCCTCCTAAGATCGCAGAATGAAGGAGAAAATGAACTAAAGAAGTGCTGCAGAATTTGATTTTATCCATATCGAACATAGCCGGAGAGTCTCTCGTGAACAAGCACCACCTTTCAGGTTGAAAGTCACTTCTTCATTATTATTAACCCTTTTGTGTTTGCCATTCAGTTCAGTTCATTTTTATTTACACAGCACCGACAACAGTCACATGTTGTCTCATCAGAAGGTGCAGCTGCCTGTGATACCAAAGGCGAGCGTCCTTGATAAACTATCTTGTTGGACAGAAAATGATCTCAACGACTTTCCTCCTGTGGAAGGACAGGAAGACCTTCATTAGCACAGCTGCAGCCCCCAGGGGGTGAAGCAGACTCCACTTGAAGACTCTGTTGTTGTTAAAGGGGAACAAAGTGTGGGCTGTGATGGTACATTATGTGTTATTGTTACCTCTCGGCTCACAGGTCATATTACACTGACCTGTACATCACTTCCTGTTTACAAATGCATGCACTTTACTCGTTCAGTTATGCTGCAACAAAGGTGCGTCGTGTATATAAAACACAGGACTAATTACAGGATGAAGTTTGATGAAAAAAGAGGCTTTAAACAACACAAGACTGGCAGTGGGACCCCAGATGAAACGTTTACAGTCACAGCTTACAATCTAGCCGGTGTATATCAAAGCAAAGACTTCCTGTCATCATACAAGAATTTTAAAAAGTCAATTTATTGGGGTTTAGGCAAACGCATCCTTCACGGGGACTGGAACCTGGTCATTACGACTAGAAGGCATCCAGTACCAAAGCTCCTCACTCCAAAATGTTGCCACATTCATATGCAAACTTTAGTTTATAGAGAATGACCGGATAACGTCTCTTTGGGGGGGAAGAGTTAAGTGCACGGTCGGTGTCTGAGGAGAAAACTTTCAAGCTCATCTCACCTCTAATGTACTCTTCAGACTCTTCACTTCTGTCAGCAGATGCTTCAGTATCTCTGAAGGAAGGTCACAGAAATGTCAGGCAGCATCACATGCATATAAAACACAAAAAATGTCGAGGAAATTGACTTGCCCTTCTTAAAACAGACAAACGTTTGGCCCACATTGAAATGCAGAGTTGTAGCACTCAAACAACAAGCCTGCTGGGGTTGTTATTGCAGTGCTTATTTAGGGAGGGGATATTTTGAAATTTCAAATACTAGTACTATAATAATAAGACTGATTTCACTCTCACCTGCTGTGTTTGTGCTCCCGTCCTCACTGGCAGGGATTCCCAGAGCTAGCTTACACTCCTCCAGCAACTTCTCCAGTTCCTCGCTTTGGCCATCCTTCGGTTCCTGACACTGCGGCAGAGACTGACTCAGACCACTGTCCCTTTCTCTCCAGTTTTGCCCCAAAGAGCTGCCCACCACAGGCGAGGCACTAGACAGAGACGAGGGGCTCTTTATAGGACTGACAGGCACACTCTTCTCTGGGGTAACAGGAATCTTGGGTGTAGAAGTAGGAGGACCACCATTCCTCCCTACAGTAGCTTTCTCACTCACGGCCACAGCACCGGCTGGCTTGCTGTTCACTGGGTTAACTCCAGCGCTGACCGTGGAGCTGTTTGCGCTGACCGGCGGACAAGGCTTCCAATCTGGAGGGGGACTGCGAGCGCTGGGAGTAGTTGGCGTGCCGTGCTGCGATTTCTTGCCAGTGGTCGCCGGTACTGGAGGTAGAGACGAAACTGAGATCGTAGGGGAAGACGGAAGCTGGGGAGCACTGGTTGTGAAAACAGCACCATCGTTCTGTGGCGTAGTAGGTGGAGTGTGAAAACTGTCCACCTGAGCCCCTAAAAAAACAGATTTGAGAGAAAATGAGAAAAGCAAATTGTGTTTGAAGACTGCATCTAAATATGGGAAAAAGGGGAAAAACTGAGCTGAATAATCATTTCTGTCAGACGTTTTCCACACAAGACATCAATTTAAGAACAATTCTTGAAATAATTTCATATCCTGGTCTCTGGTTTTAACTTCATGAGTGGAGCAGGACTTTAAAGTTTGTGCTCATTTCCAGGCCCGACTTTTATTTTTGGACCGTACTGAAATAACTTTGTTTAAAATAGTCCACTTTTCTTATACTGAGCCTTGGTGCAGCTGCTTAGCTCACCCGCTATCTGAAAGAAGCAGTTTTAACTCCTCTTTCTTTAAGACACTTTGCTCCTGATTGTGAACAGAAGGTTTGAAGAACAGGTGGGTGGAGCACACGTCCTCACATCATGATCTCTTCACATCACGCAAGTCCAAGTATGGGTGTTTACAGCAGTTTAGAGCTCTTAGAGAGTATTTGCACATACGACGACCTCCGTATCTGAAACTCTGACCATGAGCAGTCATCGCATACATGTGTGACAGAATAACAGCCTCCATCTGTGACTCGGTCACACAGACTGAAGGAATACACTGAACAACTGAAGCGGACACAGAACGAAGTAAGAAAGCAGTCAGTCGTCAGCAGTCAGGCATGCTGACGCTGAAAACATCATCTAGCGAGTTGACGGAACTCGCTAGATGCTGACCAGCACAATGCCCGGGCCGTGCCCCTGACGATGAATGCTGTAATACAAGCATTCCTCTAGCGCTGCTCATCCATACCACTGCTCCCGATTCAGGAACACATGCAGACACAGGACAAACAATTCCCACGTATTTGCAGCACTCAGTTACCGATTCATTTTCAGACTTGACACATGATGAGTTCCACTTTTTGGCATTCCCCGCCTGTCACAGCACGCCAGCGTTAAGAACTCCAGAGGCTGTGGGAACCCGTAGGCAGCGTTTCCTTCTCTTCCCCGCTCATTTTTCTTGTTTGGACAAAAGCTTCACTATGAACAAAATGAATGTTTTTTGTTCCTTCGTTTTTCTTTAGTGATGTAAGATCAGCACTTGAACATTTGCAAAGTTATGCACCACCTGCTGCACGGCCAAGTCACCGAGAAAGAATGACAGGACTGTCTAATAGGACTCTCAAGCCAACCCTTCTCTTTATTTCTTCATTCCAGACCTTAATGCGCTCGTCCAACCATGTGCATGGGTGGCAAGTTGACTGAATGAGAGTGGATGTGTGTGTGTGTGTGTGTGTGTGTGTGTGTGTCAGATGGCATTAGACTTCCTATGATTAATCCGCTGCCCTTGTGCTGAGCTGGGGAATTCTGCCGATTCATCACAGCTGGCCCGGCAGGGCCAGAACGAATCACACGGGGACGCGAGGAGAATGACCACTCACTGAGCAACACAGGAGAGCTGCCAAGATTCCTGCTGCAACTCAGCACACACACAGACACACACACATTCACACACCTACAGCTTTTCCACTTTCTTCTCTCTGCTGCCTTCAGTTTCATGATTACTCTTCATCCACCTTCACTTTTTGGGAATTCTAGTACGTGCACTTTTCTGGTATCATGCTTCCGACTTCCGTGTACTTCATGAATCAGATGTTTGTGATTTCCTGGAAATTTCTCAACACAATTCAAAACACGAGGCCAACACAACACAGCCATCTGTGCGCACTGCCAAACCTTTCAGACACAGCATGGAAAGTTCAAGGGAGCTGATTCCGCCAGAGCTGGTTTAAAGAAAGTAAATTAAGTGTGTGTGTGTTTGAGGGATGACCTACCTGTGGGTCCATGGCTGTCCTTGGTGGAAAAGTTGCCCATTCTGCAGTAATAGGGATGGGGCCAGTGATGTGGCCCTGCAGGTGCTTGTTGCACTTTCACTCAGACCAGACCAAAGAGAGAGAGAGGAGGTGACCTACACACACACACACAGTGAGAGAGAGAGAGAGTACATCCAGCAAAGGATGAAGTCGTGCACTTTTATCCAGCTGAGAAATAATCCAGTGAACACAACCTCGCTCACAGTGATGGCGGACTGAGGAAGTTTACATGGAGTCTCATTTGAATGATAGTAAAATCAGTACCTTTACATAATGAGGCTGAAACACCAGAGTGAGATCAGACGTACAGGCAGGACGCTACAGTGTGGCCACATGAGGCAGAAAGCTGTTGGCACGTAGGTGTAAGTGCTCGGTGAGTGGAAAAGGACGAGAAACGCGCCCCAGATCCACAGAAACTGCAAACCGAGTCACCGAGAAGCACCCACGAGTTTAAACTGGCAGTTAAACCAGTGAGGTTCACTAAGACGTAACATCGTTCTTCTAGAGTCACAGGTTTGCGCCACAGACGCGCGAGAAAAACTTTCAGCCACAAACTCGATATAAGTTCTTCACTGAGGGTGGAAAAAAGTCACTCAAAAGTCATCTTCAATGTGAAAAGGCAACAATAGTGGGTACAAACCTTGGACAGATTAGAATCAATCCCAGATCGTCCGGTTCTGCGTTTTGGAAACTCTGCTTCTTCTTCTTCTTCTTCTCCACGACCCGCTTTCTCCAGCGCTGCTCAGCCAAGCGCACTGCCCCGCTGTTCCTTCACGGAGAGGCGCCGAGGGCAGATGGACAAACGCAAAAGCAGCAGCTGTTGGACAAAGTCAGGTCCAAGCAACATTTTACTCCTGGGAGCTTCTCGATAAAGAAGCAAAGACGTGTGGCTTTAGTCCTCAGAAAGAGTCGAAGTGAACTCTGACCGCAGATGACCAATGTCTCCAATATCCACCGGACGTGTCCACTGGAGGGCACAGTTAGGCTGTGAAAGGACAAACCTGTTGCTGTCGCCTCTGGGATGGGTTGGTTTCTGTCCGCTCACTGCTTCGAGCGGATGACCCACTGACCTGCTGTGCCATACAGCCCCGGGCTGAACAGTGAACCGACTTTACATACCAATATTTCTCCAACTATTCACGCGGTCCCGGTGAGAGTTTAGCTCCCACATAACTCCGGTGAGTCCTGGGATGATTCAGTTCTGAGTGTTTCAAACTATTTCCTGGTTACGCTTTTGCACTAATGCAGTCATTTTTTATAGTTTAATTCTGACTAACTCATGCACACAATAAGAAATAAACCACAGTTACGCAAAACTAAAGTTACGCATAAACATTAGTGACAAAAACATTAAAAGATCACATATGTAGACACAGCAGCTCTGGTCTGGACATATTTATTTAAAAGCTGGCATACACAGGAGATTACTAATTAAACTAATCGCCCATATGGCCAAATCTTTGAATCTATAAATTTTGAAATATATATATATAATTTTTTTTTCAAATTAAATTAACCTGTGTCAACCTTGCTAAGATGCATTTAACCAAATATTATCAGTGGGGTGTACTTGTATATTTGAGGTTTTGTGGATCAGAAAAAATCCCAAATAAACTCAAACTTGTGCAGTTAATTATTGTTTTTTTTCTTTAACTCATGAAAGTTGCTGTACAGTCGTTCCACCGTGGAAAAATGGTAATTTAAAGAAATCATTAAAAAAGTGTTTGACTAAAATATTTAAAAGCAGCTTGTGCTGGTCGGTGTGAGTCTGTCTACAGCCTCTGGTCTTGCACTGCACGTTGTGTCTGTCACAGTACCAGGATATCAGCGTCCGTCCTCTCTCTGCAGTCTTACAAGTTTATCTTGTGATTAGGTCATCAGGGCCGTGATTCCTGTGGTAAAATTCTGTCACATCTCTTGAAGCATAATTACACCCAAACAGCATGAATTGAATCTTGACTAAAACATTTATTTCTTGGTACAAAAAGAACAATTTCATCTCACATAATTGCACAGAAACAATCTGAGCCACAGCTGTGACTAAAGTGCTTTTATTTCATGAATCTAGTCCAACATCTTTTCATTAAATATTAATGACTTTACTAACAGAACAAAAGTCTCCTTTAATGGGCACAGCTAAAGTCAAGTTTGTAGAGCTTCACAGACGCTAATGGATGAGCGCTGATGTGTGACATCCAGCACACTGACAGATGAATACTGTGCTTTCAAACATCCCTTGCATTTTTAATCCGAGAGCTAACGTGTTTTCGAGCATCGCCATTATTCAGTGCACTATCTCGGCAGTTTCTCCTCATAGACTGCACAATGCCGAGTGAAACAGGAACCGGCTGCAGCGAGGAGACAAGCTCTCCTCCTTCACTCTCTTATTGAGATCAATAGGTTTTCGCAGTTCTCTGTGCTCACTGTGCACTGTTGCAGTATAAAGAGAATCCATCAAAAGCAGCTAGGTGCATTACACAGCTTCCAGCCCATGTCCACATTGATTCTGAAACTCCCAGGAGGGCAATGCCTGAATGCGACCGCAGTCTGCAGTTCAGTGAAAGCACGGCCAATTATTTCCGATCCGAATTTTCAAACAGGTGGAGAACATTTTAGTCAAACGTGTCTGTAATTCTGAGCGCTATCTGTTTGGTTTACTCTGTACATTTCCTCCAGAGCATTCCTGCTCTTTATAACCCAATTATGAAATTGTTTATAGGTGTCAGCCTCAGTCCAGAATAAGGTGAGCAACTGTCCAACATCCGATGCCAGTTGGAGCCATTAGCCCGCTCCTGAGTGGATTACGACCATTTTGTTGGTGACCCTCTGTGCTAGAATACTGGTGGGTCACTACTGGGCCATTATAAACTCCCAACCTGCCACAACTAGCCACTTGTCCAATTTGGCAGAGCGACAAGGACGGCTTTTTGGCTATGAGAATGTGGACTGCAAGGTCTGGCTGACCTCTAACTGACGAAACACTAAACTTTCTTACGTCCTCCTTTGGAGAATCCCTCTGTTGCCTACCTTGTACCATCTCCACATCTGATAAATCTCAAGTATACTGGCTCAATTTAATAGCCGGTCAATGACGACAGTATAACCTTGTGCAATCCATAAGGCACAACGTGCATTCTCAACCACGCTCAGTGTCTCGCCGAGTCTCAGCTCCGCTCTCTCTGGTACATTTTTTTGGTGTTAACACGAATGAAAACACCACGTCTAGACTCGTCCATCCATATCTGACAGCGAGACAAACGGTGGACACTGCAGGGGGAATGGCACAATATTTGGACGCACAGGAACTGTTTACGGGTCCTTGACCCTCTAATACCAGATTAGGTTAATGAGTGTGTGCACCAGGAATGGTTTTCCACCAGGGTTAATCCCCACGGAGGGCACAGACTTATCCTGCAGAAATCACCACTTTACCTTGCTTACCCGCCACCTGCGGTGTCTCATCAAAGTGTATTTGTGCAATTGTTGTTTACACGGCCCACGCTTTGATAACAGATCCACTTTCTTCTGATAAAAGAGCCGTTTTCAAGCCACAAAAGCATCCTCTGCTTTACCACTCTGACCGAATCCTCAGAGAATTTAAAGTCCTCAGAATAGACGCACCGGTTTCGACTCAGCCCCAAAGCCAACCTATGTCTTCGACTGCTCTCTTTCGATTGACAGCCAATGCAGAATACACCAAAAGATGCCAAGGCTTGTTGATGGATGGCACCTGCTCCTCCTCAGAGGAAATCAATTGAAGTCATGGGCAAGGATGGGCTGCTCAAGCACTTACACATGGCTTTGTGCCTGGGAAAAGATGGAAAGGAGGTCAGAGAGAGAGAGATGCCAACCATCTGTGTACAGAGGAGCGCTGCCAAGCATCACTCTCTTTTTACCTCAGTACTCGAAAAGACACACAATGCCTCCAAATTAGTCATGCTAGCTCATTCAAGCCACATTCAGCCACAGTTTCTGGGAAGTTCCAGCACCAGTTACGTACTCATCCCATCATTCATGCTGTTTAGTGCCCTCTCTGTGCATTAAACAGCCTAGTTATTAGTGAATAAGTGAACCAATCCAGTAGAATGTGAACTATTGTTACTGAACTCCATATCTCTATGATACTGTTTCTTATTTCGCGCCAACACATAGGTTCAGTCAGATATCCACAGCAGCATGTCTTCAGAGAGCACATGGGCCGCATTGGTGCAATGGGCCGGCATAGCTACAATCTTAGACATGACCGAGCGTAGTTACCGGAACTCAACCTATGGTGCCGGCCAAACTATCACCACAGACTAATTTGAGGGAACTTTGTCGCCAACGAACGAGGGAGGTGGGATCCCCTGGCAGGCACCGGCCCGGCGAGTCGCATCCAGGACGGGGATCCTGTGTGCCACTGCACTGGCATCAGTGTGCGTGCCGATCCACTGCAGGACACGGGAAGAGGGCCGATGGTAGAGGGCCAACTGCTTGGAGCTGTAGCCACACATCCCGATCCCAACGGCTCCCAGCAGCATAGCCATACCAGGCACGGTCTTCTCCGCCGGAGGCGTCACGGCCACATTATGGTAGGCCTGCGTCTGAAAGAAAAGTAACGAATGCGATAAGCGAGGCACAACATGCACACCTCAGCTCCAGCTGGTGCTCCCAGCAATCCTGGAGAAATTAAAACCCCATCTTTTCTCATTTACTAAATTGTGGCCCGTCTCTTTTGACAAACAAAAAGCTCATCAATTTTGCGACATGGACAATTTCCTCCGTGGGCCCTTGACAATTATAAAGCATGTGGAGGAGCAAATAATAGAAACTTAACTTCATAGTTTCTAATGGAGCTGTGTCCCAGGCAGTTAAGAAGCCATTCCTGCAGCTCGCTCAACCAGTTCCCATTTCCACTTACAATGCAATGGACTGTCGCAGGCTTTCTCTATTGTTTGTGATAAACGCTACTACTATTGAGCTAAAATATAAGCCGTTCTACAATTACTGGAACAGCAGCCTGGAAATATTGTGGTCTGTGCGTATATAATAAGATAGCACTGTGTTTCATCATCTTGTCACAACCGAATCTGTTGAGACAATGCACAGAAAAATGGCTGCACAATAGCAGCACGAGGCTTAGCGAAGCAAGTGTGCTGTATGATTTGTAACTGTCAATAAAACTCTGCACGTACCCATGAAAACAGCACCTTGCAAACATTTTATCAGCAGTTTCTCCCCTGCCTCCCTCTGGAGTGGTTCAGCAGAGACAGAGCATGCTAACCCCTGTATGAATCCCAGACTAAAGCACTACTTTTTATTTTAAAGGTCTTGCATTTGTCAGTAAAACTTAAAATCTAAGAAAAGAAAAACTTATTTTCTTAAATATTCACCTGAAACCTTTAGAACCTACCAAAGGCTCACACTCACCTGCAACAGCCTGATGTAGCCAGGAGTGAGTCTTGGGAGCCTGAAAAACATCTGAGCTTCCCACGCTGGTCTTCCTGCTAAATCAGATGAATTAAAGGCCAGATGACTCTTGGCAGTCTCTATCTAAAGCTCCTCTCCCTGGACTCCCAGGACGGGAAACCCACTGAGATAGAGGGTTCGTCCGGGTGTTCGCACACCTAAGCTCAGCTGTCTGAGGTAGGACAGTCTGGTCAGCCTTTATAACGTCTCCTTCCTGACTTTACATAATAGGACAGCTGCAGGTGGTGAGCCTAAGGGGATTACATGAGCTGGCACACAGGGACAAAGAAGTCAGACTACACAGAAGGAAGGGTGGACGTGTAGGGAAAGGTGATCCTCGCTTCTTCTTTTGCCAAAGAATACAAACTGAGCAAAATCATATTTAAATATGTGCGATTGTTTTGCATATTTCTGCACCTCAATCAAACTATAAACATAATCAAGGTTTTTATAAAATGTATAGAGTGTAGTGATATGTGTCTGAATTATATGCAGAATATGTATGGATAATTTCAGAGTTGTTTCCAGTTTGATGCCAAAACAAAGTCAAAAATGATGAATAAGAACTTGTTGATTATGTAGGCACATTAGCATCAGGTGTAAAGGACTTCTGACTTCAGCATTTCCTTTAAAAGGCCCACACTGAAGAGGTGAAGTCATTTACAGTCCAGAGCCCATTTAAATCTGCCAACTTAGTTGATTTGAATGTTTTTTGTGTGTTGATGTTGAAAGTGGCCTCTCTAGCTGTGTCAGCAACTTTCTTTAAGCTTTAATATCCTTCCTGGCTTCGGGGTCCCGGGTGCAGAGCGAGGTCTTATAATGAGGTAGCTGTGCTGATAACGTCGCTCTCGGTGGATGGGAGGAATTTTCTCCGGTGAGAGTTACCAACAATGACCTTCTTCCCATCTCTAGTAACAGGAACCAATTGTGCCTCCTGACTCACGCATCCGCGAATAATCTCAAACTCTGGCAATAATACTGCAAAGTCATGATGTCATGGAAACTTGTGATGCCCACTGGGCTTTAAGCACAGAGACAATATACCACTTAAAATGCTGTGTGAGAAAATGTCAAATCACAAACTGATATTCTATTGAATATTTAGAGTTTAGAGACATTTCCCAGGAAACCTCAAATATGAATGTCAGGATGGGGTTAAACCAGGACTGCTAACTGAAAATAAAGACAAGATGATAGTTTATTATACTTTTAATGAAATTTGCAGATTGTCTTGGTGGAGTTTGATAAACTCAGCCATCTGCTCCTTTCTATCTAAAATATATCAGGACACTGGAGTAAATTCTCGACCATCTCACATTTCTGTTTAATCAGTTTTCTGTTTGACGTTTATTCAGATGTGTAAAAACTATAACTTTAATCTCACCAAACTGATTTACTCAGGAACAACTAAAACACTGGAAAAAGCCAAACAATAACTTTTTAAAGTTATCTAAGTGACTTATATGTCATGTTTAACCTGAGTAGCGAAAGACTGCGGGGGGTCTGAAAACGATGTCCGGTGTTCTCACCATCTCTAGTGAGCCTCGACCTCCCTGTCAGCTATCGAGCTAGTGGGTAGCAGACGTCTCCGAAAACGTCGGAGCACTTTTGCAAATATGTGATGTCTTGATAAATCGAGCAGATATTTGAAGTTTACAGCTACATTCGCACCTGAAAATATCTTAAAAGTTTATTTTGTGACCCAGAAAGAGTAATAAGAGTAATATTAAAACTAAGTAGCTGCCGCCATTGGAATTGGCTGAATTCTGGGAAAGGTTGGGCCACGAAGGATACACCCGACCCATCCTTCAAATCTGGGGAAAAGGAGGATGCAGACTGGAGCAACTACGGATCAAACTACCAACCTTCTGATTAGCAGATGTCCTGCTCTTCCCATTTTCTTCACATCAGCTGCATTTATGAATATTATTAAGGTTAGCTCTGCTTTGATGACTACAACACAAATGTTACCTCAGTCTTGTTTTGAGTAGCTACACACGCAACCTTCACAAAAACTCCCTTAAAAGGTCTGCAACTGGTTCACGGGCCACTTTTGAGAGGATAGCCAAATGGTAAGCCTCGCTGTCTCGAATCCAGGGATATCTCTCAATTCTTTAGAAGTTTAAACTTTTCTGTGGATGTGTGGAAAAAGTAACCTGCTTTCAGAAGTGCAGGAAATCCTTGCGGATTATCAAAGATGTTAGGATTTATACTGAGCTGAACTTAAAAACAATCCACCTTACAGTCTTTGAGATGTTTGGGTCTGGACTGCAATCCTTGGAGCCATTAAGCATGGCTGAAGAAATGCACTAATCTCTGAATGATCACTGTTATATTATCTTAAGCATGTGTGCCCTTATTCTCTCCTCTGGCTAATGTCTGCATAATGAGCCCATGAGCTCCCATCGGCTGCAGCACCTGGTGCATCCATCCATGAATGGAGGCCACAGATGGCAGCCCTCGTGCTAATTGTTCAGTCATACACGCATACACTCAGGGTGTGTATTACAGTGTATGATATAACCTGTCGGTGTCTACTGGTGCATTCCCGGTTTGGAGCAATTGTTCCTCTAAAGCCGGAACATGGCAGACAGCTCTCCCTCATGCCATCAAAAAGTCACTGTCCAGCTGAGATAAATCTTTGTCCTTTTCCTGAACTCGTCCCTTGGCATTGCATGATGGGTTAATGCATTAAAATAGGCTACCTGAGCTGCAGACAGGTATTGTGATGCAGAAGGTTAAGCTACCTCCCTAGGTGGTACTGGTTTAAAAGGTCCATCAACAACAATGTGCTGGCATATTTAGCATATAGTTAGATAAAGGAGAGTAGCTTTGGGGATTATGTAATGGCACTAATTACTGTCCCTTATCATTCACCAGCATAATGAATATATGCATACACCCCATTAGTAGAACTGCCCTGAAGACCATCATTTCAGTGTAGTTATCCAGAAGTGCAAATATGAAGAGGCGCACGGCACAGCTGAGCAGTAATGGATTGGTGGGGAGTGTACTGGAGATAATTGAGGAGCTATTAGGTTAACGGGCTGGGTTTAAATGTCGTAACATCTGCAAACAATACTGATGCTCGAGGTAGAACTGACATTTGCTCTTCTGGCAATTAGGGGGTAAGATGTGATGGGGGTTTGTCAGGCTAACACCAATAAAATGTTTCCTTTATTTAAAATGCATACAGAAACGCTAAACAAGCGTAGGAAAGTAAAAGTTTGGTCGATAAAGACAACTTTGGCCTTACTAACGATGGGCGGAAGGATTTGTCTGGCTCAGGATTAACCGGCTTTGTTTTCCTCTTGCAAACGGAGGAGACGGGGTGTAAGAATAGACTGGGCACAGAACCAAAACTGACATATTTAGAATTTAATAAAACATTTCATGCATTGAAAGCAAGTCCATCATTTACAAACGCTGTGTATGAGCAAAAAGAAAATTCTTGGTAGAAATGATTCTTCAGTAGTGTCTCTGCGTCTGTTCGACTGGCAGTCTCATGGGTGTGTTGGAGAAAGCACGAGTCTTCTTGTCTCCCTGCATGGGAAGAATGTCTGTGATCCAGTATTGGAAGAGTGTAACGACTGCCGTGGTTTCCTCTACAAACACAAGGAGACAGAGCGAAACATTTCAGTTACTGCTGACAACACAAAACCACAGGAACACTCAGTATTTTCACAAAAGAGATTCACTTGCTGGTGTATTTTTGGCATAATGCATCAAAATCTGCTTCCTTCCCCCCGCATGTACGTATCCAAACCCCTAACAAGACAAATTCTTTCCTTTTACTCGCTACTGTTAGAAGAATATATTTAGCCTTTGCAGAAAGTAAAATGGACAATACAAAAGGCGGAGCAGTCAATCCAATGTCATTTGTGAGAAACTCCAGGGTGCAGCAAAATATGCTTAAGGGAAATCTGCTTTAGAGCTGCTCCTGCAGCCAATTGATTGCCACTACAAGGGTAGACAGAGTGAGGAGAGCTTTAGTGAATTCACCTGAGGGGCTTTAAAAGCACGCATGCACATGGATTAGCTCCTGCAAGTCACTGAATGTAGGTTACTTTAAAATACCAAATGCTCCCTGAACAAGGTGGATGTTATTAAGAAGTTTAATTATTTTAAATTTCCATACTGTGGGGACTGATAAATGTGAAGCGAGATGCAGCAGAAAGGCTGGGGCCTTTGCCTCCAACACTCAGATAAGCTGAGTGGAATTGACCCATAGCTGCCGAATCAAACGTGCGACAAAAACTCGTCTGCGCCGACACGATCTGCTGGCACGCCGGAATTAAAAACGGCAGCAAATAAAAAACAGTGAACTGAAGCATGACTCATTATGAGAGAGCTGGGAGTACGGGGGGGGGGGGGGTTAGAAAAGCTTTCAGGCAGCTGTGGAGCAGCTGTATGGAGAGGGGACGGCAGGATCTATGGTGGACTCTAGCAAACTGGTTTTTACACAGCGTCGTCAGGGTTACGGGAAGGGGCAGACAAGCGTCACTCTGTGGCCGCCGACATGGCATTGGCCTGAATCCCCTGGCTCGTCTCTCAGTCTCATTCTCACATGCCTGCACTTGTGCGCGTGACAGCAGAAAAGTCCCTGCTGATCCTATTATGCAGCCAGCGGCAGATGAAACCGCGTCGGGGGACGTAGGAGCTATTTTGACTGTTGAGAGTGTCGAGGCGAGTTAAAACATGTTCGTTACTCACGGTCAGATCGAGTAAGTCAGGGGCAGGTACGCACAGGTGAAGGCTGAATGAGACAAGTCAGGGCAGGTAACCGGCAAACAATCCTAATCGGCGTTTGCCCCCTAACACTGGGAGGCGAGCGTTAACCTGCTGGGACGGGCCCGACGAAGCGCTCGGGGCAGGTTCCAGCAAGAAGAGCCTACTGTAGGCGTGGATGCATGAACCAGCGAGACACAACAATAAACACAGGCCTGTCATTCAAAGGAAAAAAGCTCTTTATTTGTGAATTTTTACTGACCTGCAGACATGCAGGAGGAGTTGCTGCAGAGCTCTTTCAGAGCTTTTTCTAGCTTTTCTGTATCCGTTTGCTGAACACGTGTCTTGAGACTGTACAGCTGCTTCAGGACTGAGTTAGGTTTGCTTCCGCTGTCTATGGCGCCCAGAAGGCCGTCCACTGTAGCAGACAGGTCAGGGATCGTGGAAGCATGAGACGAGGCTGAGGAGGGACAAGTGGTCTGTTAAAAAGAAGCCTTCAACATCAAATTAAGCATTTTATAAAACATCAAAAGGACCAATAAATGCCTATTTCTTTAATGTGACTCATGCACTGACCAAATATAAAGAAGACTCTTCAACTTTATTTACATTAAAAAATAACTTACTAGTTTCTCTCATTTTTAGTGCTTTTCTAACACGTATGGAAGGCTTTCATTTTCACTGAAAACATGTTCATTTCTCAGTAATGGGCATTTAACAATGCAGTGTAGGGTTTTTTGCACATTAGCATCCAAAATATATCCAAATAAACAAAACATTAGAAACTAAAATCACCGTGAGCATTAGGAATGCCTACAAGGTGTAATACTGAGAACATGAGCTTCATCCAAGAAGGCAAGTACAAGTGGTCCCTACTTACAATCTGACAAATACATTTCCATCGTTGTCCTGAGGAAGTCTGACACCTCAGCTGCTCTCCTCTCGTCTTCCTCCTCCTCCTCCTCTCCATCTTTTTGATACGTGAACTCCAGCGCAGCGGCCCGAGGCATC